>NC_056076.1:4652500-5252500 GCF_016772045.2 Ovis aries
TGGGGAATTAGGGAATAGCCCTCTGACTATGATGCATAGTTTAATATGAGGCCATTTCTTGGGCCTCTAGCAAGAAATGGATGCTAAAGAAACTCGGTAAAAATTCAATGAAGCCAGTGTTACAACCTGGCCCTTCCAGAGAGAACTCCATCACAGTTCACAGTCTTGGGAAGGAGCTCAAACGCCCAAGGGCCTGCTTTGTCTCTCGATAGCTGTATAAACTTAGGCAGTTTATTTAGCTTACTGGAGCTCCGTGTCACCACCTGTGAACATCTCATCTTTATGCTTGTTTGTGATTTTTTTTTTTCCCAGAGACAGAATTTCTTAATTTTTATGGAGTAAAGCACTTCATGCTTTTTCTTGGCATGAATGTCTGTTTTAGATCTTAATTTTTAAAAATTTATTTATTTTTAACCAGAGGAAAATTGCCTTACAATATTGTGTTGGTTTCTGTCATATATCAACCTGAGTCAGCAATTCGTGTACATATGTGCACCTCCCTATGCAAATCAGAACTACAACGAGGCATCACCTCACACCAGTCAGAATGGCCATCATCAAACAATCTACAAAGAATAAATGCTGGATAGGGTGTAGAGAAAAGGGAGCTCTGTTGTTTTAGGTCTTATTTAAGAACTCTTTTCCTTCACATCTAACCACATCTCGTCATTTTTGATAGATGCTGGGGATTTCACTTCAGAACAGAGGGCTAAAAGACAGACTCAGACTAGACCTATCTTCAAATCAATAAATACTGCTAGGATGGTTGCATGTGCATATGTAAGAATTAAATTATATTGTTTCACAGTTCACCCAGAATGAACTGTGGATCGAGCATAGATCTTACACGAAAAAATGATATATTAAAGTTTTAGATAATAATATATGGGGATCTCCTCATCATGACCTCTACCCAGGGAGTGAAATTTGCTCAGTCATATCTAACTGTGCAACCCCATGGACTGTATAGTCCATGGAATTCTCCAGGCCAGAATACTGGAGTGGGTAGCCTTCCCCTTCTCCAGGGGATCTTCCCAACCCAGGGATCGAACCCAGGTCTCCCGAATTGCAGGCAGATTCTTTAGCAGCTGAGCCACAAGGGAAGTCCAAGAATACTGGAGTGGGTAGTCTATCCTTTCTTCCCTACCCAGGAATCCAGCCGGGGTCTCCTGCATTGCTGGAGGATTCTTTACAAACTGAGCTACCAGGGAAGCCCTTTATACATTGGTTTGGACAATATATAATGACTAATGCTATATATCCAATATTATGATATATACAGAATATTTTTACACCCTAAATATTCTTTGTTCCCCACCTGTTCATCCCACACCATCTCAAACTCCAGATAACCATTGATCTTTTTCCTGTCTCCATATTTTGTCATTTTCAGCTGAAACCATAGAGCATGTAGCCTTTCAGATTGGCTTCTTTCACTTGTAGCTATGCATGTTGTTTTAGCTATTACACCACTTTGTATTTCCAGATAAATTTCAAAACTAGCTCTTCAGTGTACATACTCACATAGTCACCTGCACAGTACCTGTTGGAATTTTTATTGGGATAGTAGTAAATACATAGATCAACTTGGGGCAAGTTGCTATATTTAGAATATTGAGTCTTTTAGTTTTGTCCCTTTATTCATTTACATGTTCTTTGACTTTTTTTCCCCATAATGTGTATACTTTTCTTCGTAGAGATGTTGCACATTTTAGAACTATTTTGGTTTCTGATTCTTGAAGGAGCTTTGGTAAACTGTATTTTACTAAAAATTGGCCACTTTCATCTAAATTTGAATATTCATTGGCACACATTTTTTCAAAACACCATTTAAAAATCTTTTCATTGTGCTCAGTTTTTTTTTAACATTCTTTTCATTTACAGTTTCGATTACTTTAAATTTTTTTCTTTGTCATTACCATTAAAATTTTTTCTGTTTTATTAAGTGTTCAAAGAGGCCAGATTTGACTTGTCTTCATCTCTCTTGTATTATTTATTCACAGTTTATATTTTTATTTTTACTATTTCCTTTTTCCACTTTCTTTGAGTGTCCTTGGCTGTCCTTCATGAAAGAATTCTCCTTAGCTCATTGATTTCCAACTTGCCTGTGATGTCTGCTGAGATGAAATTTCCCAGGTTTTATTTGCTTGAATAAAGGAGAAATGTTCTTCCTGCGTATTGCCAGTAGTTATAGAATGCTAAAGTGACATATTTTCTAATATCTCTTATATCACACACATACGTACACACATACATATTACTAGTAACTTACTGGAGTGTGATCTCAGATTTTTAGACAGCCTTTGCTCGGGAAAACTGCCTTCCTTAGTTGACGCTCGGACTGTGACCTTGAACTCAGCACCAAGGGCAGATGGAGTTCACACCCAGCACCCCCATCCAGCAGATAAGACTGTTGAGAACCCTGAAGGAGAATCGCATGGCCTTCCTCTTCCTCCTTTACTGACATTTCCCCCTCCTTTCCTTCCTCCTCTTCCCCTATTTTTCTTCTTGTCACTCTTAGCCCATTATTTTCCAGATTATCAGAAGATTCACTCTGTGCCTAGAAAGTTAATTGAATCCCAATCAAATGCTTATTCTGTTAGTTCCTTGGCTCCTTAGTGCCCTTCCAAGGGCCCACCAGCCAAGTTCCCACATGTATTCTGTATGATTTATCGGCCTGATCATACTTCAGCACTAGGTATGCGCTTTTTCTCAAAAACAAATGCATGAAAAATGGCATGGTATATAAAAATAGTTCAGGGCTGTGACTGCCAAGGCTTGCAAAACGAGCCAAGGCAAGAGCAGCTGGGACCGGAAGCAGGATGGGCTGCTGCGCAGGGACGCTGCCTAACTCAGCACTGCAGGGTCGGCGGGCTGCCAGGAGCACGCACGGCAACCTGCAGGCTCTGAATCAAATGACACAGGATGGGGAGCCAGGCCTCAGGGGCGCAGACGGGCTTCATCATCCTCAGGCCCACAGACCGCTCAGTCATGTCAGTCTCAGCCCTTGCTCCTTTCTTCTTTCTAGCATGGGGAAAAAAAAAAAAAGAAAACGTTTCTCTCTACTGGTTATCTTGCAACATTTTTTTCTGAAACCTACTTTCTCCTTCACTTCCAATCTAATATTTTATCACTTTAGATGAGAAAAAAGATATTGATAATAAAAGGCAAAGAATCATTTTCTAGGTAAGGTGATTTGAAAAAGTAAAAGAGACTAAAAGACCAGTCTTTGAGAAAAAGGCTTCGCTGGTGGCTCAGATAGTAAAGAATCCACCTGCAGTGCAGGAGACCAGGGTTCGATCTCTGGGTTAGGAAGATCCCCTGGAGAAGGAAGTGGCAACCCACTTCAGTATTCTTACCTGGAGAATCCCATGGACAGAGGAGCCTGGCGGGCTACCGTCCATGGGGTCACAAAGAGTCGGACACAACTTAGCAACCAATGCAGAGGCACACGTGAAAAAAGAAAGCTTTAATGGGGTTCTGGCTAATCTTGGTGGGTTTGCTTTCCTCACCAATCTTGTTTGAACTAAAACAATGTAATATTGTATCAGAAAAAAAATCCTGAGCTATAACAGTCTGCTTAGTACCATATCATTTCTTAGATATTGGTCTCAAAAATAATGAAATACTACCATGTGGTTGGGATCCAACTCTCCATACTGTTATGAGACTAACCCCTAAGGGATATGGTATAAGTTACGTTGAGTAGCAAAAATAATTCTAGAAGTTCTGTCTAATCTCACTCAATATTAGAACTTATTTTCCTTTATATATGCGGGCAAATGATCTCCTATAATTGCACATTAAGCTAAGCAATGCTCTTTCAAAAGTGATTTCCTTAGGAGCCTTCGTCTGGAGATATTTTAGTTCAGAACGTGACATGTAGGAGGCCTTCTGGGATGACCCTCAAAACATTGTCATGTTTTTCCCAGTATTTAGAGACACAACAAATTTTCATCATCAGAGACCAAATCTGAGGTCTGGAAAGACTCAAGAGAAATAACAATAAAACCAACTCTACTGGATAATGAGAATAATCAAGATAAATATGATAGTTTTTGATTAGTAATAGTGAGCAAGTATAAAGAAAATTAATAAAATTGATGTCTTTATGATGTAGTTTGTATCTTGTTCCATAAAGAAATTCTGCAAATTGAGTTTTTATGTCCTAAATGAATTTTTACACTTGAATAACTATATAGCATGCACAGGGGGCATTCTTAAGGAAAACAAAACTGTTTCCCGTGGTCTTATGCTGTGTGTTATACTGTGCACTGGGGGGCTGAAGCAAGAACAGTAGAGTTAGGGAGGGCCACGTGTGTGTGTCATTTGAAGTGCACTGTGGCAAGTGTTCCCCTGGCTGTGGTTGTTTCTCACGACGGTCACAATTTAAGCAGAACCCTTTGAAGCCCATTTGTCAGTACGTTGGACAGGAACAAGATCCCACCCTTTCAGCAGAGAATATCTTCCTTGACCTTCTGAGCATCTTTTGTCTTCTTTTAATATTTGTATTTACTTGGCTGTGACAGGTCAGCACATGGGACTTTCCTTGCCATGTGTGGGACCTTTAGTCATGGAGTGCAGTCTCTTAGTTGTGTCCTGTGGGATCTAGGTCCCCCACCAGGGATTAAACCCTGGCTTCTGGCACTGGGAGCTAGGAGTCTTAGCTACTGGACCACGTGGGAAGTCCCCTGAGTATCTTTTGGATGTATGAGAAATAGACGCTCTCACGTTGAGAAGAGACATTAAAATAACTTTCAAAGCTCCTGTAGGTGTGTGACTGTTTTCAGTAAAAGCAATAGCAGCACTTCCCACAGTTTGAACTCAAATCTAAAGCAGATCATTATCAACTGACCTTTGTTTCTGAGGATAGTACAGCTAGTATAGAGATACCACAACAGTCTCCCATATTAACAGGTGAAGAGTCTCAGAAAATAAGTGTGGACTTAATTGTTAAGACTAACCTAGCACAGAAATTTATTAATAGAATTCGTTCAGAAAATGCTCTTTTCAGAAAAAAATTAATCATGCACTTTCAGGAGAATCAGAAAATTCATATTGTGTAGTGATTAGAGGCAGACAAAGCAATTCACTTTCCCTGTGTTATTTGGAGTACAATTTACTATAAAAGATGATTCTACATTTATAATCTGGATTATAATTACATTATAATCTGGATTTTATTATTAAACTTCACTAGGTTTTTATACAATGCACTGGATATTTGGTAATTATCTTCTCTTCCTCTTAAGCTCTTCAATGCCTCAATCCCTGCCCCCACGTGACCTCTGAAGGGAGGTTGGCTAGCAGCCAGTGAGGGGGCATTAGAGTCAGGACACAAAAATTGCAGCGCGAGAGACCCGTGTCCTGCAGACTCAGTCAAAATGGAATCTCTTACATGCGTTTCCCCCAATTGCCTTTGGGATCTGATTCTAAATCAGTATTTTGTGCTTCAAGCAGATAGAAAGACAAAACACAAAGTTAATTATACTGTTTTTTCAATTAAATGGAAATTTTTAATTCCCATTAATATAAGCAAACTATGCATATACATGGGTTTCCCAGGTGGTTCTAGTGGTAAAGAATTTGCTACCAGTGCAGGAGATGTAAGAGACATGGGTTCGATCCCTGGGTCAGGAAGATCCCCTGGAGGAGAGGATGGCAACCCATTCCAGTATTCTTGCCTGGAGAATCCCATGGACAGTGGGGCCTGGCTGGCTACAGTCCATAGGATCACAAAGAGTCAGATATGGTTGAAGTGACTTAGGATGCACCCACGCATACACACATCTCTTTACAAGGTACTTTTGGATGAGAATACCTACATGAGGGACTAAGTTATGTTCTACCTCACATATCTTGGGGAACACAAAGTTTAAGTAAAACGCATAGCCATTACTATGTTAATACAGACTAAGAGATTGCCAATAAACTATTGCTTTATGTAGGTAATTTCTGTTGGATTCTGACTTCAGTGGGTAATAATAAGGGTCTGAATAAAAGATTCTCAGACCCACACATTTAATTAGTATACTTTGTTACTCCTCCAAGGTTCTTACAAAGTAGAAGTGTATATTTTTGAAGAAACTATTAGTTCTTACCAAATAAAATTCTTTTATTTTTGCCATGCTAAATATAGCATATTGTAAATGGGTTTACTAATCCTTTTAAACTCCAAAATCTGAAGATGCATTTAGATTCAGAACGTGAAATGCCATTCATTCAGAGACAACACATATTTCTCTAAGGACTTGCCTCAGAAATAAAATAAAAGTTCTTTTAATATTTCACAAGTTATTTGCAGTGCAGGAAGCAACAGAAGAGCAGAAGCCTGTCCGAGGCTGGTCCAGGGGTCACACAAGCTTTCCTTGCTGATGTGGGTGGGGTGAGCCCCTGAGAGGACTGAGTCCCAAAGGTCAGAGCAGGGGAGGGTGTCTCAACTCAGGAGGTCAAGGCCAAGAATATAGGAAATGCCTTCTGAATTGGAGCAAAAAAATTTTGTGCCACTTTCCTACATTGTTCTTAACTTTTCCCTTTCCTGAAAAACAGATTATCTGTTGTTTAATTCTTTGGCTGCACAGGTCCTGGGGATAGAATGATGGAGGAGGGAGCCTTGGACCTCTGTATGGAACTTCTGGTGCCCAGTGTGTGAGGGGGTTTCAGACGACTGAAAATCAGTATAAAAAGTTCTGTGTTGGTCATTTAGTCATGTCCGACTCTGCGACCCCGTGCATTATAGCCTGCCAAGCTCCTCCGTCCATGGAATTCTCCAGGCGAGAATACTGGAGTGGGTATCCATTTCTTTCTGCAGGGGATCTTCCTGACCTAGGGATTGAACTCAGGTTCCCTTCATTGCAGGCAGATTCTTTACCATCTGAGCCACCAAAAGGCTCTATCTTGATCTAGAAAAATGGTCCTGGTAGAACCCATCTGCAGGGCAGCAGTGGAGACACAGACACGGAGAACAGACTTGTGGGCCCAGCAGGGGAAGGAGGGGGTGGGGCACATTGAGAGAGCAGAATTGAAACATATAAGCCAGGTGGTCAAAACTTGCTGCATGCTGCAGGGGGCTCAAATCGGGTGCTCTGTGATAACCTAGAGGGTGAGATGGAGTGGGAGGTGGGAGGGAGGCTCCAGAGGGAGGGGACAAATGTATACCTATGGCTGATCATGCTGATGTATGGCAGAAGCTGACACAATATTACAAAGTAATTATCCTTCAGTTAAAAATAAGCAATAAAAAAAAAAAACTCTATCCTGGGGGATAGAAATTAAAAGCTACTTGCTTCTTGGAAGAATAGCTAAGACAAATCTAGACAGCATATTAAAAAGCAGAGACATCACTTTGCCAACAAAGGTCTGTGTAGTTAAAGCTATAGTTTTACCAGTAGGCATGTATGTATGTGAGAGTTGGACCATAAAGAAGGCTGAGAGCTGAAGAATGGATGCTTTGAACTGTGGTGCTGGAGAAGACTCTTGAGAGTCCCATGGACAGCCAGGAGATCCAACCAGTCCATCCTAAAGGAGATCAGTCCTGAACAGTCACTGGAAAGACTGATGCTGAAGTTGAGACTCCAATACTTTGGCCACGTGATGTGAAGAACTGACTCATTGGAAAAGACCCTGATGCTGGGAAAGATTGAAGGCGGGAAGAGGAGGGGATGGCAGGGGATGAGATGGTTGGATGGTATCACCGACTCGAAGGACAGGGAAGCCTGGCGTGCTGCAGTCCATGGGATCGTAAAGAGTTGGACACGACTGAGCGACTGAACAACAGCAGCAGTCCAGGGGTAGGGGCTGCATGTTCTGATAACACAGGGGACCAGCCCCCAGCCTCACCTCATCTTGTGCAAGAGGATGAGGACCAAGTTAATTTCTTAGGGGAAGTCATCAAGCAGACAAACACACATACTTTAGTCGAGTTAAAAAAAACCAAAAAGTGAGGAAGAGTGTTTCAAGCAGAGCAAGACAAGAAGGCTGAAAGCAAGGGAATGGTTTCTTGAGAAATGGAATAAATTTCAGCATGTCTGGAGGAGCAGTTTCAGGACAGGGGCTGGGGAAAGGAAAAGCTGGTAAGAGAATAGAATGTAGATGCTGGCGAGGCTACATCAGAAGGGCTTTTGTAAGACAAGGAAGGAAATGTAAAATTATTCTGAGAGGTGGCTAACTTGAAGGGTTTTAAGCAGGAGAGTGAGACAATTAGAATTGAATTTTAAAAGCTCTTTCTTTCATCCTCTGTCATGAATGCTTCTAATATTTGAAGACAGCTAGCACACCTTATTGCCACTTACCATTCTTAAATGGGGTGGTTTCCAGGGAACTTTCAAAAAGATTGCCTTCTTTTGAGCAAATCTGTGTTCCTCTGAAAATAAAGAATCTGAAGCTGAACAGAATGGTACAAATGGGATATAAACAGCATAGAGCAGAATAGGATCCTGCTACCCTTGTTTGCTTAACAGTTACTTTCATATTAAAGCAGATTTCAGGTGCTGTGGCACATCGTGTATTCATTTTGAGGTTTATAGTAGACTAAAGCAAAACAGATATTTTTTTCCCCTAACTAAAATTGATGTTTAGTCAAATCCCCCCTACCTGTGTAAGTAAGAGTTTAAGTATCCCTGTCAAATGTCATATTGATGGTTTTGGTCCATCCTTCATGTCTATCAAGATTGTTTTGAATCTTGCGTGTGTCATTTGAGGCCCTGGCCATCTGTTTTAGCCTGTGTCAGCTACAAATTTAATAACGACGATTTCTGTGTCTTATCCAACCAGCGATTTCTCCATGGAATTTCCCCTTCCGATAGACAAGAATGATGTTTTTTACCTTTATTTATTCAGCCAGATAGTTCAGTTCAGTTCAGTCGCTGAGTCATGTTCGACTCTTTGCAACCCCATGGATTGCAGCATGCCAGGCCTCCCTGTCCATCACCAACTCCCGGAGTTTACTCAAACTCATGTCCATTGAGTCGATGATGCCATCCAACCATCTCACCCTCTGTCATCCCCTTCTCCTCCCGCCTTCAATATTTTCCAGCATCAGGGTCTTTTCAAATGAGTCAGCTCTTTGCATCAGGTGGCCAAAGTAATCGAGTTTCAACTTTAGCATCAGTCCTTCCAGTGAACACCCAGGACTGATCTCCTTTAGGATGGACTGGTTGGATCTCCTTGCAGTCCAAGGGACTCTCAAGAGTCTTCTCCAACACCACAGTTCAAAAGCATCAATTCTTCGGCGCTCAGCTTTCTTTATAGTTCAGCTGTCACATCCATACCTAACTACTGGAAAAACCATAGATGGACTTTTGTTGACAAAGTAATGTCTCTGCTTTTGAATATGCTGTTTAGGTTGCTCACAGCTTTTCTTCCAAGGAGTAAGCATCTCTTAATTTCATGGCTGCAATCACCATCTGCAGTGATTTTGGAGCCCAGGATAAAATGTCTCACTGTTTCCACTGTTTCCCCATCCATTTCCCATGAAGTGATGGGACCAGATGTCATGATCTTCGTTTTCTGAATGTTGAGCTTTAAGCCAACTTTTTCACTCTCCACTTTCACTTTCATGAAGAGGCTTTTGAGTTCCTCTTCTCTTTCTGCCATAAGGGTGGTGTCATCTGCATATCTGAGGTTATTGATATTTCTCCTGGCAATCTTGATTCCAGCTTGTGCTTCCTCCAGCCCAGCGTTTCTCATGATGTACTCTGCATATAAGTTAAATAAGCAGGCTGACAATATACAGCCTTGATGTACTCCTTTTCCTATTTGGAACTAGTCTGTTGTTCCAGCCAGATAGAAATCCACTCAAATATTTTCCAAATCAAATCTTATAAGATTCAAAATAATATCATAAAGAACACAGCCAAATGTCTCGATGAAATCAATTCATGTGATTTCTTGGATCTTATCCATATCTTCCAGTGTAGTAAACCATTTAAAAATGGTTAGTAAGCATCTTTTCACCTCTCTAGCAATCAATTAAAAAGCACTTGTGAAGCCTGGCCGGGTGTCAGCATCCATCTTCTGGACTTGGAGTTTCTGGGTTGTATTCTTTCATCTGCAGGGATCCATTTACCATTGTCAGTGTCTGTCAGCTCTTCCGTCCTCTGTGATTTCTTGAGAATTACCAAAGGGGTGAAGTCCTTTGCTGGCACTTCTCACAGTGGATTGTAATGGACAAGTAACTTTTCTCTGTCCAACCCCCTCCCCTCCCCACCCCCGTCTTCCAGCAGTGGTTTCCCCAATGGTAACGTGAAGACAGCAGTACCTGACCCTAGGACAGTGGTGAGAATCGCGTGAGTTCATATATGCACACTCTACTTTCTCATTAGAACAGTGTCCCGTTCACAGCAAGTGCTTAGTGATGGTGAGTGTCAGCTATGAATGAATTTGCAGATGGTTGCTCTCTGTTTATTAACATTTGGCTAAATTCTCTGAGACCTCAGGCTAGTCTTACTACCTCTTTGAAAATGAAATTCTAGTCTGATATGAGGATGATAATCATCTCTGTTTCTCTCACAGAGGATCAAATACAACACTATGACAGACTTGCTGTCCACAAATAGGGCTTGGGTAGTAGGTACATATTGATGCTGGAATGACTGAGCTTGAACTCAGCCATTTTTAAACACAGGATACAAATGCAGACAAACAGCTCTTCTGTACACAAAAGTAGACACAGCTTGGTTTTACTCTTTTTTTTTTTTTTCCCTTGGTAAAATCATTTCTGGTTATTCACCGACCAAGTCAAACATCTTGATGGTTTGTCAGTTTTGAGATAGCTATGAAATGGAAAATATGGATTTTGCTTGGAATGTCTATAGTCATAGTGATTTTTCATTTTAATTCATGTATTACAGTTGAATTAGCCAGTTATTAAATTTGCCAAAATACATCCACTTGGTAGATAAAAGCTGTATTTTAAAACATGCATAAAATAAATAATGGATACACTTTTTCAAAATAAATTTTATTAAACTAAAAATGTGTTTTGCTATTTTTCCTTGTGTAGTCTTGCCAGAGTTGGTCCATGCAATAATTCTTTGTACTCTGTTTCTGTAGGGAGGATGTTCCCATACTAAAGAGTTGATGCGAATGCAAAAGAGAGTCACTGTGAAGTCAAGTTTGAGAAGTCTGTGCTCAATCAGAAGGGAACGCTGCCCATTCATGCTGTCATAAATACAGGGGCATGACGGTGTGGTGGGGCAGGAGGTCTAAACACTTCTGGAAAACTCGCCTTCTGCTCCATCTCTAACATCATTGACCTGGTTTTGGCTTAATCTGAGGAGCCACCGGGAGAATTAAATATATTGCATACAAGAGGCAGGCACACAGCTGGGACTCCAAAGCGGATCAGTATAAGTGCTCACTGCTTCTGAGACCTCTCTCTGGCTCGGACAGCCGTGAAAGGCGAGTTACACAGACCAAAATGCACCAAGAGTGAGAACTGGCACCCTAAATAGATCAGTTCCTTGGTTATTATGGTAGATTTAAAACGGAAAAGAATCTTGATTGAATCCTATGTCTTCATTCCAAGAACTGAGTCTAGGAGGTGAAGAACTCAGAGAGGGTCTTTGTATGGAAATTTGAGAAAACTGAAGCTAGCTTGGGATCGAAATTTCTTCCTGGGCCACCTTGCCCCACGTACCGTGGAACGGATTCATCTTGGGTAGGTGTTACTGACTTCTCATGTGGCGCCATAAGCCATGCCCGCAGCTGGCATGTGGGGCAAATGCCGTTCCTTTTTTGGTGCGTGTATCGGTTGGTTGTGTCTTAGCCGGGGCTCCAGGGAGTGGAAGTTCTGTCTGAGGCGGCTCTGAAGTTGCCGGTGCAGATGTTCAGAGGCGTCAGTGAGTAGCAATCAAGTAGCTTTCTTATTTACCTCTAGTTCCTGGCTGCAGTCCAGCTCTCAACTGTTGCCAGTTGTGTTAAAACACTTGGAGGGATGTGGCATTCTTTCTGCCAGAGATTTCATTTATTCATTTTTCTTCCTCAGAAATAAATGTCTGAGACTGAAGCCACTTCAGAAGAGGAAGTAGGTTGGGCATCTGTGTGTTTGTGTGTGTGGTGTCCTATTTAAAAAAACAAAACAAAACACAAAACAAGCTAATCATTACCAGAAGAGAGGATCCTAAGCAGACTTTTGTGAGGAGGGCATGTAGCGACATCTGTTTACCTACCCAAAGCCCATTCCTCTTGCTTCCTTGCAAACAGATTGTTGCGTTTATCTGGTAATTCACTTTTCTCTATAATGTAGGACATGTATAATAACATTTAAACGGAAAAGAAAACAGCATAGCACTTCAATCCGCTAGGAGAAGAAGAGGAAAGAAAAATGATACCGAATCTACCTCAAAGATATAATGACATTTAGGGCTGTACTTGGTGAAATAACGTCCCCAGAGACATCCCTGGAATCTGTGGACCCATTACTTTACATGGCAAGAGGGAATTAAAGCCACCTGTGGAATTAAAATTGCTTATCTGTTTTGGAAGAAGGGCAGAGGACTCAGAGTGATGTGAGGCTAGGCTCACCCCTCCACTGCTGTTTCCGCAAGTGGCCAGGGGGCCACAAGCCAAGGAGTGCCGGTGGCCTCTGAGACGGGAAAAGGTGCTTCCCTTTGCCTCCAGGAGGAAGGGCAGCCCTCTTCACACTGCAATGTTAGCCCAGTGAGACCCGGCTTAGACTTTTACCAGAGCTGCAGGATAAATGTGCTGTTTTTTTTTTGTTTTTGTTTTTTTGTTTGTTTGTTTTTTTACCAGTCCAGGTCTTTATTTTTACACCCATCAGGCCATGAATTCATAGGGAATGGGCTCCAACAGTTTGGGTTCCCTTCCCTTGCTCCTCACAAAGTGTGCTCCTCTGGGTGGAGCAGGCTGGCGCTTCAGCTGAACCCAAGTCCCTTTCTCTTTGGCTTCCTTCTTTTTCTGATCATTTTCCTTCACACGTTTCAGGAAGCTATCTCGGCTCTTAGAGTGCTTAATATGCTCGATACGCACATTAATTCTTTTGGCAAGAATCTTGCCCTTAACTGGTTTGTTTATAATGATGCCAATAGCATGCCGGGTAACACTGCAGACTCTCCCAGTTTTGCCATGGTAACATTTGTGGGACATTCCTTTTTGAACAGTACCCATTCCCTTGATATCTACAATATCACCCTTCCTGTAGATTCGCATGGATGTGGCCAAAGGAACAACTCCGTGTTTTCTGAAAGGCCTGGAGAACACGTAGCGGGTGTCCCGCCTCTTTCCCTTTGTGTTGTTCATTTTGGCGAATCAGCCTGAGGGGCTGGGGGAGAGGTGCGAGGCGGTTGCGCTGCCTTTTACCTGGCTAAACGTGCTGTTTTAAGCCCCCGAGTCTGCAGTGATGGTCACAGGCACTCCCTCTTGACACGCTCACTCAGTGTGTCCTCCAGGCAGGGCTATCGTTTTTCCCTTTGTTATACAGTACATCCTTATTGATTATCCATTTTAAACACAGCACTGTGTACAGGCAACCATAAGTTCGTTCTCTAAGTCTGTCTCTTTCTCTCCCTCTTTGTAAAAATTTGTTTTTATTGTGGTAAAAGTCACACGGTATAAAACATTACTATTTTAACCATAGGATTGCCTGGTGGCTCAGATGGTAGAGAGTCTGCCTACAATGTGGGAGACCAGGTTCGATCCTGGGTGGGAGAAGGAAATGGCAATACACTCCAGTATTGCCTGGAAAATCCCATGGACAGAGGAGCCTGGTGGGCTACAGTCCGCAGGGTCGCAAAGACTCGGACATGACTTAGCGACTAAGCCACCAGCACCAAAGACATTTGCTATGTGCTTTCCAATAGTTATAGTTCTTATTTTGTCTCACACATCGTTACAGTAGTTAGAAACTATAAAAGAGTTTTAAGTAATTGATGCTATTCATTAATTCTTATTACCAGCTAATTAAGAGGCAAGGGTGGGCGTGGGGGCAATGCCTTACCTGCCTAAGCAGCTGGGCTTGCAGGCAGGAGTGGGGCTGCCTGGCTTCCTGGGTGGTGCTGGCATGGACTCCGGGCTGGCTGTCGGGGGTGGGGGCGGGAGGGCTTAGGGGGTCACAGCGCCTCTGTCCTCCCCATGGGCAGAGCTCGTATCACTGGTGGGAAAGACAGTGTTTGCCACTGATTTTATTCTTTTCTTCATCCATTTTGATTCACTTTGGATTTAGTGCAAATTCCTCTGATTCTAACAGATGAACTCAGTTTAAGTGCTGCTTTTAGTTTATTTGCTTTGTGGATGGACTTTTGTTTTCATCCTTAAATGTGTCTTCATTGGTACCTCAGAGGCCTGTTGTAAACGTTGCATTGGGGCCACGAAAGCACCATCGGTTTGGACCCACATCTTAAATCATCCAGAATGCACCCACTTCCTCACAGGAGCTGGTGAATCTGTGTCCTGCAGAATCCAAGTAAAAGCCAGGAACCAGCTTACAATTCTGTCTTCTCACTTCACAAACCTGGAACCATTTTAGAAGCATATACACATCTAAAAATAGGCTTCATTTATTTAGAAAAAAAATCAGATGCTATTTTAACGTAAAGGGTTTCCCTTTCCTTCTTGTTTCATAAAAACCAAACACAGTTCATTTTGTAATGTAAATGCTCCTTTTTGTTTTAAGAAATTATGGAGGATGTCTCCAGCTCCTTTTATAGCATCAAAGCATTGCATCAGACATACCGAGGCACATAAAGAAGACTTTACTCTTGGCTGTTGCAACAGAGACCAGGGGCCAGAACTCAGCCTGAGGTCCATGGAAACACGGGTTAGGCAAATTTTAAGAGCTGGGGTGGGAGTGGGGTCCTAGGCCACTGTGCTTGTTAACTGGCCTTCCCCAAAGGCCAAGTCAACTTTCTCATAGCTTCGGGACAGAAGGTGGTTTTACCACTTGGAGAAACCGAGAGATGGGGAGTCTCTTCCTTGAAGACCCCACTTCTCAGGCATGGCTCCCAGGTCCTAGAGAAAGACAGTCCTAGGTAGTAAAACCAAGAGGCTTTTCAAAAAAATGTGTATCTCAAAGGGGCAATGGCAATGACAAGTTTTCCTAGAGTAGATGCTCTCAGGGAAGAGGGCAGGGCCGGGTGATGAGAAGCCTGTCCAAAGTGTAGTCGAGGCAAGGGGACACCAAGCCCTGTTGGGCACTAGAAGTCATCAAATCAAAGAAGACAGAGGTCAGCAGGTTTCCGTACTCAGGGGTGTGTATGTGTGTGTGTAAGACAGACCTTGCCCAACTCTGATCCCGTCTCCGCCCAAGGCTATTCTCTCCCTGCCGACAGCTCCTCCTTCACTCTTGTCTTTCTGCCTCCTCTCCGTGGGATGCGCCCCCCAGATCTCCCCTCTGCCTCTGGCTCACTCTGCTCTGCACTGGTCTTGTCGTGACTACATTTCCTTTTCCTTCTATTCATGGTGTATAACTCATCCACGAACTCACTGAATACTAAGAAAAGAAAAATGGACTAAGTACCAACGTTTGCCACGCATGATTCTAGACCCGGCAATGCAGGGATGAAATCCACACAGTCCGTGGTCTCGAGAGGTTTACAGTACGAGTGGGGCAGCTACTAAACACAGACTCGGAGCCTGAGAAGCTCTTTGCAGGAGTAAAGCAGAGCGCGCAGGAGAGGTCAAATGAGGCCCTGGTTTGGCCTGGCGGCAGGCGGGAAGAAGGTACCCCTCTTTCGTCTGGGCTGGAGGTGCGTGGATGCGCCGGGGAGGGGGCCGGAGCGAACTGTGTGACGATGCTCAGATGGTCCGTGGACAGGAGGCCAGCGTGGCTGGAGCTGAGCGATCAGGAGGAAGGGAGGGCAGATGAGGCCGACAGGGACGAGGAGGAACTGCGCTTGGACTGAGGTTTGACCGCAAGGGAAATTCACAGGCACGAATGAGGGCTGAAGGAGGGCCTGCTATGATGTCACACACGGCGGCAAAATGAAAGAAGGGCGCGTCTGTTCCCCACTCCCTCCCCAGCACTTTCGGGTTAAGCCATACATCAAGGGAGATTAATTCTATGTTTTCCTGGAAGGCCCAGTTCTTTACACAGACCTGCTGGGTCCGTGCCTATTTCTGCTGTGGTCGGCTTTGGGGAGACTCCCAGGGATGGAGACTTCTCCCAGCTCAGTGACGCGGCTCTTTCTCTGGACCTCGGCCGGAACCCATATTTGAATTTACTTGGCCTGGGAGTTCAGATATTAGTACTTCCACCATTTTCTTGCGCCTGCTAACGTTGCTTCAATCGTGTCCAGACTCTCTGCGACTCTATGGACGGTAGCCTGCCAATCCTCTGTGCATGGGTTTCTCCAGGCAAGAATACTAGAGTGGGTTGCCATGCCCTCCTCCAGGGGATCCTCCCGACCCAGGGCCCAAACTTGCTGTCTCCTGCGTTGGCAGGCGGGTTCTTAACCACTAGGGCCACCGGGGAAGCCTCTCCATCATTCTTAGTTGTGATAAATGTGGGAGCCCCATCTTTGGACTCTACACACTCAAAGTTTCTTTGTTTGGAAGCTTAAAATGTGGTTTCCATGAGATTAATTAATAACATTGTATTAGATGCAATGATCTTTTTAGAGAAGATAATGTTCCAACATTTGCATCAGGAACGGACTGCTAACCCTAGAACCCCCAGACATTGCTTATGTTAGACCGCAGATTTATTGTGCTAAAAGTAGCTTGGAGGTTTCCAGAATGTTCTCCTCTAGCTCTTTCATTCACCAGCACAAGGGTCCACCGCAAGAATGAGTAGGCTCTTGCCACATTTTTCTCTGTATTCTGGCAGGTCTGTGGCCACAATCTTCTTGACCCGTCCACACCAGCTCAGGAGTGAGTGTGCTGTTTGTGGAGGAGACAATGCATTTGGCTTCATGAATTCCGCTTCATGCAATGCCTTTGCTAGGAAATGGAAATAATTGCTCTTCCCTTATGCTTGTCTCTGTTTTTTTTTTTTTGCTGCCACTTCACATAGTCTATTGATGAAAAGGAGTTTGTCAGGAAAATCAGGAAAACCCTCTAATGGCAAAGGAACACATTACCGAGAAGTAGCTATCAATTCCACAAGTTAAACAAATGCCTGCTCTGTTTTTACGTGGAGACAGACAGAAGGACAAACCAAATACCAGGCGAGACATCCTGGGACACCAGATGCTCCAAGCGCTCAAGATGTTCATCTAGTGTTTCTGCAGATCTTAACACAGGGGCAGAATTCTGTTCATTTCACCAGTGAATTAATGGGTAATGGGACCTAAGCAGACTTTCCTTGGTGAAAAACTGGGGTTCCAGGTTGTTCTCACAGTAATAAGTTTAAGGGAGGATGGGCCAGTCCAAATTTAAGAAACTTTTTTATTTGCTTTTTTTTAGGAAACATTTAATTCAGAAAGTGAAAAGTGAAGTTGCTCAGTTGTGTCAGACTGTTTGTGATCCCAGGGACTGTAGCCTACCAGGTTCCTCCATCCATGGGATTTTCCAGACAAGAGTACTGGAGTGGGTTGCCATTTCCTTCTCCAGGAGATCTTCCTGACCGAGGGACTGAACGTGGGTCTCCTGCATTGTAGGCAGATGCTTTACTGTCTGAGCCACCAGGGAAGTCCTTTAATTCAGAGCAACCTGATAAAATTTAGCCTCCTTTATGCTACACACTATGTGAATTGTTGAGAAATGTTGCTGAATCGGCACTGACCTGACCGTGAATAAACAGAAAGTTCGATGGTTATAATAAGCAAGATATAGCACATGGCGTGGAGAAGGCGATGGCACCCCACTCCAGTACTCTTGCCTGGAAAATCCCATGGACGGAGGAGCCTGGTAGGCTGCAGTCCATGGGGTTGCAAAGAGTCGGACACGACTGAGCGATTTCACTTTCACTTTTCACTTTCCTGCATTGGAGAAGGAAATGGCAACCCACTCCAGTGTTCTTGCCTGGAGAATCCCAGGGACGGGGGAGCCTGGTGGGCTGCCGTCTATGGGGTCACACAGAGTCGGACACGACTGAAGCGACGCAGCAGCAGCACATCGCGAAGTGTCCAAAGCTCGATAAATATAAGCAAATACGAAGGATTATTTTCTTCCTCTGAGGTCACAACTTTTGACCCGTGCTTCTAAGGTTGTTTAAAGGTTTAGAATCACTGCAGGCTAACCTGAGAATGTAGGTGTTGTGGTGCGGTGTGGCAGCTGGTGGCCCATTGTGGAAGTAAAGTGCAGTCACTGGGACTTTTGCCATCAGAGCAAAGTGCCTGTTCAGAGATGCCCTTCTTCTTACCCAGGTCACTGGTCTCAAACTCTGCCTCTTCTGGGCTTCTACAGAGAAAGCATCAGGTGGGCAGGGGAAGGACAGTCAGGGGGCGCTTTTACCCCTAGTCCTTCTCCATCAGAGTAACTCCCATCAAAGTAAAGGGCTTTCTGGTCCACAAAAAAAGATTCTGAAAAAGGCTCACATTATAAGCTATCATTTAAAGAAAGGATTCCACTGCTAATAAAACCACTGATTTAGCGGAACTTAGTACTTTCTTAACTGGGACAAAATGTATAAAAAGACTTTCTCTGTGGTCTGGTTATCAAGTCTTCAGATACAGAGTAGGAGAGGGACTGGTTAATCAGAGTCTGTACTGACACACGGAGGAAGAATTCTGTAACTAAGGGTTTAGAACAGCAGTTTCAATTCTCTACGACTGTCATAATCTCAGAAAGTGCAGTCAAGCTAAATCTGGTCTTGAGACTCGTTGCTAGTCTTATATTTCTGGCAGAAAAGTCGGGGTGTAGATAAAGACCGAAGAAGTAAATATGTGTTTTGACTTTCCCTAGGGGCAGATTTAGCTTTCTGGCATCTAGCTTTGGTTCTGCTGCTCTGTTTTATCACCGAATGTTTAAATCAGGGCTGTGTGTCTCTGAGCAGACGTGACAAATCTGACCAGACATTATTAATAGAACTGAAAGGAAGCCTGACTGCAGACATCAGCTCTAGGTCTTCAGGGTTGTACAAGAGAAGCTGAGACCAGGGTCGGTGGCGGTCTGACCAGCGGGGCAGCATGTTAGCCTGGTACGTCCTGCAGGGTTTGGACCTGGTTCAGCCACTTTCTGTGGCTTGAATGCAGGAGAGGATAAGACAGACTGTGGGTTGGTCTTATCTTGAGTCACTTATAATAATAACTTTTTCATGTTAACCAAAGGCACTTGCAACTCTATATACTTCTCTGCATTTACACGCTATACATCCAAAAAGCCACGGCCAACGTGGTGAAAGTTCATAGCAGCTTCTCTGCCTTTGTTCCGTTTTCTTTGCAGTGTAAAATAATTTTTTGGGTTTTTGATGTACAGAAAGCTCAAGCATTTCACCATTGAGTGAAAAACCTACATGTAACAACTTCCCACCAATCCCTGCTTGGCTTCCTCCCACTTTGCATTTAACCATTTATTTTCCTTTCCACAAGAAGATGGAAACATTCCTGCATCCTCTCTGGTTTCAGCAGTTTTGCTCACAGTTATTTGTGGTCAGGGATTATAGCTGTTATCCAAAATATTTCTCTGCTATTTGAAGATACTGGGAAGAGGATTTTAAAGTCAAGGAATGAAACCAGTAATGGTATATAAAATGAACTGGGGTGTTCCGATGGGTAGAGAGCTCAAATACAGTGTTTGTGATCAGGATTGGAAAAGCTTTTGGGTTGAAAAACACATAGCCTCAAGCAACACAGCATAAGATTCTTGCTCTATTCTAGTAAGTGAAAGTGTTAGTTGCTCAGTCGTGTTTGACTCTTTGTGACCCTATGGACTGTAGCCCATGGAATTTTCCAGGCAAGAATACTGGAGTCATTTCCTTCTCCAGGGATAGAACCCAGATCTGCCACATTGCAGGCGGATTCTTTATGGTCTAAGCCAACAAAGAAGCATCACTAGTGAGAGGCACAGCTCTAAAAAAAGTGGGCTCTTCTATAGCCATAGTGAACAGACTTGTGGACATAGTTAGGGAGAGAGAAGATGGGACTAACTGGGAGAGAAGCCTAGAAACATATACACTGCTGTATGTAAAATACATAGCCAGCGGGAATTGGCCGTTGACACCGGGAACTCAAACCCTGAGCTTGTGACAACCTAGCAGGGTGGGATGGGATGGGAGATGGGAGGGAGGTTTAAGAGTATACCTATGGCGGATTCATGTTGATGTGTGGCAGAAACCAGCACAACATCGTAAAGCAGTTATCCTCCAATTAAAAAGAAAAAAAAAATTGGGCTCATCTAAATGCTCCTAAAGAAGAGGAATTGGGCCCACACTTCCCTTACGGAGGACTGGCAAATGACAATAATGGGTTTCTTTGGTGATGACTGCTGAACATGCCTGGAAACTGCTGGTAGTTTCACAAACCCAGTGAGGTATCAGCCTCCTTAGGGTGAAACATGGACTTGGAAACTTGCTTGGATTTCAGTCTGTCATTTTTCAGCTGATTTAGTCATTTAGCTCCTTTGTGGCATCCTTGGAACTCTACCTGGCCCTGGAGATGTGTAACCACATAAGTATGTGATTTAATAAAGTCCTGGGAAGTGTTGGCCAGATGAGAAATCGGAGCCTTTTACTGAACTGATGATATTCTTGTGTAGACTGTCCCTCTCTTCTTTCTGGTTTTGTTCAGTTCAGTTCAGTCACTCAGTTGTGTCTGACTCTTTGCGACCCTTCATAGGACGCCAGGCTTCCATGTCCATCACCAACTCCCAGGGCTTACTCAAACTCATGTCCATAGCGTTGATGATGCCATCCAACCATCTCATCCTCTGGTACCCACTTCTCCTCCTGCCTTCAATCTTTCCCACCATCAGGGTCTTGTCAAATAAGTCAGTTATTTGCATCAGGTGGCCAAAGTATTGGAGTTTCAGCTTCAGTATCAGTCCTTCCAATGAATATTCAAGACTGATTTCCTTTAGGATGGACCGGTTGGATCTCCTTGCAGTCCAAGGGACTCAGTACAAGAGTCCAACACCACAGTTCAAAAGCATCAATTCTTCGGCACTCAGCTTTCTCTACAGTCCAACTCTTACATCCATATATGGCTACTGGAAAAACCGTATCTTTGACTAGACAGACTTTTGTTGGCAAAGTAATGTCTCTGCTAATTTTTAATATGCTGTCTAAATTGGTCATAGCTTTTCTTCCAAGGAGCAAGTGTCTTTTAATTTCATGGCTGCAGTCACCATCTGCAGTGATTTTGGAGCCCAAAAAATAAAGTCTCTCACTGTTTCCACTATTTCCCCATCTATTTGCCATGAAGTGATGGGACCAGATGCTATGATCTTTGTTTTCTGAATGTTGAGTCTTGAGCCAACTTTTTCACTCTCCTTTTTCACTTTCATCAATAGGCTCTTTAGTTCTTCTTTGCTTTCTGCCATAAGGGTGGTGTCATCTGCATATCTGAGCTTATTGATATTTCTTCCAGCAATCTTGATTCCAGCTTGTGCTTCATCCAGCCCAGCATTTCTCATGATGTACTCTGCATTTAAGTTAAATAAGCAGGGTGAGAATATACAACCTTGATATACTCGTTTCCTGATTTGGAACCAGTTATGTTTGGAACCAGACATGTTGTTGCATGTCCAGTTCTAACTGTTGCTTCTTGACCTGCATACAGATTTTTTACCAAGCAGGTCAGGTGGTCTGGTATTTGCATCTCTTTAAGAAAGACTAGAAGTAAAGGAAAAAGAAATAGAGGAAAACAATAGAATGGGAAAGACTAGAGATCTCTTCAGGAAAATTAGAAATACCAAGGGGACATTTCTTGCAAAGATGGGCTCAGTTAAGGACAGAAATAGTATGGACCTAACAGAAACAACAGTGCAAAGGGTGTCAGACTTTATATTTTTGGGCTCCAAAATCACTGCAGATGGTGACTGCACCCATGAAATTAAAAGACGTTTACTCCTTGGAAGAAAAGTTATGACCAACCTAGATAGCATATTCAAAAGCAGACACATTACTCTGCCAACAAAGGCCCGTCTAGTCAAGGCTATGGTTTTTCCAGTAGTCATGTATGGATGTGAGAGTTGGACTGTGAGGAAGGCTGAGCACCGAAGAATTGATGCGTTTGAACTGTGGTGGTGGAGAACACTCTTGAGAGTCCCTTGGACTGCAAGGAGATCCAACCAGTCCGTTCTAAAGGAGATCAGTCCTGGGTGTTCTTCGGAAGGAATGATGCTGAGGCTGAAACTCCAGTACTTTGGCCACCTCATGCGAAGAGTTGACTCATTGGAAAAGACTCTGATGCTGGGAGGGATTAGGGGCGGGAAGAGAAGGGGACGACAGAGGATGAGATGGCTGGATGGCATCACCGACTCGATGGATATGAGTTTGAGTGAACTCCGGGAGTTGGTGATGGACAGGCAGGCCTGGCATTCTGCAATTCATGGGATCGCAAAGAGTCAGAACCGACTGAGTGACTGAACTGAACTGAACAGAAGCAGAAGATATTAAGAAGAGGTGGCAAGAAGAACTACACAAAAAATACACAGAAGAACTACACAAAAAAGATCTTCCTGACCCAGATAATCACGATGGTGTGATCACTCACCTAGAGCCAGACATCCTGGAATGTGAAGGGAAGTGGGCCTTAGGAAGCATCACCATGAACAAAGCTAGTGGAGGTGATGGAATTCCAGTTGAGCTATTTCAAATCATAAAAGATGATGCTGTGAAAGTGCTACACTCAATATGCTAGCAAATTTGGAAAACTCAGCAGTGGCCACAGTACTGGAAAAGGTCAGTTTTCATTCCAACCCCAAAGAAAAGCAATGCCAAAGAATGCTCAGACTACTGCACAATTGCACTCATCTCACACCCTAGCAAAATAATGCTCAAAATTCTCCAAGCCAGGCTTCAACCATATGTGAACTGTGAACTTCCAGATGTTCAAGCTGGTTTTAGAAAAGGTAGAGGAACCAGAGATCCAATTGCCAACATCTGCTGGATCATCGAAAAAGCTGGTTTTGCTATTTGGTGTTGAGAGGATGGGAAAAGGTTTGACATGTAAGTGAGTTTAGTTTACAAGCTGTGCCTCCCTGGTGGCTCAAACAATAAAGAATCTGCTTGGAATGCAGGAGATCTAGGTTTGATCCCTGGGTCAGGAAGATTCTCTGGAAAAGGGAATGGCTCTCCACTCCAGTATTCTTTCCTAGAGAATTCCATGGACAGAGGAACCTGATGGGCTACAGAACGTGCTCATGTTTTTGGAAAGCAATTTTCTTATCCTTTTATCTTAGTCTGTCATATGATAGGGATTTTGGAAACAAAAATATAGTGAAAATACCTGGGTAATAAATCCACTTCTTTAAGTGGATGTAACATTGCTCTTGGATTTCTGTGGTGGCTCACCAATAGAGAATCTACCTGTAATGTAGGAGCTGCAGGAGACTCCAGTTCGATGCTTGGGTTGGGAAGATACTCTGGAGGAAGGCATGGTAACCCTTTCCAGTATTCTTGCCTGGAGAATCCCCATGGGCAGAGGAGCCTGGTGGGCTACAATCTGTAGGGTTGCACAGAGTTGGACACGACTGAAGTAACTTAGCACTCATGCATGCATGAGGATGTAAAAGCAATAAAAGTTTGGATGGTATTCCATATTTATTATTTACTCAAAGACAATGCTTTTGTTTTTCCTAAGAATTCGTTATTTGTTAATTATTTGCAACCACCTGCCAAATCATGCAAATGTCAGAGTTCTCTTTCAATCAGAGTTCCACAGAAGAAAAGGTAGCAAAGAGAAAAAGAAAACGTAAGAAATATCTCATTTTATATAAGAACGTGTGTTTCTGAAAAACTGAGCAACACTTGCGAAATAAAAGAACCCATACCTTAAAAAAGGAGAAAGTTTTGTGTGTCCTCTACATCCTGACTCTATCCTATTGATGGTTGGACAGGGCTGCATCCTTCACTAGACTTGATGACAGAGGAGGAAGAAACGTCTCCTAAGCAGGCAGAGAAGCAGGGTGGGTTGATTTTTCTTAAAAGTCGACTCTGCAAACCGTACATTAACTACCACTTAGGTTTGTTCCTTTCTTGCAGGGCTGTGGGTGAGTCATCTTGGTTCATTATTCTTTAAAAATAACCCAGAAGACGCGTTGACAACTGAAGGAAGCCCACCTCTGGCGTTTAAGAAACCTGCTAGGTCCTCTCCTGCAGGGCAGGCAGGGGCTCCGTGCTGGGGAGCGCATGCGCAGTCTCCAAATAGCCGGCTGCTCACCTGTGAGGAAAGCTTTGCCCCAAAGGACCGAAAGCCTCCAGTAGATTCTCACAACCCAGCTCTGTAATGCACTTTGCTGAGTCTTTCATGAAAGGAGTCATTTCTTAATTTTCCTGGTGATACAGTGTGAAAATATCAGCATCTATGCTTAATTTCCTGAATAAATCAACCCCCTGTCAATTCAGTTGTGGTAGAAAGGGAGAGAAAAGGGAAGAATCCTTTATTTTGCATTTGACAACTTAAATGTTATATATGTGGAATCATCCCTAACTGCATCCAGCTACCCTTACTTCTTCCTTCCTTCTTTCCTTCCTTTCTCCTTTCCCTCCTTTCCTTCTTCGATATCTGTTAAATAGTCAGAAATTTTTCTGGGTGCAGGACATAAACTGGTTAAGAAAAGCATGTATATCCAAAGAGGTAATAATCTAGCATGATGTGTGTTGTAGAAATATATTTTGAGCCACATATATATATTTGCATTTTATAATAACCACATTAAAAAAATACTAAAGAGAATCAGGTAAAATGAATTTGAATTATGTATTTGATTTGATTAAATCCTGTGCATCCAAAAGAGTATCATTGAAATCTTTTCCTTTTTTTTGGTTTTATATCTTCAAAGTTTGCTGTATATGTGTTTTCTCCAATTCTACTAATTTAAATCCATCTTTTGTGTTTCTTCTAATCTTTGTTTCTGTTGCAGACAACTTTGAATTCTGAATTCTGCCTCCTCCCCCCAGCTTTATTGAAATATAATTTACATATAATGTGATGTGACTTCAAGGTATACAACACAGTGACTTGATACACTTACATATTGTGAACTGATTACCATTATTGGGTTTCCCAAGTGGCTCAGTGGATAAAGAATCTACCTGCAATGCAGAAGACGCAGGAGATCTGGGTTTGTTCCCTGGGTCAGCAATATTTCCTGGAGGAGGAAATGGCAACCCACTCCGGTATTCTTGCCTGAAAAAAGTCCCATGGACAGAGTAGACTGGTGGGTTGTAGTCCAAAGGATTGCAAAGAGTCAGAGATGACTGAGCTACTAAGCACAGCACACAGCATCTGTGAGTCTAAGTCTGTATAGGGGTAGTTAACACCTCTGTCACCTTACATAGTTATCTGTTTATTTGTGGTGTGCTGTGAACATTCAACACCTACTCTCCTAGCAAATTTCAAGTGTATAATACAGTATTTTAACTATAGTCACCATGTTGACCATTAGATCCCCAGAACTTATTCATCTATGTTTTTCTCTTTTTGGCTGCTCCTCATGGCATGCAGAACTTTCCTGACCAGGGATCGAACCTGTGACCCCTGCAGTGGAAGTGCAGAGTCTTAACCTCTGGACCCCCAAGGAAGCCTTCATCTTATAACTGGAAGCTTGCACACTTTGACCAACATCTCCCCATTTCTCCCCCTCCCCAGAATCAGGCAAGCACCACCCTACTCTGTTTCTGTGAACTTGGCCTTTTCAGATTCCACATGTAAGGAGAGTCATATAATATTTGTCTTTCTCTGTTTGATTTATTTCACTTTGCAAAATGCTCTCAAGGCCCATCCATGTCACATGTGACATGATTTCTTTCTTTCTCACAGCTGAATAATATTTCATCATATATATGTGGCATAGTAAGTAAGGGAAGAAGAATGTTCCAGAAGGAAGGAGTACTATACAATAGAAAAGCGCTAAGAGACAACATTCTCTGTCAAACAGTTAGAAGAAGCTCTGAGTGATCCAGTTCAGAGTGCAGAGGTTTGGGATGGTATTATGCTGAGACTGAGGTTGGTGACGAACACTGTGGACGGGGAAGAGGACATCCACCCATGATTAGCAAAATCTGAAAAATTGTGCTTTAATAGTTTTATATCATTGCTAATTTTCTGGTTTTGATAATCATCTTATGGTTATGTACGGTGTTACCTGAAAATAAATTGGTAGAGTTTTTGGATCTATTGGAACTCGGATTTTTTTACACGTTTATGTCTGAAAAATGAAAAGCTGAAAATGAAAAAGTCCACTAAAGCCACCTTAGGGACTGACAGCTTCCTATCATTCTTTCCCTTGAAATCCGTGTCCAGATGACCGCTTCACACCATCGGAATCAGAAAAGAGGAGAGGCAGGAAATGATTAGTAGACTCTTGGAATAGTCAAGGCAGAAGTGAGGAAGGGTAATTTATTTACGATTATGGATGTTGGGAAAAAACACGTAGGGGCCAGAGAAAAGAAAACGGCAGCACCACAGGATCGGCCTCTATCTCGTGAGATGGTATTAAACGTGGTTTCTGCATCAGCAGCTCCTTTCAGAATGAATAACTGAGTTCACACACGACCTACTAATGGCACCTTGGGACACTTATCACAGGAAAATGAAGACTCGTCATCAAGCGGGAGACTGTACACAGATGCCTGCATCAGCTTTATTCATAGTGCCCAACGACTGGAAAACGCCCAAGCATTAAATGGTTAATGCACGGCAGCGCTCCCATGATGTGGAAAACTGCTCAGCAGTCGAAGGGGATAAAGTGTTGATTATCACTTGGATGAAATGCTAGAGAAATTATGCTGAATGGAAAACGCCAATTTCAAAAGGATACCTACTGTGTGACTTCACTGATGTAACATGCTTGGGATAAAATAATTTTAGGGATGGAGAGTCAATGACTGGTTGCCAGGAGTTGGGGCGGCAAGGGAGGGGGCTGGTGTGGCTATAAAGGGACAGAGGGAGGGTGTCTAGCGTGGACCAGGGGAAGTGATGGTCACACAAGGCTGTGCATGCTCAGTCGCTTCAGTTGCTTCCGATTCCTTGTGACCCCATGGACTGTAGCCCGCAAGGCTCCACTGTTCATGGGATTCTCCAGGCAAGAATACTGGATTAGCTTGCCATGTCCTCCTCCAGGACATCTTCCTGACCCAGGGATCAAACCCACATCTCTGTGTCTCCTGCATTGGCAGGCAGGTTCTTTACCACTAGTGCCACCTGGGAAGCCCACACAAGGTTATATATGTATGATAAAATTCCATGCACACACAAGCACATGAGTTCACGTACTGACATGAGTTCACGTTCACTGAGTAAGTGCTGTGGATTGTACCGATGCCGCTTCTTGTGTGTGGAATGCTACTACCATTATTCAAGGTGCTCACATTGTGGGTGGCTGAGGAAAGGGTGTAGAGGACCTCCCTGTGCAGTTCTTTGCAGCATCTTGGGAGTCTATAAAAAACAAATCTAAATAGAAAGTTAAAAATGGCTTCAGCTCTTGCCATTGTTTGCGTTAAGGAGGATCCAGGAATAGACTGCAGGGCTTTTCACATGAGTACAATGGAAAAATGCATTTCCTGACTGTACCTGCTTTATGGCCAGGTTTTGGCCCTCAGAGTTACTTACTAACTCGTGTACAGTAGGTGCTCGAGACAGATGTACAGTATGGGGGTGGGCGTGCACCTTCGGGTTTCTGACTGTCCAGTGAGCAAGCCTGCCCGGATCCCCTGCAGTCTGAACCTGTGAAACGTGCGAACAGACACTAGCTTTCCTTTCTCTTTTCATCCCCCTCCCTCTTAGGAACGCCAGCTTCCTCGAGGAGCTCCTGGAAGCTCCCTGCAGGATTCGGTGGCTCTCATTTATACAGAGACGCCTGCACACAGTGAGCACACACCTGAACTGTCCACCAACATTCTCTCTGAACCCCCTTTTCCTGGTCCATCTAAGACGTGTGATGATGGAAATGGATCCGAGGTCCTGTGCTCCTGAAAGTTTTTAAACACACATGATGTGGAAGAGTGCTAAGAGGACTGTCGTAACCCAGGTGCTCCTTCCCACGTCCACTGAAACCATCAGTGTCTGCGTGGCCTCTGCTCTGTCTTGCTGCAGCCCTTGGGACATTTCCTCTCTTGGCTCCAGGGACACGCAGCTCCCTGTATCCTTCTTCTCCTGTGCTGGTTGGCTGTCTTCCTGCCACCAACGTTTGAATTCATGATCCACGAAAGATCTTGTCTGCCTTGTTCAGGCAGGGTCTCTCGTGCTTTTTTAAAAAAGGGTGAATACATGCATTCCAAACTGGCTGGATTTCTACCCCCACTATTGACTTTTAAAGTAAGCGTTAAAGTTTTTGGCCATTTTGGGAGGAAAGTAGCTTTATCTTATATAATTTTATCTTATGATAAATTTCATTACCTAGTTGGCATCAATATCTTCATCATCCTAAAATGTTTGTAGACAAATCATTTGGTTTTTGCTCCTCTTGTTCCGTCACTAGTTCATGGAAGCGTTTGTTGGCTGTTGTAAACTAGTTTCGTGAAGCTCTTCAAGGACCTCAGGGTCAAATGCACAGGGTGTGAGGTAGTTAGAGATCTCAGCACTCTGCCCTGGGTGTTTGCAGGTGTGAGGATGTTCTTCAGCAACACAGAGCAGTTACTTAAGGCATCAGGTGCAGGGTGGAGGTCAGAGCCTGGGGACTGCAAACCCACACGGAAACAGGCGACAGCAGTCTAAGTGATGCTGGTGTCACCTAATGACGTGACCTCATGGTGGCTGTAGTATGAAGTTTCTTGAATTATAGGTCTAACTTTGGAGAAAGCTGGAAAAGCAAATGAAAGCCTGTCTTTTTTTTTTTTTTTTTCATTAACAAGCTATTTCATCACCTCATTGTTTAGGGGCTACTTTATTGCTTTTGCACAGCTAGAATAAGTCTGCGGGATGGAGGTAGAAACTTCGGGAATTAGAGCTGCCACACAATTAGCCTTACGTAATCCTGCGTGGCCGCCCTCTGCCTCTGAGCTCTGGAACGGCAGCACACAGAAGTGGGTGGGGAACTGCCTAATAGCTGCGAGGAGAGGCTGATTTGCATTTATGTCTGTTCTGCGAAATTATTTTGGGAGAGTTTTAATTGACAGCTTCCCCACAAGCAGCTTCACTTTTAGCTGTTTAATGGCCATTCTTGTGCCAACCATACCTCTGGCTGCACAGGCCAGGCTGGACCCCACCCGGGATGGGAGCACACGTGCCCTCAAGGGCCGCTCACTGGCAGACCCCCGGCTGCCTGGACCCTGCTCGCCAGCACACCTCCCTCCCATGTGACTTTATCCTGTTAATCATTTATGTGCCTCCATAGGCTACCCTCTCCAGTATTCCTGGGCTTCCCTGGTGGCTCAGCTGGTAAAGAATCTGCCTGCAATGTGGGAGACCTGGGTTCGATCCCTGGTTGGGAAGATCCCCTGGAGGAGGGCATGGCAACCCACTCCAGTCTTCTGGCCTGGAGAATCCCCATGGACAGAGGAGCCTGGTGGGCTACAGTCTGTGGGGTCACAGAGAGTGGGACAGGACTGAGTGACTAAGCACACACAATGTCACCAAGGTAACACAGGGAGTCACATGAAATAGTTGAGTGTGTCTCATTGCTGGCTTCTTCATTATCGCCAGCTACTTCCAAAGGAGAGAGCCAGCTGGCTGCTTGTGAGTAAGGAGGAAATAACCAGAAAAGATGAGCTCACCTTGGGACAGGAAAGGAGAGTGTGTGTAAGTGCTGAAACACACGTGCATACACCCACCCACACTCATACCCACCTCCTTTCACATATGTAACTCTATCTCACCCTGGATGTCCATCTGTTATACTTTGAAGCTGAAACCTCCTAAAAGAGGGTTTCTCTTAATAGCAAAAGAAGTGATCAATTTCAAACTAACAAACAAACAAACAAACAAAAAAAGGAATTCCTGCTTGATACAGTGTGATAATGAATAATAACAAAAAGCTTTAATTAAAGAAAGTGACCCAAATAAAATTCTGTAGACATCAAAGAACACAATATATTGATGCTGTTACCTGTAAAAATAAAATGACATCTAGAATCAGCTTTGGTGAATAAAATTACACAAATAAATTAAACATAGGTTAACCTATCTTGATGTGTTATTTCTAAACTGAAGACATGTATATATCTTCATATATATAGGATATGTAGAGATATATGTGAGAAGGAAATGGCAACCCACTCTAGTATTCCTGCCTGAAGAGTCCCATGGACAGAAGGGCCTGGCAGGCTGCAGTCCATAGGATCGCACAGAGTTGGACACGACTGAAGAGACAGCACACACATACATATACAGAGTTAGAAGGGATTTAACTCAAGTTTTTCTGGGCTTCTGTCTTCATTCCTTTTTTACAGTGTTAAAAATCTGGCCAACAAAATATTTTTTTCCTCGAATTGTTTTCTGCTACTTTTCATATAAGCCATAGACCAAATTTGCTATCCACCTGCTTGGATCCAATATGAATTTTGCCTCCTACAGACACAAAAGCTAAAGGACAAAACTGCTTCTTAAAATCTTTATTTCTTAGAGTTTTTCCCATAGAAATCATGTCCATTATATTGGTTTTCCTTTGTCCTGAGGCTGGAGTCTGTATATTTCTGAGAGGTTTAAATTTATTCCTTAAACCCATTCTTAATTTTCTAGGGGTTGATTCTTGAAACTGAATTCATAAAGTGTTCCTTGGGTCCATAATATAACACTTCAAAACCCATTTAAGCAGAACTCATAAAGGTTTTGAAAATGATTTTCAAAAGCAAATTCATTGAACTAACACTTAGGAGTGTATAATCCTTACAATTTCTTTAATTTCCAGAAGAGCATTTTTAGATTCTGAATAATTTTGGCATCTAAATTGTACTGGCTTTCACGTTACTGTTTCAGACCGAAGCATTAGCTTTACTTTGCTTCTGAACTAATTTTCCCACTTTGTCGTCACCCGTGGCCTCTAGAGTGTGTCCGATCATTATATGGAGAGTGACAGAGGAAGTGCGGAGGAGACTTGAAAGGCAGGGAAAGCTACTTGCTCATTGTCCTGCTTTTTATTCTAACTCTTCAATGGAAAGGCGAGAGAAATGGAAACACTGCGATTCTTCAGGGAAAGCTTAGACGAGCAAGGGTCCTTTCCATGAGACCATTTTCACTTTTATCCTTCTCTTATTACTAGAAGGTATTTTTATGTGTGATGATCAAAAGTGATCAAATATTGGACAATGATAGGAAATTCATTTTATAATTTCCTTCAGTAAAACAGCTTTTTGCTCACTTGGACTAGAAGAATGAGCAAATACCATTAAGACCGTGAACGCTTTCATGCCGTAAGATTTTTCATGTGTTATAATTTCCTCCTGCAATTCCTTAACAGTGTCTGGCAAGAAATTTAATGCTCTATTTGTAACCATCTAAAAAATGGAATCAAAACAATATAAAGAGACCCAGAATATGCTTATTAGTGCACATAAAAACTGTAATTTCAGTGAAAAATAGTGCTTCCTAACCATAAGGACATATCATCTCACCCCTGTTAGAATGGCTATTAGGAAAAAACAAGCAATAATAAGTATTTTCAAGGGTAAGGAGAAAAGGGAGCCCAATGTACTGTTGATGGGAATGGAAATCGGTAAAAGCACCACGGAAAATATTGAAGTTCCTCAAAAAGTTGAAAATAGAATTACCATATGATCCAGATATCCCACCTGAATGTGTATCCAAGGGAAACAAAATCAGAATCTCAAGAGCTCTCTGTTCGCCCATGTTCACTGCAGAGGAGCAATATACGGGAACAAGTCAAGTGTCCATTGACACAGCGGGGGAAGGTGAGGAGGGCGCGGTGAGCCGGGAGAGAAGCCTTGCGTGTGCACTCTACCAGGTGTGAAACAGACAGCTAGTGGGGAGCTGCAGGCTAGCACGGGGCGCTCGGCTCGGTGCTCCGTGGCGACCGAGAGGATGGGCAGAGGGTATGGGAAGGAGGTTCAAGAGAGAGGAGACACGTGGACGCATATGGGTGATTCACGTTCTTGTGCAGCAGAAACCAACACAACATTGTATGATTAAGGGGGCTCACACCGGGGCTCCGTGATAACCTGGAGGTGTGGGATGGGGTGGGAGGTGGGAGGGGAGTTCAAGAGGGAGGCGGCACGTGTACACCTATGGCTGACTCATGTTGATGCATGGCAGAAACCGACACAACATTGTAAAGCAATCATCCTTCAATTTAAACTAAATTATTAAAAAAAAAAGGAAGGATGGTGGGAGTGGAAATGAGGGGAAGAGAGCTGGAAAACCCTAACTGGGAAGATTGGCAGGAACTATGACTGAAGGAAGGGAAGTGAAAAGCAAAGGAGAAAAGGAAAGATGTACCCATTTGAATGCAGAGTTCCAAAGAATAGCAAGGAAAGATAAGAAAGCCTTCCTCAGTGATCAGTGCAAAGAAATAGAGGAAAACAATAGAATGGGAAAGACTAGAGATCTCTTCAAGAAAATTAGAGATACAAAGGGAACATTTCATGCAAAGATGGGCTCAATAAAAGACAGAAATGGTATGGACCTAACAGAAGCAGAAGATATTAAGAAGAGGTGGCAAGAATACATAGAAGAACTGCACAAAAAAGATCTTCACGACCCAGATAATCACGATGGTGTGATCATTTACCTAGAGCCAGACATCCTGGAATGTGAAGTCAAGTGGGCCTTAGAAAGCATCACTACGAACAAAGCCAATGGAGGTGATGGAATTCCAGTTGAGCTTTTTCAAATCCTGAAAGACGATGCTGTGAAAGTGCTACACTCAATATGCCAGCAAATTTGGAAAACTCAGCAGTGGCCACAGGACTGGAAAAGTTCAGTTTTCACTCCAAAACCAAAGAAAGGCAATGCTAAAGAATGCTCAAACTACCGCATAATTGCACTCATCTCACATGCTAGTAAGGTGATGCTTAATATTCTCCAAGCCAGGCTTTAGCAATACGTGAACCGTGAACTTCCAAGCTCGTTTTAGAAAAGGCAGAGGAACCAGAGATACAATTGCCAACATCTGCTGGATCATCGAAAAGGAAAGAGAGTTTCAGAAAGACATCTGCTTTATTGACTATGCCAAAGCCTTTGACTTTGTGGATCACAATAAACTGTGGAAAATTCTTCAAGAGATGGGAGTACCAGACCACCTGACCTGCCTCTTGAGAAACCTGTATGCAGGTCAGGAAACAACAGTTAGAACTGGACATGGAACAACAGGCTGGCTCCAAATAGGAAGAGGAGTACTTCAAGGCTGTATATTGTCACCCTGCTTATTTAACTTCTATGCAGAGTACATCATGAGAAACGCTGGGCTGGAAGAAGCACAAGCTGGAATCAAGATTGCCGGAAGAATTATCAATAACCTCAGATATGCAGATGACACCACCCATATGGCAGAAAGTGAAGAAGAACTAAAGAGCCTCTTGATGAAAATAAAAGAGGAGAGTGAAAAAGTTGGCTTAAATCTCTGCATTCAGAAAACCGAGATCATGGCATCTGGCACCATCACTTCACAGCAAATAGATGAGGAAACAGTGGAAACAGTGGCTGACTTTATTTTTTTGGGCTCCGAATTACTGCAGATGGTGACTGCAGCCATGAAATCAAAAGACGCTTACTCCTTGGAAGGAAAGTTATGACCACCCTAGGCAGCATATTCAAAAGCAGACACATTACTTTGTCAACAAAGGTCTGTCTAGTCAAGGCTATGGTTTTTCCAGTGGTCATGTATGAATGTGAGAGTTGGTCTGTGAAGAAAGCTGAGCGCCGAAGAATTGATGCTTTTGAAATGTGGTGCTGGAGAAGATGCTTGAGAGTCCCTTGGACTGCAAGGAGATCCAACCAGTCCATCCTAAAGGAGATCAGTCCTGGGTGTTCATTGGAAGGACTGATGTTGAAGCTGATGTTGAAACTCCAATACTTTGGCCACCTGATGCAGAGAGCTGACTCATTGGAAAAGACTCTGATGCTGGGAGGGATTGGGGGCAGGAGGAGAAGGGGACAACAGAGGATAAGATGGTTGGATGGCATCACCAACTCAGTGGACATGGATGGGTTTAGCTGGACTCTGGGAGTTGGTGATGGACAGGGAGGCCTGGTATGCTGCACTTCATGGGCTCGCAAAGAGTCAGATATGACTGAGCGACTGAACTGAACTGAACTGATGACTGAGGGAAAGAGTGGGAAGGGACCAGAGTGAGTCTCGGTTCTCTGCTTGGGTTTTATCATAAGGCCACCAACTGAGCTACAGAAGACAGGAGCTGGGAGGGACTGGTGATGAGCATGGTTTTGGGCACATTGAAGCTGAGTTGCCTCTGGGGAATGTGTCAGATAGATACATCTGTCTGATGCCCAAGGGGGAGACTTTTGGCTAGAAATCAAAATCCAGAAATCATGAACTTTTGGGTAGATGAAATGCAATCAAATGAGCCAGTCAAGGAGGGTTGTATAGAGTGAAAAAAGGCAACGAGCCTCTCACGGAACCTTGAGACATACCAATATTTAAAGAAAAATAAAACAACCTGAAGTTTTCTATCACAGTGTCACATTTTACCACAAAATGAGTGACTTGAAGCCGTACGTTGTGGGTCAGGGATCCGGGCGAGGCTTGGCTGGGGCTTCTGCTTGCAGATCTCACAGAAACGCAGTCAAGGAGTGGGCCAGAGAGGGGTGTTCTCAGCTGAAGCTCAGCTGGGGAAATCACCTTAGCAGAAAATGACACATGCTTAATCCTGTTTTGTAGCAGAGTGTTGGCAACATCTTGTTCTCTGCCAGCTAATGACTGAGCACCCCAGTTTCTTGACTGGTGTTGGCTGGAACCCCCTTCAGCCCCTAGAAGCTGCCCTCAGGTTCTTGCTCTGTGGATCCCCCAACACATCCAGCAAGAAAGAGAATCTCCTGGTTGGATGCAAGTTCCACATTCCCTGTCACATTGTGTTATCTGTTGGTGAGAAGCAAGTCACCAGTCTCAAAGGGGTGGGTATTACACAAGGCTGGAGCTCATGGGGCCTCCTTAGTGTCTGTCGTTAGAAGACAGGTAAGGGTTGACTGGGCTTCCCTGGTGGCTCAGACGGTTAAGAATCTGCCTGCAATGCGAGAGACCTGGGTTCGATTCCCTGGGTCGGGAAGATTCCCTGGAGGAGGGCATGGCAACCCACTCCAGTATTCTTGCCTGGAGAATTCCATGGACAGAGGAGCCCATGAGCTCTAGTCCATGGGGTCACAAAGAGTAAGACACGACCTGGTAATTGAATAACAGCAATGTGAGGGACGGGGGTTAAGAAAGATTTTCCAATTGGCAAGGCCAGGTCCCCAAGCAGTGCAGGGGTCCAGAGACTGGTAGGAAGGTGGGGAAATGTCTTCCTCAGTTCCAGTAGTTCCAAAAAGAAAGTGAGACAATGTGTACTACAAAAAGGTGTCCACAGAGCATACAAAAGCTTTCTAAACTCTGGCAGTGGTAACCTGAGATTTTTGCCCAGATTTTGAAACTTTGGGATTGATTTAAAATCAGGAACTAGAAGCAGAACTTGCAATGTTTTGATTTCCGTTCTATAAATAAAGTACTATAAATAAATCGGCTGTGCAATTTAAGTTTTTGAAACTTGAAGTGCATTTAAATCACAAAGCATGGCTATGTGAACTGTGCTAATCCAATTTTATGATGATTTCAAAGTGCTTGAATGTTAGCTCTCTCTTTTTTTTTTTCCCCTGAAGCACAGGGACTCTTGGTGAGGCCAAGTGAGTCAGCACTTTCTGGAACGTTCAACTTCACTCTGTACTTTGCTCTAGAGTGGGTCAAAGTCACCGACTGCTTGACTGCTCCACCCATACGTATGATGCCACTATTTTTCCAGTCTTATAATTTGCTTTGATAGAGTTATTTTACAAAGCAGAGTATCTGTATGACATTCCCTTCTTAGTGACCCTCCACCTTCCACCCAACTTCATGACATTTATTTCTGATCACACTGCGAGGAAATACCTTCTTTTTATACCTTATCTTTTTCTACTGCGTGTATGCATGCTGAGTCACTTCAGTTGTATCTGACTCTTTGTGACCCTGGACTGTAGCCTGCCAGGGTCCTCTGTCCCTGGGATTCTCCAGGTAAGAATATGGGAGTGAATTACCATGCCCTCCTCCAGGGGGAATCTTCCAGACCCAGAGATCAAACCCATGTCTCTTGAGTCTCCTGCATTGACAGGTGGTTTCTTTATCAATAGTGCCACCTGGGAAGCCCAATGGTTCTCAATTAGGGGGCAATTTCATTACCCAGAGGGCATTTGGCCATGTTTGGAGGTATCTTTGACTGTCAAAATTTGGGGTGGTAAGTACTACTGCTGGTATTTAGTGGATAGACGTCAGGTCACAGATGTTGTTCAACACTCTACAGGGCACTGCAAAGTTTCCCCAATCAAGAATTATTCGATCCCAAATTTAAACAGTGCCAAGTTTGAAATACCCTGTTCTGTAGTTCAGAATCCACATGCAGAATTAACTGTAGGCTGTCCTAAATAAGGTTAATGTGGGGACACTGTAGCTCAGTTACTTAGGCAAGTATCTGCTAGACTGACAGCTAGTTTTTGAAGTAAAAAACAGAGAGAGTTCCCTGCAAAAGATACATTGGTATAGGGACTCAAAGCAGGTTTCTGCAAGGCTAAAGTGGCCTCATTTGGTTTAAAGCGTCAGACGTTTGCTTTGGGCTCCTAGTCTGCATTCATACTCCCATTGTATCTGTTGATTGGAAACTTGTGCAAGGTCAGCATTTTGAAATTGGGTTTGTCTACTCGATGACTAGATTCAGCAAACGTTTATGGAGCATCACTTATGCAGTGGGCGTGACGCTGAGTGTCAGAAGGAATAGAAATATGAGGCAGCATCCAGGGCAGTGACTGGCCCTGGAAGAGAGTGAGAGAAGCAGAACAGGGGAGAAGCAGGTTCACCTTGACCGTGACTTTGGGGTTGTGTCTCTGACGTTTAAGCAGTGGTTCAGTAGAGAACTGGCAGAAGCGGCTGCTCTCTGGGCTTTGGAGGTTGCTCCTGAAAGGAACCGCTCTTATGTCTGGCAAACTGGAAATTATGTTGACACACCCACAGCGTGAATGAACTGTAGCTGCAAGATTATATAGTCAGTGCCATTACCCGTTTCACTAAGGGACTGCTGACTTTCTCAGTTCTCACCTTCCCCCAGGGCACGTGTGGATAACTTCCCACCGTGAACCAAATGGGCACCTAGGACGTCATCGCCTGTTTTCATAAGACGGTGACATCAGGATGTGGGAAGACAGGGCCACGTTTTGCAACAAGTTTAAGTCTCCCCTCGGCTGGGCAGGAAGGAGCTGATCCGTTTTGGGCTGCTAGTTAAGTCCCCACAACTTAGGATTCTCAAGGCAAGAATAGTGGAGTGGGTTGCCATGTCCTTCTCCAGAGGATCTTCCTGATGTAGGGATCAAACCCGAGTCTCCTGCACTGGCAGGTGGGTTCTTCACCCCCGAGCCACCAGGAAAGCCTCTCTAGATGTCAGTAGAAAATACTGCAGTGTAATACTCAAGGACAGCAGAGGCGGGCATCGGGCGCTGTCTGAGGACCTGGGCTCGCCAACAACGCCCTCTCGGGGCCCCTCTCCTGTGTCCACTCACTCATCTCCAGGACGCCTGGCCCTCTCTGTTCTCGGGTAACTTCCCCAGGACGCTTTCCATGCTTTTCTGATAGGTCACCTCCTTTTCCTTTCTGCCTTCATTTTCTGATTTAAGACTCATAAAATCTTCATTCTTCCATAAGCATCTCCACTCTCCTCCCTTCCTGATGAATCTCATCTCTATCAACCAGCATCTGAAAACCAGTTTTCAACATCAGCCTTGTGTAAATAAATTAAAAAAACAAAAGAAAGAAATGAGTGAAATAAAGTTTAGCAATGTATCTTATTTTTAAGGCCATACCTACAAAATAGTAACATTTCAACCTTTGTGTGTTGGGGTCTACGTTTTTGTTGTAAATTTTAAACATTTACCATCAGAGCACACATGAGGTGCCTTTTGTTGTCTACAGCCTGATGATAATAACAGCCCTTGTTTTCTCTGGGCCAGCCCTGATCCTTGGACATTTTATCCCTGAGCTGGGCAAGGATCTGTTAGAATTTTGACATTGTGGAGTAGGTTTCAGAGAGCAGAGAGAATCTGGAAGTGAATATGTATGAAGAGAAAGATGTGGATGTAAAATTTTCATGCCTTCTTGAGGTTCTGGCATTTCTAGAAATTTTAGAAATGAATCATCATGCTATAAATATTCTGAGTCACAGCTAATAATATTGCACATTGTGCAAATTTATATACATTGAATAAAACTTGAGTATTATGCTAGTTTTAACAATACTAAATAATTTAACAATGGAAAGAGATTATATTATTTGTACACATTCTTCCCTGATGATTCAAATTCACACTTTTACCTTGCCCACGCCATTCTGAGTACCAGGAGTCTAAAGGAAGCATTGAATCATGAGTTTTGTTAATATCTGAACTGATTGAACTTTTGTCAAACTCAGTATATTATTCAGCTAGTACTGCAATAACAAATACCATAGACCAGGGGTCTTAGACAACAGAAATATATTTTCTTCCAGTTCTGGGGTTCCAGAACCCAGGTGTTGACAGGGGTGATGTCTCCTGAGGCTTCTCCTCCTGGGCTGTGGATTTTTGACTTTTCTTTGTGTTCTCACATGGTCTGGTGTCTGCATGCAAGTGTGTCTGTATTTTTAAAGCCTCTTATATATCTACTCATTAAATTAAAAAATTTGGGGATCTTAATTCCACATCCAGGGGTCAACCTGTGCCTCAGGCATTGGCAGCAGGGAGTCTTAACCACTGGACCACCAGGGAGTCCCACAAAGCCTCTTTTTTTAAAAACAAAACAAAACCAAACAAAAAACAGAAACACCAGTCTTGTTGATTCAGGGCCTACCTTAATGACCTAATTTTATCTTCATTTCCTCTTTAAAGGCTATGTCTCCAAATACAATGAATTCTCAGGAACTGGGAAGACCTGGGTTACAACTTCAACATATGAATTTGGGGGATACAGTTTTGCTCATAATTCTAGGTACCCAGGAGAGGATATCCAACTGTTTGTCTCCATCTTTCCTTAGCCCCTGCGCTCTGACACCAGTGAAGCAGGGAGCTTAGCAGGCTCTATGGTCACTATGAGAATTCTGGTGGGTTTTCCGGCTCTTCCCCTGTTTTTTCTCCTCTCTCGTCTGGTTACTGTCTACCTTGGAAACATGTTACCCATATCAATCTGACTATAGTTTATTAGAAAAATTCCCTTAAAAATCATAGTTCTTTCTTATTTGAAATGTTTTAAAATATATAATGACAGTATTCCTACATTTAATTTCAAAATACTGAAAAGATAATTTAACTTTGTTTGAATTTTTTTTTTTTGCATTGATTTTTAAGGGTCTTTCAGAAACTCTTTGGACTGGTTAATTTTAATTTTCAAAACTTGTTTTAAATTAGAAAACTTCTTCTTCATGACCTTATATTTAAATTAATTTTAGGCCAAATGACTCATTTAATTAATATTCCTAAATGTTTATTGTGTTCTCAAACCAATATGATTGATTAAAAGGGTAAAAAGTTAGTATGATTTTTCCTCTTGTCCTTCTGTTTGTGTCCTTGGTCAAATCTCTTGTCGTCTCTTTCATACTTGTCTTTTATAGGAAATTAAGGTCAATATTTACTAATTTGATCTTACACCAAAAATAGTGATTTCTCTGGCTACATGTGTATTCATACTATGTAAAAGGAAGTTTTATGCATGATGTATAATCCATACTAGTCTAAAGATTAACTAGCCATTAATACATGTAATTCTCATTCCCTAGTCTATATGTAAATGCTAAGTTAAAAGGAGAAACTTCTGCCTGTTGGTGGTATGGTCTGATCTATGTGACACTCAATATAACATTCAACTAGATTTTTTCATTATGACATTAATATTGTTTATCCACTATTGGAGAAGAAAAATCTATTCTTAGGTGTTTTCTTGGTAGTGGCAAACTTCTATTTTTTTTTTTCCTAATCAATACTCAGATTTCTGTATTGCTTCTTTGAGTCAAGGGTTGATTTTTGTTGTTGTTGTTTGTGGATGAACTCGTAGGTAATTGACCATTGAAGTTAAATTTTGGCTTTTTAGGGGTGATACTCTAAACGTGAAATAACATCCAAAGGGCAACGAGGTATATAGGTTTTTATTAATTGTCTGAGCTGATGAACGTTGAGTGTCACGTGTGCAGTTAATGGCTACCGGCTTGCACAAAGTTTTGCATGTGAGAACAAGAGAGAGAAATCTCAGTTCTTACCACTGTGCAAGGGGTGGTGCGCGCACGGCTTGTATTTAGAGACCTCACAGTCACCTGTGCTGCGCCTCACTCTCAGTGTCTCTGTCCTTTCTCTCCCTTGGCTCTTTCCTTGGCTGTTCACCTCGCATACACCAGTGTGGAGTCAGCGATGACTCTCATCTTAAGCAGAACAGTCTTCCAGCTGCGGCGAGAGGCTCACCTCAGTGCTAACACAGCCCATTCATTTCACAGGCCTGGCTTGAGTGCGTTTGTCTTGACACTCATTGTCAAGTACGGCTTAGACGATGGCGATGGGATGGTGTGCAGACATAAATGTTTTATTTCAGTAGTTTCAGGCTGCAGAACAAATAGAAAGCTGAAGTGAGGGTTCCTGCTTGGGTCTTCCACTTGCTCTGAATCTGCACCGTGTCCTTGCCGCCTTCTTTCAGCCTTGCTTCTGGAAGGATGGAGCTGGGCCTTGTCAGTTGGACCACCGTGGAGGAGATGGCTGCATCCAGCCTGTTGTCATGAGAGCGACTCTTCACTGCCATCACGTTTCCTTCACAGCAGCCCACATTTCCTCACTTATTTACTCCTTCATCCATGTGCATGTCCATTCATGTGTCCAGCACATGGATGGCTGTGATCTGTGTCACTCCGTGAGCACCTGTGATCTTAGGATGAGTAGCACAGAGACACTGCTCTCAGTGGGCTCACAATATCTTGGGGAGAGAAGCATGTACAACCTGGTACAAAAAAAGCACCCATGAAGGCATGTGGTGAGAGATAATACTGTGGACTGGAGAATTATTAGCAGCTAGAATTACCAGACTTAACAATGAAGCAAGCAAGACAGGCTGGTATTGGTGGGAGATGAACCTAGAGAAGTAGGTAGGGGGCTGGTCATGGGGTCTGTGTGTGCCTTCCTAAGTAAGACAGAGACTCTTATTCCTATCAGACACACTGCCTGCTACTTCCAGCAGGTGTTTAATGATGCTCTTTTTGCTGTCTTGAAATCTGAAGATCCTGTAACCTTTCTACAATGTTAATTTTAAAAAATCAAGATAATGCTTTTACTATAATATGAAAGAAATGCAACGGAAAACTTATTTATAATATAATAATAAATATTTACATGGGCTTCCCAGGTGATTCAGTGGCAAAGAATCTGCCTGCCAATGCAGGAGATGTTGGTTCGATCCTCGGGTCAGGAAGATCCCCTGGAGAAGGGAATGGCAACCCCCTCCAGTATTCTTTCCTGGAAAATTCAGTGGACAGAGGAGCCTGGAAGGCTACAGTCTATGCGGCTGTAAAGAGTCAGACACAACTGAGCACATGCACACCATATATTTAAGTATGTAAACATTTGCATATACTCTCATTAGGAAACACGATGATGCTGGGAGATGCTTAAATTAAACATAGAATAGTGGTACGCGTGACAGCTCCGAATGCAGACAGAAATATAAGTATCATGTTGATGACTCAAACACCAGGAGACATTGCAGTGATGTGATTTTCTAGAATGTTGAATAACACTTACTATGTTTCAGAATAAAGCAAAGTGCAAGGTAGATGCATTCTGGGAAAAATCCACATATAGTAAAACCGTACAAGTACTTTGTTTCTGGGGAATATATCTCATGTGGAGCAAAACGTCTGGAACCTCTGGCTTCATTGCTAAGTATCATCACCTTCTGCCCCGCTCCTTGTGACAACCCACAGTGCATACGCACGTTTCCATACAAGCAGTAGGCCTCTCCCTAGAAACATCACTTTGGACAATGAGCAGTGACAGTGTGAATCAGGAGAATGTCACAATTAGATTTCAGTGCAGACAGATCATTGTAGAGTCTTTTTTTTCCCCCAACCGCATCACGCGGCCTGTGGAACTTCCCTGAACAGGGATGGAACCCATATTCCCTGCAATGGAAACACAGAATGTTAACACTGTACCACCAGGGAAATCCCCTAGAGTCTTCTTGACTTGAATTTGAGGAGCACAGGATATAAGGTGAGAAGACTGATACTGAGCCACTGCAGTAATCCAGGGGAGATATTACTGAATGTGGAATGAGGATAGTGTCGGAGGAAGGGGGAGGAGTGAAAGGACCTGGAGACATATCCTGATGCTTGAAAGTTGTAAGACTTGCAAGGGAAGGAAAAAAATTTCTCCAGTGTCACTTCTAGAGTCTGTCCTGAGGGATGCTTGGTTGGTTTTAGAAACCCAGGACCAAAATTCTTGAAAAGTAAATACAGAGGAAAGCAAGAAAATAGTTTTGGCTGATTTGAGTGCCCATAGATCTCCAGGAAGAGCTGTTCTACAGACCTGTGTGTGTGTGTGTGTGTGTGTGTGTGTGTGTGTGTGTGTATGTGTGTACACTGGAAATTCGGTGGACGGATCAGGGTTTGAGATAAAGATTTAAGTCACCAGCAAACAGTTGGCAGCTGAAGCAACAAGACTACTCCTTAGAAAGAGTGTGGGCCACTAGATGAACAGAAGATCAAGGGTGAAATGTGTTTGCATCTTTTGAGATGAAAAATTCATTTGAACTCTCAAGTCTCTCCAGAAATAAAATCTTCTTGCACTACATGCAAGTCATCCAAATTATTTGGGAAGCCAAGAGAGTGAGGAATCCTGTGTCTTTGACATTCACACTTGCCTGAGAAACTATTTTTCTTTAGCCATGCAGTCTGGGACTTGGGCAAATACACATCTAGTTTTAAGGGTCCGAAATCATTTTAGAGAAATATCTTTACAAACCCTTACTGTGGTTGTAAGCATGGCAGTGACAAACAGTCTTCCCATTTTACATACAGAGATCAGGAAGCTGGGAAATTAAGTAGTTTTCACATGGCCTAGAAAATTCCATGCATCACTGGTCACCTTTACTGAGCTCCTGTGGTGCTTAATTGAGCCCAGCAGGTGCTGGATTGCAAGAGTGTTTTAGATAGAAGACAAGAGGCAAGATATCCACTTCCTAGATCAAACACATGGCCTCATTGCCAAGAGGGCTTCCTGCCATGGAGACACATCGTGTTTGCAGAAATCAGTTTGGATACTTTAGTGTCAAATTTCATTAGCACAAAGCATCCCTACACCTTTAGGTTAATTTATCACGATCAGTCTCAGCTAGAATGGAGCCTAAGGTTCTCCCTGCAGTGAAAGAAATTCACCTTGTCAAACTCAATACTTTGAAAAACGTTGAAGACAATGGCATTCCTCATGCACTTGACACCCTGAACAGATTCCTAACAGGTATTTCTCTGCACAACAATTTGCATAGCTGCTAAATCTTGCCACTGATGAATCATCTCATTTTCTTGGTTCATACTTAAAAAAAAGAAAACACAACCAAAGATGAACAGTTATAAAAGGAGACTCACTTTTGGTGATAAAGACAATATTTAAATCCAGTGACATGTTTTCTGAATGTTTTATGCTTGTACTAAAATTTGCACTTGTGAAACAAAAATACGACACTTCATACTGAAAACTCTATTTCACAGCACTAAAAATTTAAACACAAATGAAGCTCTCTAAGTGGTCACATAGGATGAGAAAGTGGAAGTAACTCTGTTCAGTCTCGCAGGCTACCACTGCTGGGTCACTGTGTTTTGTTTTTTGGTGCTGCTTTTTGTAGCTTTATGTAGAACAAGGACAGCGAACACATGAATGGAGTCCAGAGAAAATCGTATTGCTCTGATTCTACCTGTCTCACGGGAAGACTGTGAAGTGGGGAATCCCTCATTTAACTTTCGTGGAGACCGTGATGTTTATTAAAGAAGAGGAATAAAAAGGTGTAAATTTGTAGCTTGCATATATGTTATTAAAATTCTCTAGTAACCACAGGAACCATTGAGAATTTACATCAACAAAATATCTCCCCCTTTTCTCCAGGGATGTATATTTTATCACTGACTTTGTTTAGAATTGCCAGTTCGTGGTGAACTTAAAAGCAAACAGATTTTAGTCAGCTCAATCACTCATTTCAGGGTTTCTGCCATTGCTGCGCTTCCTCCCTTCCTCACCACATGGCTTGTACCTGAATCAGATTCTGTCCACCTGCCCTGACCATCCTGTAAATCAGAGAATGAAATCACTCAAATCACTCTACAGAGCATCTTGATGTCTGTTGTGATTGTATCTGGCAATCCCAGATTTAGTATGATTGTTACAGACTTGTGTGAACACACATGATTGTTATAGACATGTATGAACACCATGTTGTATGATTGTTATGGACTTGCGTGAACGCCATATTGTGTGATTGTTACAGAATTGTATGAACACCATATTGCATGATTGTTATGGACTTGCATGAACACCAAATTATTTCATTGTTATGGACTTGTATGAATACATATTGTACGATTGTTATGGACTAGATGTTTATGTCCACACCAAATTCATGTTGGGACCCTGTCCTTAGATGGAGCGCTGTTAGGAAGTGAGGCAGTAGGGTTGGATGTGGCTGTGAGGGTGGAGGCCTCCTGAATGGAATCAATGCCCTTACAACAGTTGCTAGAGAGCTCACTTCCTCTCTTGGCCCTCTAGCAGGTGAAGACATGAGGAGGGGATGGCAGTATGCAACCTGCAAGGGTTCTCATCAGAACTTGACCCTGCCAACCCTCGAATCTTGGACTTCCAGGCTCCAGAGCTATAGAAATAATAACTGTCTGTTTATAAGCCATCTAGTCTAAGTTATTTTGTTATAGAATCCCAAACAAAGATATCAGTGTCGTTGTTTATTTTTATTTTTCCTTCTATTTGTCTAATTATTTCAAATAGAACCTGCAATTTAACTTTAGTGGGTACATGTGCCTGTGTAACAGAAATGCATGCCTTCTAGTGAGAGGGTATTTAGAATAACACTCAGTGAGTCCCAGAAAACTACATTTAATCCTGTATGCCAGGCAATAATAAAGGGACTAAAGTAATGAAGCTTACAAAGGCTTATGGAGAAAAATAGACACCATCAGCCATTTGAAACTACAACAGCTATGAGGAAATCACGTAATTCCATCTTCCCCATCAGCGCTCTGTGTGCTAATGTATGCATTTTGCCAAAGGCCTTAATCATGGCTAAATGAAATCAAGACTACTCCCTTACCACCTCATCAAAAAGACATTTGGGCCTTTGAATATGCAAGGTTAAAAGCTCAGGCATTCGGAGACTTGGTCGGCATAAATGTCAGCCCTTGCTGGGTTTGCAGCAGCCTCATTGGAGCCACTGGTGGGGTAACAGCCCTATGGTTCGCGGCTGAGTGCTGTCACAGCCCTTGCTGTGGTGTCCCGGGGTTTTCCTCACTGATGACTCTCAGCCATTCTGCAAATACCATCAGGCATCTGGAAGTGGTGGCGAGATACTGAAGCCGACGTGTCTCCATGGGCAGAAAAGAAAGGCAAGGGGAGAGCTTCCTCAGCCATCACTCGGCCGTTAAACAAAGGGCCTGGTAGCGACACGACTGCGTTGACCTTGCTCGGATGTGTCTGGTTTTAATCTAGCTATTACCCTAAATGTTTGCTTTCCTTTAATTCTCCAAATATTTATGGGCAAGGAGAACATTCTAAGGGCTTCTCTGGTGGCTCAGTGGTAGAGTCCTGTCTGCCAATGCAGGAGATGCGGGTTCGATCCCTGGGTGGGGAAGGTCCCCTGGAGAAGTGAATGGCAACCCACTCCAAGATTCTTGCCTGGAGAATCCCATGGACAGAGGAGCCGGGTGGGCTGCAGTCCATGGGGTTGCAAAAGAGCTGAGTATGACTTAGTGACTAAACAAGAAAAACAGGAGCAGTTTAAATATGCACATATATATCTGCCATATAGGCAAACACATTATTTACCTCTCTCAGAGTATTAGGTTAACTTTTATGGTTTGGAGGGAGAAAAAAAAATGGAGAGAGGGGTCTTTACAAGGAGTGTCCCCTCAGAGTGGTGTCCTGAAATGTCAGAGACCTTGATAGTCAGGTGAGCTAGGACGCCGTGTTCCTTTCCCCCAGCAAAGTCAAAGCATTGCCAATTGAATTGCTGAAATTAGAGGCCTCCTCTCACTCTAAAGGCTGCACTTGACCTTAAGGATTTCTTAGAATTTGTGAGTCCTGCACGGCAGGGAATTTTCGCCTGCCATCCTCGCTGATTCCTCTCTGCTTCAAGTGTTTCTCTTGCTCTAATTAAATCGAATTTAACAAGTTTGAGACCATGATGTCCAGCAGCTGTTCAGCCAGAAACACAAAGAGTGATGAAGGGTACAGGGAATGGCTACATTAAACGAGTCTCTATGTTAGAGGCAAAGGTATTGATTCTACTTCTGTTTTTCCAGAAGTAGAACTAATCAGCTGCTGTGGGAATCCACTTATACAATTCTACCTCTTAGGAAACCGTGGAAGAATGAATAAGCTGGATCGGTTGCCGACACAGTCCTCAGCTCACTGGACACGTGTCCATGGGCATGAGTAGGGGTCCAAATGATGCTGACCCATAGCCACGTCACCAAGGGTGGTAGTTCCTGACTATGCCTGGTTCTATCTGTCATTATTACTACTATCTGCATTGATAGCATCCTAAAAGCATTTATATAAATGATGTCCTGTGTGGGCAAAATGAGTCTTATTTTATTGATGGAAGATGAGGCTCAGATATGTGGAGTGATTCACTCAATTCTTTCATGGGGCACAGATAGGAAATATTATCTCTACGTGGTGAAGAGTGTGAGCTCTGCCCTTGGCCAGTTTGGTTCAGTCTCAACGACACCATTGGCGTCGGCACGCAAGCTACAGTCCTCTGCTTCAGTCCTCATTGGTATGATAAAGTCCTTGAGAAGATTAAATGAGGCAATACAGGACCGAGCTAGCAAGACTGCCTAGCACGTGGTAGTCTACTCCATCTCCCAGGATGAAGCTGGAGATGCAAGAACAGAGTCACCAACATCCTGAAGCCACTGCTTTGAGACGGTGAATTTGATGCAAGCAACTCTGTCATTTGGATGGAGACAAAATATTCAATACAAAAATGACTCCAGCTTTTAACTGTTATGCTATTTTATTGCAGCTGGAACGCTTGCCATGAGATCTGCCCTCTTCACCAGGTGTTAATTACACAGTCCAGCACCGCCGGCTATGGGTGCCACGCTGCAGGGCGGACTCTGGAGCCTAGTCCTCTTGTATATCGGGACCACAGCTGTCAGACTCTCCATATCCCCCTCCCTGAGCCCCTGGCAACCACCATTCTACTCTGTTTCTGTGAATTTGACTAGTTTCGGTCTCTCTTGTACTGAGTAATGTGGGAAGCATTCTCAGCCTCACGTGACCTCTTCACACTCCTAGGACTGGGATCAGGATGGGAGGAAGACCGACAAGGATCAGAGTGGAGGTGGGGGGTGCCAGTTCTGCCCACTGCTTGGTATTTTGACATATCAAAGTGGCTGTATCAATGTATTCTTATTTCATGTTATGAAATAAGTTTCCAAGTCATTCTAAGGCGAAAATCCCATGTTTGCTTGAATTATTTCAAAGTGTGTACTTGAACTATTAATGAAGAGCTACTTCAAAGGAGCAGATGCCCACAAGTCAGCTTGGAAGAATCAGCCTTGTTTACCTGTTCCAATTTTCTGTGATCAAAAAAAAAAAAGAAAAAGAAAACATCTATAATCTGAAAAGTAGGCACAAAGGCTCTGGATGCCCCTTTCTGACAATCAGTATGTCTTTCTAGCAGCTACACTTCTCCAGGTCTAAGTCCTTACTTTATCTCTGTAACACTCCTTCCCCTGACTTTTTCTGTCGAAATCCTTCTTTTCTTCTCAACCCACCTCAAATTCTAGTCACATGTGACTCAAGAGAAAATTTTTAAATTAAGAAACTTTAGAGTAAATCTTATAAACCAACATATCCCAGCTGTATTCCTCTAGACACTAGTAAGTGTATTCAAAAAAAAAAAAAAAAGGAAAGGATTTGGTGGTCATATAAAGTTTAGGAAACATTGAGTATTACTTTTTCTTCCTGGGAGACTTCCAGGGCTCATTCTCACATTAAAAATTCTTAAACTCTGCAATAAAGTAGACTATCTGTTACAACAGCCTTCTGAAATATATAGCCCCAGAACCTATATACTTTACTTTCCATGAAACCTCTTTTCTTGGTTTTCTGCACAGCGTGGTGCTTGGAGGCGCTTCCTCAGGGCACAAGGAAGAATCAACAGTGTCGAGAGAGGAACTTCATTGACTGTCTTTCCACTGAGACTGAAGGAAGGTGGGGTGGAGGTGGGGTCTGCCCTTGGAAGGGAGCCATTGCCAGTCCAGGGACCAGTGACAAGGACATGGAGCAGGGTGGTGTCAACGCATGTGGCTAGAGGAGAATACAGGGGTGAAATATCCCCAGGCTGGCAACTGAGTGGATGGATTACAGGTGAGTTTACAGTCTCAGTGGCAACCCACTCCAGTGTTCCTGCCTGGAGAATCCCACAGACAGAGGAGCCTGGCTGGCTACAGTTCATGGGGTTGCAAAGAGCTGGACACGACTAAGCGACTAACACTTTCACTTTCATTTACAGTCTCAAGGCCAATGCTGTAGGAAGGAGACCAGGGTTTGATCCCTGGGTTGGGAAGATCCTCTGGAGGAGGGAATGGCAATCCACTCCACTATTCTTGCCTGGAGAATTCCATGGACAGAGGAGCCTGGTGGGCTACAGTCCATTGAGTTATAAACGGTTGGACACAACTGAGCAGCTAACGCACACACACACACACACACACACACACACACACACACACACACACACACACACAGAGCAAATATAATTACCCAAATGTAAATCTGCATTAACAACACTAACTTTAAAATAAAATTACTGGTGTATAGTTGATTTAGAATGTTGTGCTAATTTCTGCTGTACAGTAAGTGAATCAGCTGTGTCTCTTTTTTGGATTCTTTTCGCATATAGACTGTTACAGAGTATTAAGTAGAGTTCCCTGTGCTATATCGTAGGTTATTGTTAGTTAACTATTTTACATATAATAGCATGTATATGTCAATCGCAGTTTCCCAATTTACCCCTCCCTTATCTGTGAAGAAAGCTGAGCGCCGAAGAATTGATGCTTTTGAACTGTGCTGTTGGAGAAGACTCTTGAGAGTCCCTTGGACTGCAAGGAGATGCAACCTGTCCATTCCAAAGTTCAGCCCTGGGATTTCTTTGGAAGGACTGATGCTAAAGCTGAAACTCCAGTACTTTGGCCACCTCATGCGAAGAGTTGACTCATTGGAAAAAACTCTGATGCTGGGAGGGATTGGGGGCAGGAGAAGGGGACGACAGAGGATGAGATGGCTGGATGGTATCACCGACTCGATGGATGTGAGTGTGAGTGAACTCTGGGAGTTGGTGACGGACAGGGAGGCCTGGCGTGCTGTGATTCATGGGGTCGCAAAGAGTCGGACACGACTGAGTGACTGAACTGAACTGAACTATCCCCTGGTAACCATAAGTTTGTTTTCTACATCTGTGACTCTACTTCTGTTTTGTAAATAAATTCATTAGTACCCCTCTTTTTTAGATTCCACGTATGATAATCTCTAGGTTCCTCCATGTTGCTGCAAATGGCATTCTTTCACCCTCCTGTGTGACTGATATCTCGTTATATACATGGGCCACATCTCCTTTCCCACCCCTCTGTTGATGAGCTTTTAGCTGCTTCCATGTCCTGGCTATTGTAAATAGAGGGCAGAATGATCTCAGTGTTGGCATGCTGAGTTCAGGCACACACACACACACACACACACACACACACACAAACCACATAGATTAAGAGGTTTGGGGGTAAATGGCAGAGCCAGGCAAAGTGTGGAAGAGAAGACGAGTCTGGGAAATAAAAATTGGGCTGTTATTTCATAAAATAATAATTAAAGCAGATTGCTGTCTGTGAATATTGTGTTGGGTGAAGGGACATAGAAAAATCCTCTTTTGAAAAATTCAAATTGTTTATAGTTAACCATATATGTGTGTCTCTTGAAATATATTTAATTTTTAGACCTTTTTGTTTTAATCACATTCCTGCCACAGTTCTATTTTTTAAGTCATTTTTATCCCTGTTATTTTTCCCACCCAGCTTTTTTCAGGCTGTCAGAAGCACAGGCTGCAGTGGTTATGATAGGAGAATAATGGGTGAAATGCCAGTCCTAATTAGAGACTTGATTGCTCCACAAGAAAAAAAGCTTCAATTTGATGTGGATGGCGCTGGCTTGTCAGGTAGAATGAGTCAAATATGTCTGTACTTTCATTTCAAAATGTGAAAAATGTGAATGTGCATTATTTATATTGTATTTCGTGGCTATAATTAATTATGTGTCTGTGGAAATGATGTCCCCAAAGACAGTTGATTTTATGTCCAATCTGTATGTGCATTTGTGAAACTAATTTGTTCTCATTAAAAATTTTAAGGGTTTATTTGAGCTAAACTCAGGAGGTTTTCCTGGGTATCAAACTCACAAAATACAAAGCAAACTGTAATTTCAGTTTTTACTACTAAGTGAGATATTCAGTGCCTGAAGCATTGTATTAGATATTATTGTGGGGAATTTGGTTGGGCTATAAAAATAAAGAGAAGACATACTTCCTTCCCAGAAAGTGCTTTTAAGTTTGTTTGAAAGACAAGGATATAAAACAAATGAAATAATGCAATTTGAGCTTCTCCTGCTTTAAGAAAAGAACATGATGTTTAGTCAATGAAATATTAATCCTATAATAATGAGTTGACCAATTTTTCTTGTTACTCCAGAGATTTGGAAGCTATATTGATTGTTATTATTATTTTAAATTGCCTGTCATTTCCTCGTTTCTTTACTTTCAGTATTTGTAAATATATTAGCTATTGATACTAAAGTTTCAAAACTATCTCAAACTGTATAAAGCATTTTTTCTTTGTCAGTGTCATCAGTAAACTGATTTGCTTTCAAGAAGACCCACAGTTTAAATGTAATATTTCAAATAATTTACCCCATGTTCACTATAGTTAAATCTGTTAATTTCTGTGGATGTAACTGCAATTATTAAGGTGATATTTACAAAATTTTTTTCTCATTTTTGTTTGCGCATATGATTATGAATTTATATGTTCTCCTAATTATGCTATAATTAATAAATCAATGTAATATGTTAATTTACAGGTATATTAGAATTAATTTAATTTTTTAAAATAGTATTTTTAATCAATGAAGATACAAAGAATATTTATGTCTGAAATGAATAGGTTGACTTCCTTGGCTTATGAGTGTTCCATTCCTTTGTCAGTGTTCTTTTGCTAATTTTCAGCATGACAATGATGGTAAAACAAGCTGATTCCTTTGTTTTATTTTATCCAATTTCAGAGCTCACTACCCTCAACAAGATGAAGCAATTATTTTCCTCTTTATTTGGTGTTTTCAGAGACCATTAAGCTTATTTTGTCCACATTGGGAAACAAAGTAATTTTCTATTCAAGGTATTTCTGCTTCTCAACAATGCATTTTTCATTAGTCAGTTCTGTTTTTCTGGAAGTCACTTTTCAGCAGCCCCAGCTGTGGCCAGGACATGGTCCAGAGCATGGACAATGGAGAAATAAAGTCAAAGCAATGATTGTCACAAAGACTTTACGGTTAATCCTGATGAGAATATCGAGTTGCTTTCAGGTTTCAGTTTAGAGGAAGGCACATGATTAGACACAGGGAGGGGATTGCATTTTGAACCAACAGTACTTGGAGGAGACAGAACTTGGTCACATCACAGGCCCACACCAGCAAAGAGGACGAAACCGTGAGGTTAGCCTGGGATCAATGGAGTCTGGAGTATAGACAGAGGTGGTGGAGAAACAACAGGGCCCTCAGAAACGCCACCAGCAAAGAAGCAAGGACCTTCGAAGAACGTGCCAAGAGACCGAGGTACAGACACTGGCCAGGAGGAGACCAGGAGCCAAGGGAGGGAGAACATTCCAGAAAGACATCAATACCAGAGCAGCAGAGGGGCACTGCAGAGAACAACGTGCCTTGAATTTTATACACACACATCACTGCTAACTACTGTCGGAGTTATCCTGGTGGTGTGGCCAGGGGGAAAGGTAGAGCCCAATAAGGAGAAAAGTGAGGATTGATAAGCAACAAGGACTTGCTGCATAACACCTTTGTTAATAAAAACCTATGATGGAAAAGAATCTGAAAAGGAACATATATATATATATATATATATATATATATATATATATGTATGTATCACTTTGCTATACACCTGAAACTATTAATAACAAAATACTATAAATCAGTTATATTTCAATTTTAAAAAAGAAAGGAAAATAAGGATTAGAGACAACAAATATGATCAGAACCTTAATGAAAATTGACTGAGCTCTTGGCATGTGTAGAGTGAAGTGCTCAGTCCCGTAGTTGCCTTTGACTCTTTGCAACTCTCCTCTGTCCATGGGATTCTCCAGGTAACAATACCCAGGGATCGAACCCCTCTTGGCTTGTAGTAGGTGCTAAATGGAAATTATTAAGATGCTGTAGCTATTATCATCAGTAGCATGTAACTCCATGTACAAGAATTAAACCCTGGGTCTGTCTTATGTCACTTAGAGATACACTGTGATGTTAAAATTATAAAAATCCTCCCCTCTCTCATTAATTTTAGGCATATAAAAATTCTAGTATTTCACAGAACAGCTATTCATGAAAGCTGTTGATTTTTTCTTATTCTGTCATCTCATCAGTCTATACTCAGTATAAAGTTTTCCACTTTTTCTTTTTTCATCTAATTTCACATAACCAAATACTTCAGAGAGACAAATCTTTATTTACATAGACCATGATTGTCTATGTAGAAAATTCCAAGACTCTACAAAAAGGAAACCTTGGAACTAGTAAGAGAGTTATTAAGGTTGCAAGGTATAAGATCGAGAGACAAAAATTAATCATATTTTTATATATTAGCACTAAACACATGAAAATCAAAATGAAAAATACAATACCACAAGGAAATCATCAACAAAATCAGAAGGCAACCTGGGAGAAGGGAGAAAATATTTGCAAATTATTTATCTGTTAAGGGATTAATAGCCAAAACATATAAGGAATTCATAAAACTCAATAACAAAAAGCAATCCAATCAAAAGGGGGCAGGGAATCTGAATAGACGTCCCCCAAAGAAAACATACAGATGGCCAGCAGTGTGCAAAATGGTGCTCAACATCATTAATCATCAAAGAAATGCAATTCAAAGCCACCATGAGATATCACCTCACAAATATCACCTGTCAAAATGGCTATTACCACCCCACCCTTCCAAAAAAGATAACAACTTGGATGAACCTTCAGTAATCGTGCTGTGTGAAAATTCAGTCCCAAAGGTTACATTCCACTTAAATAAATCACATTCTTGAGATGACAAAATTTTAGAAATGATGGTAAAATTAGTAGTTACCAAGGATTAGACTGAAGATGGGTGATCAGTGTGGTTATTAAAAAAAAAAATCAATAGGAGAGATCCTTGGAGTAACAAAATATTTTGTATCTTGACTCTGATGGTAAATACAGAAGCCTGCACAGATGTTAAAATTGAACAGAACTAAACACACACACATCCCCACACTATACGTTCAAGTAAACTAGGGAAATCTGAATAGAAGTGGTATATTTTATCAATGTAAATATCTTAGTTTTTAACAGTAGTCTAGCTTTTTTTCTTTTTAGCAAACTGTTGATATTGGGGGAAATGCATAAAATGTAGACAGAATCTTTTATATGACTTCTTTTACTGCATGTAAACATATAATGATCTCAATAAAATTTTCAATTAAAAGAAGTTCATTTCCTTCTTAGCACCTGAAGAAATAGAGAGGTGGTCATTTTGTTCCCCATCAAAATCTAAGCATGTGTTGCACACACGTTAATGATCGCAGTGGCAGTCATCCGCTTGCTTGCCTCCTCTGGATACAGAAAAGGGCCTTGCCTCTTACCAACAGCTACGGCACAGGGTCAGTTCTCTCTGCTGCTGTGAAATCTGGAGATTTTAAATTGCTTGTAATTTTTTTTAATGCACATTTAATGTGGACCCAAATCAGCTTAGTATTATTATTCTGTCTGAGATTGTTTTTGAAATAACCTCTTATCTGAACCACTACCCCGCCTCCGTTGTACAAAACAACTGACTGTAGCTTGGCGAACTGGGGTTCCCACTTGGTTATTTTTGTCAGGATCACACTGAGCCTGCCTGATCTCTCTTGGCTGAAGTTGTCAGGTGGCTTCTGGATTTTCTTACTCACTGAAACACCCTTGCAAATCCTACACATCTGTAATTAAGCAAGGCTACAATTTCTTGATGAGCCATGTTTGAAACTTTAGCTTTTGTTTTCATCGTTTTCTACAGTTTCTTGACCACTGTATGGGTTTCCCAGGTGGCTCAGTAATAGGAAGAACCCGCCTGCCAATGCAGGAGACACGGAAGATTAAGTTTTGATCCCTGGGTCTTGAGGATCCTCTGGGAGAGGAAATGGCAACCCACTCCAGTATTCTCACCTGCAGAATCCCATGGACAGAGGAGCCTGGTGAGCTACAGTCCATGGGGTACCAAAGAGTCGGACAGGACTGAAGCGCCTTAGCACACATAACCACCATATAGGTCAAAGGTAATGCCTTTCTGTTTTCCCTTCCACTCATCTGGGCTACCGTCTTGCCCTGGTGATGCCTTATATTAATATTTCCTAGATAGCTTTTCCATTTCAGTGGGCACTCGGGTAAAATGCATCACTTAAATCTCAGGAAACCTTGTTAAGTAGATATTTTGATCCCCACGCTTACACGTATGAAACAGAAATTCTAGGTAATTTTCTAAGCTCCTAAACAAGAGAGCTTGACTTGAATTCCAGGTTTTCTGATTCCAAATTGAGTGTCTTCCCCTGACAATCAGGACTGCTGGGGCAAAACAAAGCCTGCCTGCCTCCATGACTCATTTGACCTTGTTGAAGAGGCGTTGGAAATCTAAGAGTCCCCTAGCAGGGGCCTCTGGTCCCCATCAGGTTTTCAGTATAAACAGATAAACCAGGATGGTTAGAATACTGCCTCAAAAAGCACAGACTTTTTCTTAAGACTCTCTTTATTGGCTTATGGATTTTCAAAAACAGTTATCGAAAGTAATAGTTTAAGGTCATACTTCCTGAGCTATTGACAAATGAAGTAATTAGTTCTGAAAAAGTGCTTACTCCGTGATGAGACAAGAACGTCCTCAGAAGAGAAGAAACAATGCCCTGATGCTTATTGAAGAGATGAGCAAATTCAGGAGGACGTGAGGCTGGTGGTGTTGGGGTGGAGGATGCGGCATTAAGCCATTTTAAAGAGACTTAGCTTAAAGGTCTGATTGAGCAAAGCAAATTATGCAACCTACTTGGAATACTGGATATTCAGAGATGATTTGCTTCATTTGTTGAATCTTTGAACATTTTATATCTTTGCTGCAGGTATATGTATTTTCTTTCCCAGTCTCTTGACACATCTCTGTTGATGATGTCTTTCTAGAGAGAGAAGGAAGGCCAATTACATTCCCCTTTGTGGATGAACTAAATCAGCCATCAGCTGTGTTTCAAAAAGCAATCAAGACACTGGAAATCTCTCTCTGCCTCCCCTCGGTTAACATTGCCTTGGATAGAGCAGGTTTAAGTGAAAAGAGCGTGGGAAGTCCGATGAAGCGTGGCGCTAGTTTGCTTTCACGGTTGTGCTTCAGTATCAGGTGAGCTGTGTGCTCTGTCCACATCTAGGGCCCTCGGAGGGGCTGCCCACCAGCAGAAGCCTTGAAGCCGGAGTATCTGAGCAGCCTCCTCTTCCAGCCCTGGTCCCTGGGGGCGCAAGAGCTGCAGAATCTGTACTAATGGGAACAAACGTAATGATTTGCCGGACTTTTGTTATTTGGATTAAATAAAAGAGAACCTGTTAATACGTATGGGCTTCCCTGGTGGCCCAGTGGTAAAGAATTGGCCTGCCAATGCAGCAGGCACAAGAGACTTGGGCTTGATCCTTGGGTTGAGAAGATCCCCTGGAGGAAGAAATGGCACCCCACTCCAGTATTCTTGCCTGGAGAATCCCATGGGCAGAGGAGCCTAGAGGGCTACAGTCCATGGGGTTTCAAAGAGTTGGACATGACTTTGTGACTGATCAGGCACGCACATCCACACAACTGTTTCAAATTATTCTCTATTTACAATTTAAAAATTAGATTATGCATAAAGGCTAAATAACAATTATACAGCTAGCATCTACTTCTATATATGTAATAGTGATAATTTTTCTTTCAATTATTTATATTTTCATCTTTTTTTATTATCCCACCACACTGGCAATATGCTTCAGGACAAGGTTGAATAGCGTTGCTATGAGGAGGAGATTCCTGACTTGTTCCTGATCGCAATCACTGAATCATTAAGCATGAAACCTGCTATATATTTTTGTTTGAGGATTATTACCTTGAGAGTCATTTTTTTCTTTTCTGATTTTGTATAAATTTTCATTATGAAAGGCTATTAAATTTTATCAAACACTTTTCTGCATCTAATGAGATGATCATGAAATTTAACCCCGTTGATATATTCATGTGATAGAATTCCTTAATTGATTTGACTATTAACTTTTCTGTTAAAACTTTCCTGCTGCTTTATCCTTTCACACATTGTTGGACTTGGTTTGCAGTCTCTTATATCAGTGTCCATGAGCGAGGCTGGCCTTACATTATCTTTCTTGCATCGAGCCTGTTGGGGTCAGTATTCTAATGCCATACGGACCACACTTGTGGAGTCTTTTTCTGGAACTGAAATGGTTTATGCAAGAGGCATTTGATCCTTGAATATTTGATGAAACTTGTGATGATCTCTTGGTGTTTTTTGGAGGAAAATCTTTGAAAAGGATCTGATAGGGATTGTGGGACTGTTTGGGACTTTTTATTTTTATTTTTTAATTTACTGGAGTTTAGTTGCTTAACAATATTGTGTTAGTTTCTGCTGTACAGCAAAGTGAATCATTTATACGTGTACATATACATATATCCTCTCTTTGTTGCCACAGATCGTTGAGCGGAGATCCTTGTGCTATACAGGAGATTCTCGCTGGTTACCTATGTTATACATAGTAAGATATATATGTGTCTGGGTTCTAATTCTTTTTGAGTCTCTAGTTTCCACCCTGTCAAGGTTCAAGAGAGACCTGTGTTCTTACAGTCTTCTCGCAGGCAAGACTGACCCCTTCAGACTCTGGTTTGCTTGCAGAGAGATCGTCTATCATTCCCTACCCCAAACAAACCTTGGCTTGTCCCCTGACCCCACAATCCCCAGGCTGCCAAACCCAAAGTTTCAAGGTGTTCAGTGCTGTGGATATCTTCAAGGGGAAGCTGGGTTTCCAGGCTGTCTACCTCCGTGGAGCCCTACTCTCACTTTGTTTAAGCATCCTGACTTGGTTTTTAACCAAAGGATGGTCAAGGTATATCTAGATAGCCATGCTACTGGAAATCAAAGTTTCTTTCTCTCTTAATCGTAAGATTCCTTAAACTCTTAAAATCTTAATTCTGAAGATTTATTAAGTTCTTCTCTAATTTCTGGCCATGATGTGGGGCATTCTGAATCTTAGTTCCTGAACCAGGGATCGAACCTGTGGCCCCCACAGTGGAAGGGTGGAGCCTGAACCACTGAACCAACAGGGAATCCTTCTCTAAATTTTATTTCCTCAATTATTTCTTTTTTTTCTGGACAATATCCTACCCATTGCTATCTCTGTTTCAATAGGTTGGCTGCTTAGATCCTTGTGTTTTTCCTGTGTTTAGAGAGATGACATTAATTATAAAATACTTACTGCATGTTTTCCTTTGTGTTAGGGGCCGTGGTAGATGCTGGAGGTAATATGCAGAACATGAGAGGGGCGTAATGGGGGGAGTGGCCATTGGGTGGGGATGGAGGAGCCCAGGAAGGAGGCTTCAGGCGGTGGGGTGGGTGCTCAGACAGATGTCTTCATCCACGAAGAGAAAGGGGAGTGACAGTTTACAGGGAAGTGTTTAAATATAGCCTCGTTAGCCTGGCCTCATTCGGTTTATTTCAGTCAATTTGAGTAAATCTTTTTATTTCAAACTATTTCTTTATTCTTATTGCAGAGTAAATCTTTGAGTGAATTTTTGGCCATGCTTTTGTTTCTCGTCCTCTCCACCTAATGCCACAAATATAATCTGAAATAATTTAAGCTATGTGGACATTTAAAGAAAACATTCCTATTTGGTATTTGGTTTTGTTGCACGTTGGTTACAGTCAGACATGGAGGAGGCAACCTTGGCAAAGAGAAAGTATTGAGAAACCCAGGATGAGAGGACTCAGACTCAGTTCTCTCATTCTGACTCATTGAATTTCACAGACAAGACACAACTCTCTCTGAGCCTCAGTTTCCTCATGTGTTGAATAGAGGCAGCAATGAATTTTCTCCTGTAGTTCTGATGAGAATAAAACTTATGAAAATGCGATGCAAAAATGATGCTTTAAATTTTGAACCAGTTCATTTCACTCTCCTGCTTGAGGGCCTTTCATGTCTTGTCATTTTACTTGGAATAAAGTTGGATACCCCGCAGTGGAGATGCAGACATAGAGAACAGATTGTAGATACAGGGTGGGAAGGAGAGGGTGGGAAGAATGGGAAGAGTAGCCCGGATGCATATACACAACCATATGAAGGACAGGTAGCTGGTGGGAAGTTGCTGTTTGACTACCAGAACTCAAACCCAGGCTCTGTGACAACCTAGAGGGGTACAATGGGATGGAAGGTGGGAGGGAGGGTTGAGAGGGAGGGGCCATATGTACACCTGTGACTGATTCATGTCGATGTACAGCAGAAACCAGCACAATATGGCAAAATAGTCATCCTTTGGGCTTCCCTGATGGCTCAGCTGGTAAAGAATCTGCCTGCAGTGTAGGAGACCCCGGTTTGATTCCTGGGTTGGGAAGATCTGCTGGAGAAGGTATAGACTAACCACTCCAGTATTCTTGGGCTTCCCCGGAGGCTCAGCTGATAAAGAATCCACCTGCAATGCGGGACAGCTGGGTTCGATCCCTGGGTTGGGGAGATCCCCTGGAGAAGGGAATGGCTACCCATGCCAGCATCAGCAGAAACCAACACAATATTGTAAAATAGTTATCCTTCGATTAAAAGTAAATAAATTAAAAAAAATTCTGATGCCTGCCTGTCTACCTATGTAATCTGGTTCCTTTCCAACCTCTTCAGTGTAATTTCTTGATACTGGCCCCTCCCCAAGCCTACGGATTGCTCCTTCTGCCTGTAGCTGGGTCCCTCCCCCAGCTGTCCGCCCACACCCGTTGCTGTGACCACACTTCGCGCTTGCTGTTTTTTCTGCCTGACATGCGTTTTCATCCTCCAAGTCTCAACTCAGATACCATCTTCAACGGTGCCTGATGATAGGGACTGGAGAGTCTCTCCCCCCGCCCCATGGAAGGCAGTAGCTCACAGTCTCTGTCCATAGTCACGTGACTCCGTGACTCGTGCAATGGTGAGTCCAGCAACCCACGGTCCCAGGCAATTGCATCGTCCACAGTCCCACTGGTGGTTGTCATCTGTCGGACTCCTGCTAGAATTAAGCTCCTTGAGGTTAAGGATTTTGTCTGTTGTGGCCACTGCTGTTGAGTTTCAAACAGTCCATAGCAGCTGCAAGGAGTTCAGTTAAGTGTGTCTCCAATAAATGAATAAGCAATGATCATGAATGTGCATTTAAAAGTCTAAAGAATTATTTAAATTCAGGGCAGTTTGACTACATTTTTATAGTTTATTCTTTACATAGCCTACATGAGCTTGTGTGCTAAGTCACTTCTGTGCTAAATCACTTCAGTCATGTCCAACTCTATGAGACCTTATGGACTATAGTCCACCAGGCTCCTCTGTCCATGGGATTCTCCAGGCAAGAATACTGGAGTGGGTTGCCATGCCATTCTCCAGGGGACCTTCCCGACCCAAGGATTGAACTTGTGTCTCTTACGTCTTTTGCATTGGCAGGCAGTTTCTTTACCACTAGCGTCACCTGGGAAGCCCCTTTCATAGCCTAAGAGTGTTTGAAAAGAAAGTGGGATTCTATCATCATTCAGATTCAGGGTTTGATGCTGTAAGTGGCAGAGACCCCACAATAGCAAGACATTGGGTCCATGGCAAGTGCAGTCACGGTCTGGGCGGCTCCGCTCGGTTCTCCTGGACGACCAGCCCTGGGCTCTGACGGATGAGCTTTCTTAGCTGCCGTTTTCAGCGTATTTTCCAAACAGGTTGACGACTGACCCTCTGTGGCTTCAGTGTTCTTTTGGAATCTTAATTTCAAAAGTGCATTTTTCCGAATCCATTCTGAGACAATGTCTGCATGACAGCAAACATGGCAAGTTCCAGCTCCATCCGGCACAGAGCCTGGTGCCTGTTAAGGAATGTTCCATGGGAGGCAGCGCTCTTCTCTGTGTGATGATGTCAGTAGGAGATGCTTTATTTACACACTGAAGTTAGACAGCACCTTTCAAGAATGCGAAGAATTCCCTTTGGTGTTGTTCATTGCACTTTTCATCATAATTATACTCAGGCATGTTTCTGACTTATCTGATCAGCCTCATATATCCAAAAACTATCCAAAAACTATACGGCACTTGGTCATTTACAGATGTTTGGAAAGAGAGAGTTTAAGTCAATCTTTTTTTCTAGAATATTAATTATGCAGCTCAGTCATAAGCTTGTTCTTTTATTGTTTGGATTTTTTTAGGAGAGATGGCAAAGCACTTGATCATACATACTCTAGATCCCGATGACCTGAATTTGAACTACCACTTGGTCTATTACTAGCTGTGTGACCTTGGTCAAGTTACTTAACCTCTCTGTCACTCAGTTTTAACATCTATAAATCAGAATAAAATAATAATAATATACTCAGAGGTATTAATAAGTGTGATGAGCTTAGAGTACTGCTTACATATAGAAATAGGTGTTGCTTGTCCTTTTCTTCAGCTGTGAATAAGATTTCATATTTTATTTTAATTGAGGTATAGTTGCTTTACAGTGTTGCGCTAGTTTCTGCTGTACAATGAAGTGAATCAGTTGCATGCAGATCCCTGGGTCGGGAAGGTCCCCTGGAGGAGGGCAGGGCAGCCCACTCCAGTGTTCTTGCCTGGAGAATCCCATGGACAGAGGACCCTGGCGGGCTGCAGTCCATGGGGTCGCAGAGAGTCCGACACGACTGAGCGACTGAGCACATACCTTGTTATCTTTCATCAGGAGTCTCTTTTACAGCCCCATAGGATTTAAGGTATTGACATCAAACTCTGAGCCCCCAAATATCGATTTCCATACTTGCACTTGAGATGGTAGAAGCAAAGTCATGATATAAACATTAAATTATAAATATTCTGTATTTTATGCATTCCGCTTCGCCCCAGGCCACACTCTCTCACTCCAGCTGGATGACACACACTGGGCACTGTGAATTGTTGGCATTCACTAGGATTCGACTATGTGTGGGTGCCTGACAAGCTCCTGCAGCTTCAGGGGGCTTCTGACAGGGCCTTGCCTGGTGGGCACATTTTACACCCTGGCCAACTCAGAGCGTTTGCCGAGTCTGTGCAGCCGACGGGCGTGGGCTGAGCTGGCCTCTGGGTCCCGTGGCTTGTTCCTGGATCCGTCAGGGGCTTCATCAACACTAACATGATCTTCTCTATTCTCCACGGCCCTGAAACAGGGTGGTACAGAGTCAGAGCAACAGCTCAGCAACCTCGCTGAGGTCTCAGGGCTTCTGTTGTTTGTCTTTGTCTTTGTGTCTCTGCCACACTGACCCCTCAGTTCCTGGTCTGGCTGCAACGGATGCAGCCCTCTGGGGCAGACAGGGTGACATCCTATGAAGAAGAGGGGTGTTTTCTTCCTTATTCACTTACATTTCTGCTGAGACCTCCCTAGGGCCCTTCAGGTAGGACTGAGTCACAGACGCACGTCCTCACCGGACAAGGGGCTGGAAGCGGAAGGCTACACACAGACCCCTGATCTCCAGTCACACTGGGTGCTGGCTTAGCATTGCTGGGCTCTTGTAGCCGCCTTATAGGTGAATGTTTTCCCAGTTAACCCTCGTGTGTGTGTGTGTGTTCAGTCGTGTCTGACTCTGCGACCCCATGGACTGTAGCCCACCAGGCTCCTCCGTCCATGGGATTCTCCAGGCAAGAATACTGGAGTGGGTTGCCATTTCCTCCACAAAGAGATCTTCCCAACCCAGGGTTTGAACCTCTGTCTCCTGCATCTCCAGCATTGGCAGGCAGGTTCTTTACCACTAGCGCCACCCAGGAAGCTCTTTGAGGGCATATGAAATTTTGTTTCGAAGTGTATCTCCAGAATGAAACACAGTGCCGGACACCAAGCAAGGGAACCTCTTCAAGGCTGGTATCCCTTCCTCCTGACTCAGAGACCAAGGAAGCCAGACACTCCCCCTCTATATGTTATGGGTAGCCAAGTTTCACATCCTTGCAAACTCTATGAAAGAGGATTTTCAATGATTTTGAATGGTTCGGCAGCCTTATCATGAAGTTATTCTCTGAATCGGTTGACAAATGTATCAACCTTTGCTATGTAACTGCAGCTATTTCAGAATCCTTTTGGATAATGCTTCACTTTGAGTCTCAAAGAGTAAAAACTTCCAGTGATTTCCAGCTTCTGCACACATTTCATCACCTTTATTCAACTCTCAAACTTTACTTCATTAATGTATATGGATAATGTTCCCTTCTGTCACATCTTATTAAGAACTAATGAAGCTCTTCTAGACTTAATTTTAGGACTCAGTGGCTGTCTGCATTTCCTTGCATCAGCATTCACTTTTGTCATCACAGGCCTTGCTAATTCTCCTTCCCACCGCAGCCAATTTTGTGAGTCACGATGGCCTGCAGGCTTCCTTCCTCTGTGGGATTCTGTTCCATTCAGGCTCCATTTCCCCATCCCAGGGACCTCAAGGTCAGTAAACATGAGCGCAAATTTGATCTCACACTCATCAGGAGCATAAACAAGGCTGTGAATGCACCCCTGTTAACAACACATTTTCCCTTGCTTTTTTTATTTTTATTTTTTGTTGTTTACCATTGCTGTTTTAGGGCTGTATCTCCTTTGGGGAATGAATTCCATACAATGAGAACAATTAAGTACATTTTCAGAGTTTGAGGGTTTAAAATTCTCTGTCATCACTTTGATTCGCTGTCTAAAAAAAGGAAGTAATGCTGATAATAATAATAATAGTGCCACCACCAACAAGAGGATTCACAGTACCATTGATTGCAAAGTGCTTGGGGAAAGGTCACAAGCCTGGTAACTCGGAGTTAGTAGATTTCAGGTACTAACCAACTTTTAATCGTCCTTTTCTTTCCATATAGATAACTCGCTGTTAAGGATAATTATGAAAGCTGGTGCTCTTTCCTTAGGGAAAAGGAGATATACCATTGTGGTGTGTGTGCTAAGTCACTTCAGTTGTGTTTGACTCTTTGTGACCCCATGGACTATAGCCCGCCAGGCAAGATTCTCCAGGCAAGAGTACCGAAGTGGGTTGCCATTTCCTTCTCCAGGGAATCTTCCCAACCCAGGGATCCAGCCTGTATCTCTCACTGCAGTCCATGGGGTCGCGAACAGTCAGACACTTTCACTATTCACTTTCATATGTTGGAGAAGAAAATGGCAACCCACTCCAGTGTGCTTGCCTGGAGAATCCCAGGGACAGGGGAGCCTGGTGGGCTGCCGTCTCTGGGGTCGCATAGAGTCGGACACGACTGAAGTGACTTAGCAGCAGCAGCCACCTGGGAAGTGCACTATTTGGTAAAATAGGCTAATTCCAACGAATCCTTCTCTAACCTTCTTTTTCCTCCTCACCTCTCATTATCAAGTTGCAGTAGAAGCTTGCAGTTAATTGGCCTGTATTTCAAAATTTGTACTTGTGAGGGGAACACAACTCAAAAGTTTTTACATGCTTCCTGAAAATGAACTGCAAGTCAGCTCAGATATTTAAAGAAAAAGGAAGTCTCTTTTTGCAAGATTTCCAGGATGATTCACAGACTTGTTTGCCTGCCGTATTTACCTTGTGAAAGAATCAACACCATGTCTGCATGTTCTTTTATGTTACAGTGTTTATAAGCCAAGAGCTAAAAATCAATCCTCTGATATATGCATCAAAAAATTCCTGCGGAAGCCCTAGAGAACAGACTTGTGCTTGCGCAAGGAGACGGAGGGCGGGAATGGGGTGGCTTGGGGGCTTGGGGTCAGGAGATGCAAACTCTGACATGCAGGATGGGTAAACAGCAAGGTTATACATGTAGCACAGGGAACTAGAGTCCATATCTTATGATAAACTGTAAGGAAATGGAATATACAGAAAAAATATGGAAATACACGTGTGTGTGTGGTGCTAAGTTGCTTCAGTCATGTCTGACTCCTGGTGATCCTATGGATCATAACCCTCCAGTTTCCTCTGTCAGTGGGGTTCTACAGGCTAGAATACTGGAGCGGGCTGCCATGCCCTCCTCCAGGGAATCTTCCTGACCCAGGGATTGAGCCTCTTATGACTCCTGTGTTGGCAGCTGAACACTAGCGCCACCTGGGAAGCCCAGACAGATGGCAGAGAGATAGCTGTAGATAGAACTGACTCATCATGCAGTACAGCAGAAATTCACATAGCATTGTAGATCCACTATATTTCAATAAAAAGTCAATTATTTTTCAATTAAAAATTCCTATGGGAAATAAATCCCATTAATTCCTCCATGACATGGATTTCATAAATTTACTTCAACCTCATTCTTTCCTACATACATTTGTTAAATGAATACCAGTAACAAGTTCATATTACTCAAATAGGTGGAGAGATTTTTTTTAAAAGTATTCTGAAGTCAACGCTCCAATGCCTCAATATAAGCAATTAGCATGAATCTACTAATTAAACACTGCAAAGTGAATCTTCTTCTTCTAAGGCATCTATTAGAGTTACAAGAAGGGAAAGAAAGTTAGCTTTAATTTTTCTGGCCTGTGTGCTATCACTCTCGAATTTAAACAAGTTTGGCTTGATATTAAATCTCACGAAAAGCACTGTACTTGTGTGTAATGGCAGACCATTAAGATGTAGACAAAAACATTCCATTTTCCAGATGTCTCTGCATATTCATGATAGATTTAGTGAAATCTGTTTTGAGTTCCCTTCACAGATACAAGTGTCCTTCTCATTGCCTGGACTTGATCTGAAGATTGGAGGATTCCCAATTGGTTGGCAAGAATCATTTGCTAATTTGTTGACAAGAATCAAGTTGATTTGTGATGTGCCCTGAGAAGGTAGTGGCCACATCTAGGAAAAACGGTGTGTTTGGGGAGCAGTGGAGCTAGGTAGAGTCTGAGAAGCAGATGTGAAAACATTTTAGCTGTTGAGTACCTAAAAATGAATAAATTGAAGCTCCTGATAAATATTATATTAAACAATTTATATTCTGTGCATGTATATAGCATTAAAATATGTAATAGTCAAATGAATAGTACTTGAGCATGCGAGCATATGTGTGTGTGTGTGTTGAGATCTCAGTCATGTCCAACTCTTTGTGACCCCAAAGACTGTAGCCCACTAGGCTCCTCTGCCTGTTGGAATTCCTAAGCAAGAATACTGGAGTGGGTTGATCCCCACTTCCAGATCCTTCTCCGGGGGATCTTCCCAACCTAGGGATTCAACCTAAGTCTCTTGAGCCTCCTGCATTGGCAGGTGGATTCTTTACCACTGCATCACCTGCGAAGTCTTGCTTGCACATATCCAACTGTTAAGCATTCATCTAGAAGTGAACATTTGTATTCATTGAATTGTAGTGACAGTTAGTAATTGATGATAAATGAATTAAAGTTTTTTTTTCTATATTACCATGAGATGATTTATTTTCATGTTTCAGTCTCCAAAGCAAGTGTCTCACTATTAATTTATCAGGTTTACGTACAGCTTCCGATCTGCACCAGCTAAGTCCCCGCAGCAGAGTCACTGAGTGCTCGCAGCCTCTCTGCAGGTGCGTCTTTTCACGTGTACAATGAGTGTGAAGTGAGCAAAGAACAACTCCATCAAACACAAGTCAGCAAAGAAAGTCTGCCTCACTTGAAGGAGCAGCAACTTGACATCTGGCCCACGGAGGAGAGAGACAGGAAGATGAGCCACAAGAAAAATGAGCAGGAATATCACAAATGGTGGATAATTATCTCCCGGAGATAAGATGTAGTTGCATATATTTCCTTTTTGAATTCGATGAATGGTGCTAGTCTTCAGCAAATACGTATATAATTTTATTAATACTTTCCCTAGTAAATCCCTCATTGAGACCAGGTGTAGAATTGGTGGTGGTGGTGTTTGGTCACTAAGTCATGTCTGACTCTTCTGCGGCCCCATGGACTGTAGCCCGCCAGGTTCCTCTGCCCATGGGATTTCTCAGGCAAGAATACTGGAGTGGGTAGGCGTTTTCTTCTCCAGGGGATCTTACCAACCCAGGGATCGAACCCATGTTTCCTGCATTGGCAGGCGGATTCTTTACCACTGAGCCACCTGGGAAGGCATGTAGAAGCGCCCAGTGATGAGTAAAACATTCATGTTGATTAACCATTTTCCAAGAAGCAGCAGCTGGGTGAAGAAGAGACATCGTATCCCGTATGGCTTTGTGGTTTCCTTTGAGCCAGTGTCATTGTTCACAGCGAGAACTGACACAGCTGACACTTCCCTAAGCTTCACCTTAGATCAGAGAGGTAGAATTAAGGATATTTACAGAAACACAAGATAGTTGTTTAAAAATGTTGAGGTATATTGAAAGGAGTGAATCAGGATGTACTGGTATGCATGCATCAATTACTGCTGAGCTGGAAGAGGGGCTTGTTGAAGGCACTAAGCCAAAACACTTGTGTGGGTTGTTAACACTATCTTCTCATATTTAAATGTTCAGGAAAATAGCCCTGTTCTTTGCACAGCAGCATCACTGCAAATTAACAAGGTAAGAGACAGACTCTCCCCTTTTGTAAACTGCCCTGTTTTCTTTCTTAACAGCAATAATGAAAACAACCATGCTCCTCACAGTTACAATGTGATCTTTTATACCTACACATGTATCTTTTCAATTTATTTATGACAAACCTCGTGGGAAAAATAAGACAATCCTAAATCAGCCAGTGGAATATCAGAAGGACACTGAAGGTCTCTGTTAAGTGTTCACAAAGAAAAATTATGCGGACATATGGATTGGTTACCAGGAGATTTGAGTCCTGTTCCTAATGCCATTTCATAATGACCTTAGTCAGATCATACAATTGTGTTTATCTCTTTGCTTCCTTAAGTATAGAAGTTGAATCATAAATCACTATTGACTTTATGTGTCACTCTGTTTAATAAATGGTTAGCACACAGATAAACATAACACCATGTGTTAAGAAGAATCTTAATGTGAGTGTAATTAAATTCTTCACATTAAGAAGAATCTCAATGTGAGTGTAATGATTAAAATAATTTAAACAAATATCTGTGACATACAACTGGGTTAGCAGTGTATTTTATTATGTTGGTAGATTTTTCTTGCTGATGTAGAGAGAAGATGAATAGTATAAAGATTAGGACCCAGATTCTGGTCCAACACTTATTGAATTTATAGCCCAGCTCAGCTGTTGATCTCTACAAAGGTCACTCTACATTTGGGACCTACTTTCTCTTTTCTGTACAATGGGATAATAATGGTAGGTAAGTAAAAGGATTAAGATGAGGCTGAAGTAAGTTGATAGATGCAAAGTGGTTAGAAGAGGGCTAACACATGGTGATCTCTATACAAAAGTTAGTTAGTAAATTCTGGCAAGTATTTTAGCAGTAACTGACCTATCTTGAATCATCATGAGTAATTTATTCCCTTATACCAAACACTGAGCCTTCATTTTACTTGGCTGTGTCATATTTTTCTTTTATGTAATACATTTACTTGAGTTATATTTATACTTCTAGTCACTTATTTGGGTTAGTTTGAGAGTAATTTGGTTTGTTGGTAATGAGGTGCTGATCTACCTGTGATGTATTAACCTTTTCATTTGTAGTTCTGATGATATACATGAATAATTATCATTCTGTTATGTGGGATTTTAGTTTTATGCCATATCATTTGATAGGCGAACCTCTCATATTATCCAAAAGCATTTTTAAAGGCAGATGAGAATGAATGTCTGGATATCGAAGACAGAACCTGGCTTGCAGCAACAAGTTCAAAATACCTGACCTTGAAACCTAATTCATTTATTAGTCAATTCCTTAAGATTTTTTTAGAGTATTTCTGAATGGTAGGAAGTTTGTGCAAAATTTGCATTTTATTCCATAATAACTTTGTAGTAATGTAAATAGTGCATTAATTTATCCACTATAGAATGATGCAGCACTGCATTCCAAGGTGATAGGAAGCCTACAGAAGCAGACACAGATGTATTTTGATGTTCCTAATATCTTAAACATTGATCAGAATGTGTGTGTGCGCATTTACCTGCATTTATGTCTATATCTGAATGTAGATTTGACTAAAAGCAAATTGATCATAGATTTTGATGATCATAATTGAAAATTGCTCAGTTGTGTTTGACTTTTTGTGACTTCATGGACTTCAGCCTGCCAGGCTCCTCTGTCCATGGAATTCTCCAGGCAAGAATACTGGAGTGCCTTGCCATTTCCTTCTCTATTTGATGACCATACATAGAACCAAATATTTTAACAGATTCTTTTCCTTTTAAATTTCATTTATTTAATTTAAAGAAGGAAATTTTACTGGGCTTATATCTATAATATCTTTTTTATTTTAAGATGAATATAAAGACGCCATTTAGGAACTGAGTTAATGGAAGCCATACGCACACATGAAGGTGTTTTCTGAGTTCAGATCTGCTAACACAGCAGGCCGGACTTAAGCAGAACAGACTAGAAGGATTTGGATAAAGGCCAAATAGTGATACATTTGTCATATTCTCGTTGACTCACCTAGTTTGGGGATTTCAAAACATCGTGAAAGTTGCCAAGGAAATATGTTTGGTCTAAACACTGAACAATGACAGAAAGTAGGTGAGTTAGATCATTTGAAATCAACACAGTATAGAGAAAGATTAGTTGAGGCCATATAGAGACTGCAGATCAATCTCGATAACTTAGGCTGTCGTATCTCACTAATATTTTGAGTTTGCCATATCAATCCCTTGCCGACAACTTGTGGTTTTGCTCACAATTTTCTGGGCTCCAAAATCACTGCAGATGGTAGCTGCAGCCATGAAATTAAAAGATGCTTGCTCTTGGAAGAAAAGGTATGACAAACGTAGATAGCGCACTAAAAAACAGAGACATTACTTTGCCAACAAAGGTCAGTCCAGTCAAGGCTATGGTTTTTCCAGTAGTCGTGTATGGATGTGAGAGTTGGACTATAAAGAAAGCTGTGCACTGAAGAATACGAACTTTTGAACTGTGGTGTTGGAAGACTCTTGAGAGTCCCTTGGATTGCAAAGAGATCCAACCAGTCAATCCTAAAGGAAATCAGTCCTGAATATTCAATGGAAGGACTGATGCTGAAGCTGAAACTCCAATACTTTGGCCACCTGATGCGAAGGGCTGACTCATTTCAAAAGACCGTGATACTGGGAAAGATTGAAGGTGGGAGGAGAAGGGGTCAATAGATGAGATGGTTGGATGGCATCACTGACTCAATGGATATGAGTTTCAGTAAACTCCAGGAGTTGGTGATGGACAGGGAAGCCTGGTGTCCTGCCATCCATGGCGTCACAAAGAGTTGGACATGACTGAGTGACTGAAGTGAACTGAACTGAAGTGAATAATATACAATGCAATATGTGTTATAATGATTGGGTTAGTCTATCAAATGAGAGAACATTTGTTTTTAGATTACTTTAAATTATATAACAACTTGAAGTTGGTAAGCTCCACAGCAAAAACTGAGTTTTCTATGTCTCCGTGAACTAGCTCTGACAATATATTCAGCTGGTAGTGGCCAGTGATGCTTTTCCATTTCAAGCATATGCTTTCAACTGTTTTATGAGAATTGCTACTTAGAGCAATGATGTGAGACACTTGATCCATAATTTTCTATCATAGTTTTATCCCTTGAAAACTTTTCAACTGATGGCAGTGTATATATGTTCCTCAAATTGTTCTAGGAATAGGCATTATACACTTGTCACTGTTTCATCATCTTCACCACACTATTATAATATCTACATTATTATAGTTTGTTCTCCTCTCTAGGGACACATAACAAAAGAGGAATCTTATGGTGAAAACTATACAACTTAATGAAATGGATAATGTGGTTGGCACTTTTTCCGGCATAGTGATTCTAAAATATTTAACAAATAAAATTTTCATTTTGTTTTGACTTTACTATTATACATCTTCCCTTTTAATTTTTTCCAAAAGTTTCTTGTGTTTTTAGAATATTTAAAAATGATTTAATTCCCAAAACAGACCTTTTAAGATACTTGGCTTGTTTTAGGGGAGGATCTTTCAAGAATATTTTTGATTTAAGATTAAAGAGGTCAAGAAACTAATTGATACCTGTGTTGACTCAACATTTACCCAACAAATATCTGTTGAGGCCTTGCTATATTTTTGGCTAGGTGTAGGATAAAATTTTGAGCAAAAGAGAGAGATTATGCTTCTGTGAAGATTATAGTCTCCTCCTAAAATCTGTACTCTCACAGAATGAAAACAAAGACATCTTTATCTGGCAGACTCTTAGTGTGTATAACCTTTGTTGTTATTGTTCAGTTGCTCAGTTGTGTCTGCCTGTTTGTGACCCCACAGACTGTAACCCACCAGGCTTCTCTGTTCTTGGAAATTCTCCAGGCAAGAATACTGGAGTGGATTGCCATGCTCTCCTCCAGAGGACCTTCTTGACCCAGGGATCGAACCCAAGTCTCCCGTATCGCAGGTGGATTCTTGACCCGCTGAGCTGCCAGGGAAGCCCAAGAATACTGGAGTGGGTAGCCTATCCCTTCTCCAGGGGAACTTCCGGACCCAGGAATCGAACCAGGTTCTCCTGCATTGCAGGTGGATTTTTTATCAGCTGAGCTATCAGGGAAGCCCTTTGTATAACCCAGTGGTCTATTTATGATAGTAATGCCAAATATACCGTGCCAATAAAAGGTATCAGTTGATTTGTACAGTATCCATCATCTAGAATCACAGTCAAGGTTGCTTATTCAGTCAACAAACACTTTTTGAACACCTAGAGTATAAATATATTAAAATGTTTTAAATTGTTTTGTAAAGTCCCTAGTGTGTGCATGCTAAGTCGCTTCAGTCATGTCTAATTCTGTGCAATGCGATGGACTACAGCCTCCCAAGCTCCTCTGTCCATGGAATTCTCTAGGCAAGGATATTGAAGTGGGTTGTCATTTCCTTCTCCAGGGGACCTTTTTGACCCAGGGATCAAACCTGCATCTCTTACGTCTCCTGCGTTGGCAGGTTTGCTCTTTACTACTATCTCCACTTACTGTGTGGAAAATTAAGTGTGCCCATCAGCATCTTCAGATACAGACTTAATTCCTGTCCTCAGGGTTACATCCCAGGGGAAGAAAACACACAACTATTGCTCTTTGTAATCAAAAGAAGCTCAGAATGTCACAAATGCTCAGAGATGGAGCATCCCATATGCCCTCTGAGGGTTAGAAAACACTTCCTGGATGCTGAGATCACTTTGTGTTAGGTGATTGGAGGAGGGTTTGGTTTAGTGATCCACGAAGCATGTACCGGCTGGATAATTGATACAGCATAACTGCCATCTAACAGGAAGTTCTCTGTTAATGGAAATATCTTACGTAATTGCTATCTAATACAGGAACCATTTGCCACCTGTGGCCAGGGTGTGTGAGGAGCTGAATTTTTAATTTTATTTAATTAGAGCTGACTTGTGATCACTCGATTGGGCAGTGTTGGGTTGGAGGCTGTCAGACCAAGAGCCATGAGACGCTAAGAAAGAAGCTGCTGTAGCAGGCCAGCCCCAGGGGATGCTCTCAGCCAACGGCTGTGGAAGTAAAGGTGGAAACATGTGCGAAAGGGACTGTGAGGGAGAGGGAGAGATCCAGGCGACTACTACTTCCTGGGTGAGCAGCCTGATACATTGGGCATCACTCAGTGACACAGGGAATGAGGAAGGAGAGCAGTGTGGGTCAAAAAGGACCCACAACCTGCAAGATGAAGAAGCAGAGAGACCGAGATGGGGACCTGAGTGAGCATGAACCGCTTGAGGGGCAGACATAGGGACCAAAGCGGAGGAGATTGTTATGTAGGTGATGGACAAAGAAACTCAGGAAACTGTGGTGCTGCTAATTCTAAAGGACCTTCAGGAAGGGTGAAAGTTTAAAAGTCACACAGAAGGTGAGCAAAATAAAGACCAAGTGGTGATTGCCAGTGGATGGGGAATTTGTATGTCAGAAGTGATCAGAGAAAGTTTTGATAGAGACATAAGATCTCTGCGGGTTTTAATGACTGAGAAATAGGTTCTTGATAAGGCTGTCTTCTAATTAAAATGTTTAACTTTATATTTAAACAAGTAAATAACTCTCAGGACTTAATCACCCATTATCTCTCAAACAAACTTCTGTCCTTATGTAGTGTCAGGAAACATACTCATCAGGACGACAGAACCTGCAGGAAATAACTCAGGGAAGGGAGCCTTGTTTCATTGATCCAAAGAGGATGGATTGTCATCACTGCTCCTTTAAAACAGTTGTTATTATTTTAAGCCTATGTGTTGTCTTCTGTGTACATGCAAGCCTTTAGAGAGTGAAAGCATTTCTAGTTTTCCTGGCACGTTCAGAGTCTCACACAAGTCACAACAAAACGTTTAGATGTTATAGACAAATGCAGCCTAAGGAACAGCAAGTCAAACCTTTTTAAGTTGTTTTAGAATTCTTGATTGGCTGATTCTTTTCCATTTCATTAAGCAACTGGGCCCCGGGCTCCCTTGGAGGCTGTGGAGCAGAGTTCCACAGTGGGGCTTCCTAGTGGTTTGCAGATGAGACTACAGTTTCATAAAGAGGTGGGTGAGAGGCGTGAGAAAAATAATAGTTTAACTAGATACCAAGATGTAACCCCCAAACTTCATCTGCAAAGCAGATGACTGAAAAGGATGATGTACTCTTGATCACAGCTGGAGAAGTTTATTTTGAGAAGCTATATCACTGGCTCCCTGTCTTGAGTGTTTTTCCCGAACCTTCTCAGCGGGATCGGCCTGACTGCATCGCTCGTTCTCAGTAGGAAGGGGATGTCTGTGTACTTTGGGAAGAGCTATCGTACTGTCGCAAGGAAGGGCTAAAAGGAGGGGAAAAAATCAAATGTGGCTAAAATGTTTAGAAAAGAATCAATTAAAAAAAAGAAAATCGATTAAGTTAGAGCAGTGGTCAAAGGTTTATTAACTCCTAAGACCCACGTGGTCGCCTCTGTCATTCTTAATTTAAAGGGAGAAGTTCTGAGAAAATCGACAAATTCTAAGTCCAAATTGACAATGAGGCTGAACAGCTTGTTATATCGGAAGTCAAGGTGGTTATCAAACGCTACCACACTTGTGTCAACTGGAAGTGACCGGCAGTAAAGATGATCATTGCAGTAGATTGAAGAACATTAAATGTGTTCTTTTCTAGATGAAGCTTTTTTCAGAGCAAGCCAATAGTTGGTTGATGAGCAAAGCTTTCTCTTTTATGGAATTTACATAATAAAATAAGGAGAAATGACAGACGTAGAATACCACACTTTTCCAACTCTTACTTAACTCAGAAGTAATGAATCTGCGTAATGATGGTAAATAGCTATAAATCTCATGAAAAGCAAAACAGCCACACATTTTGTGACCCCCAAAGGGTATATCCTACGTTGTCTATGGAGTGAGTATGTGTATGGGTGTGTGTTTGCTCAGCCGTGTCTGACTCTGTGACTCCATGGACTGTAGCCCTCCAGGCTCCTCTCTCTATGGGATTCTCCAGGCAAGAATACTGGAGTGGGTTGCCCTTTCCTCTTCCAGGGGATCTTCCTGACCCAGGGATTGAGCATATGTCTCCTGTGGCTCCTGCATTGCAGGTGGATTTTTTACCACTGAGCCACCTGGGAGGCCCCTATGAAATATTACTGCTCCCCACCCCAAATCAAACCCAGTCTGGCCAATTGCCTGTCCTAATCTACCAATATAATGGAAACACAGAGCAGAGGAATATGTTAAATAAAACCACAGTGATAAAAATTCTAGAGAATTTGGCTGGAGGAAATTCTATAAAATAAGCAATCTGGCATCTTCAACAATAATTTGCAAACAAAAACAAAACCAAATGTAATAAACCAGCACAAACAAGAAGGGAATAATATAGACTGAAAGTAGACATATCAAACAATGAAGTGAAACAATGTAAATTCTTTTATGTATTTATTTTTTGCTGTTGGGAAAATTTGAATACTGCATAGATATTTAAGGATAGTATGGAGGTAGTTAATATTAATTATGAGAAGATAATAATCTTGCAGTTATTTTGGAGTTATCTTTTGGAGTGCAGCTATAGTATTTAAGGGTGAAATGATATGTTGTCTAAAATTATGTTCAAAGTAACTGGGGGGAGAGGCAGAGTAGTGTGGGGGGAGTGTATTTTGTGGGACGGAAGAATTGTGCTGATAGCTTTGCACACCTACCCAGCCAGAGCTCTTAAAGGTCACAACCTGGAGAAATCATGTAATGGAGAGAGGATGCAGGTTAATGTGAAGTGGAGGAAAAGCATATGGCCCCACTTGCATTTGGAGAGAGAAGTCTTATTTTCTATTTTTACCTGTCTACGTAGACATTCCTTATATGGCTCAGATTGTAAAGAATCTGTCTGCAATTCAGGAGACTTGGGTTTGATCCCTGTGTCGGGAAGATTCCCTGGAGAAGGGAATGGCAACCCACTCCAATGTTTTTGCCTGGGAAAGCCCATGGACAGAGGAGCCTGCACTTCATAGGGTCGAAAGTATCAGACACGACTTAGCAACTAAGCCACCACAACTTGTCTGTGTAATGATGGTTCTGCTTTTATGCCATCATTTGAACTAGGTCCCCTGTGGTATGAGGAAGTACTGTTTTCTTTTGTTCTGGAGGTTTCTCGAAACTTGAGCACTGGCCCTTATTTTCATTTATGTTATTTTGTCAGCAATGCAAAAATGAGTTAACTTTGAACCTCTTGCAATTTGTCAGGTTTTTTTTTTTTTTTTTTGGCCAGCGTTGTCAAATTCAGAAATCCCTCCTTGAACACTTGAACACCAGGTCATGAACTCTTGCTAACTTCTACAGTCCTTAGTAATCAAAATCCTTCACTTAGGGAACATTGGGTTTATATTTACACTGTTTGGCAAGTTGACACTACTGTGACTCATAGCCGCTAAACTCAAGGGATCCTCTCAGAACTGCCTGGCCTTCCTCCTGTCTTCCCTGGGTTGGCCTGCTTTACCCCTCTCCCTGAAACAGTCATTTCAAATTTTGCCAAGTCTATTTCAAGTCTCCCTGCTACACTCTGACTCCCAGCAGATAACCATTCTTGCCATTTAACCTTGCGAATAGAAGTTACCAGAAGAACTTCATCAGCTTTCCTGTATCTGCAGATAAATATAAACCTTTTGGCACTCGTCTTTAAATAATTTTTGTTTCGGTCATGCCACACAGCATGTGGGATCTAAGTTCCCTGACCAGGGATCGAGCCTGTGCTCCCTACATTGGAAGTGCGGTCTTAACCACTAGTCCACCAGGGAAGTCCCAGCATTCATCTTTCTCTCTTCCATGGTAGATGGGAGAGGCCAATCCTTGCTCTAGGAATGACTCCCTTCATGCTTTTTAGATAAACCTACCTTGTTGATTATCTTTCCTCCCTGTCTTCAGCTTTTTTCCTCTCTCTTCTTGATCCTCCCATCAGTATTGAAGTATGGCTTAGGCTCTATTTTAAAAGCGAGATGAAACAGAAATAACTCTTCCTGGATGTCATACGATCACCTCATCTCCATCTAATCATAGCTAAACTTTTGGAAAGAAGCAGCTTTCTACAGCAGCTAATTTTCTTTGCTTCCCACTCACTCTTCAATGTCAGCTGTCTGGCTCTGTCCCACTGCTCAGCGGATCCTGACATTTCTCGGGGACCCAGTAATACAGACTTCCACCAAGCCGGTGGGTGAGGCTTGCTCACTGTGGCCTCGGCTTTTCCATCATCTTCAACACCCGGGCTCGCTTCCTTCTCCCTTGGCTTTTGTGACTGTTCCCACTGCATTCTCCCTCCCTCTCCCTGATTACCAGGTGCTGTATCTCCCTCCAGTCTCTAAGCATTGATGTTTTTTCCAGATTCAATTCTTAGCTACCTTTTGTTATTTTACTGTATTCTTAGGAAACCTCACATACATCTATCATCTCAATGACAGAAATACAGAATATTTTCTACTTTATTCTCCTCTTGAGATTTCTTTTTTTCTTTTCTTCTTTTTTTTGCCACACTATGCTTATGTGGGATCTTAGTTCCCAGACCAGGGTTCAAAACCACGCACTCTATATTGGAAGCCTGGAGTCTTAACCATTGGACCTCCAGAGAAGTTCTGAAATCTGTATTTTGAATGCTGGATCAATATTTTCAATACCTATGTAGAATTCCCCATGGATGTTCTAGAATCATCCCCATCCTAAAACTGACCTCATAATATTACCAACATGCTTCAGTTCAGTTCATTCACTCAGTCGTGTCCAGCTCTTTGTGACCCCACGGGCTGTACAACACCAGGCTTCCCTGTCCATCACCAAGGCCAAAAAGACCCTCCAAGATTGTTTCCTTATCCATCATCCATCAAATTGTCTTAGTTAAAAAGTTTGCCTCAGATTGATTCATAGCAACTATTACATTCTTATGAAGTCCCAGGAGATGTCTATAAAGTAGAAATTGAATTCAATTTCTATTAAAACAGAAATAAAATCTTTCCTTCTCCAAATCTGGCTGTCCTTATGTTTTACTGAGATGCTAAATGATAGGGATTTCATTTCAGTCCAATCAAATGCAATGTATGTTATTTAGAAAATGATACATTGTGCCCAGCAAATATTAATCATAAAGACTATGTTCTTATCTTTGGAATTCATCAATAAGGTAAATCTTACTTGGAAATTTATTCCTTCCATTAGCCACCTGATATAGCCAACAGTCACAGTAATTTTACTGCTACCTCTGAGAAGGATGCCAAAAAAAAAAAAAAAAAAGGCAAAGGAAAAAGATAGCAGTTTGGAGCTTTTATACTTGTCATCTTAGAAAATTCCTGAAGGTCAGATTTCGTTTCTTTGCCTCCAAATAATGGGGTTAGATAAAAGCAAATTGTTACCTTTTAAGCAGTCAGAAAATTAGGGTATTCAACAAACACCGTGATAGGTTTTTAAAATGGTTGAGGGTAGAAGGAGAAAGGGAAAACACTGAAAGCTATTACACAATGTATTTCAACTTGAGTGTGAATTGGCTAATATGTAAAGAAAATAAAATTGGACTGAAGGAATCAAAATGTGTAAGTTTGAGTCCTAACTCTTCCATAAATCCTTGGGTTTGCTGAATCATGTAGCAACACCATGACTCAACATTTCTTCAACTCAGAAAGCCCAGTACCTCCAGCAATTCATGCATGTGAAAGTATTTGTGTCCTTACAGTGTTATAAAAGTGCAAGCTACCATCCTTTTCAAAAGTCCATAGATTTCCAAGCTATCAGAGAATCAGATTTAGTTCCACTCAAGCTCAACATTTTTAAAGCTTCTTGATATGGGAAACCTTCCATTTTTGTATCCTGGGGGAACCCAGAGAGTGATTAAAAGGACCTCCTGGATACTCGTGCTGCTGACAATGTCAACAAGGCTCCTCTCCATGGGATCCTCTAGGAAAGATTACTGAAGTGGATTGCCATGCCCTCCTCCTGGGGAATCTTCCCAACCCAGTGATTGAACCTGCATCTCTTATGTCTCTTGCATTGGCAGGCGGGTTCTTTACCTCTAGCACCACCTGGAAAGCCCAAACATCTGCTAGGAGATGCTTAGGAAAGAATGTGTTTATTTTTGCCCAGTTGAATAATTTCTAGATGTACAAAAATTTTATAGGTCAAACCCGTTACTAATTAAACAAACTTTAAAGGAACAATTATGACTTTAGCCCCCTGTTTATTTGGGGGACAATTTATTTGGTCTGTTTTATTTTTTTTCTAGTCATCTGATTTCATCCCAGCTGGCAGCCCCTGCCTGTCCTGCACCTTGAGGGACTGGGGTGGCCTTGAAGCTCTTTATGCAGGACCTGCTGGGGTGAGCCTCCCCTAGCCAGGCGTTTGCTCTCTGCTTAACTTCCTCAGGACTCAGGCATGTCAGGCACTGGGTCCTGCAAGCAGCACCCACGTTCCAGTCTCCGTAGCACAGAAGATGTGGTATTTTGCTCTTAATTTGCCACTCTTCCTTGCTTGTTTAAGAACTGGCCAAGAATCCTACAAGGAGGTACCGGTTCCCGCTGAGTCACGGGGGAAGCCTGAGAGAATAATTCAGCTTCTCCAGATATTCAGCAGGTGCACCTGGAGTATCACTAGGCTGGAAAGACCCAGTCTGTCAGCTGCTGTCCTGGTTGGATCAGTATTTCACTGACTTTCAATTTGTAAGCCCACTTAATAGGGAGAATGATTGTATTTTTAAAAAAAAATTTGGGTGGATTATAGTCGCTTTACAATGTTGAGATAGTTTCTGCTGTGCACATTGAAACAGCCTTTATGGAGAACAGTATGGTGATTCCTTCAAAAACTAAACAGAAATACCCTGGTTGTCTTTCAGTCACTAAGTTGTGTCTGGCTCTTTGCGATCCCATGGACAGCAACATGCCAGGCTGCTCTGACCTCTGCTATCTTCCGGAGTTTGCTGAGATTCATGTCCATTGAGTTGGTGACCATCCAACCATTTCAACCTCTGCCGCCCCTCTCACTTTGCCTTCAGTCTTTTCCAGTGCGGCCTCTTCCCCTCATGTGGCCCAAGGACTGGCGCCTCAGCATCAGAACTACCACATGATACAGCTGTGCCACTCCCGGGCATATGCCCTAAAACCCATAATTCCCAAAGATAAAAGCCCCCCAGTGTTCACTGCAGCACAGTTTGGAATAGTCAAGACATGGAAGTGACCTAAATGTCCACCAGCATGTAAAGAGGAGGTGGTACATATATACAAGAGAATGACTGTGTTTTCCTCATCTGTTCATACACCCTTTAAACTGCTAAACATTTGTGCAGGGTTCTATGTTTCTGTTGCCAAAATGAAATGTCATTTCGTCACCTAATAAAATGGTGTCAGTCAGTCATGTCCAACTCTGTAATACCATGGAGTATAGCCTGCCAGGCTTCTCTGTCCGTGGGATTCTCCAGACAAGAATACTCCAGTGGGTAGTCCTTCCATTCTCCAGGGGTTCTTCCCAACCCATGTTTTCCGTGCTGTGGGCAAACTCTTTATCACCTGAGCAACAGGAAAGCCAAATAAATTGGTAGACTCTTTATTCTCCTTTTCTTTCGTGGGAAATAGATTACCCTCAGTGTAGAGGTGGTGGTGGAGGTTTAGTTGCTAAGTCATGCCCGACTCCTGCGATCACGTGGACTGTAGCCCGCCAGGCTCCTCTGTTCATGGGATTCTCAAGGCGAGATTATTGGAGTGGGTTGCCATTTGCTTCTCCAGAGGATCTTCCCGACCCAGGAATTGAACCTGAGTCTTCTGCATTGCAGCAGATTCTTTACCAACTGAACTAGTGTGTTTACCTGCAATTAGAGGGCAGTCGCCAGATATATGCTATAGGATTCTTTTCAGTGGCTAATAAATACATACAATTGTTCCAACTGACCTTTAAGAAATGCAAATGAAATGTAAGAGATGAATTTTACCTACAAAATGGGGAAGATTAGTAAGAATACTAAACATGTCAACCAGCCTATGGAGATATAGGAAACCTCGGAGATATAGGAAACCTCTATGCTCCTGGTAGGTATATAAATTTGCATAAAATTTCTGAAAGTCATTTGTCAATATTCATCAAAACACTCTACCCCTCGACTCAGAAACTTTACTTTTAGGATACTCTCCCAAGGAAATAATTGAGCATGTTCATACAATAAAGCAGCTACAGAGCAAGCAATGCAGTCTTTCTACAACAGCCCCAAATGGGAATAATCTAAGGTTTAATAGTAGATGGAGAATTGAAGAAATCATGGCCTAGTTGCACAGGGTGCTCATTAACATGCAAGGAGAGAAATCAATTTTCTAACTTGGCAATATACTCACATGCACGCTTGCTAAGTCGCTTCTGTCGTGTCCAACTCTGTGACCCCATGGACTATAGCCTTCCAGGCTCCTCGGTCTATGGGATTCTCAAGGCAAGAATCAGGCAGTGTTTAAAAATCTTCACATATGGAAGTGATTTTCTCTGGGTGGATGGCTGCTGAGTGTTTCCCTCTTTCCTGCTCTTATTCTCTTTGTGTATCTAAATTTTATTTTTTAAACAATAAACACATTACTTAGTAAAAACTAAGATATTAGTTGAATAAATGTTTTAAAATAACCTCTTTATATCATGTCTCTTTCCTCTCCCCAGTTCCTTCCAGGGACAGCCCACCAGCCAAGCTGCTTGGGGAAGGAAGTTCTTGCCAGTGCGGTTTGTCTGTTACTATTATTTATTTGGCTACAGCAGGCCTTAGTTGTGGAATGCAGAATCAGTTCCCCGACCATGGATCAAACTCCTGTATGGGGACCAGGCAGTCTTAGCCACTGGACCATTAGGGAAGTCCCTACTATTATTAGTTTTTTAAAATGTACTGGTACTCAGTAGCTAAACTGTGTCCAACTCTTTTTGACCCCGTGGACTATAGCCTGCTGGACTCCTCTGTCCATGGGCTTCTCCAGCAAGAATACTGAAGTAGGTTGCCATGTCCTTCTCCAGGGGATCTTCTCTACCAAGAGATAGAACCCAGGTCTCCTGCTTGGTGAAAAAATTCTTTACCACTCTGCCATCTGGAAAGCACCATTATTATTTTAAAAGAATACAGTTCATTGGCTCCCTTACTTTCTTCACATAGGCAGACTTTGAAAAGGAGAAAGGAGAGAAAAGACTACAATATTCAGATTGGTGAGAATCAGTCTTTTGATTAACATATACACTTTTTCTTCACTTCACTGAGGAAGGTATGAAGATATCAAATCCTTTCCAGAGTTGGATTTATTTTACAAATGCAAATAAATAATAGTCACCCATTAATTTAATAGGAAACTCAAGGTTAACACCTAAGCAAGGTCATTGTGGACATTTTTTTTCCTCACTCAGTACTTTAAAATGTTGAAATAGGCAGTTGAGTAACAAAGCTTTACCCTTCCACTGTGTTTAAATTTCATTAAATTATATAAAGTCACTTACAGTCTTGGCATCAAACTTGCTGAATCATTTTTTGGCTTATTTTGGGCAGTATGTGAGATTTTTCTTTAACCAGCCTGTCTTCGTAACCTTGTTTAAAGAGTCTCTTCAAATAGTTTACTTTGTTTATACTTCATCTATGTTTAGTTCAGTTCAGTTCAGTTCAGTCGCTCAGTCGTGTCCGACTCTTTGCGACCCCATGAATCGCAGCACGCCAGGCCTCCCTTGTCTATCACCAACACCCGGAGTTCACTCAGACTCACGTCCATCAAGTCAGTGATGCCATCCAGCCATCTCATCCTCTGTCGTCCCCTTCTCCTCCTGCCCCCAATCCCTCCCAGCATCAGAGTCTTTTCCAATGAGTCAACTCTTCGCATGAGGTGGCCAAAGTACTGGAGTTTCAGTTTAAGCATCATTCCTTCCAAAGAAATCCAGGGCTGATCACCTTCAGAATGGACTGGTTGGATCTCCTTGCAGTCCAAGGGACTCTCAAGAGTCTTCTCCAACACCACAGTTCAAAAGCATCAATTCTTCAGCGCTCAGCCTTCTTCACAGTCCAACTCTCACATCCATACATGACCACAGGAAAAACCATAGCCTTGACTAGACGGACCTTAGTCGGCAAAGTAATGTCTCTGCTTTTGAATATGCTATCTAGGTTGGTCATAACTTTTCTTCCAAGGAGTAAGCATCTTTTAATTTCATGGCTGCAATCACCATCTGCAGTGATTTTGGAGCCCCCCCCAAATAAAGTCTGACACTGTTTCCACTGTTTCCCCATCTATTTGCCATGAAGCGATCGGACCGGATGCCATGATCTTCATTTTCTGAATGTTGAGCTTTAAGCCAACTTTTTCACTCTCCTCTTTCACTTTCATCAAGAGGCTTTTTATCTATGTTCCTGCCTCCCAAATAAATAACTTAAGTACAAGTAACATTCATTTTGAACCATCTTTACTCCTGAGATGGGACAGACTGCTGTCCTCCTTGGATCTGTGGGGCATCTCTGGAATGTTGAGAGAAAGACATTTCTGATTATTAATTATTTTCTTTGAATTAATTTCCAGCGATGGTCATACAATTTTTCTTAGCACTTTCCAAAACATTTTAACAGAGTTAATTTTTTTTTTAATTAGGAAGCTTCTATTTGTGTAAAGTGAAAGTGAAAGTGAAGTCGCTCAGTCGTATCTGACTCTTTGTGACCCCATGGACTGTAGCCCACCAGTCCCCTCCTTCCATGGGATTCTCCAGGCAAGAATACTGGAGTGGGTTGCCGTTTCCTTCTCCAGGGGATCTTCCCAACCCGGGGATCGAACCCAGGTCTCCTGCATTGCAGGCAGATGCTGACAGACACTTTAACCTTTGAGCCGATTGCAAATAGGAAGGTTGGCTATTGTAGCTAGGGAAAAATAGACTCAACTTAACTTTTCTGTTGTTGTTTAGTCACTAACCTACTCTTTGTGACTCCTGGTGGGACTGTAGCCCACCAGGCTCCTTTGTTCATGGGATTTCCCAGGCAAGAATATTGGATTTCTTCTGTGATTTGCTGGTTATTCAGAAGTGTGTTGTTCATCCTCCATATGTTGGAATTTTTAATAGTTTTTCTCCTGTAATTGAGATCTAATCTTAATGCATTATGGTCAGAAAAGATGCTTGGAATGATTTCGATTTTTTTGAATTTATCAAGTTTAGATTTATGGCCCAGGATGTGATCTATCCTGGAGAAGGTTCCATGAGCACTTGAAAAAAAGGTGAAATTCATTGTTTTGGGGGTGAAATGTCCTATAGATATCAATTAGGTCTAACTGATCTAATGTATCATTTAAAGTTTGCGTTTCTTTGTTAATTTTCTGTTTAGTTGATCTGTCCATAGGTGTGAGTGGGGTATTAAAGTCTCCCACTATTATTGTGTTATTGTTGATTTCCCTTTCATACTTGTTAGCATTTGTCTTACATATTGTGGTGCTCCTATATTGGGTGCATATATATTTATAATTGTTATATCTTCTTCTTGGATTGATCCTTTGATCATTATGTAGTGGCCTTCTTTGTCTCTTTTCACAGCCTTTGTTTTAAAGTCTATTTTATCGGATATGAGTATTGCCACTCCTGCTTTCTTTTGGTCTCTATTTGCGTGGTATATCTTTTCCAGCCCTTCACTTTCAGTCTGTATGTGTCCCTTGTTTTGAGGTGGGTCTCTTGTAAGCAGCATATAGAGGGGTCTTGTTTTGTATCCATTCGGCCAGTCTTTGTCTTTTGGTTGGGGCATTCAACCCATTTACGTTTAAGGTAATTATTGATAAGTGTGATCCCGTTACCATTTACTTTATTGTTTTGGGTTCGGGTTTATACACCCTTTCGTGTTTCCTGTCTAGAGGATATCCTTTAGAATTTGTTGGAGAGCTGGTTTGGTGGTGCTGAATTCTCTCAGCTTTTGCTTGTCTGTAAAGCTTTTGATTTCGCCTTCGTATTTGAATGAGATCCTTGTTGGGTACAGTAATCTGGGCTGTAGGTTATTGTCTTTCATCACTTTAAGTATGTCTTGCCATTCCCTCCTGGCCTGAAGAGTTTCTATTGAAAGATCAGCTGTTATCCTTATGGGAATCCCCTTGTGTGTTATTTGTTGTTTTTCCCTTGCTGCTTTTAATATTTGTTCTTTGTGTTTGATCTTTGTTAATTTGATTAATATGTGTCTTGGGGTGTTTCGCCTTGGGTTTATCCTATTTGGAACTCTCTGTGTTTCTTGGACTTGGGTGATTATTTCCTTCCCCATTTTAGGAAGTTTTCAACTATTATCTCCTCAAGGATTTTCTCATGATCTTTCTTTCTGTCTTCTTCTTCTGGGACTCCTATGATTCGAATGTAGCTTCTGCACAACAAAGGAAAATATAAGCAAGGTGAAAAGACAGCCTTCTGAATGGGAGAAAATAATAGCAAATGAAGCAACTGACAAACAACTAATCTCAAAAATATACAAGCAACTTCTGCAGCTCAATTCCAGAAAAATAAACGACCCAATCAAAATGGGCCAAAGAACTAAATAGACATTTCTCCAAAGAAGACATACGGATGGCTAACAAACACATGAAAAGATGCTCAACATCACTCATTATTAGAGAAATGCAAATCAAAACCACAATGAGGTACCACTTCACACCAGTCAGAATGGCTGCAATCCAAAAATCTGCAAGCAATAAATGCTGGAGAGGGTGTGGAGAAAAGGGAACCCTCCTACACTGTTGGTGGGAATGCAAACTAGTACAGCCACTATGGAGAACAGTGTGGAGATTCCTTAAAAATTGCAAATAGAACTACCTTATGACCCAGCAATCCCACTTCTGGGCATACACCAAGGAAACCAGAATGGAAAGAGACACATGTACCCCAATGTTCATCGCAGCACTGTTTATAATAGCCAGGACATGGAAACAACCTAGATGTCCATCAGCAGATGAATGGATAAGAAAGCTGTGGTACATATACACAATGGAGTATTACTCAGCTGTTAAAAGAATTCATTTGAATCAGTTCTGATGAGATGGATGAAACTGGAGCTGATTATACAGAGTGAAGTAAGCCAGAGAAAAACACCAATACAGTATACTAACACATATATATGGAATTTAGGAAGATGTGACACAGATGTGTATAACGGACTTTTGGACTCAGAGGGAGAGGAGAGGTGGGATGATTTGGGAGAATGACAGTCTAACATGTATACTATCATGTAAGAATTGAATCACCAGTCTATGTCTGACGCAGGATGCAGCATGCTTGGGGCTGGTGCATGGGGATGACCCAGAGAGATGTTATGGGGAGGGAGGTGGGAGGGGGTGCATGTTTGGGAACGCATGTAAGAATTAAAGATTTTAAAATTTAAAAATAAAAACTAAAAAAAAAAAAAAAAAGAATATTGGAGTGGGTTGCCTTTTCCTTCCCCAGGGGATCTTCCCCACCCAGGGACTGAACCCATGTCTCTTGCATTGCCAGGCAGAATCTTTACCACCAGGGAGGCCCATCACTTATTCAGTTCAGTTCAGTCGCTCAGTCATGTCCAACTTTTTGCCGCCCCATGGACTGCAGCACACCAGGCCTTTAGTGCATGCGTTAAAAAATGCCTAGCACTGATGCCGAGATAACTGTGAATGAAGTGTTGCTTGTTCTTCACCATGGCTCCATTAGAGGCAGCACTGAGTCCAAGGAAAACCATTCAATGGTGCATCCTGGAGGAAACTAACTCGTGTTTCTTCCTCAAATCAAGCTTTCCCTTTGCCCAGTGGCATGAAACTCTGTAGACTCAGTTCTCCAGCTGAGCGTGAATTCCTATGGACCTTAACTAGTAAAACTTACCTTCTTCTAAATCCCTTTAGAAATGTGTCCACCTGGGTCTCAAAGTGTTATTTGAGCTTTTCAGCATCTTTAGCTAGATGAGAGATCTCCGCATGATCTCTGTGACTCAGCGGCAGTGGAAGGAATGATCAGAAACTCTGGAGAATTCAGTCAGAAATGACTTTTTGTTTGTTTGACTAAGCTTATAGTTCCTTTTGTTTTGATGGTTTAAATGACTATAATGTTGAAAGTGATTTTTTTTTTTTTTTTGCTAATTAATTTGGGTATGTCTTAATGGAATGACAGTTAACTTCTCATTAGCCTGAAGTGAATTATCTACTTTTCTGATACGGTTTTAGCAAAAGATCCCTGTGACCAGCGAGAATTATAAGTGGATGTAGGCTTCCCTGGTGGCTCAGCTGGTAAAGAATCTGCCTGCAATGTGGGAGACCTGGGTTCAGACCTTGGGTTGAGAAGATCCCCTGGAGAAGGGAAAGGCAATCCACTCCAGTATTCTTGCCTGGAGAATCCCATGGACAGAGGAACCTGGTGGGCTGCAGTCCATGGGGTCGCGAAGAGTCGGACATGGCTGAGCAACTAACACTTTATCTAGGGTCCCACCGATTGTTCTGTTGTGAGGCCCAGGCATTTGCAAGTTTCTGTAACAAACTGTGTCTTCACTATGATGCCAGTTGAGTCAATTCTATGCGTAAAATTTATTGATTCATTCAATCCATTTTCTTGACAGGATATGGCTAATCAATTTGAATTTGCAGTGTACCACTGCAGGCAAAACATCACTTTCTCTCTTTATAGTTGTGGCTTATGTGTTCACATGGTCTGTATTTCTTTCCTGCTGTCCATTTAGATGGAATTTTTCACATTTTAATGAGCCAGGTTTACTGTTCCATTTGCTTCCTTCAGACAGCAGTTTCACCCTAACTCTATTTGTGAAAAAGTTCTGGCCTTCTAGAAAGAAGATTTCAGAATATCCTTTTTTTTAAAATGTCAAACTTTAAACTTTTTATTTTATATTGGGATATAGCCAACTAACAATGCTGTGCTATTTTTAGGTAAACAGTGAAGGGACTCAGCCATACATATACATGTATCCATTCTCCCCCCAAACCCTCTCTCTTAATGTATATAAAAATGGAGCATTGCAAAGAGAATCTTCCCAAAGGGGAGGAAAAGGAGGAAAAGGAAAGGAGGAAAGGGAGGAAAAGTTATACTATCCAAAATAAGATCAAAAGCACAAGATTTGACACCCTGTTTGTGGTTCAATCTCTTTTAAAACTGGGATCTAAAATCCCGTTAGTGCCAAGGTTCTGAAACTCACCCAGCATGTGTAGATAAGAATGGTACACATCACTGGGGACCAGCAGAATCCAAAAGAGGAAAACTTCCTTTATTTAATTGAAACCATAAAGTGAAATGATAATCCACTTCACAAGGTTGCAAGTTTGCAAACTGAAAAGAGTCTCATTCTATAGCATTTTGTATTCTCCATAATTTCCTGAGTTAAATCACCCTTAGATTAATTCCTTGTTGCATTTGCTCCATCCTGTCTCCTTGGAGAATCAATCAAGATCGCATGGGGGTATAGTGAATGGTTAATGCCTCGAATGATGTCTAGGGCTTCCTACTTATCCTTATAGGCTGCAGGACACCATTGCATTGCATGGCAAGGTGGGCCACAGTCATGATACATGAAATTTTAGAATCCATCCTGATATATCCATGTCCAGAGATAACCAAGAATACACTTGCAGCCAGTGTTAGGTCTGTTAACTTGCCCCCACACCATGAGCAACCACTGGGTGGCTCAAGAAGCATGTGGGGGTGGTTTGTCACTTGGTTTGAAGCTTTGATTTTGGGGGACAATGTCAGGAAATTAATTTAATTTTTAACTGGATGCTGCTAGAAAGCAGGGGTGATCTAATGGTTGAGCATCTTAACAGTTTTTATGTAGGAAGAAGAGGCAGTAATGGTAAAGAACCCACCTGCTAATGCTGGAGATGCAGGAGATACAGATTCGATCCCTGGGTTGGGAAGATTATCCCTGTGGGAGGGCATGGCAACCCACTTCAGTATTCTTGCCGGGAGAGTCCCTATGGCCAGAGAGGCCTGGTGGGCTACAGTCCGTGGGGTCGCAAAGAATCAGACACAACTGAAGTGACTGGCTGAGTGTGCACACAAGAGCAATGAAGTGGCGGTGTCAAGGTAGTAGTGCTTGTACAGTCATGACGGAGAGATGCTTGTTCACTTAAGTGGGAGCAGGGTGTCCTAGTTTTAGTTTTTCCCAGCATGGTCCTGGAGTGAATGCATCTGATGTTCATATTCTGTGAAACTGTTAACATTTGCTTGGGGATCTCCTGGCAAAGCTTTACAGTTCTCTCCAGACATTACAGCCCACTCTCCAGGGCACTTTGGCAGAGTATACATATTTGAAGGAAGCACAGGAACATTTGTTGAGTGTCCTGTGAACATAACTTCACTGTTTGGACCTAACTATGGGACCTGTGGGATGGTTAGGACTTCTCTTGGCTTAGGGCTGCAGTGAAAAGAGAAAAAAAAAAAACCCCAAACCAAAAAACCAAGATGCCAAGGACACTGTAGCTGAGCAAGCTTGAGAAGGCTGGCCTTGATATTATTTCACCTTCAGATGCTGGGTTCCAGCTCCTGGGGCCAAGGTGTTCTCCCTCAAACTCCTTCTCTTCATCTGTCTCCCAGCACAGAAAAGTGTGAAACTTGGGAACCTCTGGTCTAGAACTGCATTGTGTGGTTCAGAAGCCACTTACTACACGTGTCTATTTAAATTAATAAACACATACAGCTTAAGTCATCAGTTCTTTGATCCCACTGGCCACGTTTCAGCTGCTCAATGGCCACATCTGACAAGCGGTTACACAGTAAACAGCGCAGATGGAGAGCGTTCCCTTCCCCGGAGCAAGTCCACTTTGCAGGGCCCCTGCCGACAGACAGTGCCCACAAAGCAGTCTGCATCCCATGGGGCCAGTGATTCTGCCATAAGAGGATGCCTATACACACGCTCTTACCTGTCCCATGAAAGTTTCAGCCCAAAATGTTCTTAAGCATGGAAGCAGCCCGGCTTCCTGCCCTTACTTGCCAATCGAAGACCGTCAGTGATAGCTCTTCTTTGTCCAGTCCAAACACCACCTCAGGCTGAAATGTCTGCCTTTGTACTATTTCAGCCTCATCTTGAATATCACTTCCAGAATGAAAAGATGTCTACAGCATAAACAGATTCTCATTTCCACTAGAGAAAGCCATAAACTTACTGTCTCAGCTTCCAGGAATTAAGGGACCAAAAACCTAAACTTCACTGAGTATCTCTTACAGACAGGCAACTAAACCAGCACATTGCTTACTCCTGGATAGGTGGGGACCCCTTGAGGACCCACATTGACCTTGATCATCACTGAATCTGTCCAGCTTCTTGAGTAGAGCTGCCCTGGGGGCGGCAGTCTGCCTCCCCAAGAATTCAAGTGCCACTGGTGACAGAGAGCAGGGTCGTCAGCGTGGGTGGGAGTCGGCTGCCTACCGATGATTCCCACGTCTGCCACTTGCTCTATCTGAGGACTCAGATAAACACCTTAACTCTCTGTGTCCAAGTTTGCTCATCTGTAAACTTCTGGATTTATAGAAGGGGAAAAGGACAGTATGTAACCCAAACTCAGAGGGTTGTTTTGTGGATTAAATGACTCAATACATAGAAAATTATGCCAGATATATAATGCTCACTTAATCAATATTAGTTATTTTTATTACCGTCTATCAAGTCATAGATGGGTGATTTCACAGGATATATGACTTACTTCTCATTAGGACACTGTAAAACATTAATCTCATTTATAGATTAGAAAATTAAACATTAGAGAGTGTAAATAATTCATCCTGACTCATGCACATTAGATGACAAGGCAGAGACCTTAAAGAAGGTTAGGTTTGTCCGTGATATCCTCCCAAAATACCCATAACATTTTCTATTACGCACTCAATACACTTGCAATGATTTGTGAAGCTGTTCTTCCCGAGGAGATGGTACTTTCCCTGAGCACAGGATTCATGTCTGTCTTGTTCAGCTTCCTACTTTTCCTTCCTGTAACACTGTGCAGAAGCTTAGTGAGCACTTAATAAAGATGTATTGAGTGGATAAATTAACAGACAGATGAATGAATCTATGTGTTCTCTAGTTTTCCAAATGCTATTTTATTTTGGATGAAAAGATGGTAAAGGAAAAAAAAATTGAACATTTTATGGGTAGATTAAAATTCTTGTTCACTTTTTAGAAAAATAATATTAGTGTGAACAAGCAGATTTAGGTAGCATTTGTCATGGAAAAGGGACACGGGTTTTAAAGTTGAATAATACATTTAACTGGAAAAAAAATAAACAGGCAGCATTTAACAGTGATTAAAAAAAAAAATACTGAGAGCCAGTGCTAGTTTTGTGGTACAGAAGGTTCTAAAGTAATCCAGGCTAGAGATGACTAAAGCCTGGATCAGGGATTTGCCTGCAGGGATAAAGAAAGAATAAATGAAGATCTCTGACCTTTAAGAGGAAAAAAAAATTATTTAAAAAAAAACCCAATCACCTTGAGAATGACTGTTTCTGTATAATACTAAGTCCCCTTTTTAACACAGAAATCCCAAATTCCACGTAAAATGATTTGCTGCTAGATTATTTAATCTGTAATTAACTGGCCTTTACCTTCTTTTATTAGAAATTGCAGATTCTTCCTAATAGCTAATGTGCCAAGCCACCAAATCCATTACTTATACGAATAAGTGCAATTTAAGTGGAACAATATTCGCCAAGAGCTGATAACAGATTAAAGCATTTACCCATGAGTAACGTCAGCAGAAATGAAGTGTCTTGACTGAGGGGACAAATGCCTGCAGTGAAGCACCATTTACCTAGGACACTCACCTTAAACAACTTGGCAACTCCAAGGCAAATGCAGTGCAGTCATCAAGGTGGCGAGAAGCCTTACTTCCCTTGTTTATCTGCAAATCCATATCTCTGTCATTGTCTAAAGACTAAGAACATTTCTATTTGAGGAAACACAAGCATGATTTTATCACAGCTTAGAGTTGTAAAGTTCCTAATGCTGAACAATGCTGAGATAAACTTTCGTGCAGTAATCTTTTATTGTAATACTGAGGTTACTGTGCTCTAATTAATTGGATGATTTGGGTATCTGAATTTCTTTTCTTTTTAATATCATAACCACATTTATTTAAGAATGTGTTCCAATATCAAATGGTAAAGTTCAACAAGGCAAAACTGAAATTACTTTTGGCGTCTGACTTTCTAAGTTAGATATCTTCTGAATTCCTTGGGGAACACTGCTTTTCCTTTAACTGTGTTACATGTTGAATGTTTGTGTCTCCCCAGAATACATAGGGTATTAATACCCAGTGTGGCTGTATTTGGAGACGGGGCCCCTGAGGAAGTCTGTGACATTAGAGGAGGTCAAGAGGGTGATGCCTGGATCCCACAGAATTAGGGTCTTTGTAAGAAGAGACCCCAGAGAATTTGCATCTCTCTGTTTCCATGTCCCGTCTACCCAACCCCTATGCCCAGGCACTGAGAAAAAGTCACAGGAGGACATAGTGAGAAGCCCAAATCCTTTCTAAGGTGCTGGAGGGGGGCAGTGGGAGTGAGCAACCCCTCAATCTTAACCTCTTGTGTCAATTCCACCTGGTTGCATGCTCTGTATCTCCAGCTCCCCTGGGGAGGTGCGTTTGGGTTCTCATTTCTGTCCACATGCCCAGCAGCAGCTGGCTCACTGCAGGGTGCCATCAAACTCCTCTCTCTGTGGTCACATCATCTATGTGTGTCTAATTCCCTTTTTTTCTATTAAACTCTCTTTGTTGAAACATAGAAAAAAAACACTAGTCCCATTTCCTCGCTTAGACTCTGATTTTGTTGTTTAGTTGCTAGGCTGAGTCTGATTCTTTTGTGACACCATGGTCTATAGGCCCCAGGCCCCTCTATTCTTGGAATTTTCCAGGCAAGAATACTAGATGTTGCCATTTCCTCTTCCAGGGGATGCCCCTGACCCAGAGATCGAACTTGTGTCTCCTGCATTGCAGGTACATTCTTTATCACTGAGGAACCCGGGTAAGCCCAGCTGAATCTTAGGCAGGTACTTAACCATATATGTCACACTTCAAAGATTCAGAAGTTAAAACATATGCTGATATTCTGACTAGAATCACTGCAAAATTCCCAGTGCTACTATATATTTATGGAAGTTTTTATCTTTTTGCCACTTTGTCAGCATTGGGGAGAATGGAGTAATTCCATTTTGAATCAGAAGTCCATGTCTTTCTCTAATTTCTTGTTTTAAATCTTTTTCCCACTGCAGTTTCATTTCTAATCGCTCATTTTCTTGACAAGGAACTGGATCAAGCCATCCCCATTCTCGCTGGACTGTTTCAGTACTGCTTGCTCAGTCGTGTCCAACTCTTTGGGACCCTATGAACTGTAACCCACTAGGCTCCTCTGTCCTTGGGATGGTCCCAGCAGGAATATTGGACTGGGTTGACATTGCCTCCTTCAGGGGATCTTCCTGACCCAGGGATCAAACCCACGTGTCCAGGCAGATTCTTTACCACTGAGCCACCAGGGGCACAAGACACTTTAGCATAGGATAACCATCCTTTAGCCTCTTTGTCTGCAATTTTCCCAGTGCTTCTTGAGCTTGAAGCCTGATTCTCTGTGAGCACCACACTTTTCTCCACTTGGGCTTTTCCACAAGTTGGGTCTTCTGAATGGAACACACTCCTCTTCCTGCCTCCCTGGAAAGCGCCTATCCACTTTTCAAGTCCAACTCAAGGTCCTTTTTCCATGATCCTTCTTCAGCCCACCAGATGTCATGGGAGCGGCTTCACCACCCCTCGTTGTCCTCGCTGAAACCCGCTTCTCTGTCACCCAGTTGGCGCCGAGGGATCAGAGCTGCTTGTTTCTCTTTTTATCCCCTCAGTTTTGCAGAGTGTCTATTAACATGATAAGAACCCAAATATTGGACCGACTGTTAGTCTAAATAATAAAGTAACAAAGAAAAACACTTTAAGGAGAAAAGTACTTTTTCTGGATTACTAAAGAATAGTTATTTTTAGTAATGCCAGATAAAATTTTAAAAATAAAAAAAATAATATTCTGTGAAATCTTATTCTGTGCCAGTGCTATATAGTCAAGACCTCTGAGCATAGTTTTGGCATCAATCTTGAGAGACCCTTGGACAGCAAGATCAAACCAGTCAATTCTAAAGGAAATCAACCCTGAGTATTCATTTAAAGGACTGATGCTGAATCTGAAGCTCCAATACTTTGGCCACGTAATACAAAGAGCCAACTCATTGGAAAGTACCCTGATGCTGGGAAAGAATGAGGGCAGGAGGAAAAGGGGGCAATAGAGGATGAGATGGTTGGATGGCATCACTGACTCAATGGGCATGAGTTTGAGCAAACTCTGGGAGAGAGTGAAGGGCAGGGAACCTTGGCGTGCTGCAGCCCATGGGGTTGCAAAGAGCCAGACATGACTGACTGACTAAAAGTGAAAGTTCATCTAACCTCAGTCTCCATCTCTATTTCTCTTTCAAGCACACAGACATACAGAAAAACTTAGGCAAAACCATGCCCAAACTACTCCATACCTATACAGGTTAATTCTAAGTTTCTATTTTTAAAATACTTTATTTTAAACGATCTATTGGTCTTAAAAATAAAACATCATCACTGACACAGAATTAAAAATATAATAAACTCTTTAGTTGCTACTTTTGTAAGTTGTGGCTTCTTAAATCTGCTCTTAAAAATAAAAAATGCAGAGAAATGTGGGCAGTGACATGTCAGTGGGTGTAAACTGTGGTGTGCTAGTGAGTTTAAAAGCTTATTTAAGATGTGAAGATAAGCTTGATTCCAAAATTATTTCATCTTTATTTTTCTCTCCTTTTTTTTGACTTGAAGATATCTGTTATTTAACATGACAAGAGCTTCCTGCTCCCCAAATCCCAAGTTTAAGAAGAAATTGCATGAGATGTTGTCATATCCCCCCCGCCTCCTTATTCCCTCCCTCCTTCTTGGTAACAGAGAGGTCTTAATGAACCCGATCTGATAATTTGACTCTCAGAGAATCAGACTTTATTTTGGGCAACACATCTGCCTGAAATGTCAGCCTTTACCTGACTTTCAGACTTCCTTAAAGTGGGAGGGAGAAAATAGATGTGGCTGCATTAATAATATCTAAATGCTAATATGACATTAGAATTGGGATGGAACAGCACACGCTTTGTGGCTGTCACTCTGAATGACAGCCCTCCCATAGGTGAGTCAATAAGGAAGAAAATCGTGTTGGAGAATCTAGTCCATGATGGAAAGAAGAGACGGATAAAGTGAGAAATCACATATTCCATCTTGTAGAAATAAGAAAAACTTTAGGCTAAGCACTATCCACTGTCTGATCACAGGGTGTCAAATCTTGTTTTTCATCATTTTCATGGTGAAACAGAAATTGTTGTTGTTGTTTACTTTCTAAGTCATGTTTGACTCTTTGAGACCCCATGCACTGTAGCTCATCAGGCTTCTCTGTCCGTGGAATTTCCTAGGCAAGGATACTGGAGTGGGTAACCATTCCCTTCTCCAGGGGATCTTCCTGAACCAGGGATCAAGCACACATCCCCTGCATTGACAGGCTGGCTCTTTACCACTGAGCCACTGGGGAAACCCTGAAACAGACATTAGACATCATTAAAGCCTTGAACTGACCCTACTCACTCTCACTTGCTTCTTTTCTTCCTTTCTCTTATCTTCAGAGCTGTTGAAGTCTCTTGTATTCCATCTCTAGTAAACTGCCAGATTAGATGGCAGATAAGCTTAGAGAATTATTCCAAGAGGTGTTGCTGTCTGGGTTCGGACTGCAGGGTGCAGCTATCAACCTGGCCCAGACCACTCATCTGAGAGTCTTCATCAAGCAAACTGGGATACTCTTTTCTGGGCCGCACACTTCAGCATCATGAACAAACTTGCTCTGTCTCTACAGTCCCGTTGTTCAATGCTTGGTGACTTAGAAACATCCCTCAGGGAAATGTAAAACTAAAATAATCTTGCTCCCTATATACCAGGATAAATAAAATGTGCACATCATTTAATTTCAGTTCCCTACCTTTCTGGAAGTCAATTGTTTACCAGATTAACTAGGAACTCTGCGAGATCCTCGAATAATCAAGTCTAGTAAATAATGAAGAACCCCATCCATGAAGGAAAATATCTCTGGCTCCTGTAAGTCCCCTCATCCTTTCTTTTACTTACTTTAATCTCCTCCCAACTTGGCTCATTGGGCTTCCCAAGATGGCTTAGTGGTAAAGAAACTGCCTGCGATGCAGGAGACCCAAGTTCGATCCCTGGGTCAGGAAGATCCCCTGGAGGAGGGCAGGGCAACCCACTCCAGTACTCTTGCCTGGAGAATCATGGACAGAGAGAGGAGCCTGGTGGGCCACAGTCCATGCATGGGGTCACACAGAGTCGGACACGACTCAGCGACTTAGCAGACAGCTTTGACTCATCGGGGCTCCCTAGTCCCTCATCTTGTTTGATCAGAGCTGAACTTTTCTGACCTAAAATATTTGTCTTGTTCTTTCTTCTCATCTTTCCTTTTCCCATCTCTCTTTCTCTCCCTCTTTTTCTCCTTTAAGATATGCCTGGGCACTCACTCTGTGAGCGCCAGGAATTGTGTGCTGCGACGGGAGCTTCAGTGGTGAACAAACATATGTTTCTGACAACCTCTTGGGAGAGAGAAGCACATCAGCACACAGATGAGAAATAATCATAGGAAAAATAAAGGAAAGGTCTCGTTTATAGAGTTCATGTTAGAGAAGATGCTGTCAAGAGGACACCGTGAGTTGAGAGCGGCATCATCTGTATTGCACAGAAGTGAGGCAGGCAGGCAGAGGAAGAGCATCCTAGGTGGAAAGCTCAGGTGTGGAAAGGCTCTTGGGTGGCTACTAAAATGTACCTTGTGTTGCAGTGAAAAGGAAAAATAGAACAATGAGTTTTCCTTTTCTTTCCTGAGAATGAAGAAGATAAAGAGAACAGTGAGCAGGCCTGATTCTTCCTGGATTTTTCACTTTCACTTTTCCTAATCTGTAGTCTGTAACTAACGGAGAAGGTGATGGCACCCCACTCTAGTACTCTTGCCTGGAAAATCCCATGGACGGAGGAGGCTGGTGGGCTGCAGTCCATGGGGTCGCTGAGAGTTGGACACGACTCAGTGACTTCACTTTCACTTTTCACTTTCATGCATTGGAGAAGGAAATGGCAACCCACTTCAGTGTTCTTGCCTGGAGAATCCCAGGGACGGTGGAGTCTGATGGGCTGCTGTCTATGGGGTTGCACAGAGTTGGACACAACTGAAGCGACTTAGCAGCAGTAGCAGCAGAGTCTGTAACTAAACTTGCCTAACTCTGCATAAGCTACAAGTTGGACCTATTATCCTTTGACTCTGTGCTAATTGCATCCTGTATTTGCTGCTCACCTTGACAGCACTCTCTTCGAAGACCGCTCTTCCTAGATTTTTTCTTTTACATTACAGAAGGAAGGCCTCACTCAGTACAAGGCACAAAAGACAACGGGCCCAACTACTGGGCTAGTGATGCCAGTTTGTGACTGTTTTTGAAAGAGTGCAAGAGGAAGAAATGAAGATGCTAGCACCTTTGATCCTCATCACGGACCTAGACTGCAAGCCCTCATCTTATATAAGGCCTGAGACTTTTCATGGAGGACGGTGCACAGCTCTTGAGGCACGAAACTGCTATGTTCCCCTCTCTGCCGGCTGAGGATTAAAGCCACCTTCCTATTTCCTCCAAACTCTGTCTCCGTGTTTTTCATGTCACTTCAGTGGGCACAGAAAGCCAAGATCTTGGTGGCAGTGATTGGAAGACTTTAAAGGCCTCTGGGGTCAAAAGGTACTGGAGGGTGGGGGTATTTTCTGAGATGATCCTGAAAAGGCGGTTTTGGGAGAGATGTAGGAGGTTGAAAGCCCAGGAAAAGATCAGGGGTTTTCTACACATTGGGAAGTCATGGGTGTTGGTTTTCTTATCTAGCAGAGGAGTGACATAACTTGGTTTGAATGAGATAAGTCAGGAAGGCCATCCAGGAGGCTTTTTGCCTGAAGCTATAGCTTTCAGAGAATCGCTTGTGGAATAGGGAGTCTATGGGCTTCCCAGGTGGTGCTAGTGGTAAAGAACCCGCTGGCCTATGCAGGAGACTTAAGAGACTCGGGTTTCACCCCTGGGTCGGGAAGATCCCCCGGAGGGCACAGCAACCACTCCAGTATTCTTGCCTGGAGAGTCCCGTGGGCAGAGGTGTCTCACGAGTGATAGTCCATAGGGTCGCAAAGAGTCCGACATGACTGAAGTGACTTAGTAAGCTAAGCGCACACTACTAGAAAGTACCAAACTCTAAGGAACTTCAGTATTTCAGAGAAGGAGTGGGCCACGAGTTCAGAGTACTCTTCCATGAAAGGAGAAACATTTCAAGAAAGGCAGAGTCAGACATGTTGAATGCTTCTGATAGGAAAGACAGGAACCATGTCCACTGAGCAGAACATGGATGTCACTGTGACCATCCCACAGGTGGTCTCACTTTACATTTTCTCCATACGACATGACCTCCCAGGGTCTCTGCTACCCTGTATCTCTCAGAGTGCTTTTCTCACCCGCTCCCCAGACTCGCTTTTCTGTACAATTATCCCTCTACTGATCTCCCGTTCCCAGCTGAGGGCAGGCCCACTGCCTTCTTTCCGAAGGAATAGAAGCATGGGCACAGACTGACCAGCTCCCCTCTGCCCAGCTCCAGCCTTCTGCGTGAGTCTCTCCACATTCTGGCTCTCCCTGGGCCTCACCACTCTCTGTCCTCTCTGGGGTGTCCCACAGTGTGTCCCTTTCCTCCAAGCTTTTGCTTTTTCTTGTCTTTTATTCACTTCTCTGCCTATGACTATGCTGAAGCCGCTCCACCTCCACACACTGCTGCTTGATTTTCAGGGGACCATCCAAACTGTGCTTTCCCTGACTGATAACGTTCTAAAAGATGTTATATATAGATAATTGTATTTCCTAATTCTCCCGCATAAACAGCTCTCTTCTCTGAGCCCTTTGACACTTGGACTCCACTATAGCAGGGGCATCATTCATTCAAGGTCTGTTTTTGCCATTAGATTCTGAGTTCCTTGAGGGCAAGCAGCCACATCTTTCCCATCTCTACAGGCTACTCACTGGCCAGCACATGACATATAGAAGTTGCTCCATCATCACCCAAGGAATAAAGAAATAATGCCTTTGAACATTATTATAACTTGGAAAGTGTTAGTCTTAATAACAAATGTTGACTTTAAAAATATACTGAGGGTAACATTTTTCCACTATAACCCCATTGCTGGGCAAAATTGAGTATAGACTCTCTAAGCTAAACCTTCAAAACCCCTTAGAGAAAATGCTGACATAACCTTTCTTCCAAATTAAGCCAATATATTCAAAATACCAGAAGTCCTTTGCTAACCCCACAATGATTGTTGACCTCCTAACACGAAGACTGTTAAAATCTTAGGCTCTGTCCTCAAAGAAGAGTTGTTGCAAACAGTTCTTGCCAAGTAAAGAGGATTCTGCATTTCTAATTCACCAAGATGTTTTTAAAAAACAGCTGTTACAATGACTATTTAAGCTGAGGATATGTGAGGTTCTTTTATTTACAGATTTTTCATGCATGAGTACTTGTCAGATGTTTATTTTTCAAAACCCATGTCACATCTGTCTTGCACACCGTACTTCTGATGACATTCTTTTCATCTGAAATCTAGAAATTTCTGCTTTTTCAGTGTTGTCACCTGTTTGCTAATGCTCGGGAGATCAACGGCATTCTGTAGGCAGACCATCTGGAGTCAATGGGTACATCACATGGGTTACTGAAAAGGAAGATTTTAATGCAGAGGAAGCAGCCTGGTCCAGACAGTTCCTCTCTTCTGGTGCTCCTGCTTTGAAGGCTAAGTATCAGATTTTGCAGTGTGTGATAGACACAAAAGTAATCAATCTAGTTGATGTGTCTCTACCTGAAAAGAAGTAATCTAAAAGTTGTTCAGTTGTGTCTGACTCTTTGTGACCCCATGGACTATACAGTCCATGGAATTCTCCAGGCCAGAATACTGGAGTGAGAAGCCCTTCCCTTCTCCAGGGGATCTTCCCAACCCAGGGATTGAACCCAGGTCTCTCACATTGCAGGTGAATTCTTTACCAACTGAGCCACAAGGGAAGCCCTTATTAACTAGCATGATGCATCTCACAGGCAAAGAAACAAAAGACAGATGCTATACCAGAGCCAAGGTGTTCCACAAGCAATCACCAAGGAATAGGGGTGGGCAGGGCTAAGGAAGCCATTTGGGCAGCTGGGGCAGCACCCTCTGAGAGTGAGCCCGGACCCATGGCTGCTCCAAGACCTGGGTCAAGGGCAGCCAGTCCTAGGGCTGGTATCTGAGAAGCCTGGAGACCAGGTCCCGAGTCCCCAAAGGTATTGATGCAGGAATCTTACATCCACCTTGAGGATGCGTCTGTAGGTCTCACTATGGGAAGTGCCCTCAAAGGGGGGATTTCCCACCAGCGGCTCATAGCAGAGCACCCCTAGGCACCATAGGTCCACCTTCTCATTGTTTTCCCCTCAACCATTTCCGGGGGCAAGTAGTCCAGCGTCCCACACATTGTCTTTCTCCTTAGAGAGGGTGTGTGCACAAGCCAAAGTCTGCACCTTCACCTCACCCAAGAGCCCCAGCAGCAGTGAATCACCTTCTTTTCATGGCAGTAGGCCAGAGCATCTGCCAGCTCCTGGTGGTCCAGGGGTATAGAATCTGCCTGCCAATGCATGGGACACAGGTTCGATTCCACATCTGGGAAGATTCCATATGCCACAGTGCAACTAAACCAGTGCGCCACCACTGAAAAAAAGAAATAATATTAGATTTACATGTTTGTTAATATAGTCAGCTCCTTTGCAATAAGTTGTAGTAAAAACAGATTGACATATTTATAACTTAGGCAGAAAAAAGAATAGTTTTTGTCTGGTTCAAAATGAGTTGTTTTTTTTTTTTAAATTTTAAAGACAGGGAGTAACTCTCAAAATGGAAATTATATAAGGCTAAATGAAGACAAAAAGCCATCCCCCAGTTTCATGTTACTTGATTACCAGAATTTATTACCCTGACTTTTTTCATGAACATATCGATTAAAAAAATACCAAATACCAATTTGAACATATACATATGTAGAAAAAGGGGGCTTCTCTGGTGGGTCAGTGGTAAAGAATCCACCGGCAGTGGAGCAGATGTGAGTTCCACCCTTGGATTGGGTAGATCCCCTAGGGAAAGGAATGGCAACATACACCAGTATTCTTGCCTGGAGAATCCCATGGACAGAGGAGCCTGGTGGGTGTACAGCTTAAGAGACTAAATCACCACCACCACCATGGAGAAATGCAGAAATTTTGTTCCTTCTATTTCTTATATCAAAACTGACAGGTGTTTTTACAAGTACCCTATGAGTTACACTGGACTTGTTACCATTAAAACAGCATGCCTTTTTTCCTAAATAAGAGGCAACAATTTCAAAGAGAGTTTGGTAGGCACTCCCCTTAGTGCTTAATAAATCATCTTGAATCTAATAGAATCTCATTTCTTTCCACATATAAGAAAGCTCACCTGCTGATACATGTGGGCCTGGACCACCTTACTCTGGGCACTGCAGAAAGCCTGGAGCTGGGAGGGGGGATTCATATTTGTGCGTTAGTCCCATTTCTGCCAATGAACTGATTGGCAAATTATTTCTCCGCTTTGAGCCTCATTTTCTTCAGCTCTAAATTAAGGACATAGGCTAAAACACATCACCCAAATCCATTAGCAAACAGCCAGGAATCAAAGGGCATAAAGTTTCATCCAAGCAAGATGAGTAAGCTCGAGAGATCAGGTCCACCACAGTGCCTGGAGTCAACAGAGCTCCACGGCGCACTTTGACTTTTGTTAAGAGGGTGGAGCTCAGAGATTCTTGCCTGGAGAATCCCATGGACAAAGAAGCCTGGCGGGCTGATTCCATGGGGTCACAAAGAGTTGGACACGACTGAGCAACTAACACTTTCACTTTCACACACACGTGTGTGCATTGTTGTTTAGCTGCTAAGTTGACCCCATGGACTGTAGCCCGCCAGGCTCCTCTGTCCATGGGATTTCCCAGGCGAGAATACTGGAGGGGGTTGCCATTTCCTCCTTCAGGGGATCTTCCTAATCCAGGGCTTGAGTACACGTCTCCTGCATTGACAAGCAGATTCTTTACCACTGAGCCACCTGGAATCCCTTATATGGATATATAAATATGTACAACTGAACTTCTTTACCGTACAGCGGAAACTAACACAATATTGTAAATCAACTATGCTTCAATTTAAAAAAAAGAGGATAGAGCTCATGTTCAGTGTTCATTCCAGGATAACATTTCAAAAGAGAGATGCTGAGGACGGTGTGTAGTAAGAATGGGCTGAATGAATTTCACTTTGACTTTTCCAGGTTCTCCTTCTGTGCTCAGTCTGAGCACCGGCCTGTGAGCCCAGGGATTCCCCATGCTCCTCAGGCACCTGTGCCCTCTATGAGCCCGACCCTCTGAGCTGCAGGGGCCCCGATCTGGCCTGAGGTGCTGGTCACTAGTGTCAAAACCATCTCTGATATGTTCCCTCCAGAAAGGATGCTAGCAACAATCCTGGTTGACTGGATACCGGGGCCCTGGAATGACTTGAATAATTGACCAGGCCATTTTAGGCAAAGAACCACAACTTTTTGCCTGTTATTTTTGAAGTGTGTGCCTTTTGGGGGACACAGGGCACATCCTTTGAGTATATTGGGAGGCTGGGAGTCAGGAAGCTTGGAGTCCTTGTTTCCTTGCACTGCTTCTGGGGTCCTGGATAAATACAGGCCATCCTCCTCCAATAAACCAGCCCTGCAACACCATCTGGATTCCCTGTGTGCATGCTTAGTTACTCAGTCATGTCCTACTCTTTGCAACCCCATGGACTGTAGCCCACCAGGCTCCTCTGTCCAGGGATTTCCCACATGAGGATACTGGAGTGGGTGCCATTCCCTTCTCTAGGGGATCTTCCTGACCCAGGGTTTGAACCCATGTGTCTCCTGCACTGGCAGGAGGAGTCTTTACCACTGAGCCACCAGGGAAGCCCATCTGACCGCTGTACTTGGTACTAATTTATTCCATGTGTTTAAGCACCTGAAGGTGAGACAGTCCCAACAAAAACAACTTTCTCGATCGAGTCATTCAGGAAGAGAGCTGGACCAATTTTCCTCTACTCTGAAAATCTGTTAAGGAGAAATAGACAAAGACTTTAAAGATGCTCTTGTGATGGCATCAATAATTTAAGTATTGGCATGATATCCAGGGACTTTTCATCATGATTCACATCCCGGGCAGAAGAAAGTGATGAAAATTGTAGGTGTGTCATCCAAGTGTCTGACTGATGTGATAATAAATAGAGAAGAAGCAAGTAGAGGAAGGCCCAGGGAAACGATTAAGGACACAGTATAAAACTGCAAATTCATTTCCGCTTTAAAATGTGCTGAGGTTCAAATAGCACAGCTAGTTTGGGGACCTGGGGGTGAGCAAAGACAGTGTGTTGGGGTGAGCTTTGCGCACTGCACCGAAAGGAGATTTCTCACATTAGAAGTGGAGAGAGGTTAATATCATGCACCTGCTGCAAATGTGACATGAGAGAGGCTTTGGGGTGCTTTACAGCATGGCTTCAAGCTGCCGTGTTTAGGTGTGGATGGTTGGATCTAGAAAAGTGGGGCGGGGGTTGGGGGGCAGGATCCGGGAAATTCAGGGGGAAAGAGCCCCAGACCTCTGGTCCTTGAAGCCAAAGCCAAGCCACATCTGGCCTCACAGTGTGGACCCAGCAGGACCCATCCACACGCATCACGTCTTAGTTTTCGAGACAGAGTGAGAGCCGAGCCACTGATTTAGCAAAATCCAAAATACACAGAACAGCAGTGCTCTTGGCTTGAAGCAAACACACAATGGGTGGGTGATTTCAGTGAAGAGAAATTTTAACTCACCTTGAAGACCCAGAAGAAGGGTTTAGTTCATGGAGCAACTTGACTCTCTTTGGGGTTTTCTGTTTATTTTTCATTAGTTAATGGAAGCAACTGCTGATCATAGCACAATAAATGAGCTTCCATCTTGCACTGAGAGCGGCATCTGGCTGCGGATGCTCTTTAGAGAGGCGGGCACTACAGCTGCTTCCTGGATGGCCCATTAGGTCCGACTCCAGTTTTTTGTGATTTTCTTCATTTTCCTATTATTGGTCCACAGAGAAGTGATTAACCTTCCTGCTCCTTTAACTGAAGATTTCTTTCCTCCTGAACTCCTACAGGGTCCCTTCTGTCTCCAAGCTCCTGACTTTTGTACTTTTATCTCCACTGGCTTTTGTGTCATAATGTATATGACAGCAATGAGCTGGTTGTCATATACATTATTTATGATGTAAGGATGTTTCACAGTATTTTTTTTTCTTATCTCAAATGATACTAATTTTAGCATCATAGAATATTGGTCTCTGAAACTGCAGTTCTCTTTTTGAACCAATGCTAATGCAATTTACAAATTGGACACTGCTACAACTCCTCCAAAGGCTTTTTTGGTCCATAAATAAAATATAATAAGCAACAGACAACTGTTTTGCCAGACGTACTCTGCTGCTAAAAACAAGACAGAAAGCTCCTATACCTATGCATCATTTAACTACACACTAGATAAACTGAGTGGTCTAAAAATGTGTTGGTCAAAACAAAAGGGAGATTGCCTTCACAAAAGAACACGATTTTAAAAACAAAAATTGAAGACAGGGACTTTCCTGGTGGTCCAGTGACTCGGACTCCATATTCCCAACGCGGAGGCCATGGGTTTGATCTCTGGTCAAGGAACTAGATCCTGGATGCTGCAACTAAGACCCAGCACAGCCAAATAAATATTAACAAATAAAAATAAATATTAAAAAACTGAAGAGAAAGCAGTGTGACAAGCAGGGGCTTAGATTCTAGCACTCCTTGGTAGTGGCTTCCTTTTCAGGCTCAAACAATATGGCATTAGCGGCCATCTTTCCTCTTTCTGTGAATAGTGACAAAGCACTTGAACGGTGGGGTAAGGACTCCCTGCCCATCCTCCTCGCATGACTGTGCTGGGCGTGGGCTGTGTGTTACTGTTACTGCAGGGAGATGTGTGCTTGCCTTTACATTGCAAACTTCATAGCAACCCTGGTAGCAAGATGTGTGTAAGTCAGAATTGGATGATGAGACATTTTTTTCAGTGAGACTTTATTAAAAGCAAACATGGGGCATTAAATGGGTCAGACTCTTCAATATCACAGTAATGGCTCTCAATGTTATTTTATTATTTTTTTTTCTTTTATTAAATTTTTATTTTTACTTTATTTTACTTTACAATATTGTGTTGGTTTTGCCATACATTGACATGAATCCACCACGGGTGTACATGCGTTCCCAAACATGAACCCCCTTCCCACCTCCCTCCCCATAACATCTCTCTGGGTCATCCCCGTGCACCAGCACCAAGCATGCTGTATCCTGCATCGGACATAGATTCTTTCTTGTCCGATTCGATTCTTACATGATAATATACATGTTTCAATGTCATTCTCCCAAATCATCCTACCCTCTCCCTCTCCCTCTGAGTTCAAAAGTCCGCTATACACATCTGTGTCTTTTTTGCTATCTTGCATACAGGGTCGTCATTGCCATCTTTCTAAATTCCATATATATGTGTTAGTATACTGAATTGGTGTTTTTCTTTCTGGCTTACTTCACTCTGTATAATCAGCTCCAGTTTCATCCATCTCGTTAGAACTGATTCAAATGTATTCTTCTTAATGGCTGAGTAATACTCCATTGTGTATACAGCTTTCTTATCCATTCATCTGCTGATGGACATCTAGGTTGTTTCCATGTCCTGGCTATTATAAACAGTGCTGTGATGAACATTGGGATACATGTGTCTCTTTCAATTCTGATTTCCTCAGAGTGTATGCCCAGCAGTGGGATTGCTGGGTCATAAGGCAGTTCTATTTGCAATTTTTAAAGAAATCTCCACACTGTTCTCCATAGTGGCTGTACTAGTTTGCATTCCCACCAACAGTGTAGGAGGGTGCCCTTTTCTCCACACCCTGTCCAGCATTTATTGCTTGTAGACTTTTGGATTGCAGCCATTCTGACTGGTGTGAAGTGGTACCTCATTGTGGTTTTGATTTGCATTTCTCTAATAACGAGTGATGTTGAACATCTTTTCATGTGTTTGTTAGCCATCCATATGTCTTCTTTGGAGACATGTCTATTTATGTCTTTGGCCCATTTTTTGATTGGGTCATTTATTTTTCTGGAATTGAGCTGCATAAGTTGCTTGTATATTTTTGAGATGAGTTGTTTGTCAGTTGCTTCATTTGCTATTATTTTCTCCCATTCCGAAGGCTGTCTTTTCACCTTGCTTATAGTTTCCTTTGTTGTGCAGAAGCTTTTAATTTTAATTAGATCCCATTTGTTTATTTTTGCTTTTATTTCCAGTATTCTGTGGGGGGGGGGGTGGTGGATTATAGAGGATCCTGCTGTGATTCATGTCGGAGAGTGTTTTTCCTATGTTCTCCTCTAGGAGTTTTATAGTTTCTGGTCTTACATTTAGATCTTTAATCCATTTTGAGTTTATTTTTGTGTGTGGTGTTAGAAAGTGATCTAGTTTCATTCTTTTACAAGTGGTTGACCAGTTTTCCCAGCACCACTTGTTAAAGAGATTGTCTTTACTCCGTTGTATATTCTTGCTCCTTTGTCAAAGATAGGGTGTCCATAGGTGTGTGGATTTATCTCTGGGCTTTCTATTTTGCTCCATTGATCTATATTTCTGTCTTTGTGCCAGTACCATACTGTCTTGATGACTGTGGCTTTGTAGTAGAGCCTGAAGTCAGGCAAGTTGATTCCTCCAGTTCCATCCTTCTTTCTCAAGATTGCTTTTGGCTATTCGAGGTTTTTTGTATTTCCATACAAATCTTGAAATTATTTGTTCTAGTTCTGTGAAAAATATGGCTGGTAGCTTGATAGGGATTGCTTTGAATTTGTAAATTGCTTTGGGTAGTATACTCATTTTCACTATATTGATTCTTCCAATCCATGAACATGGTGTATTTCTCCATCTATTAGTGTCCTCTTTGATTTCTTTCATCAGTGTTTTATAGTTTTCTATATATAGGTCTTTAGTTTCTTTAGGTAGATATATTCCCAAGTATTTTATTCTTTTTGTTGCAATGGTGAATGGAATTGTTTCCTCAATTTCTTTTTCTACTTTCTCATTATTAGTGTATAGGAATGCAAGGGATTTCTGTGTGTTGATTTTATATCCTGCAACTTTACTATATTCATTGATTAGCTCTAGAAATTTTCTGGTGGAGTCTTTAGGGTTTTCTATGTAGAGGATCATGTCATCTGCAAACAGTGAGTGTTTTACTTCTTTTCCAATTTGGAATCCTTTTATTTCTTTTTCTGCTCTGATTGCTGTGGCCAAAACTTCCAGAACTATGTTGAATAGTAGCGGTGAAAGTGGGCACCCTTGTCTTGTTCCTGACTTTAGGGGAAATTCTTTCAATTTTTCACCATTGAGGATAATGTTTGCTGTGGGTTTGTCATAGATAGCTTTTATTATGTTGAGGTATGTTCCTTCTGTTCCTGCTTTCTGGAGAGTTTTTATCATAAATGGATGTTGAATTTTGTCAAAGGCCTTCTCTGCATCTATTGAGATAATCATATGGCTTTTATTTTTCAATGTGTTAATGTGGTGAATTACATTGATTGATTTGCAGATATTGAAGAATCCTTGCATCCTGGGATAAAGCCCACTTGGTCACGGTGTATGGTCTTTTTAATGTGTTGTTGGATTCTGATTGCTAGAATTTTGTTAAGGATTTTTGTGTCTATGTTCATCAGTGATATTGGCCTGTAGTTTTCTTTTTTTGTAGTATCTTTGTCAGGTTTTGGTATCAGGGTGATGGTGGCCTCATAGAATGAGTTTGGAAGGTTACCTTCCTCTGCAATTTTCTGGAAGAGTTTGAGTAGGATAGGTGTTAGCTCTTCTCTAAATTTTGTGTAGAATTCAGCTGTGAAGCCGTCTGGACCTGGGCTTTTGTTTGCTAGAAGATTGCTGATTACAGCTCAATTTCCATGCTTGTGATGGGTCTGTTAAGATTTTCTATTTCTTCCTGGTTCAGTTTTGGAAAGTTGTACTTTTCTAAGAATTTGTCCATTTCTTCCACGTTGTCCATTTTATTGGCATACAACTGCTGATAGTAGTCTCTTATGATCCTTTGTATTTCTGTGTTGTCTGTTGTGATCTCTCCATTTTCATTTCTAATTTTATTGATTTGATTTTTCTCTCTTTGCTTCTTGATGAGTCTGGCTAATGGTTTGTCAATTTTATTTATCCTTTCAAAGAACCAGCTTTTGGCTTTGTTGATTTTTGCTATGGTCTCTTTTGTTTCTTTTGCATTTATTTCTGCCCTAATTTTTAAGATTTCTTTCCTTCTATTAACTCTGGGGTTCTCCAACTCTTCCTTTTCTAGTTGCTTTAGGTGTAGAGTTAGGTTATTTATTTGACTTTTTTCTTGTTTCTTGAGGTATGCCTGTATTGCTATGAACTTTCCTCTTAGCACTGCTTTTATAGTGTCCCACAGGTTTTGGGTTGTTGTGTTTTCATTTTCATTAGTTTCTATGCATATTTTGATTTCTTTTTTGATTTCTTCTTCTTCCTTTGTGATTTGTTGGTTATTCAGAAGCGTGTTGTTCTGCCTCCATATGTTGGAATTTTTAATAGTTTTTCTCCTGTAATTGAGATCTAATCTTAATGCATTATAGTCAGAAAAGATGCTTGGAATTATTTCGATTTTTTTGAATTTATCAAGTTTATATTTATGGCCCAGGATGTGATCTATCCTGGAGAAGGTTCCATGAGCAGTTGAGAAAAAGGTGAAATTCATTGTTTTGGGGTGAAATGTCCTATAGATATCAATTAGGTCTAACTGATCTAATGTATCATTTAAAGTTTGCGTTTCTTTGTTAATTTTCTGTTTAGTTGATCTGTCCATAGATGTGAGTGGGGTATTAAAGTCTCCCACTATTCTTGTGTTGTTAACTTCCCCTTTCATACTTGTTAACATTTGTCTTACATATTGTGGTGCTCCTAAATTGGGTGCATATATATTTATAATTGTTATATCTTCTTCTTGGATTGATCCTATGATCTTTATGTATTGGCCTTCTTTGTCTCTTTTCACGGCCTTGTTTTAAAGTCTATTTTATAGGATATGAGTATTGCCACTCCTGCTTTCTTTTGGTCTCTATTTGCATGGAATATCTTTTCCAGCCCTTCACTTTCAGTCTGTATGTGTCCCTTGTTTTGAGGTGGGTCTCTTGTAAACAGCATATAGAGGGGTCTTGTTTTTTGTATCCATTTGGTCAGTCTTTGCCTTTTGGTTGGGGCATTCAACCCATTTACGTTTAAGGTAATTATTGATAAGTATGATCCCATTACCATTTACTTTATTGTTTTGGGTTCAGGTTTATACACCCTTTCGTGTTTCCTGTCTAGAGAATATCCTTTGGAATTTGTTGGAGGGCTGGTTTGGTGGTGCTGAATTCTCTCAGCTTTTGCTTGTCTGTAAAGCTTTTGATTTCTCCTTCATAATTGAATAAGATCCTTGCTGGGTACAGTAATTTGGGCTGTAGGTTATTTTCTTTCATCACTTTAAGTATGTCTTGCCATTCCCTCCTGGCCTGAAGAGTTTCTATTGAAAGATCAGCTGTTATCCTTATGGGAATCCCCTTGTGTGTTATTTGTTGTTTTTCCCTTGCTGCTTTTAATATTTGTTCTTTGTGTTTGATCTTTGTTAATTTGATTAATATATGTCTTGGGGAGTTTCGCCTTGGGTTTATCCTATTTGGAACTCTCTGGGTTTCTTGGACTTGGGTGATTATTTCCTTCCCCATTTTAGGGAAGTTTTCAAATATTATCTCCTAAGGATTTTCTCATGGTCTTTCTTTTTGTCTTCTTCGTCTGGGACTCCTATAATTCGAATGTTAGAGTGTTTCATATTGTCCTGAAGGTCTCTGAGATTGTCCTCATTTCTTTTAATTCGTTTTTCTTTTTTCCTCTCTGATTCATTTATTTCTACCATTCTATCTTCTATTTCACTAATCCTATCTTCTGCCTCCATTATTCTACTATTTGTTGCCTCCAGAGTGTTTCTGATCTCATTTATTGTGTTATTCATTATATATTGACTCTTTTTTATTTCTTCTAGGTCCTTGTTAAACCTTTCTTGCATCTTCTCAATCCTTGTCTCCAGGCTATTTATCTGTGATTCCATTTTGATTTCAAGATTTTGGATCATTTTCACTATCAATATCCGGAATTCTTTCTCAGGTAGATTCCCTATGTTTTCCTCTTTTGTTTGGTTTGGTGGGCATTTATCCTGTTCCTTTACCTGCTGGGTATTCCTCTGTCTCTTCAATTTGGTTATATTGCTGCTTTTGGGATGGCCTTTCTATATTCTGGGAATTTGTGGAGCTCTCTTTATTATGGAGCTTCCTCACTGTGGGTGGGATTGTATCAGTGGCTTGTCAAGGTTTCCTAGTTAGGGAGGCTTGTGTTGGAGTTCTGGTGGGTGTAGCTGGGTTTCTTCTCTCTGGAGTGCAGTGGGGTGACCGGTAATGGGTTATGAGACGTCAATGGTTTTGGAGTAACTTTGAGCTGCCTGTATATTGAAGCTCAGGGGTGTGTTCCTGTGTTGCTGGAGAATTTGCATGGTATGCCTTGCTCTGGAACTTGTTGGCCCTTGGGTGGAGCTTGGTTTCAGTGTAGATATGGAGGCATTTGATGAGCTCCTATTGCTTTATATTCCCTGAATTCAGGAGTCCTCTGATGTTCTCAGGCTTTGGGCTTAAGCCTCCTGCTTCTGGTTTTCAGTTTTATTTTTACAGTAGGCTCTAGACTTCTCCATCTATACAGCACTGATGATAAAACATCTAGGTTAAAGATGAAAAGTTTCTCCACATTGAGGGACACCCAGAGAGGTTCACTGAGTTACAAGGAGAAGAGAAGAGGGAGGGGGTAGTTAGACGTGACTGGAATGAGATGCGGTGAGGTCAAAAGAGGAGAGAGCAAGCTAGCCAGTAATCACTGCCTTATGTGTGCTCCACCGTGTGGACTGCTCAGAGTTATTCATGGGGTTATACAGGGAAGAGGGAGGAAGTAGACAGAGGTGGCCAGGAGGATAAAAGAGGGGAGTGAAAAGGAGAGAGACAAATCCAGCCAGTAACCAGTTCCTTAGGTGTTCTCCACCGTCTGGAACACACAGAGTCACAGAGTTGGATAGAGAAGAGAAGGGGGAGGGAAGAGACAGTGGCCACCTGGTGGAGAAAAAGGAGAGTCCAAAGGAGGAGAGAGTTGTCAAGCCAGTAATCTTGCTCTCAGGTAAAATTGGTTAGTGAAGTTTGTGTTTTAAAATGTACAAAATTGACAAGAAAAAACAAAAAGCAAAGATTAAAAATCTAGAGTAGAGGTTGGATTTTCAAAAATACAATATTAAAGAAAAGAAGCAGAAGGGAAAAAGAAAAAAACAAGACAAAACAAAACAAGAAAACCAAAACAAAGAAAAAAACGCCACAAGAATTATTAAAAAACACCACCAACAACCACAGAAGGACTATATATGTTGTTTGCCTTAAAAAATAGAGTATTTTTTTGAAAAGTAATAATAGGTTATAGAAATAAAAATTAGAGGAGAAATAGAAGACTTTACAATTTTAAAAAAGTTAGAAAAAAAAGAACAAGAAAAAACAACCCCACATCAGTGTCCACAAAAAAACAAACAAAGACAAACCAACAAACAAAAAGAAAAAAAAAAGAAAAAAAAAGAAAAAAAGAGAGAGAGGGAGAGAAAAAGGAATGATTGTAAAAATAGTAGAGATATATCTGGCCCTTTCTGTGGTGTTGTGGGCAGTGTGGGGTCACTTCCAAGGCGGTTCCCTCTGTTTAACTTCTGTTTGCTGGTCTCTTCAGTGTCTGATTTCCTTCCTGACACAGGGGGGTGGTGGTGGGCACTTTTTTTTTTTTAGGCTCACTTGTTCAGTTGCACTGTGGGGAGGGGGGAATGCTGCAAATAAATAGCACTGCCGTGTGCACACAGTGTCTCAGCCCCGTTGGACCTGTCCCTTCTCGGGTGCACAAACCGCTCCGGCTCTACGATGCTCAGCTGGGAACCGTCTGAGGCCGGCCCTAGGCTGTGTGCACCTCCCCGGTCTAAGCCGCTCAGGTTCGGCGCTCAGGTAGCCCTCAGAGGCTCAGATTCGCTTGGGACTGCGCTTTGTGCCCTTCCCAGGTCTGAGTAGCTCAGGAGTTTTGCGAGCTCGGTCACTGCGACTTGTCACCTTTTCTGTCTCTGCTGCTCAGTTTTCTGGGTATACCGCTGGTGCCCCTTGTGAGGCAGATGGTGACTGTTCAGCACCCCCAGAAGTCTTAGCAAAGAAGCCTGCTTGCAGTTTTGTAGGTAAAGTCTCTCTGGGACTGTGATTGCCCCTTTCCAGCCCTTACGGCTCTGGCTGCCTGTCCCTTGTGGGGGATGGTCTGCAGCTGGCTATTTCCATTCCATCCTTTGTTCTGTGTACAGTCCTGGTGGTGTCTTATGTTCGAGCTTTTCGTGCGGTACCTATCCCACAGTCTGGTTTGCTAGCCCAAGTTAGTTCGTTCTGGTTGCGCGTGGGGCATTCCTGCCCGATTCTTACAAAGCACTGCAGCCCGCGCCTCCCGCGCTTCCCTGCCCTGCCCCCACTTGCTAGTGGCGGATGCAGGCATCTGTGCTGCTTTTCCGCTGGGGGAGTTACTGTTGGGCTTGTAATCTGTTGGTTTTAATTATTTAATTATTTTTCCTTTCTGTTATGTTGCCCTCTGTGTTTCCAAGGCTCTCCACAACACTCGGCAGGGAGAGTGTTTCCTGGTGTTTGGAAACCGCTCTTCTTAAAATTCCCTTCCCGGGATGGGCTTCCCTTCCCAGGACGGAGCTCCCTCCCCACCTCCTTTGTCTCTTTTTCCATCTTTTATATTTTTTCCTACCTGTTTTTGAAGACAATGCTCTGCTTTTCTGGGTGCCTGATGTCCTCTGCCAGCATTCAGAAGTTGTTTTGTGGAGTTTGCTCAGCGTTGAAATGTTCTTTTGAGGAATTTGTGAGGGAGAAAGTGGTCTCCCCGTCCTATTTCTCCGCCATCTTCTCAGTATCCTCAATGTTATTTTAATAATAAATATTTTTGATAACCATACCTGGGAATTCCCTGGCAGTCCTGTGGTTAAGAAGTTAAGACTCTGTGATTTCACTGCCAAGGCCCTGGGTTCTATTCCCAGTCAGGAATTATTAATAAAACCCTACAAGCTGCATGGTGCTGCCACTTACACACACACAGACAAACAGAACCTATGCCGCTTAAGTATTTTCTAATACACATTGAAAGGAAGCAGTCATTTTCAAAACTTCTTCCAGTCGAAAGCAGCCAACTGGGTTATGCTATATGCTCATGTGTGAAAATGGTCTATTATTTACCCATAGGATATTCTTAATCGGTGTTTGTGAATAGTCTGCAGAGTACTTGGAGTCTTGGAAGAGATTCCTTTCGAAGCCTTGTTTGTAGTGTTTCTCCCATTCCAGTCACCCTAGTGAGATTTGTGCCAGAACTTCCTTCTTCATCTTACTTTAAGTACATTCTGTTCTTACTTGTATGACTTTCACTAGACAAATGGTAAAAGAAACCCCTTTGTGGGTTCTCAATTGCTTAGTCATTTTTAACTCTTTGCAGCCCCATGGACTGCAGCACACCAGGCTCCTCTGTCCATGGGATTCTCCAGACAAGAATAAAGGAGTGGGTTGCCATTTCCTTCTTCAGGGGATCTTCCTGATCCAGGGATCGAACCCATGTCTCCTTCATTGGCAGGCAGATTATGAATTTATCTGATCCTTATGCCAAGTGTATATGCCAATGTCAGCCCATGCTTCACGCAGATGTCCAATGTGTGTCTCTTATTTCAGATGAAATAAAATAGGTTGAGGTTTAACATGTCCTTCCTGTATATCACCTGGGGCACTTTGGGCTCTCCCTCAACTGTACAAACAGCCTTCACACTCTGGAGACCACCGTGCTCTGGAGATAAAGACACTGGATCAGTCAAATAAATCTCATTGTTTTGAAACTAGGAAGAGAGGGGTATCAAAGGCATAAAAAGAAAACATTTCACAGGAATATCTGAGAGAGCTAGAGAGATAATTGAAACCACATCCAAGGAGGGCCAGAGAATCTAGAAGTTTTCCTTTTGCTGTTGATATATTTCTGCAATAAGCAATTCAGCATCATTTCTTTAGATAGCCTGGAGCAATGAAAGACATGCATTGAAACTAAAAATCTGCAACAGACTAAGCAAGCATTTTAAATGAAGATGATGTTGCGCCATTTTTTTTTTTAACTTAAGTGTGTTTCAAATGTTGTAAGTACTTTACACTAAGTAGGCAACTACTGATTTCAAAAAACCAAGACAGATGCTTTCTTAGAGCTACAAAAACCAAAACAGAAACCTTGCAAATAAACTTTGCTGCTTCAAATGCTATTATCTAATTTTCTACAGTGAGCAGACCTTAAAATACAATATCCTTATAAGAATAATGCAGTAAGTTCTATTTAATTTTCTCTCAGATGTCAAAGGTAACAAAAAATGTAAAAAGGAATATTTTAATGGCTAAGTTGAAATAAATGACTATCTGACTGTCAATAAAGTATTTAGTGCAGATATGTTGAAAACTCAGTAGGGAAAAATATATACTTCCTTTGTAAGTGATAATTTATAAAGTACAAACCAGTATTTTGGATAAACTGTTAATGATGTAAATTGTGCAATGTGTATGCATGCCTTTCTGCTCTCAAATGGGATGTTTAAATAGGTAACATATTTATCAACTTGTGATACATCTAAATTTCTTTTATAAAATATATTTCCCATCTCCATTCACGGCAATTTTCATGCTAATTAGTACTTTTGCATTTCCACAATACAAATAAATTAGCATAAATGTCTGGCTATATGTCTAGACTATATGTGAAAATGCTTTAAAAGCTACAGATAATTTGCAGAGTTTAGTATGAGGTAAAAACCACTGTTTAACATTTGTAAATATATTATGGCTGCAATAAGATTTTATTATATAAATAACATTTGTTTAATAAACTGCTGGCTACAGTTATGTGCAGTTTATTAATGGTGTTTATGAATAACCCAAAAAAACTGATTAAAAAGTAAAATCTTTGCAATTTTGATTCTTCTGTAAACTAATGTGCTGTGCATACTTAGTTGCTCAGTTGTGTCCTACTCTGTGTGACCCCATGGACTGTAGCCCACCAGGCTCCTCTGTCCATGGGATTCTCCAGGCAAGAAAATGAGTGGGTTGCTATTTCCTTTTCCAAGGGATCTTCCCTATCCAGGGATTGAACCCTCATCTCCTGCAATGCAGGCAGATTCTTTACCACTGAGCCACCAGTGAAACCTCAGTGTAAGATTATGATTGTCTATATAGGAAAAACTTAAAATAGCCTGGTTAGAGATTTGAGTACAATGTAATTAGCAGGATACCTGGATATTCCTGTAGCATCTGACATATATTTGGATGCAAAACAATATAAAAAATCCAGACCTCCATGTTTGCATAGTTCTGTGAAGAAAAGACATGTCTAGATTCTAAAGTGAGTGCAAGATGTTCAAGAAAAATTGAACAGTTGACATAACCACTTAGGAATATAGTGTGTAGAGTCCAAGATAAGGCTCTATGTTATTCACACAGGATCTGTATATGTTTCCTGGGTGTTTGATATTTAAAGCAGATCATTACACTGAAGAACTTCGCTTTACCACAGGGAATATTGTTTTTTTCTTGGAGAGATAACCAAGGGATTTCTGAGCTTTAGTGAGAGATAACTAGGAGCAAAAGTAGGGGGAAAAAAATGGAAACAGTGACAGACTTTATTTTTCTTGACCTCAAAATCACTCTGGATGGTGACTGCAGCCGTGAAATTAAAAGACGCTTTCTCCTTGGATGAAAAGCAATGATAAACCTAGACAGCATATTAAAAAGCAGAGATATCACTTTGCTGAAAAAGGTCTATCTAGTCAAAGCTTTGGTTTTTCCAGTAGTCATGAATGGATGTGTGAGTTGGACTATAAAGAAGGCTGAGTGCTGAAGAATTGATGCTTTTGAACTGTGGTGTTGGAGAAGACTCTTGAGAGTCCCTTGGACTGCAAGGAAATCAAACCTGTCAGTCCGAAAGGAAGTCAGTCCTGGATATTCACTGGAAGGACTGATGCTGAAGCTCCAATCCTTTGGTCACTGGATGCGAAGAAGCAAGTGATTGCAAAAGACCCTGATGCTGAGAACGACCAACAGCAGGAGGAGAAGGGGACAGCATAGGATGAAACGGTTGGATGGCATCTTACGGACATGAGTTTGAGGAAACTTCGAGAGATAGTGAAGGACAGGGAAGCCTGGAGTGTTGCAGTTCTTAGTGTCACAAAGAGTCAGACACAATTTAGTGACTGAATAACAACAAGAAACTGTAAGAACACACTAGCTAGATCTATCAGCTGGTCTAGAATTTACACGTGTGTGGTGGGACTTTCATTTCCTCCCATCCTCTTGTCTTCATGAACTACAAGGCAGTTGATTTACCTGATTCCTGGCTTGGAAGTTCTGGGGCTACCGTCCAAACTTTGGTCATCTCACCTGCTGCTCTGAGCTGTTGTCAGCCTTCACAACTCTTGCTATTCTAACATATTTATTATTTATAGGACATTGCTAAAGTTGGCGTCTATTGTACTATCAATTTTACGCTTGTATGTTTTCATTTATTTATATATTTAGATTTTGTGTTACATTATGCATTCATTATACATTTTTTTACTTCCTTTCTTCTAATCCGTGCCGTGTATATTTATAATGGGTTATGTAGAGAGAGCTTCTGCTACTTTTTAGCACTTTGGATAAATAGCAGAGCCATGAACAGAAACTACTGTTTGTTCCATGTGTGATGTAGTGTTAGGCACTCTGTATAGATTGCACCTTTAAATCTTACACTAACTCTCTAAAGTAGGCACCTTAATCTTTATTTTTATCAATGGTGGGGCAGAGATACTAAGTAGCACACCCAGTAGAAGCAGACTGTCTAAGGGAGGCGAGGGCAATGCTGGCATTTGAAATGGGTTGAGTTTATTTCCAAGTCTGAGACTTTTCACTGTGCAAAGGCATCACCTTTCACCCACCTGCTTAGGAAGCAGTTGATTCTGATTTCACTGCCTCCTGGTTGTTATTATTTTTTATAAGCTTGCTCCTTGTGGCTCTGAGTCTCTGACACTTGAATTCCTTCATTTAAAATCTAAACGAAGGGATGCCGACTACATATTAAAAGCATGAATTGCTGCTAAATTCCAAGTTGTTTTTTTTTAGTGATGGCAGTGGTTGTGGTGGTGTGTGTGCATGTGTGTGCATAATTTATTGGCTTCGTTGAGCTTCATTTAAGATGACAAATATTTATCTGGAAGTTTGAAGCATTTTATAAACCGGTTCTCATTGAAATTATGAAACATATAATTCACATAACTCATAGTAATGAACATCTAACTCATAGTCTATCAATTATCTGTAACTATGGGACAAACCACTTCAAAATCTGGCTTAAAGATGCCACCATTTACTTGTCCAAGATGCTGAGCCGACAGTCTGGTCTAGACTCCAGTGGGTACCTTTACTGCTGTGGGTGGCATTGGCCAGCTCACTCTTGTGCTTGCAGTCAGCCAGTGTGTAGACAAGGAATGGCTGGTCCTTCTCAGAGGTTCTGGGGCCTTCTGTCCATGTCTAGAATGGCTTGGACTGCTGGACTGCTCCCCAAAAGGACCTTTCTCTCCACTTGATGTCTCATCTTCGTTGAGACTAGCCCAGACTTGTTCATGAAGTGGTGGGAGGAATGTTCCAAGAGGGTGAGAAAGTAAGCTGAACGACCTTCTGAAGTCAACACAGCAAAGTCACACAATGTCAGTCACTTCTGCTGCATTCTTTTAGTCAAAGCAGGCCAGGGGATCTGCCTGCCTACAAGCGAGCAAGGAGACCTCACTTCTTCACAGGAGGAAGAAAGAATTTGCTATCATTTCTATTTCACCATGAATATAGAAATCTAGAATGCAGTTATTGCAATGAAGCTTTCCATCTCAACCCCAGAGGATCAACGTATCCTTTGTTTGAAATAAGAATGTCGTGTATTTTCCCTTTCCAAATGTGACATATGCATCCTTACTAATCCTAGCATTTGTGTATTTTGCTCAGATAAACTCTTCTTGTACAAACATTCAGTGATGTGACTTATCTGATACTCAGTCTTGAGCTGGAGGCAGTAGAGATCAAATTTTGACATTGACTGTTGAAGGCAGTACACTTCATTTCCCTTCCGTGTATAAATAAAGTGACTGATATGTCAGTTGGAATCCTGACACCCTTCCTGTTTACCTTGCTGCCTGATCAACAAGAAGGGCTCATTCAGAAGGGATATTATTTATTTATCTTAATACACAATGCATGAATCCTAGCGTGGTTTATTTTTGCTTCAATCAGATAAAGGAAGCATGTCTGATGCTAGATACAATTCTAGTGTAAACCTCAGATGCATTCCATGGAGATTGTTCCTCCACAGCCAGTACCTAATACAAAACATGAAGTCTGCAGGTGAGAAACTGGGAAAAAATGACACTGGCAAATCAATATTCCTGTAGCAACACAACCGATCAAAAACACAGTATTGAGTTAGGTGATAAAATGCTTCATGGGTTTTTCTTCTGCATTTATTTTAAAGAAAAAAATCACCCTTATTATTTGGTAAGCATCTCCAAATTTTAATATTTTGCTAATAATTAGCTTCTAGGTTAGAAATTTGCTATAACTAAGCTTCTAAATATCTTATAGTAAGTAAATGAGAGAACTACTAGAAAGTTCTGTGATCATGTGATACAGGCAGTTTTCTTGAAAAACATTCATTAACCAGATGTCCAATTCTTTAGCCCTGCTAGCTATGATTTTGCTAAACTAAAATAATTTTATAAACATGTATATTAAATAAAGATGGCTTTGAATATCGTTTAGGTGAGTTCGGGTGGGTATACAAAGACACGCTGGAGTGAAAAACAAAGTTGCTCAATTTGAAAATATTTTTATAACTGAGGCCGATTTTATTTGAAAATCACATCAGTTCAGTTCAGTTTAGTTGCTCAGTCGTGTCGGACTCTTTCTGAGCCTATGAATCGCAGCACACCAGGCCTCCATGTCCATCACCAACTCCCGGAGTTCACTCAAACTCACGTCCATTGGGTCGGTGATGCCATCCAGCCATCTCATCCTCTGTTGTCCCCTTCTTCTCCTGCCCCCAATCCCTCCCAGCATCAGAGTCTTTTCCAATGAGTCAACTCTTTGCACAAGGTGGTCAAAATACTGGAGTTTCAGCTTTAGCATCATTCCTTCCAAAGAACACCCAGGGCTGATCTCCTTCAGAATGGACTGGTTGGATCTCCTTGCAGTCCAAGAGACTCTCAAGAGTCTTCTCCAATACCACAGTTCAAAAGCATCAATTCTTTGGTGCTCAGCTTTCTTCACATTCCAACTATCACTTCCATACATGACTGCTGGAAAAACAATAGTCTTGACTAGACGGACCTTGGTTGGCAAAGTAATGTTTCTGCTTTTGAATATGCTATCTAGGTTGGTAATAACTTTCCTTCCAAGGAGTAAGTGTCTTTTAATTTCATGGCTGCAATCACCATCTGCAGTGATTTTGGAGCCCCCCAAAATAAAGTCTGACACTGTTTCCACTGTTTCCCCATCTATTTCCCAAGAAGTGATGGGGCCAGATGCCATGATCTTCGTTTTCTGAATGTTGAGCTTTAAGCCAACTTTTTCACTCTCCTCTTTCACTTTGATCAAGAGGCTTTTAGTTCCTCTTCACTTTCGGCCATAAGGGTGGTGTCATCTGCATATCTGAGGTTATTGATATTTCTTCCAGCGATCTTGATTCCAGCTTGTGCTTCTTCCAGCCCAGCGTTTCTCATGATGTATTCTGCATATGTTAAATAAGCAGGGTGACAATATACTGCCTTGATGTACTCCTTTTCCTATTTGGAACCAGTCTATTGTTCCATGTCCAGTTCTAACTGTTGCTTCCTGACCTGCATACAGGTTTCTCAAGAGGCAGGTCAGGTGGTCTGGTATTCCCATCTCTTTCAGAATTTTCCATAGTTTTATTGTGATCCACACAGTCAAAGGCTTTGGCATAGTCAATAAAGCAGAAATAGATGTTTTTCTGGAACTCTCTTGCTTTTTTGATGACCCATCACTGTCCATTAAATAATAAAGTGATCATTCCTACAAGCAACGGAGTTCTTTAGTTGAAGTCATTCTCTTAGTCACAATGCTTTGATCAGCAGCTTCATAAGAATTTCCTCAGCCTCATGTCCTTCTGTGTTGCTTTTCATTTTCTAGAGTATTGACCCGGAGTTAACCTTCTCACCTGTATTTGCTTTTGCCACACTTTCTGATCACTTACTTTATTACATTTAATATCTTAGTTTCAGAATTACATTCAGAGTCATAGCATTTTGTACATGGAGGTGGACTCTTCCATCTTTTTTAAAAAAAATATTCTTCTATTTTAATTATCTTAAGAGTGGAGTATGGCAACTTTAGGAGTTGATCTGAAATGTTTGGGCACTAGTGCTGTTCAGTTCAAGAAGCCACTTCACATGCACAGAATATTATTTTTAATTACTTTTTCAGCACTACAAAAGGTGTCTTAGTATCACCCTTTACAAAAATTTTTTCACATAAAACTCCAGCCATAGTTTTATTGTACCTTGTCCCTTTATTGGACTGCTGAGTTCATTTTAATTAGAATCCTGAGATAACAAGCTCCTGAGGTTGAAAATATTATCACTTAATTTGCTAATCCTGTAAAACTGTTGTTTAACATGTTTGTAAGGGGTCCTATATTCAGTAACAGAAATATTGCCCTTTGTACCTCTGATTTGTGATTATTGTCTTTATTGTGTGTGTGTGTGTGTGTGTGTGCATGTGAGTTGTGTCTCTTTGTGACCCCATGGACTGTAGCCCGCCAGGCTCCTCTGTCCCTGGGATTTCCCCAGCAAGAAGCCTGCAGTGGGTTGCCATTTCCTTCTCCAGGGAATCTTCCCAACCCAGGGATGGATTCTGCCTCTCCTTGGCAAGCAGATTCTTTACGGCTGTGCCACCAGGGACACCCGCTTATTGTCTTTACCAACATATATAATTCATACATTGTATTTGACTATAAGGCATAGAATAAAGAGAAGCATTACTTCATAAAGAAGTTACAAGTAAAAATCCCACCCAAAGCATGGAATTTTTTGCTTACTTTTTGTTTGTTTGCCAACTATAACCATAAAAAAGAAATAAAGGAGATTGATTCTCTTTGGAAAAAAATACACATATTCACATACACACATGTATAAAAAGTCTAAAAACAAATGCATTAATACACTTTCATAAGAATATTTATAAGGTTTTTTAAATTTTTTAATTTTTATTAAATTTTTATTTTTACTTTATTTTACTTTATAATACTGTATTGGTTTTGCCATACATTGACATGAATCCACCACGGGTGTACGTGTGTTCCCAAATATCAACCCCCCTCCCACCTCCCTCCCCATAACATCTCTCTGGGTCATCCCCGTGCACCAGCCCCAAGCATCCTGTATCCTTCATCGGACATAGACTGGAGATTTGTTTCTTACATAATAGCATACATATTTCAATGCCATTCTCCCAAATCATCCCACCCTCTCCCTCTCCCACATAGTCCAAAAGTCCACTATACACATCTGTGTCTCTTTTACTGTCTCGCATACAGGGTCATCATTGCCATCTTTCTAAATTCCATATATATGTGTTAGTATACTGTATTGGTATTTTTTCACTTCACTTCACTCTGTATAATTGGCTCCAGTTTCATCCATCTCATCAGAACTGATTCAAATGTATTCTTTTTAATGGCTGAGTAATACTCCATTGTGTATATGTACCACAGCTTTCTTATCCATTCATCTGCTGATGGACATCTAGGTTGTTTCCATGTCCTGGCTATTATAAACAGTGCTGCAATGAACATTGGGGTACATGTGTCTCTTTCAATTCTGGTTTCCTTGGTGTGTATGCCCAGCAGTGGGATTGCTGGGTCATAAGGCAGTTCTATTTGCAATTTTTAAAGGAATCTCCACACTGTTCTCCATAGTGGCTGTACTAGTTTGCATTCCCACCAACAGTGTAGGAGGGTGTCCTTTTATCCACACCCTCTCCAGCATTTATTGCTTGTAGACTTTTGGGTCACAGCCATTCTGACTGGTGTGAAATGGTACCTCATTGTGGTTTTGATTTGCATTTCTCTAATAATGAGTGATGTTGAGCATCTTTTCATGTGTTTGTTAGCCATCCATATGTCTTCTTTGGAAAAATGTCTATTTAGTTCTTTGGCCCATTTTTTGATTGGGTCATTTATTTTTCTGGAATTGAGCTGCATAAGTTGCTTGTATATTTTTGAGATTAGTTGTTTGTCAGTTGCTTCATTTGCTATTATTTTCTCCCATTCAGAAGGCTGTCTTTTCACCTTGCTTATAGTTTCCTTTGTTGTGCAGAAGCTTTTAATCAAATTCAGTGCAATCCCTATCAAGCTACCAGCCATATTTTTCACAGAACTAGAACAAATAATTTCAAAATTTGTATGGAAATACAAAAAACCTCGAATAGCCAAAGCAATCTTGAGAAAGAAGAATGAAACTGGAGGAATCAACTTGCCTGACTTCAGGCTCTACTACAAAGCCACAGTCATCAAGACAGTATGGTACTGGCACAAAGACAGACATATAGATCAATGGAACAAAATAGAAAGCCCAGAGATAAATCCACACACATATGGACATCTTATCTTTGACAAAGGAGGCAAGAATATACAATGGAGTAAAGACAATCTCTTCAACAAGTGGTGCTGGGAAAACTGGTCAACCACTTGTAAAAGAATGAAACTAGATCACTTTCTAACACCACACACAAAAATAAACTCAAAATGGATTAAAGATCTAAATTTAAGACCAGAAACTATAAAACTCCTAGAGGAGAACATAGGCAAAACACTCTCTGACATAAATCACAGCAGGATCCTCTATGATCCACCCCCCAGAATTTTGGAAATAAAAGCAAAAATAAACAAGTGAAATCTAATTACAAGGTTTTTTAATTTTGTATTCTTTCTCCATTATTTAACTTTTAATATTTTGGTTATGTAGTATGCAATTTGTGTTTCCCAGGTGGCTCAACAGGTAAAAAATCTGCCTGCAATGCAGGAGACACAGGGGACTTGGGTTCAATCCCTGGGTTGCAAAGATCCCCTGGAAGAGATCATGGCAACCGACTCCCGTATACTTGCTGGGGAAATCCCATGGACAGATGAGCCTGGCAGGCTACAGTCCATGGGGTTGCAAAGAGTAGGACTGGACTGAAGCAACTGAAAATGCACACTCACAACGTACATTTTATATACAGAAAATAGACTTTGCAATTCTCTAAAAAATGTACAACTCATTCAAAGTGGCTGAAGAAAATGCTTCCAAATCATTTACACCTAATTATTTATAGTAATTGTTCTGTGTCTTAAGACAATATTCATTGCTGTAATTCCAGTGCCCAGTATGAGATAGGGATAATTGAATTACAATTAGGAAAATACAAGGTGGAAAGAGAACACCTTAAAAAAAGAGAAACTTTCTTAAGGAAACACGATTATACCTCATCACGTTTAGTCCGTTAAGAAACATTTACCAAGTAGCTGGTGGATGCTGACATTTGAAGTCCTAAACCCTAGTACTCAGAATATGCCCTTATTTAGAAGTAGAGTTATCACAGATGTAATTAGTTAAGATGAGCTCGTATTAGTGGATTAGGGCAGGCCCCTAATCCAACATGACGGATGTCTTTATAAGAAGACAGGTTTATGGAGGCAGTGACATGTAGAGAAAAGGCCACATGGCAATGGAGGCAGAGACAGAAATGACGACCCTACAGGTCAAGGAAGACCCAGGATTGCTGGAAACCACCAGGAACAAGAAGAGGCCAGGGAGGTGAGGGAGCCTTCGGAAGGAACGTGGTCCTGTGCACTCTGTTCTGGACTTCTTGCCTTGAAAACTGTGAGACAAATAATTTTCGTTGTTCTGAGCCACCTTGTTTTGGCATTTTGTACAGCAGCCCCTAGGAAGACGGTGCAGGGAGCAACAGGGAACAGAGACTGTGTCTCAGATGTGACTGAAGGACTCCAGTTGGCCTCAGCTGCCTTTAACCCCCGCCCCGACTCATTATAATAAAATTGTCACCGTTGTCCTTGTCTGATCTTTATCCCCACCAAAGTCACTTTTATGACTAGACAAAACTGGCGAGGCCCGTCTTCAGGGAGCCAAAATCTAAATGTACATTCGGGAGGAGAGCAGATACAGGCAGCTAACAAATGAATACTGTTGTGTCCAAGTTAGTGGAATGTCTCTGGTTTCTTCAGCTTGGTGTCACTTTTGTATTCCGTATCTAGTAGAGTGGGCTTTTCTGGTGGCTCAGAGGTAAAGAATCTGCCTGCAATGCAGGAGACTTGCAGGAGATGCAGGTTTGATCCCTAGGTCTGGAAAATCCGCTGGAGAAGGGGATGTCTACCCACTTCAGTATTCCCTGGAGGATCCCATGGACAGAGGAGCCTGGTGGGGCTACAGTTCATGGGGTCACAAAGAGTTGGACATGACTTTGTGACTGACCACATGTAGAGTGCCTGAGATGTACAATTATGAGCTCAATGAATATCTTCCCTTGAATGAGAACCCTGGGGGGCCCTAAAGTCATGGTTTAAGGATGACCAAGGAAAAGTACCTTCCTTGTCTACATTCTTGACAAGCTCACACTTCCCGGGACTAATGGTTCTAAGATTTAGACTCTACTGAAAATTCAGCTGAGTTCTAATTCCAGGTTTATTTCTTCTTATTCATAATTAACTTCTAGGTCTAGGGAGCATACAAAGTTCTTTCAAACCCTATTACAATCACACTCCCTTTTGTTTGTTTGTTTAAAACACATCCTTCCATTAGCATGGCCCTTCAACTTAAATTGCAGTTTTCCGACTTTGGGCAGGATGCTTGAAGAATTCTGACCCTCCATTTCCTCATCTATAAAATAAATGTACCAATATGTATCCCATAGGGCTGCTGTGATGAACAAACAATCATGCATACTAAACAAATTCAATAGTATCTTTTTATTCAAAAAATGGTGGAGCCATGGCTGCTATTTACTTTTCAAGACCATATTCATGCACCGCCTATTTTGTAGCTGTTCCCTGGTTTTCTCCTCTCCGGTATGTTTATAACACTGTCTGTACATAGCTGTCACTGTTCTTTCACTTTGCATTTTTATTGATTCTTGTCTGCCTTTCTTACTTTGTCGTCCTATAAATCAGGGGCTTCAGGAGTCCTGGCTCCCAAGATGAATTAGGTGCTCATCAATTATGGATGAGTTTAAGGTTGGGAATATTGTAAAGATCCAAGGCAATAGAGAGATCTGGATATCTGTATAAGCGAAAGAGTTACAAATGTGTGGAGGGTCAGTGCTGAAAAAGATGGGATTCTGAAAACAGTCAAGAAATCAAAACCAAAATTTGGCATCTTGATTTTGGCCTGGGGCCAGCCCTCCTATTAAACACTCCTGCCGTCAGCCAAAATTCGAGTGACTGTGCCTTGGTTATCTGCAGCTCTTAGGCATTCTGAACAGTTCACCTCGCCATCTGCTTTGAGCACAGTGAAAGAAGAAATTGCAATCGAACATTCTTTTAACTAGACTGGGAGCGTTTTAAGTCCTTCTGCCTAGTCCTTGCTTTCCTTTCCTTCCTTCAGGCAATAAAACATGTAGTGTGTCTTGCTGCAAAAGTATTCTCTTGATCAAAAGGGGGTTTGATGTTTCCGTCTTATTTCTCTCTTGGGATGATTTCATAATGGTTTATGGATGGGGAACGGCTTGGGGGTGAATGAAGGAGAGAGTGAGAAGAGGCTCCCCTGTCCAGGACACACCTGAAGACATAATTGAGAAATTTCATCGTATTTATAGGATTTCTCAGGTGGCACTAGTGGTAAAGAACCCAGCTACAAATGCAGACGAGGTAAGATATGCGCTTTGATCCCTGGGTTGGGAAGATCCCCTGGAGAAGGAAATGGCAACCCACTCCAGGATTCTTGCCTGGGAAATCCCATGGACAGAGGAGCCTGGTGGGCCACAGTCCATGGGGTTGCACAGAATCAGACACGACTGAAGTGACTTAACACAGCACACAGCACAGTATTCTACAGGGAGGCATATTGCTAACACTAAAGAAGACAGCACACATACTTTATCTGAAATGTATTTTAATTCTCTGAGTTCCAATGCATGTGGAGAAATGACCAGTTTCAAGCATTTTAACCTTGTCTATCTTGATGACTTAGGGAATCACCATAATAAGTTCTTCTGTTGCAAAGAACTCATAAAAAATAATACCATCCTGAGGGGCACTTTGGCTCAGGTATTAATTTACTTGTGTTTATTGTAAAATTCCTATTTATCCTCCAGGCTGAATGCGAAGTGAAGGAGCTCAAATTGAACAACAATCCAAACCCCTCAATTGTGTTTTCCCTTTGTCTTATCTGGAAGTCAGAGTGATAACTACCATCTGAGAAGCTCCACGCTGCTGTCGCTTAGTTGCTAATTGTGTCCTACTCTTTCGTGACTCCATGGACTATAGAAGCTCAAGACCAAGGATAAATGGCTTCTTTGTTCCCTGTTTACTGTCATCATTGAGGAATGAGAATATTCAGTGACTTACCTCAAAGAAGGAAACAGCATCCTCTGCTATAGCATAGTTCATAGGCAATCACTGACTTCAGAGGTTTGGGAGTAGCTGAAATCCTGTTGTTCTACGTTTGTTCCCTCTTCTCACCTGCTTTGTGATCTGAGATGATGTCCTCAAGGGTTTACATCATCCAGATTCCACACTCTCTGGCTTCTAGTTGAGTTTGGTCAGTGGGAAGTAGCAGAAGACTTTGAGGAGGAGGAAAGAGAATGAGGTCAGAGAATTAGTCCCTCTTACTTCCTGAGCACAGCTCCTTTTGGATCATGGCTGTCAATCTCTTCGGATTCTGCAGAAATAGTGACTTCCTACTGTTGCTAATCCCTGAATGCTGTGTTCTTCCTTTTTGGTTCCTTTAAACCTTTTATAACTCTGTAAATATCTCTCAATTAACTACCCCCTCTGAGTTAGCCAGCTCTCTTTTGGGTCCATGAATGATGCATCATTTGTTACCAAGAGTAGATCTAGGAACTGACTTCCAAAATGGTAGCTGACATGTGAGATGACACCCTCTGGAGAGAAAGAGAAAACCCCCAGCCCTCAAACTTTTTTTTCATTCTACTCAAGAAAGCTCCCTCTACTGCAAGGTGTACATGGAGATGTATGCTTCGTAGTCCTTGGCATCTGGATGATTGAGGGTTAGACTGGCCAGAAGTTTACACAAGTGAGAAAAGCAATGGATTGAAGGCAGAATCCACCTGGTGAAGAATCCCATGAAGAACGACTCTCAGGAAAGTGGGAGAGAACCATTATAGTAGAACAACCTTAAAGCACAAGAGGAAGATACTAAGAAGGAAGAGGAGATTAATTCTGGAGCAACATTAATATTTCAGGGAAGCCCATAGTTTTGGCATCAAACTATTAATTTCCATCTCCTAATTCTCTCAAATCCTGGTCCTGTCTCTCTAGTCTCTGAGACAAGTGAAAAGCTAAGTTGCTCAGTCGTGTAAGACTCTTTGTGACCCCACGGACTGTAGCCGACAAGGCTCCTCCATCCATGGGATTTTCCAAGCAAGAATACTGGAGTGGATTGCCATTTCCTTCTCTAGGAGATCTTCCCGACCCAGGGATTGAACCCTGGTCTCCCACACTGTAGGCAGACGCTTTACCATCTGACCCACCAGAGAAGTCTGAGACAAGTCCACGCTATAATCATCTTCCTCTTGTCAGGCCTTGTGACTGGATTTTCCATCTCCACTCATGTACTTATTTAATTTGTTCTTTGCAAACACCCAGTTACAGTGATGTGTATTGTCAGCCATGGTGACGATTGCATAGCTCTGTGAATATATTAAAAACCAATGAATTGGACACTTTGATTGGGTGAAGAGTCCCTTGGACTACAAGGGGATCAAACCAGCCCATCCTAAAGGAAATCAACCCTGAATATTCATTGGAAAGACTGATGCTGAAGCTGAAACTCCAATACTTTGGCCACCTGATGTGAAGAGCCCACTCAATGGAAAAGGCCCTGATGCTAGGAAAGATTGAAGGCAAAAGGAGAAGGGGGTGACAGAGTATAAGATGGTTGGATGGCATCACTGACTCAATGGACATGAACTTGAGCAAACTCCAGGAGATAGTGAAGGACAGGGTAGCCTGGTGTATCGCAGTCCATGGGGTTGCAAAGAGTCAGAGATGACTCGGTAATCGAACAACAATAACAACAACAAAAATACTGTTAAGGTGGCTGGAACAAAGGGTGTTCAATAACTAGTGCCTGAATGAGTAAATGAAAGAATAAGAGATAAAGGAAGACTTTTATATTTTAGGATAAGTGAGACTTGAATATGTTTATAGACTGAGAAGAAGTGACAGTTGGGAAGAGACAGCTGGAAAAAAAGGAGAGAAAAGATACATTTTTGTGGTCTAACTTTCTAGTAGAAACTGAAATTGATTGACCTTTGTATTTGTACTTGCATATTCAGAAGTGTATATTGGGACTTTTTTTCAAAGAGATTTTGTTAAATGTAAGCACCAGTAATTGATCTGTGGTTATTTTCAGTATCTCCCTACTAGGGAATTTATACATTCATCTCATTGGCTTTCTTCCCGCAGACTATTCACCATTGAATAAAATGCTTTCTTATTTATTGTAGTTTTGTGATTAAGTTATCAATCTTTATCCTGTTTATTTATTCTGACAGCAGTAAAACAGCAGAGAAGAGGATTTTTTTGCAGAGCTTTTAAGCTTGCATCCTACATGCCATGGGTTAAGGACTGCTGTTTCTTATACAAACAGTTTTTTTACCTCAGGATTTTAATCATTCTCTGAGAATGAGTATGTCACAGCAACTTAAACTATTAACCTTGATTTTCAACTTGTGTTTATTCTCTTGTTGAGTGTCTCATAGGAGGTTATATTTTCATGAAATATTATTTCTAATAGAGATCTGGCGCTTGGCAATTACTCATAAGTGTTGCATCTCCAAGGTTACCAAAACTGCTTACAGGAAACGAGAAAGGAAGATAGAAACATCCTCCAGGGAATATTAGACACACCCCATTGTTCCCTCACCAACTGAGAAAAAGCCTTGGTTGATAGTGTGATCACATGAGGATCAGAAAGAGATTGTTCTACAGGCTTGTTTCATGGGTTTTTGTATAGGAGCTAAACATAGAAATAGTCCAGTATAAAAGGAGAGGAATTAGGAAAAACAGGAGAGATTGAAGAAAATCAACAGGGAGATCAAAACATCTTTGAAATCATCAGACTCTTTGTGTACTCTCTCAACACCAAGAATGTGTATTTTCTCAAAAAACTTTACATACTTGAATAATTCAGACAACTATTGAATTAGATAGATTTTGAAGCAGCAAAGACTATTTCTCAAGAGTTCTCTTACAGAAAATTGGTATAAAGACAAGAAAAGTGAAAGTAGGGAAAGAGAAAAAACAAGTAAATAAGAGAAGAAAAGGAAACAATGTTATGGGGAAATAAAGACGCATGAAATCTGAGAGGTCCAATGTTAATAAAAATTTATGAGGAAATTAAAGAAAAACAGTAAGCATCATTATTTCCATTGCATCTGATGATAGCTTTTATGCATATTTATTTGAGCTCTTTTCCACAAGTATGAGGGCTTCCCTCATAGCTCAGTCGGTAAAGAATCTGCCTGCAGTGAAGGAGACCCAGGTTCAATTCCTGGGTTGGAAAGATCCCCTGGAGAAGGAAACGGCAACCCACTCCAGTATTCTTGCCTGGAGAATCCCCTGGATAGAGGAGCCTGGTGGGCTACACAGTCCATGGGGTCGCAAGAGTCATGACTTAGCGACTAAACCACCACCAGCACCACCATAAATATGCTTTGCCCTTCTGTAGTGGTGTCCTGTTAGGCTATGAAGGTGAAGACGGGAATGATGTCCTTTGACATTGAAGGACTCGTAGCAGAATATGTACCCATGAGTCTAGAAGCTCCCATCTCTTCTCATCACTTCATTTTCCCATGCAATAATAGAGGACTTTTCCTTAAAAAGAAAAAAAAGAAAATCCCCTCTTTGCTTGAGGTGGTTTGAGCTTGCAATTTAAATGCCTGGGTCCATATGTTTTCACATACATGAAGGTACCTGAAGGCATAAGAAGGTACAATACTGTTACTGAAAGGTGCGGGGTCTGGCTGCTCACTACTCAAAAGCCAATAAATAGGCTAGGTTGGTGGAAAGGAAAGTTTGATTTATTTCAGATGCCGGTAACTGGGGGAGGATGGACATCTGTCCGAATGCTGACTCCGCCAACCCCGGGCAACCAGTGGGGCAAGAGCTTTTACAGACACAAGGAGGGGGCCACGTGCAGAAAACCAGCACAGTTGTCTCTGACTGTTCAGTCACTCAGTCATGTCCTACTCCTTGTGACCCCACGGCCTTCAGCATGTCAGGCTTCCCCGTCCATCACCACTTCCCGGAGCCTACTCAAACTCACGTCATCTTCAGTCATCTTTAAATTGGTCACTGGTGGCCTGGTCATCTTGGTTGTTTTAGGTACAGTTAATCACCCATTCCTGGGTTTGTTTGTTCCTATTTCTTTGAGGCCAGTTCTCAGAATTCTAGCAGTTTATCTTGTGGAAACAGTCTTGTCATTGTATGGTTAACTTCTCTACCTATTTCAATATCTACAAGACAGCTCACAGGATACGGCTCAGAATATTATCTATAGCTCTTGCAGGGGAACAGGTCTTTGACTTTGCTTAATGACTACATTATTATTATTTGGTCTCCTTTAACTATTTTCTTTGCATCTGCATGTTCTCACTTCTCTGATTAAAGTTGTTCTTTGACTAAAGTTTTCCACAGAGAAATGGCAGGCAAAAGACATGGGGGGAAGGACCACAGGGTCCTGCTCTGTCTCAATACTACATGTAAGCCATGCTCCTTCCTCTCGCCTGGGTCTAAGCCATTGCATGCAAAGAGGAGTGGGTCAGGAGAGGAAGAGTGATGGGGAGAAGGGTCGGCATGAGGATCAAAAGGTTGAGACAGCAAGACTGGAGGCAGAGAGGCGAGAAAGCCATCGACAGCCCCAAGATGCAGAATTTAGGGAAGAGAAATGCATACTGGGGTTTTAGGAAGCTGCCTTAATCTGTTCAGCTGCTATAACAGAATGCCATAGCCTGGGTGGCTTCAATAAAACACATTCATCCTCTCACAGCTCTGGGGACTGTGAAGTCAGAGATCAGGGCACCAGGTTGGTTGAGTTCTGGTTGTAGAAGGCCTCCTTCTTGCTGTGTGTTCACATTGCAGAAAGAAGGAGAGAGAAAGGGAGAGAGAGTGAGCACAAGAGCCTGCTCCCCAGAGATGCTTGAAGGGCACTAATCCTACTCATCTGGGCTCCACCCTGGTGACCTCATCCTATCCTAACAAATTCACCCCTCACACCAGCATGTTGACAGTTAGAGTTTCAATATATGAATAAAAGGAGTTGGAAAATGATGCAGGACTATATAGAAACTCTTTTGAAATAAATGAGGTTCTTCGTATTCAAAACTTATCATATACTTCTTTTTATTAATTAGCTAAGATTAGAGTAAAGAGTTACCATTTTCTCTCTGCTGACAGAAACAATATATACTGAACTTTGAGTTTCTAATGTTTTGCAGCCAACCTGAAAATTAGGGGAAAATACATGAAAGACATGGTAAGGAGAAATAAGAATGTATTGGGGAGCTTGATTTTCATCAGATGCTTTTTCATTACATATATACCTGTATATATATCTAAAGCTAATTGTATTTTGGTTTTGAAGACGTGGATTTTTAAACAATACAGAAAACATGTGCATTTGAATATCTTTGTCAAAAAAGGAAGTTATTTAACGAACAAATAATTGAAATCCAAGAAATCACTGAATAGGTTATAACAAGGAATTCTGATTAACCTTTAAATCCTTCAGTGTAGAATCACATCTCAGAACAGTTTCGTCATTGAAAACTCATTGTGCAAGTTTGTCTGCTTCATTCTATTTAAGTTAAAAAATAACTTTTGGAATATTTTGTGTTCAGTTCAGTTCAGTTGCTCAGTCGTGTCCGACTCTTTGCGACCCCATGAATCGCAGCACGCCAGGCCTCCCTGTCCATCACCAACTCCTGGAGTTCACTCACACTCATGTCCATCGAGTCGGTGATGCCATCCAGCCATCTCATCCTCTGTCATCCCCTTTTCCTCCTGCCCCCAAACCCCCCTCCCCAGCATCAGAGTCTTTTCCAATGAGTTAACTCTTTGCATGAAGTGGCCAAAGTACTGGAGTTTCAGCTTTAGCATTGTTATGCCCAGAGTCCGAGTCCCCAAAACTGAGAGAATAAGACGTTCACAGCAATGCAAAAGCATGAAGGGGTTTTATTTCTAGCTCGAGCTAGGGCTCCCGCCACATCCAACGCAGTGGAGTGGAGCAAGGAACCCCAAGCCCAGATTTACAGCAGTATTTATAGGTTTTAAAACAGAGAGTTGGCAAGGGCTGATTGGCTGCAGGAGTTTCCTAGTATTTACTAATTGGCTAATCTGTATTGGCTGCAGGGGTTTCCTGGTATTTACTAATTGGCTATTGGCTGCAGGGGGATGTCTTTTACATCCTGATAAACTCAAACCAGGTTATGGGGAGTATGCTGATTAGACAAGTCCTGGTATCCGCAGGGATGACCTCACTGGGCAATGACTCAGCTTTTCCCATGAGTCCTACCTTAGTCCCTGAAGCCTATCATGGCATTTGTTAGGTCCCAACAAGCATCACTCCTTCCAAAGAACACCCAGGGCCAATCTCCTTCAGAATGGATTGGTTGGATCTCCTTGCAGTCCAAGGGACTCTCAAGAGTCTTCTCCAACACCACAGTTCAAAACCATCAATTCTTCGGCTCTCTGCCTTCTTTACAGTCCAACTCTCACATCCATACATGACCACTGGAAAACCATAGCCTTGGCTAGATGGACCTTTGTTGGCAAAGTAATGTCTCTGCTTTTGAATATGCTATCTAAGTTGGTCATAACTTTGCTTCCGAGGAGTAAGCGTCTTTTAATTTCATGGCTGCAATCACCATCTGCAGTGATTTTGGAGCCCCCCAAAATAAAGTCTGATACTGTTTCCACTGTTTCCCCATCTATTTCCCATGAAGTGCTGGGACCAGATGCCATGATCTTCATTTTCTGAATGTTGATTTTTTAAGCCAACTTTTTCACTCTCCTCTTTCACTTTGATCAAGAGGCTTTTTAGTTCCTCTTCACTTTCTGCCATAAGGGTGGTGTCATCTGCATATCTGAGGTTATTGATATTTTGTGTTACTGTATTTTATTTTATGCAAATACATGGATTCTCATGCATTTGTTTTAATTCCAGTTAGTTTACTTTTGTTTTGTTCCTTTCATTCAAATGGCTAAGTACTTTTTATTTTGGCATATTTAGCTTGGGTGTTTAGATTTATATTTGTGCTCTTCTGTATTTTTTAACTTTTATTTATGGACTTGGAAACTTTTATCCAAACATAATTTCTTTATGATGGAGAGTAGGAGTGAATTTTAAGTGTGGAGAGCTTTCAGTAATGAGGTATCTGTGGTGTAAAACTCTGAAGAGATGCAGTTTTGGGAAATGTACCTGAAAATGTATGTTTGAAGTGATTGCACTCAGGGATCATTAATTGTAACATATCTAACCTGAAGGGAATGGTAGAGATTATTTCACTTCCATCCTCTTGTTTTATAGCTAGAGAATGATCTTTTGAATTTAAATGAACTGCCCAATTACATTAATCCTGTTTCTCTTCTCCTAGAAGTTGATCTTGAATTCTACTTTCACAGAAAAATTAAAGAAAAAGTACAGCACCTATTCCTTTAATCTCCACACTTCAACAGGACTTGGTCACCAAGCAAGTACAGGAGATGAGGGGAAAGGGAGAAGTGACCTTGATTCCTGGCCTCCTGACAGTGGGCAGCTGGCTGTTTACCAAAGTGACAGCCAGGCTTGGCATGGGTGTTGATGGAAGGACTGAGTTATTTTCAGGATACAGGGCACTGGAGGTGAGGTGCCCAGGAGATATTTTCAGGGGCAAACCTCAGAAGTCAGGAGACAGGTATCACGACCATTCCCTACAACAGAGAGCATCACATTTGGTGTTTGAAGAGAGAAGGCAGGTGAGTCCACTGGGATGCTATGAGGCCTCAGCTGGGAGGCACTAAAGAGAGACCCATGGGTGCAAACCAGTGGAGGCAGAATTCTGTGAACTGCAGAAGAGAGGGGTTTGAAGAAACAGCAGAGGGGCAGGTGGTCTTGATGAAGCCACACCAAAGATGTAACGGAGAGAGTTTGAGTATTAGTGGTTTATGCAGGAAGTAACTCAATGGAGCTAAAGATTCCAGAAATGGTACTCTTGAGACAGGACCCAGCAGCAGCTGTGGCTGTGGAGCGACCTTAAATTACTCTGCTACCTGAAGTCTCATCTTTCAGAAGATCCATCATCTACCCTCCTTTCCATGCTGTGAAAGTGCTGCACTCAATATGCCAGGAAATTTGGAAAACTCAGCAGTGGCCACAGGACGGGAAAAGGTCAGTTTTCATTCCAATCTCAAAGAAAGGCAATGCCAAAGAATGCTCAAACTACCGCACAATTGCACTCATCTCACATGCTAGTAAAGTAATGCTCAAAATTCTCCAAGCCAGGCTTCAGCAGTACATGAACCATGAACTTCCAGATGTTCAAGCTGGTTTTAGAAAAGGCAGAGGAACCAGAGATCCAATTGCCAACATCCGCTGGATCATGGAAAAAGCAAGAGAGTTCCAGAAAAACATCTATTTCCGCTTTATTGACTATGCCAAAGCCTTTGACTGTGTGGATCACAAGAAACTGTGGAAAATGCTGAAAGAGATGGGAATCCAGACCACCTGACCTGCCTGTTGAGAAACCTATATGCAGGTCAGGAAGCAACAGTTAGAACTGGACATGGAACAACAGACTGGTTCCAAACAGGAAAAGGAGTATGTCAAGGCTGTATATTGTCACCCTGCTTATTTAACTTCTATGCAGAGTACATCATGAGAAACGCTGGACTGGAGGAAACACAAGCTGGAATCAAGATTGCCGGGAGAAATATCGATAACCTCAGATATGCAGATGACACAACCCTTACGGCAGAAAGTGAAGAGGAACTAAAAAGCCTCTTGATGACAGTGAAAGAGGAGAGTGAAAAAGTTGGCTTAAAGCTCAACATTCAGAAAATGAAGATCATGGCAACCGGTCCCATCATTTTATGGGAAATAAATGGGGAAACACTGGAAACAGTGTCAGATTTTATTTTTGGGAGGCTCCAAAATCACTGCAGATGGTGATTGCAGCCATGAAATTAAAAAACATTCCTTGGAAGCAAAGTTTTGACCAACCTAGATAGCATATTCAAAAGCAGAGACATTACTTTGCCGACTAAGGTCTGTCTAGTCAAGGCTATGGTTTTTCCTGTAGTCATGTATGGATGTGAGAGTTGGACTGTGAAGAAGGCAGAGAGCTGAAGAATTGATGCTTTTGAACTGTGGTGTTGGAGAAGACTCTTGAGAGTCCCTTGGACTGCAAGGAGATCCAACCAATCCATTCTGAAGGAGATCAGTCCTGGGTGTTCTTTGGAAGGAGTGATGCTAAAGCTGAAGCTCCAGTACTTTGGCCACTTCATGCAAAGAACTGACTCATTGGAAAAGACTCTGATGCCAGAAGGGATTGGGGGCAGGAGGAGAAGGGGACTACAGAGGATGAGATGGCTGGATGGCATCACTGACTCGATGGACGTGAGTCTGAGTGAACTCTGGGAGTTGGTGATGGACAGGGAGGCCTGGCGTGCCACGATTCATGGGGTCGCAAAGTGTTGGACACGACTGAGTGACTGAACTGAACTGTTTCAGTTTAGGCTGTTGCATTCCTTTTCTGGTTATTCAGTAGCTTTCCAATTTCTTTCCTTCCCTCCAATTCTTCTCTGTTTCATCTGTTAAACTGTGGCTGGAGAGTCCTCTGCCATAAGATTTCTTAGTTTCACCCCAAATGGTTTCATTTCTTTAGCTAGACACATATCTATTTCATATATTCTGTTACATGGTTCACATCCCAGGTGGTGCTCCTGATAAAGAATCTACTGGCCAATGCAAGAGACGCAGAGATGTTGGCTGGAACCTTGGCTCCGGAAGATCTGGAATAGGAAGTGGCAATCCACTCCAGTGTTCTTGCCTAGAGAATTCCGTGGATAGAGGAGCCTGGTGGGCTACAGTCCATGGGGTCACAAAAGAGTCAGACATGACTGACTTGCTCCTTGGAAGAAAAGTTATGACTAAACTAGACAACATATTAAAAATCTGAGACATTACTTTGCTGACAAAGGTCCATCTAGTCAAAGCTATGGTTTTTCTAGTAGTCATGTATGGATGTGAGAGTTGGACCATAAAGAAAGTTGAGCACTGAAGAATTGATACTTTTGAGCTGTGGTGTTGGAGAAGACTCTTGAAAGTCCCTTGGACTGCAAGGAGATCCAACCAGTCAATCCTAAAGAAAATCAATCCTAAATATTCATTGGAAGGACTGATGCTGAAGCTGAAACTCCAATACTTTGGCCACCTGATGCGAACTGACTTATTGGAAAAGACTGTGATGCTGCGAAAGATTGAAGGCAGGAGAAGGGGACGGCAGAGGATGAGATGGTTGGATGGCCTCACTGGTGTGATGGACATGATGCGAGCAAGCTCTGGGAGCTGGTGATGGACAGGGAGGCCTGGCATGCTGCGGTCCATGGGGTCGCAGAGTCGGACATGACTGAGGGACTGAACTGAACTGAATGTCTCTCCTTCACAGACTAGAAGTCCTTCAGAGTAGGAGCTGGGCATTCAGTTTCACTCTCCCCACTTCACAGGGCACTCAGCATCTGGCCGGTTTCAGCTCATGTTTGCTCACTGAATGAATGGCCTGATCACAGGAAGGGAGTGAGAGGGCTCCTTGGGTGTTCTTTCACAGACTGAGGAGCTCCCAGTAAATGATTGAGGGTAGGGGTTCTGCTGCACTCTCCGCTCTGGTTTTCCTGGACTCATCGTGATGAACTCCCTCCACTGATGGAAAGGGAGCTGCCACCTTTAATCATTTCCATTCTTTCACCCTTCTCTGGAACATAGTGGGCTAAGGGGTCAAAGCTGAGTCCCTCTGAGGACTTTGGTGTTTGGTTTTGATTCGGTAAAGTAAGTGAAAGTTCTGCCTTCTTTCTTCCTTTCAAACATTTGACCAATTTTCTAACTCATTTCCCTGTAAACTCCCCTTCACATGCCATTTTCCACTCCAATTCTATGTAAGATACCTTATATTAATATTCTCTCCCTATAACCTACAGAGCACATATTGCTTCACTGATCAACTGGAAGGAGATGCTGCCTGGAAATAGAGCTAAATTATTTCTGTGGTGAAGGCATTGTGTGATCAGAGCTTACACCTTTCACGGGTCTCCCGCCTGTTTCATTTTATTTCATGAAGATCCTCAAAGTCTGAGTCTCTAAGAACTGTGCCTGCATAATGCCTCTCTGTGCTCTGAAAATAGTTCTCATAAGAAAATGCAGAGCATTCGTTAAACAGATCAAATGAGCCAGCTCAGATTGGACCGGAGATTTTCCTAACACCTGCAGGAGTTTATAGCACAACTATTCATTCAGCCATGCATTCAGACACCTTTCCTGGTATACCAACGAGGACCATCAGTAATCCTTACAGGTGCAGTAAATCTCCTTCCTTGGCATTCCTATTTTGTATACCACAAGCCTAATATCCTATCATGAATGTACAAAATTTTAGATGACGTCTATTCCGCCTTCCAGTCATTATACTTGGCATAAATAGTGCTTCCTGCCAGGGCTGGTCATCTATATAGGTAGATTCATGATGCTCCTCATTTGCCAAGCATTGTGGTAGACCTTGGGTTTGCAAAAATGACTAAATGTATTCCCCCTTGAGGTGATCACTAGCTGATTTACTCTAAGTGGCCACATACTCTGCCAAATGAAGTCACAGAACGTCTGCTGACTATCCATTTGCATCCGTGCCCAGACTCTTTCTCTGTCCCTTGAGATCTTGCTCTGTGTGTCAGAGGCTGACTGCTGTGTTATCTCCCTGAGGTTTCCTCAAGAAATATATGTTCTTCCTATGTCTTCAGTCCTGGTGTGTATATGGTGGGGAGGTGCGAGAGATGGTTTCCCTGTTGCTAGTGCATCATGGTCTTGGTTGGTTCCCTTTATTGTAATGATTTTTATTTAAACCTTTGAATGTGCCATTCATTTTTTGCTGAGACTCACCTGACAAGTCATAAGTCTAGGGCTGAAAGGGACCTTTTAAAAAATCTTAGTTTATCCTCTATATTAATTTCCTGGGTCCATGTTTCTGTATCTTATTCTTGCCTTTTCAGATCTGTCTATAGTTTGCACTGTCTTTCTCTACTTTCTAGATAAATTGAGGCAAGGTCAGATACACATTTTTTACATTTATTTTTGGGGCTGACCCACAGAATTTAACACACAGACTTGAACATAATCATACTCGATATACATGTTTTTGAGAGTTCACTTAGAAATCAGTTTAATAAGCCAGCCTGATAGAAAGCTACCAATTGACAAATAATTTTAAATGAAGCCAGACTCTATTGCCTTTCCTGGTGGCTCAGCTGATAAAGAATATGCCTACAAGGCAGGAGACCTGGGTTCGATCCCTGGGTTGGGAAGATCTTGTGGAGAAGGAAACAGCTACCCACTCCAGTGTTCTGGCCTGGAGAATTCCATGAACTGTAGAGTCCATGGGGTCGCAAAGGGCTGGACACAACTGAGTGACTTTCACTTTCAGACTCTATTACTAGTAAAGTAGGAAATGGCAACTCACCCCAGTGTTCTTGCCTGGAGAATTCTATGAACAGAATTACCTGGCAAGCTACAGTGTATGGGGTCGGACAAAGCATAGGACTGAGCGACTAACACACACACAAGTATATATGATAAATATGAGGATATATGGATGGTTCAGTATTTTCATTTAAAAAGATGAAAAGAAATTCAAATAAAGACACATATTAAAGCAGTTGTAATACCAAAAGAATATGCAGAAACATTTCCAAAGAGTGTGGGAAACAAGTCAATTCATTTAGATGTATTTGATTCAACAAAGAAATAGATTTTTATCTTTTAGAAATAGCACTGAGTACTTCAAAAACAGTACTTAGAATCAGAAGGCATAGATTTTTATCCTCCTCTACCATATTTTTTCTGGTTACTAATGGGGAGAGATTTGAGAACTACTTCAATCCTTCATTTGTGATATTTTGATTAAATGCTATACGTCTACACTCATGTTTGTCCAAATGTGTATGTTGGAATCACTTGTTAATATGCTGGCTGAATATGTAGACACCTGAGCCCCTCTTCTGAGGTGGGGTATAATTTGAAAAAGAGCTTCCGTCAATTCTTAGGCGCATTAGATTTTGAGGAATAGTATTCTGCAGGAAATGGCAACCCACTCCAGTGTTCTTGCCTGGAGAATCCCAGGGACGGGGGAGCCTGGTGGGCTGCCGTCTATGGGGTTGCACAGAGTCGGACACGACTGAAGCGACTTAGCAGCAGCAGCAGCAGCAGCAGCAGCATTCTACCCAATTCTATTAAATAGAAATCAGTCCGGTTAGTCTCTACATGTAGTAACAAAACAGCTAAGAGATTTAAGATCACCTTGCACAATCTCATCAACGGTTCTTGTTCTCAGCTTCCTCATTTGCAAGTGAGCAAGCCAAGGAGCAAGGACAGCCCCACAGAGGCTCTAGGATTCTAGATGCTCAGGGTGCAAATGAAGAGCTTCACATTTACAGAGACTGTGGAGTATTGTTGTGCTGTGCTTAGTCGTGCCTAACTGTTTGCGACCCTGTGGACTGTAGCCAGCCAGGCTCCTCTGTCCACAGGGATTCTCCAGGCCAAAATACCAGAGTGGGTTGCCATGCCCTTCTCCAGGGGATCTTCCCAACCCAGGGATCGAAACTGGGTCTCCTGAATTGCAGGCAGATTCTTTACTGTCTGAGCCAGCAGTTACATTTGTGCTTCTCAGTTGGTGCTAGTGGTAAAGAACCTACCTGTCAAAGCAGGAGACACAAGAGATGAGGGTTTAATCCCTAGGTCAGGAAGAGCTCCTGGAGAAGGAAATGACAAACCACTCCAATCAATATTCTAGCTGGAAAAATCCTATGGACACAGGAGCCTGGCGGGCAACAGTCCATGGAGGTCTCAAAGACTCAGACACAACTGAAGTGGCTTAGCACACACATACACACACACTTGTGCAGAGAAAGCTACTCTGAGCTGTTAAAAGTCATCATTGCTCCATGTCTTAGCACAGTTCCAACAGAGCTTAAAATTTTAATGAGAGTAAATCACTCTCATGACAGTTCTAGTGTTTTTATTTTATGTTCCAATAATTTATCAGCTTCCTTAAAAAAAAGTGGCTTAATTACCCGTAACAATGTTACATCGTTCAGAAACTTTAGGAGGCAATTCTTTTCATTTTACTATGTGCTTACAAAACTATGAGGTTTATTCTCCTATGTTAGGAAAACAAATGGGCAAAAGGAAGGAAGAAAGATTGCAAACTGCAATTTAATCTCGAGGTACTGATAATATCATAAACATCACCACAATCTACAGATTGAGTTACAACTCTGTAATCAGTCTCTCTCCCTTCCTGTTACCCAGCACAGAACAAGTGAAGGCAGGGATCCAAATCAGAGAACGTACCCAGCACAAGACTGATGGATGTAAGCTCCTTCTGAAACTTCCCCAAATGGAGCCACCACTTAACTGGTAAAAATAAATGGATTTAGAGCTTTTCATATTCCAACTGGGGCTAAACCCATTAGATTTCTTTATGAAGACAAAGTAAGAACTTCAGAACCGGAACCCTTGGAACTTCCGCTTTATTGAAATAACTCTTAAACTTGAAATTCTGGGTTCCCTTAAATGGACAAACCCTCAGTTCTTTGCTCAAAGACGGCTTTGCCACCTGGGATTTCCCCATCATCACAAAAGCCTAAACCATATCAGAAATAGATGCTTCTCTGTTTTATAGAGCGATTCAAAATAAGGTATTGTTTTTGAATCATAGTTTATAAGTTATAAAATGCCCTGAAGTGCTTTGGCCCTTCATGATGCTGGAAAGAAGAAATTTGTGAAAATTAGCAAAGTCTTTTTATGTAATTAGAAAGTGGCAGTAAAGGAGTAGACTCATAGAAGGACAGGTAGCTAGATATATGAGATCCAGGTATAGATGCCAGGATCTGGAGGTCATCTCAAATTCATACAGGGCATCATTCCATACCTCACAATTACCGTAGAATTAGTCTTTGAAGATTCTCCTTGCATTGTTATGTTTGTAATTGTTAAGTGTGTATCCTTTTAAAGAACTTGGTAATTTCCTAAGATGAAGTGCATTTCTCAGCACTGTTATAAAGCATTGTAAAATTAGAATTGTACACAATTTTAAAATGACCCTGGAACATTTTTAGTGAGATAGAATCAAATCAGAGTGATTGTTGAAAGTAATTACTTCTGAAGTTAATAAGCAAAACAAAACTCAAAGTTGGAAGACAGTGTAAGAGTCACCTTTATGACTTTATGCTCAAATTACATTATGGGTTAGTAAAATATCTGCAGAAAGATATAAATACTCAGAGAGAGGGTTTATTTTCTAAATGTATGTTTCCCCCTGATATCAGAAGCTGCTAAAAAAAGGAGCATCAGTTTTTCTAAAGGTACTGGGTGGTATTGATCAAATATTATATAACATTATATATTATTATAATATTATTGTATAATATTATATATTATAATATATTCATTTAAATAAAGGAAACTCATTGATACCCGCTAAACAAATATCAGTGAATGTGATAAGTAATATGTATTATAGTTAACAATTTTTAGTGTTGTCTATGTGCCAGGCACTACTTGAAGGACTCTATATTTGGAGTCATTCAATATAACAACCATATGAGATGAGTTCTCATATTATCCCATTTCACAGAAGAAAATGTGGTACAGAGAAATCATAAAACTTGCTCATGAACACGTGAAGTGGACATTTTGGAGCTGTGATTAAAGGCGGTAAATCTGTTTTTAGAGCCCACATATCTATCAACTATGATATTCTGCCTCTCACAAGCTAAGACTAATGTCAGGTCCTATATACTCATTAAAAAAAAACCTAAATGCGTAAATACCTAGGGCATTGGATATTTGGTATTTTCTAATCATTCCAAAAAATATACTTTGAGACTTGAATTGTTTCTAATTTAAGTGTTATGCTGTCAGGGTTCTCCAGAGAAATAAGATCAAAAGCCTTTTTTCATTATCATTTTTATCTTGGATTCTTAGCTTTTATTTATCTGTTTGTGGGGTATTTACCCTGCTTGAGCAGGTCTCTGAGCTACTTTTGATTTGTGGCTTGCCATTTGTCATTACATATGAAGTATCTCTGCCATTATCTCTTCACTAGTTTTTCTGCCCATTCTCTCACCCTCTTCTCCTTCTGGAACCTAGATTTATCTTTCTTTAGTGTCCCGGCACTCTTCCCCTATTCTTCATTATGCTAAGTTCCTCTTTGGGTCTTAGTTTGGGTGTTTTTTTCTTGATTTAGTTGCAGGTTCACTGACTCTCATCTCAGCTGGGTCAGGTTTGGTGATGAAGATGTCAAAGGGATGCGTCATCTCAAGCATTTGCCTTCTTTGCTTATGTCTGCTCCTCGGCTGAAATCTGCCATCTGTTCCTCTGTGATGTCCATCTATTTCACTAGATTAAGCAATATATTTGTCATATTAATTTTAACTTCTCAGTCCGAGAGTTTCAACATCTGGACCATTTCCACATCTGTTCACTGTTTTGTTTTGACAATGGGTTGTTTCTCTTTGCTTCTTTGTTGTATCTCCCAATTTCTGGCTGAATATTGAATATCATATGAAGAATATCAGAGACTGAGATGAATAGTGCTTACGCCTAGAAATGAGCATGCCTTCTATTTGCATTGAAGGTGGTCAGGATCTGGGCTAGATGAGAGGTTTATGGTTGCTCGGTTAGGCTCCTGGCATCAGAATCTTCCAAGCCCTCTCTCGTCGCTGCTTCTGTGCTCTGATTAGCGAGGAGGCTGTGGCCCTAAGGGTTTGTCTGTTTAAGTGTTTCTCTTCTCCCTGCAGCCCTTAGCATTTTCTGCATGGCCCCAGTAAGGAGTGGTTTCTTTTCTCCAAGTTCTTATCCATCTCTCATCTGTAGACTTCTAGGCTGGTGGTGGGGTGTTTGAGAGTTCGTTATTGTCCTGACTGTGCAGGGGTTTAAGACGGGCTCCGTGGTGTGTATGCGTGTGTGTATATGTGTGTGTGTGTGTATGTGTGTGTGTGTATGTGTGTGTGTGTGTGTCTTTCTCCTCTTCCCTGCCTCTGCTTGCTGCGGAGGCGAAACGGTGGTGACTGCTCGGTCTCTCCCGGGGCAGTGCGTCCTCCCCACTGCCCGTGGTCATCACCTCCTCCTGCTGCCAGAATCCCAGGTACCAGAGTGCTTCTGACCCTCCTGCAGCTTGGGGGGTTTGTTTGCATTTTGTTTTTCCTACTCCAGCCACAAGACAGTTACCGGCTCCATGTCAGGTGGAGAAAGGTACATTCTTCCTCCAGTCAAAGCCTGTGGTCTCTGGGAGAGAGGCTCTGCCCGCTCCTCACCCCACTTGGAAGAAGACGAGGTCAGGAAGTTGTCAGGGCTCCGCGCCCCCAACCCTGTCCTCCTCGGTGGCTGCCCACCTCCTGCGGGGGTTGAGGATCTGTTCCGCCGGCATCCGCACCTCCAGGGCTCTGCTCGCACGAGTGGTGCCCGCTACCCCGTCCCTGCCCGGGTCCAGGAGGCCCTGTCCAGTCGGCCCCTCTGTCCACAGGGACCCGCTGCATCCGTGTACTCTGAGGGCGAGTGGGAATCCCGCCTCATGTCTGAGCTTTCCACTGTCTCTCCACTGTGCCTTTATCCTACACTCAGCCTGTACCAGTTCATTCAAATTTAGGTGGTCCTTTCCCACCGTGGGTTTTCTCCTCGTCCTCCCAAGCACGGATGCGCACATGCCCCGGTTCACCAGTCCTCTCTCTCATGAGTCCTCTCTCTCATCACAGGGGACTGTCTTCCCTTGAATTTCAGGTGACCTGGTTGCTCTCCTTCAGCTTTCTGTTAGGATCAAGAAAAATGATCATTTCTTACAGTTAGGATAAGAAACTGTAAGGGTAAGAAACTCTCTGTCTTTGTATATCCTTGGCAGAAACAGGGTTTCAAGGCTGTGTATTTTTAAGAGCCAAGCATCAGATAAATCACGTTGAATTCTGTCATTTTCCAAGCCCATGAATCATAGGAATTGAGTTGACAAACTTCAGGATGGGAATTTTGTGCTCTATAGAGAGTAGAATAAATGAAAAAATCAAGGTAAATGTAGAAGTGACACAGACGAAATCCGTCTTCTTGAAACTAAAGTGTACTTTTCCTTGTTTTTTAAAAAATTACATTTATCCAGATGATCCAAACTTTTAACTGGACATATTGGCTACAGAAGTGTTCCACTGCATTTTCCTTTCATAGACTCACCTGAGCTATAACCGAACCATGCAGCCATAGGTAATCCAAGTCAGAGCTTAATGCATTTACTCATAAAAAGAGTGTCTCATGGTGGAAATGAATTTATATCTAGTTAGCTGAGGATGTTAGATAATGTATTTTACTAAAGATTGTGCCTTATTATTTTTAACCTTTTAAATAACTTTGTTTCATATGCCTATTTCTTCTGTTCTGGTGATGGTGGTGGTTTAGTCACTCAATTGCGTCCAGCTCTTTGCAACCCCATGGACTGTAGCCCACCAGGCTCCTCTGTCCATGGGATTCTCCAAGGCAAGAATACTGGAGTGGGCTGCCATTGTCTTCACAGAATCTTCCCAACCTAGGGGTTGAACCTGGATCAACCGTCTGAAAGATAAAAAATGCATTTTGTGCTTCGTTAAACTATACATTAGGAGAAGGCATTGGCACCCCACTCCAGTATTCTTGACTGGAGAATCCCATGGATGGAGGAGCCTGGTGGGCTATAGTCCATGGGGTTTCTAAGAGTCAGACATGACTGAGCGACTTCACTTTCACTTTTCACTTTCATGCACTGGAGAAGAAAATGGCAACCCACTCCAGTGTTCTTGCCTGGAGAATCCTAGGGACAGCGGAGCCTGGTGGGCTGCCGTCTATGGGGTTGCAAAGAGTTGGACACGACTGATGTGACTTAGCAGCAGCAGCAAACTATACATTAGGATTTGGGAGGTTCAGAATTAAGGTGACATTATCATGAATAAAATGAATGAAGCATAATTATGGCATAATTGCCAACTATTAAGATACAACCTAAATAGTTATGTAAATAAACATAATCATTATTTCTAATTTTTATTGGTGTCAATTATTAATATAGTTTACATTTTAAATGACTGTTCTCTCCAGGTTATAACTTAATTTTATTGGAAGAATAATGATGACAATTTTAAATCTTGTGGTAAGTGCACATTCTAAGTGTCATGGGAGGGATGAGAGAAAGGTGAAGCGAACTGTGATACTTCTGAGATTGATGGCAGACTTGTGGGGGGAGTCAAACACACAGACATTGTCTCCACCTGAGATTACTTCCTGGTTCCTTTCTGCCTCTCTATAAACTTACAGTGGGCACACTAGAGGGAAGAAGAGCTGTTCCCACCCTAAACTTCCAGTTTTATTTTAATCAAGTCAAATCCATTTTCTGATCTTGACTTTAGTAATGTCCAATTGTGTGTGCTTTGTCGCTCAGTCTTGTTCTACCCTTTGCCATCCTATGAGCTGTAGCCTGGCAGGCGCCTCTGTCCATGGGATTTTCCAGGCAAGAATATTAGAGCAAGTTGTCGTTTCCTCCTCCAGGGGATCTTCCTGACCCAGGGATCGAACCCATGGTCCCTGCATTGGCAGCGGATTCTTTACTACTGAGCCACCTGGGAAGCCCCAGGAAGGCTTTGAGAACAACACAGAAGGAAAAAAATGTCAGCACTTGCAACTCACTCAAAATAAAATCTTTCAATCTCATTTATCAACAGTTTTGCACATGTACACTAAATTTCTTAAATTGAAAAATAAGTGAATCAGTTTCTGAAGCAATGTGTTTTACTTAATAGAATAAAAGGTTTTGTTGCCAAAGACAATGATTTGCACAAAGTCAGAATTCAATCAAGTTCATTTGGTGAATGCATTAATAATCAATATCCTGAATTTTCAATGCGAAGCATATGTGTTCATATTTCATCATATTTATTAAGTAATTCATTCATCATTCATAGATACTAACTCTATTGTGTGTCAGATATTGTGCAGGTGCTTAAAAACCCTTAATCAAGTCTATGTGTATTTGGATAAAGTGTGTTTCTGAGTTTCAGCCTTAGCCCAGGCATCTGAACCAACATCACCATCGCAAGTAAAAATTGAGTCTCCCAGTTTCAGTTGCTGTCTGATGAGGAGTGAGATTGGACAATGTGAAATCCTGGCAAAATAGCTCACTGATGGTTATTTCCCTGAGATGTTGCACATGTTTCAGGAGTACTAGAGAATAGAGGGTGTAATGCAGGATTCAGTTCAGTTCAGTTCAGTTCAGTTGCTCAGTCGTGTCTGACTCTTTGTGACCCTATGGACTGCAGCATGCCAGGCCTCCCTGTCCATCACCAACTCCTGGAGTCTATTCAAACTCATGTCCATTGAGTCAGTGATGCCATCCAACCATCTCATCCTCTGTCTTCCCCTTCTCCTCTCGCCTTCAATCTTTCCCAGCATCAGGGTCTTTTCAAACGAGTCAGTTCTTTGCATCAGGTGGCCAAAGTATTAGAGTTTCAGCTTCAGCGTCAGTCCTTCCAATGAATATTTAGGACTGATTTCCTTTAGGATTGACTGGTTGGATCTCCTTGCAGTCCAAGGGACTTTCAAGAGTCTTCTCCAACACCACAGTTCAAAAGCATTATTTCTCTGGTGCTCAACTTTCACATCTCTCACATCCATATGTGACTACTACTGAAAAAACCATACCTTTGACTAGAGGAACTTTTGTTGGCAAAGTAATGTCTCTGCTTTTTAATATGCTGTCTAGTTTGGTCATTGCTTTTCTCCCAAGGAGCAAGTGTCTTTTAATTTCATGACTGCAGTCACCATCTCCAGTGATTTTGGAGCCCCCAAAACAAACTCTGTCACTGTTTCCACTGTTTCCCCATTTATTTGGCATGAAGTGATGGGACCAGATGCCACGATCTTAGTGTTCTGATTGTTGAGTCTTAAACCAACTTTTTCACTCTCCTCTTTCACTGTCATCAAGAGGGTTTTTAGTTCTTTTTCACTTTCTGCCATAAAGGTGGTGTCATCTAATATCTGAGGTTATTGATATTTCTCCTGGCAATCTTGATCCAGCTTTTGCTTCATTCAGTCCAGCATTTCTCATGATGTACTCTGCATATACAGCTTTGACCTACTCCTTTCCCTATTTGGAACCAGTCTGTTGTTCCATGTTCAGTTCTAACTGTTGCTTCCTGACCTGCATACAGATTTCTCAGGAGGCAGGTCAGGTGGTTTCGTATTCCCATCTCTTTCAGAATTTTCCACAGTTTATTGTGATCCACACAGATGAAGTCTTCGGTATAGTCAATAAAGCAGAAATAGATGTTTTTCTGGAACTCTCTTGCTTTTTTTTTATGATACAGCAGATGTTGGCAATTTGATTTCTGGTTCCTCTGCCTTTTCTAAAACCAGCTTGAACATCTGGAAGTTCACAGTTCATGTATTGTTGAAGCCTGGCTTGGAGAATTTTGAGCATTACTTTGCTAGTGTGTGAGATGAGTACAATTGTGTGGTAGCAAGAGCATTTTTTGGCATTGCCTTTCTGTGGGATTGGAATGAAAACTGACCTTTTCCAGTCCTGTGGCCACTGCTGAGTTTTTCAAATCTGCTGGCATATTGAGTGCAGCACTTTGATGGCATCATCTTTTAGGATTTGAAATAGCTTGACTGGAATCCCATCACCTCCACTAGCTTTGTTGGTAGTGATGCTTCCTAAGGCCTACTTGGCTTTGAATTCCAAAATGTCTGGCTCTAGGTGAGTGATCGCACCATCGTGATTATCTGGGTCATGAAGATCTTTTTTTGTATAGTTCTTCTGTTTATTATTGCCACCTCTTCTTAATATCTTCTGCTTCTGTTCCATTTCTGTCCTTTATTGAGCCCATCTTTGCATGAAAATTTCCCTTGGTATCTAAATTTCTTGAAGAGATCTCTAGTCTTTCCCATTCTATTGTTTTCCTCCATTTATTTGCATCGATCACTGAGCAAGGCTTTCTTATCTCCCCTTGCTATTCTTTGGAACTCTGCATTCAAATGGGTATATATTTCCTTTTCTCCTTTGCCTTTTGCTTCTCTTCTTTTCACAGCTGTTTTTAAAGCCTCCTCAGACAACCATTTTGCCTTTCTGCATTTCTCCTTTTGGGGATAGTCTTGCTCCCTGCCTCTTGTACAATGTCATGAACCTCTATCCCCAGTTCTTCGGGCACTCTGTCTGTCAGATATAATCCCTTGAATCTATTTGTCACTTCCACTGTATAGTCGTAAGCAATTTGATTTAGGTCATACTTGAATGGTCTAGTGGTTTTCCCTACTTTCTTAAATTCCAGTCTGAATTTGGCAATAAGGAGTTCACGATCTGAGCCACAGTCAGCTCCTGTCTTGTTTTTGCTGACTGTATAGAGCTTCTCCCTCTTTGGTTGCAAAGAATATAATCAATCTGATTTCGGTATTGACCATCTGGTGATGTCCCTATGTAGAGTCCTCTCTTCTGTTGTTGAAAGAGGGTGTTTGCTATGATCAGTGCGTTCTCTTGGTAAGACTCTATTAGCCTTTGCACTGCTTCATTCTGTACTCCAAGGCCAAATTTTCCCATTACTCCAGGTATTTCTTGCCTTTCAACTTTTGCATTCCAATTCCCTTATAATGAAAAGGACATCTTTTGGGGGTGTTCATTCTAGAAGGTCTTGTAGGTCTTCATAGAACCATTCAACTTCAGATTCTTCAGCATTATTGGTAGGAGTATAGACTTGGATTACTGCAATATTGAATGGTTTGCCTTGGAAACGAACAGAGATCATTCTGTCATTTTTGAGACTGCATCCAAGTACTGAACTTTGGACTCTTTTGTTGACTATGATGGCTACTTCATTTCTTCTAAGGGATTCTTGTCCATCAGTTCGGTTCAGTCGCTCAGTCATGTCTGACTCTTTGTGACTCCATGAATCGCAGCATGCCAGGCCTCCCTGTCCATCCCCATCATCCAGAGTTCACTCAAACTCATATCCATTGAGTCAGTGATGCCATCCAGCCATCTCATCCTCTGTTGTCCCCTTCTCCTCCTGCCCCCAATCCCTCCCAGCATCAGAGTCTTTTGCAATGAGTCAACTCTTCAGATGAGGTGGCCAAAGTACTGGAGTTTCAGCTTTAGCATCATTCCTTCCAAAAGAAATCCCAGGGCTGATCTCCTTCAGAATGGACTGGTTGGATCTCCTTGCAGTCCAAGGGACTCTCAAGAATCTTCTCCAACACCACACACACAATGGTCATCTGAGTTAAACTCACCCATTCCTGTCCATTTTAGTTTGCTAAAATGGAGAATTAGAAATGTAATAACAAATATACAATGGAATATTACTCAGCCATAAAAACAAAATAATGTCATTTGTAGAGATTATCATACTAAGTGAAGTAAATCAGAAAAAGACAATGTCTTATAATATCACTTATATGTGGAATCTAAAAAAATTATACAAATGCATATATACAGATACAACAGATACAGAGCAGACGCATAACAGAAACAGACTCACAGAATGTGAAAACAAACTGATGATTACTGAAGGGAAAGTGCCATGGGGGATAAACCAGGACTTTGAGATTAACATATACTGTGGCTCAGTGGTAAAAATCTTCCTGCCAATGCAGGATATCCAGGTTTGATCCCTGGGTCAGGAAGATTCCCTGGAGAAGGAAATGGCGGCCCACACCACGATTCTTCCCTGGGAAATCCCATGGACAGAGGAGCCTGTTGGGCTACATTCCATGGGTTCGCAAAGAGACATGACTGAGTAACTAAACCACTATATATCAAACAGATAATCACCAAGGATCTACTCTAGAGCCCAAGGAACTCTATACAATATTCTGCAATAACCTATATGGGGAAAGAATCTGAAGAAGAACAGATATATGCATGCATATATATAATATATATGAATCACTTTTCTGTACACCTGAAACTAACACAGCATTGCAAATCAACTACACTCCAATAGGAATCAAAAAAATTTAAAAATAAAATTGCTCACATTCATTAAAAATAAAGAAAAGTAATAACATTCAGTTATCAGGTGGCCCAGATGGTAAAGCTTCTGCCTGCAATTCGGAAGACCCGGTTTCGAGCCCTGGGTCGGGAAGATCCCTTGGAGAAGGAAATGGCAATCCACTCCAGTACTCTTGCCTGGAAAATCCCATGGATGGAGGAGCCTGGTAGGCTACAGTCCATGTGGACGCAAAGAGTTGGACATGACTGAGCAGCTTCACTTCCATCAATTTGGGATGTTAGCTATCAGCAAATACTAAAAATGGTTTAAACTATGGTATATTAGGACTTCCCTGGTGGTTCAGATGGTAAAGAGTCTATCTGCAGTGCAGGAGATGCAAGTTCTATCCCTGGGCGTTGGGAAGATCCCCTGAAGAAAGGAATGGCTACCCACTGCAGTATTTTTGCCTGGAGAATTCCATGGACAGAGGAATATGGCAGTACATCATCCATGAGGTTGCAAAAAGCTGGACAGAACTGAGTGACTAACGCTTTCACACTTTCAAACTGTTATTAAATATTTTCTACTAAACACAAAGTATATCTAGGATTTTGTGATTTTTTCAAAATCTTATCTACCTTTGGATGATTTCTTTTTAAATTATATAGTCATATATAACTTGAATTTAAAACAAAAATTTATTGAAATAAAGTAAAAAGTAAAACAGTCATGATGTTACAGTCCTATACTTGGAAATGTATTTTTTTGCTGTAAAGCTTACTGAAAAATACTGCCATGGTATAGCAAAGTGCTTCCCACTGGCATGAGTTGTCAGCTGCCATATAATCTACTACTACAGCAGAGCCCTTTGCTGGGGGAGAGGGAAAAAGAAGCAGTTTTTATTTAACCCTACTAACCAAGGCTGTCTAAGCAGATAAGAAAAGGGAAATTGAATTTCTCAGAAATAATTTAGTAATGAATGGGTCAGAATGGGATGGAAATGGGGAAAAAAAGACAATACAACTCTACTTTCAAAATAGGAAGCAGACAGAAATTCAGTATGAATTGTCGATAAAAAGGCACTCACTTTCCAGCCTTGCTGTATGTTTCTATTTGCAGAGAGCTCAAATAGCTATCAACTGGATGCTCTAATAAAGGTGTGATTTCTGGAGGAAATATCCTAACTGTCCTATTTCTTATGGAAAGGGACAAAAATCATGCAACTTCCACGTTGACTTTCCCACTAGATACAAAATAACACCCTCTATTTGTACACTACTTTAAAAATTACATCTTTGTAAAGAAATATTCATCTCTCATTTGCTAGTTTATTAAAGCCATAAAGAGAATTTTTAATAAAAGAATAACTATGGATATGCCTACCTCTGATACGCTCCAGTAATTTTCCCATAAACGCACTGCTGAAGATTATCTGTCTCATACAGCATGCATTCAAGTTATCTTGTAGACACAATTTACTTTCAAAGGCGAATCCCAGTTGGAATCCATAATTGTTTGCCTGTAAAATGAAGTGTATGTTGCTAAAATTTTACCTAATTAGTTACTTCAAAAGTCAAAGGAATAATTATCCAAAGATTAAATGAATCCTTTAAATATCCCACTGTGAACACAGGAATGGGCTAAGTGTCCTGTTCTGTGTGGTTCTTACTGTCTAATTAGAATAGACAAGATGACAACAGATTACATATATTTTATATTTTACATAACAATTTACTGAAGTATAGCTTCATACCTAGCAAAACATTTCTTACAAACTGTTGTCATGCCAATATTTAATGTCATTGTGTAGTTGCTAAGTCGTGTTTGACTCTTTGTGACCTGATTGGATTTATTTAAATTCAAATTGCTTCTCAAAATCCAATACATTTATTTTTTTCTGGCTTTATTGAGGTGTAATGGACAAACTTAAATTGTATGTATTTAAGGTATATGCCATAATGTTTTGAAGTTATGAAATCATTACCACAGCAAAGCTAATTAATACACCTTATCAAAATATTCAAACCAATACAACTTATATGTAGAGAATACATATTTCAATTTCTTTTCTACAAAGTTGTATGAAGATAGATATTGGTTAGAAAAGGTATTTTTAAAACTCACACGCCTTAAAGACCAAGAAGTGAAAGTTACACTCATTATATCTTACCTGTAGAATGTAATGGGGCTTCTCTGGTAGTTCAGCTGGTAAAGAATCCATCTGAGGTGCAAAAGACCCGAGTTCAATTCCTGGGCCAGGAAGATCCCCTGGAGAAGGGATAGGTTACCCACTCCAGTATTCATGGGCTTCCCTGGTGTCTCAGACAGTAAAGAATCTGCCTGCAACATGGGAGACCTGGGTTCGATCCCTGGGTTGGGGAGATCTCCTGGAGGAGGTCATGGCAACCCTCTCCAGTATTCTTGCCTGGAGAATCCCACGGACAGAGGAACATGGTGAACTAGAGTCCATGGGGTCAAAAAGAGTTGGACATGACTCTGAGACTAAGCATAGCACACACATAGAACACAACACTTTAGGGTCTTATGTTAGGTTCTTCGGCTTTAGAAAAACAAAATTCATATGCCTCAGCCTTTATTTTCTTTCCTAATTCTGTCTACTTTATACTGTCTGAACAAAATCTTTTGATGTTGCAGGAATGTTGCACTTTCAGATGTAACTCTATACTTGGAACCATTGGCCCTATAGTGTCAAGAATTCTATTCACACACACACACACACCCCAGAAGTATTAAGAAGAAGAGTCACAATATTTTATGTATATCTCAGAAAGAAAATTACAGGTGACCCATATTGTAACCTGTACCTTTATTTCTTAAAAGTCTTTCCTTCTTTCCTCAGTTCTCCTGGTCACAAGAGCTGCTCAGCATGTTAATATACCACTAATCCTAAAAACTTTGCTAGACACTCAGCCCAAGGATTGTATAAAGTTCTGATAAGATGGAAGGAAATCTTAGGCTGCCTTGGAATTGCTATAAAGGTTCAGGGCACCACATCACGTGGTTTTAAAACTCAGGCTAGTTACCTGGGCCAGGCAGAAGTGAGTCTCTTATCCAGGTCTTGCTTCAAATGGGTTACCACTTTCACAGGAGAAAATTGTGCTGAGAAGTCACTTTGTTGTCTAGGCAGACACCTCAATGGTCCCAGAAAGAGTGGATCAGGTGGGAATTGAAAGATCGCCTAACCTTATCTTTCTCCAGTCATCTCTCTCCATCTGGGCTCCCCTTCTTGCCTAAGGATTCTGTAAAATGATGACTTTTCCTAGAGCAGCCTGAACTGTCTTGTAAGTTTCTTCTCCACTAAAATATAGACAGGGACTTTCCTGCTGGTTCAGTGGCTAAGACTTTGTGCTTCCACCGCAGAGGGCATGAGTTTGATCCCTGGTTGGGGATATTGTGCATGCTGCTTGAGGTGTGGCAAAAAAAAAAAAAAAAAAAAAAAAAGGTGTAGACAACTCCAAGAGTTATCAGATTGCATTGCCTACTTCTATTTTCAAAAAGGACTAAGGCTTTTATAGACAGTAACATTTCTAGTGACATAAATTTAAATGAAATTTAGTAATAGAGATATTTTGGAATAATCAGAGCCTTCCTTCAGTCACCAAGATGAAAATAAAAGAAATAGAACAATAACATATCATAGCTATTGCATTTGAACAATTTTATGGTAATAACAATGACAAAGTATTAATTATTATGATTTTTCCCACATTAATGATGATACAACAAGCGAAGAAAGATGATGTAATTGTCCCACATTATCCCCCTAGTGAGTGGTGGAGCACAGAACATAAACCTTCAATGTTGGACTGATAGTCTCTCCTAAAACTGGACTATGTTCCATGCTCATCTATGTCAGTGGATAGTGAATTTTATGACGTTTTGCTTCGTCTGCTTTGTGATCATTTGACCAAACATTCCAGACTTTCCTCATTCGGTGAACCATCTATTTCTTCTCAAAGTGGAACCACATATATATTTAACTAAATACTTGAATTCACTGGGGATTAGGGTTATTAGATAAAATAAAGGAGACCCAGTTAAATTTGAATTTCAGATACACATACAAATAAGTTTTTAGTAGAACTATAACCCAAACATTGCATGAGCTATATTTGCAATATTTAGACACACGTCTAGATTTTTTTTTCTGAAATTTGAATTAATTTGGTATCATATGCTTGCATTGACTAAATTCGGCCACCCTGACTGGGGCACTCCCAATTATGGAACTATCGGTTATAAATCCATCACTTCTTATCCTTGCATTTATCCTTGTGTTGGGTATGTGACATTCGTTGCAAAATGTTGTATTGCATTTTGTTGTTGTTCAGTCACTCAGTCGTGTCCAACTCTTTGCAACCCCATGGACTGCAGCACGCCAGGCTTCCCTGTCCTTTACCATCTCCCAGAGTTTGCTCAAACTCATGTCCATTGAGTCAGTGATACCATCCAGCCATCTCATCCTCTGTCCCCTTCTCCTCCTGCCTTCAATTTTCCCAGCATCAGGGTCTTTTCCAATGAGTCAGCTCTTTGCATCATGTGACCATAGTATTGGAGCTTCAGCTTCAGCATGAGTCCTTCCAGTGAATTTTCAGGGTTGATTTCTTTTAGGATGGACTCTAGGTTTGATCTCCTCACTGTTCGAGGGACTCCCAAGAGTCTTCTCCAGCATCACAGTTCGAAAGCATCAACTCTTCAGTGCTCAGCAAGAATTGCACTCGGGAGACTGTTGAGGGTACACCAGGGAATGATATCGTTCTATAATTGCGTTTCCTAAATTTAAATAGTGATTCTATCTTTCATTTTTTTAAAACCAAAGGAAAAAAATGATTGGTGAAGAGTATAGCAAAATATCAGTTTATAAACATTATGAGCAGTAATACATGTATTTTCTTTCAGCACTAAAACATTTCATTTTGCTCTAGAGCTAAATTCAGTGACTCTTCCAATAAAGCCTGTGGTGATTTGGTATGTTTCTCATCCATCGCTGCTGGCAGTTCTAACACACTTGATTGACTATTTAATGAAAAGGACATTTGATTGTACTTATTTTTTCATAAAGTTTGTAATGTTTTTCTCCTTATTGCAGTTGAAAGCACATAGGTATATGAGGGGCAATTTTCAGCAACAGGCTAATATCCCCAGGGGTCTGATGCATGTAGAAAATCTGTACAGATCAAAACTTAAGAATGTGTCCTTAACCTTTCTTTTGGCGAGGATAGTTTTATTTACTTACCCCAAAATAATAGCTGTAACCAAGAAATCGACATCGTGCAATACGATCATCACCCTGTAGCTTACAATGCATTTTTACTTAAGTTTTATTTAATTCATAATAATAGCCTAGCGAACTAGAGGGTTTCCCTGGTGACTCAGTGCGAAAGAAGCCCTTTGTCACTGCAGGTTATTTGGGTTCGATCCCTGGGTTGGAAAGATCTCTTGGAGAAGGAAATGGCAATCCACTCCAGTATTCTTGCCTGGAGAATCCCATGGACCGAGGAGTCTGGAAATCCTATAGACAGTCCATGTTCCACAAAGAGTCAGAGACTACTTAGTGACTAAACCAAAAAATAAGTGAATTAAACAAGGATTACTCCATACACAGCTGAACTAATTTTACTCCTTAATAAAAAAGTTTATGCCTTCCTGGGTTTGCTCAAATTCTGTGGTGGATTCATTTGGAAAAGGCAACTGTTTCTGAACAAATAAGAGGTCTTTAATGGAAAAGCATCCTGTAGTTTAAAACCTGTCAGCATGAGGGTTTTCTAACATGTAAAGACCATATTTGCTTTTTCTCTCTGCTAGTACATTAGAATATGAGTGACGCACTGTTTCTTATTGTTACATATACCCTTGTGTTGGATTATATGAGATGAGCTGCAAAATGTTAGAGAGAAATAGGGCATCATTATGTAAAAATTGCAGTTTTTTCAAGACTTTCTTTTTTAGAGCAGTTTTAGGTTCACAACAAAATTGAGAGAAATTGCAAGGATTTCCGATATATGCCCTATACCAACACACGCAAAAATATTGAATTAAAATATAAATATTTCACCAGTTGTATCAATAAAGTCAGGAAAAGTTAAATGGGATTAGTGTTCTCAGTTTCTTGTGTTGTCCTGGGGGAGTGGACAGGTATTGATTAATATTAAACTTTGATATATTAAAACGCTGTCTATGATTTATATGATAGAAACAAGAGCGTGTAACTTCTGAATTAAGCATGGATGCTCAATTGCGTCTGACTCTTGGCAACCCCGTGGCCTGTAACCCACAAATCCCCTCTGTCCAAGAGATTCTCCAGGCAAGAATACTAGAGTGGGTAGCCATTTCTTCCTCCAGGGGATCTTCATGACCCAGGGATAGAAACTGCATCCCCTGTATCGGCAGGCAGATTCTTCACTACTGAGTCATAAGTATAATAACTTTTTGATATTTAAAAGATGGCAAGGGAAGACAGAGAAAAGATACATAGAACAAGCAGTATAGTCAGGCTGAAAATAATTACCTATAAATTATTTATCAGAGATCTATCTAAAACATAAGAATACAAAAAGACTAAAAGTCAAACAACAAAATAAGACATTACCAAGAAAATATTGAACAAGAAAGTTAGTGTAATATGCCACTGTGTGATAAAATAGGCCTTGAGGCAAAAAGAATAACTGGACACAAAATCTCATCTCTATATGATGACAAAAGATCCAACTTCACCAGTAATATAAAACAATTTGAATATTGTATTCTTCTAATCGTATAGTCTCCAATATACAAAACAAAAATTGATAGAACTACAAGCAAAACCAAGCCACTTCAAAATCGTAGTTGGAGATGTCAGCACATCTTCTTCAGCCAGATAAAACCAGTGGAGATGTTACAAAAGTGGGGTTTGGTCATTTGCCACTCGAAAGCCAATAAAGAGGCCAGGTTGGTGGAATGGAAAGTTTACTTTATTTTGGATGCCAGCGATGAGGCGTAGAGGAAGGCAGACATCTCTCCAAAGTCTAACTGCCTCCTTCCAACAATCAGAGGGTAAGAGCTTTTGAAGACAGAGGGAGGGGGCTACATAGTCATCTTCAAGCTGGCCATGCAGTGTTCTGACCAGCAGCATCTTTGGCTTTAGGTTCAGTCAATCTGCTGTGCGGGGGTCGGTTTGTTTCCGTTTCCTAGAGGCCGCTTCTCGGAATGGCAGCAGCTCATGTCATGGCTATTCGCGAGTCTTCGTGGAGGAAACTCCCTCCACCTGGTGAGAGTTTCAGTATCTACAAGACAGCTCACAGGAGGTGGCTCAGAATACTATCTATAGCCCTTGGAAAGGAACAAAAGTTCCTTGACTATAATGACTGCATTATTATTACTTGGTCTGCTTTGACTGTTTTCCTTTGTTTCTGCATGTTTTCACTTCTCTGATTAATTTATTCTTTGGCAAAAGTTTTCCACAGACAAAAAGCAGGCAGAGGAGATGGTGGGTGGTGGCAAGGACCATAGGGTCCTGCTCTGCTTCAGAGGGACACAGTCAAACAGAATGCAGATGTTTTAAACAATAAAATAAGCAAACTTGGCCAACTGAATATAAGTAAGAAATCATCACAAACGCAGACTGTGCATATTTTCCTATGAATATGAAATATTTATAAGTACTGGTCCTATTTCAAGTCCTGAATGGCAACTTAACAACTGGCTGAGCTTCGTAATAAGCCTGCATTCCAGGTGACAGTGAAATAATGTGTCTCTGGCTTTTTAAGCTTTTGTAGAGGCAATATTAGAAACGAATAGTTTAATATCAAAATATTTGCTGGGAAAATTGGATGTGATTATAACTTCATTTCACTTAATAGGTCAACTATATTCTTCAGTAAATAGTCTTCAAGGATATTCTTCAAGTGTATGCTTTCTAATATTCTTTTTTATAGCATACTTTCTATACTCTTATTCTTCGGTAGGTATGAACTGTACCGCAAACACACTTAGGTCCAGCGTTGCTAGGGATGTTCTGATTACTCTTCCACTGTGATGGAATAGACACATATACACGTGCCTATTTGTAATCACATACACAACATGTATGTATGCATGTACATACACATGGACACACATGCAGCTATTTCCATATAAATAGCACATATTATAATGTTAGTCGCTCAGTTGTGTCTGACTCTTTGCGATTCCCTGAACTGTATATAGCCCATCAGACTCCTCTGTCCATGGAATTCCTCACAAAAGAATACTGGAGTGAGTTGCCATTCCCTTCTCCAGGGGATCTTCTCGACCTTACTATATCAGATAACTTCGAGCAGAATTTTTCATTATTTTTTAAATAGAATTTGAATCATTATAACATTTGTATCACTCGCCGTCTCAGGTTACTAATAATCACTTACTTCTCTACCTGCAACCCTGGTTCAGAATCCACTCTAAGGAATGAGTTTGCATTTTGAAAAGAGTCTTTGCTAATATACTCTCAACGCTTTTTGTATTTAAATAATGGCTACTGATAATGACCCCCTTTGACACTTTTGATGGTGGTTCTCATTTGAAACTTTGATAGCGTCTGGCTCTGGTACAAACCCCACGTAGAAGTCGGCTGGGGCCTGCCAAAGAGGTTAGGGTGTGAATCACACTGCCAGATGGTTGGAAGCACATTTCCAATTACAGACAGCGAGGAGCTAATGAATAGAGAAACCTCAAATCGAAGGTTACTGGAACAGTACATCTTATTCGGCAATTGCAGTTCTAATAATGGTGTGAATGCACCTATGAATATGAACAACATAGAATTTCAAGCAAGAACCCTTTTTCTCTCTTGGAGCATATTTTTTTTAGTCACACTCAGAATTTAAAAGTGACATTTCCTCTAGGAAATTTCTACAGAGTTTGAAGGATTTTCCTCCCGGTAATTTTTCCCTTCGTAAGAAATACTGATAGCAGTTTCTGTGTTGAGTTAAATCAGTCTAGACCAGTATCATCCCTCCCTCCTCTCTCTCTCTTTTCTCATCTTATTATATGTCAGGCCTAACCATTTAAAATTTTATAGCCAATTGATTTACTGCTACAATTTCATCCCAGTGTTTTTGTTTTCAGGAGTATCCCTTTCAAGGACTTCCCTGGCGGTCCAGTGGTTGGGACTCGTGTTCCCAATGCAGGGGCTGCAGAGTTGATCCCTGGTCAGAGAACAAAGATCCCACACACCTAAAAAATATCCTTTCAGTCTATTCACGCAAACTCTATAGGCAGAGGAGAGGAGAGACTGGGAGAGACTGATTTCTCGGGAGAGAACACAGACAAAGGAAAGCCCGCAGGATTCTGCAACAGAACTTTAGAATTTGAATCCAGGTGTTTAGACTTTATGAGTTTGGGACAATCACTAGCCTCCATACACCTCGGTCTTCAATCCGTAAAATGGGAACAAGACCCTTCATGAGAATGAATCTAGTGATGAGCAGAGGCCCTGTGGGGATGGGTGTTAGGCTGTGTGCGCAGTCGCTCGCAGCCGTGTCCAACTCTTTGTGGCCCCATGGACCATGGCCCAACAGGATTCTCTGTCTGTGGGATTTTCCAGGCAAGAATTCTTGAGTGGGGTGCCATTTCCGCCTCCAGGGTATCTTCCTGACCCAGGAGTTGAACCCACGTCTCTTATGTCTCCTGCATTTGCAGGCGGGTTCTGAACCTCTAGTGCCACCTTACAATAATGTCCAGGATGACAAATTTCTCTTTTCTGTTTATCACTCTTTCTTTCAAGCCCACCATTTTCCCTGTTCTTTTTACAGACATCTATAATTGCTTTTGTCTTTTGATGAAAATAGGGATGATGGGACCTGTATCAAGGGGTCACCATGATGACTAAGCAGAAAAAAGGAAAGCGGTCCCCCTACCTGGCACAGGGCAATACTCAGCAAGTCCTCGAAACTGGTAGTGCAGCTATTTCCTGTGAGTACTATCTCATCACAATATTTACACTTTAATTATTTACACATCTGCTTCCCATCTGCGTATCTTGCCCTTTGAGGATCAGCATGATGTGTCCTTCAAAAGTGTCTGTGGGCCTTATCTCAAGTGGTCGAGAGCATCCCGACTCTTACACTTTATGGATGATCATGTTCTGAGCAAGAATAACCTTCCCTAGGAGGAAGCAGAATTGCTGGGACACAATGTGGAGGAGAGAGTAATTGGCAAGTCCCAGACTTGCTGACTCTTTCCAAGCTCCATGGCCCAACTCCAGGCACCACGCGGTTCAAGATGTTCAATTTTTAGCCACGCAGGAGAAGCGGGTGTGAAATGATAGAGCCCAGTGCTTAATTGTTTTTACAACCTCATTTAAATGCAAGCTGAGTGTCAAAGATACACATCCTTTCATATCAACAAAGGACAGATTTCACTGACAAAAGTGGATCCTAAAACCACCACCTCAGAGAATCATTAGACCGCAAATGTTTCACTGATGCTCGATTCTGTTTTCCATCAGCCTGGGAGGCATTTACAAAAGCGTGGGGCTATAATACAATATTCTGGCAGACTGTCTCCTCCAGGGTCAAGATGCTTATGGACACAATAGGTTTTACTTTAAGCTACACACAGAGGCCAAATTAGTCAGACTGGATTTTCAGGCAAGCTTTTGTGAGAGTGTTCTTATTAAATGCTGATTTACAGAAAGAATGTAATCACAAACAGATATTTTAGGTTGACTAAAAATCACGTGCTGTATGAAACCAAAATGACCTATGATTTCCAAGCTTTTTGCATTGACCCTGTCAAGTGAAAAATTAATAAATTGTTTAAAAGCAAGTTTAACCAGCCTACCAATGCCATATTACAACCTAAACTTAGGATTTTGCTTGTGTTATGACCAGAAGCACAAGCCTGTGCTTCGTGAGATTGCATGCACATATATACATAAAAATTTCAGTCTTTTATAATATGCCAGGTAGATTTACTTTGTTTCAAAAGGACTTATTTAAGAAACAGAAAAAGAAATGATGGAAGAAATGAAAGAAAGGGGAAAAAAAGAAAAACAGTTGTTTAAGAAGTAAAATGAGAAAATAATAATGGGAGATGTTACTCAGGGTTTAACATGATAGAGTTTTAAGTAAAGCTTAATTTTCTCCAAGACAATAGATGTTTATGGCACATGGAGAGAGATTCTGAAATTTAAAACTATCCAGTGTTGCATAAATTGATCAAATTGAAGTTCAAAATTCCATCTCAAGTAACAGCATTCAGTTTTCGCTCTGTGTGGTAGAAATGTTTTGCTTCTTGTTAAAGATGAATGGCCTAATTTGGGATCTTTTCAGCTTTAAATAATGTTGTGAAATGATATAACCTGAGCCATCATACTAGACTGAAAGGAAATTTGCTCTTGTGTCAAGCAATTAATTTGATACTTTGGAATAAAAAATGAGCAAGGAGACATTTTTGGCACATATAATTATAATCGATGTACTTAATAATGACCACAATATTTTATGAGATAGAGATGCTTTTATAATTATCAGTGTCAAATGCCTCAATCTGCCTGCGGTTTTAAAAATAAAGTGTCTATTTTCCCTCTGTCCTTAAGGATATACTTCAGCAGAATGGGAGTGAGACTTGTAACATATTTTTATAAATCAAGTCAGAGTCTATGACTATCAACCCAGTTTAAGGAATCATAGCCCATATATGGTTATAACTAGTTTTTTATGTACACAGTTTTTCTGTTGGTATTGCACTTTTATACAGTCCCTTTGGGAGCAAGAATCCTCCAGTCATTTAGTGTAACTCAGTGTTACCCAAACCCTTTCTAAATGTCTCCAAGTTTCACTTAGAGGAAAAGCAACAACAGCAGAGTACAGTGGACCCTCCTTTCACAGATTCTGTATGTGAAATTGCCTCCTTGAGAAAATTTATTCATAGCGCCCCAGTCAGTACTCACAGTGCGCTCGCAGTCATTCTTGGGCATGTGCAGGGGTAGAAAGTTTGAATGACCTGACACTCACATTCACAGCTGTGGATGCGCAAGGCTGCACTCTGCCTTGTTTCAGATCTTATTCTGTACGAGCATGTCTTTTCCTTCTATTTAGTGCCATGCTTTTCTCATTTTCGTGCTTTTGGTTGGTGGTTTTGCATTTTGAATGGCCTCCAGATGTACTGCTGAAGTGCTGCCTGGTGTTCCAGAGCTCAAGAGGGATAGGATGCCTCTTGCAGAGAAAATGCATGTATTGAATGCATGCGTGTGTTGCCTGCTAAGTTGCTCTGCTGCTGCTGCTGCTAAGTTGCTTCAGTCGTGTCTGAATCTGTGCAACCCCATAGACGGAAGCCCACCAGGCTCCCCCCTCCCTGGGATTCTCCAGGCAAGAACACTGGAGTGGGTTGCCATTTCCTTCTCCAATCCAACTCTTTGTCACCCCATGGACTGTAGCCCGCTGTTGAAGTCCTTTAATGGACTGGAACCTGGTGGTCCGGAGTCGATGATAAGAAAGTAAAGGAGAGAGAAAGAGGCTGATATTCCTTGGTTTACGCAGAAAACCAATAAAGCTCCTGACACGGGGCTTGCACTGTTCACAAAGGCACCTGGCACCCTCTCGATGGGGTGAAGGCACAGAGTGCCTTCTTGAGAGGGTCTCAGAAGCCCGGGCAGGAAAGTGAACCCAGAGGGCCTCTGCACTCCAGAAAATTAGTCTGAAAGAGAGAGAGAGAGAAAGAGAGAGAGGGAGAGAGAGAGAGAAGACATGGGGACCCAAGCTCTGATGGAGCAAAGGTGTTTTATTCAAAATTGTGTGGTATTTATACTGTCTTACAAGGGAGCAATTTTCAGCAGAGATAAAATAAAAACTTACAAGTTATCAAGGAAACATGAGGTCATCCATATGAAAGAGAGAGTGTTGTAAATAATCACTTTTACTGTATGGTTCATAAAAAGGAAGAGGGTCGTAAATAGTTACTTATCACCATATGGAAAAACTAATGAAGGAAATGCATGCATCCCTAAACCCCAGGGAGTAGTTTGCTACTCCACTTAATTCTGGAAAATTGAGGAATTAATAAGGGATGGAAGATTCATGACAGATCCAAAACAGCACACAGGTAGCCTCCTGTTAAATGCTTCCTGACAGCTCACAAGGCTCCTTTGTCCATGGGATTTCCCAAGAAACAGTACTGGAGTGGGTCACCATTTCCTCCTCCAGGGGATCTTCCTGACCTAGGGATTGAACTTGCACCTCTGAAGTCTCCAGCATTGCAGACGAATTCTTTACCACTAGCACCACCTGGGAGAGGCATGCACATATACTAAGTAGATTAAATGTGCCTGAGAATAATTACTTGTTTCATGCCTGCTGCCTTAGTAGAATGAGATTCCAGTGAAAGAGGGTTTCTTAGTTTCCCCGTTTTCTTGGCTTCTTCAGGATCTTGTGCAGAGCCTCAAAGATGAGCACAAAGGACAGAATTAAACACGTTGGGCATGTGTCTCACAGAAGGCAGAGTTTGAGCCCATAATCCATGCTAAATGTGACATCTTATTGTCACAAAGAGAAAAACGTCTTAGGAGTGTTATATCATGAGAAGAATATTAGTCCTCTCTCTGGGAATAAATAGCATTGTCAATGTTGGAAAGTCACCGAATCAATCAGAGTCATATGTTTTGATCTATGAAATGGGAAACTGTTGCCTGTCCCTTACCTTATCTGTCCCTTACCTCTACCCTGAGATATGTATGAATATCTAATGATGCGCTAGTGGCAGAAGCAGGTTCAGATGCTTAGGGACATGGAGTCCTTCCCCTTTCCCCATCACCGCCCAGTAGTTTCTGTCATTTTGTCAATGTTTCATTCAACATTTAGAATTTGATGATTTCTTTTTAAAACTATATTCAAATAGAATTCTTCATATCTCAGGTTTTTCTGCTTGTCTTGCCCAAACTTTATGAGAGCTGGACCATTTCTATGTATCACTGAAATTTGAAAGAGGAGTTTCTTTAACTTGTAGTTTGTATGTTTTCTCTGAGTTCATTTTAGCCTAATATCTTTCTGCATCAGAATGAACTATGAAAACAAAGAAAAACAGTTCTGTAAGTAGCCATCAATGGAATACATATTTTTTAAAAGATTTAAAAAATTTCTTTGCATATTTAGCTTGAGGTCATTAGATGATACTTAAAATTCTGGCTTTAGCTTCTCCCAAAAGTGAACAGTTTAGCTTTTCAAATGGCTGGTAGAAAAATTTAAGAGCTACATTTTAGATTAGAGCAATTTATTTTGTTTTTATGATGTGATACATTTTAACGCTTGATAAGCTCAATGAAAAAAGTCTTGTGTGAAGCATTTACTCAATAAATATTGATGCGGGTTGATTTACAGCACTGTGTGCCCTGTCAGATGCTTATGTTTTAGGGAAACCAATTTAAAATGGTAAACTGCTGAAGAATTTCACTTCCAAGAGCATGCTTCTTTCAGTCCACCGACTGCATGGATTACAAACGAAAATGTATTTCTCACAGCTCTAGAGGCTATGAGTACAGGATCTAGGGGCCAGCAGATCTGGTGTCTGGTGAGAACTCACTTTCTGGTTCATAAACCCCATCTTTTTGATGTAACCTTATGTGGCAGAAGGGGCAAGGGAGCTCTCTGAAGTCTCTTTTATAAGAAAAGTGGAAAAAACTAGCTTCAATCAAAAAACTAAGATCATGGCATCCAGTCCCATCACTTCATGGCACATAGATGGGGAAGCAATGGAAACAGTGACAGATTTTATCTTGGGCTCCAAAATCACTGCAGAAGGTGACTGCGGCCATGAAATTAAAAGACGCTTTCTCCTTGGAAGAAAGCAATGACAAATCTAGATAGCATATTAAAAAGCAGAGACATTTTGCCAACAAAGGTCTCTAAAGTCAAAGCTGTGGTTTTTCCAGTAATCATGCACAGATGTGAAAGTTGAACAATAAAGAAGACTGAGCACCGAAGAACTGATGATTTTAAATGTGAGGTTGGAGAAGACTCTTGAGAGTCCCATGGACTACAAGGAGATCAAACCAATTCATCCTAAAGGAAATCAATTCTGAATATTCATTGGAAGGACTGATGCTGAAGCTGAAGCTCCAATACTTTGGCCACCTGATGCGAAGAGTTGACTCATTAGAAAAGAGCCTGATGCTGGGACAGATTGAAGGCAGGAGGAGAAGGGGAGAACAGAGGATGAGGTGGTTGGATGGCATCACTAACTCAAGGGACATGAGTCTGAGCAAACTCTGGGAGATAGTGAAGGATGGAGAAGCCTGGCGTGCTGCAGTCCATGTGGTTGCAAAGAGTCAAAAAGAGCTTAGTGACTGAACAACAACATAAATGTGTGTTGACCAGCTGTATCTGCCTCTTGGCCCCATGGACTGTAACCCACCAGGCTCCTCTGCATATGGAATTTTTCAGACAAAAATACTGGAGTGGGTTGCCATGCCCTCTCTCAAGGGATCCTTCTGACACCAGGATTGGACCCACGTTTCTTATGTCTCCTGCATTGGCAGGTGAGTTTTTTTTACCACTAGCACCACCTGGGAAGCCCAAGGGCTCAGCTGAGTCATTCCAAAAGCAGAAACATTTTTTAAAAAGGTTTTGTGAGTCCAAAAGTCTGTTATACACATCTGTGTCTCTTTCCCTGTCTTGTATACAGGGTCGTCATTGCCATCTTCCTAAATTCCATATATATGTGTTAGTATACTGTATTGGTGTTTTTCTTTCTGGCTTACTTCACTCTGTATAATCGGCTCCAGTTTCATCCATCTCATCAGAACTGATTCAAATGAATTCTTTTAACGGCTGAGTAATACTCCATTGTGTATATGTACCAAAGCTTTCTTATCCATTCATCTGCTGATGGACATCTAGGTTGTTTCCATGTCCTGGCTATTATAAACAGTGCTGCGATGAACATTGGGGTACATGTGTCTCTTTCAATTCTGGTTTCTCGGTGTGTATGCCCAGAAGTGGGATTGCTGGGTCATAAGGTACATTCTAACATGTATACTATCATGTGAATTGAATCGCCAGTCTATGTCTGACGCAGGATGCAGCATGCTTGGGGCTGGTGCATGGGGATGACCCAGAAAGATGTTATGGGGAGGGAGGTGGAGGGGGTTCATGTTTGGGAATGCATGTAAGAATTAAAGATTTTAAAATTTAAAAAATAAAAAACTAAAAAAAAAAATAAAAATAAAATAAAAAAAAAAAAAGGTTTTGTGTTGTAACAGGAGAAGGCAATGGCACCCCACTCCAGTACTCTTGCCTGGAAAATCCCATGGTGGGAGGAGCCTGGTGGGCTGCAGTCCACCGAGTTGCAAAGGGTCTAACACAGCTGAGTGACTTCACTTTCACTTTTCACATTCATGCATTGGAGAAGGAAATGGCAACCCACTCCAGTGTTCTTGCCTGGAGAATCCCAGGGGATGGCGGAGCCTGGTGGGCTGCCATCTCTGGGGTCGCACAGAGTTGGACACGACTGAAGCAACTTAGCAGCAGCAGCAGTGTTGTAACAACATGATTGGTTAAGTATCTATCTTCTCTATCTGACCTCTTTGAGGTAAGTAAGACTCATTGTACATGAAAACTGATTTGTTTCTTAAAACTGGATTTATATAATTTTATAGCCCCGAATCACATTAGAATTATAAACCCAAATAGCAACTATCTAGTAGAGTATATTATAGTATCCTCAAAAATGTTGACACTAAAACTACTTGAACAGTTGATAAAGCAAACAATTTCTTTTAACTAAACATCTCACCAGTCCTACAAATGTCACTGATCAAAGCCAGTAGTGTTAGGGATTTAAGCTGAAAGTAAATAGCACACTAAAGCAGGGAAGAGTCTTTAGCCATAAAACTATAATCCTCTCTTAATATATGGGATTTCATTGCTTCACCAGAGTTGAGAGGCATAGTTTTGCTAACAAGTGGATAAAGGCATCAGAAGGAAGGTGACAAAGATAGTGCCAGGGTGTTTTTTATAAGTAGAAATAAGGAATCCTAGCTTGGCACCAGGCACTCCATTACCCTAGGAGGTTTGTAAAATAACAATCAAATAACTACATTTCTCTTTTATCAAATGCAAATGATCTTACTATATTTTACGTGTCAAATGACCTCCCTATGAATGGAATAGATATATCGCTAATAATTTGCACCTGTTTAATTTCTAGGTTAAAGTTGGTAACAATGCATTTATGTGGTGAGTAAGTTCAGTTCAGTTCAGTTGCTCAGTCGTGTCTGACTCTTTGTGACCCCATGAATCACAGCACGCCAGGCCTCCCTGTCCATCACCAACTCCCGGAGTTCACTCAGACTCACGTCCATCGAGTGGGTGATACCATCCAGCCATCTCATCCTCTGTCGTCCCTTTCCCCTCCTGCCCCCAATCCCCCCCAGCATCAGAGTCTTTTCCAATGAGTCAACTCTTCGCATGAGGTGGCCAAAGTACTACAGTTTCAGCTTTAGCGTCATTCCTTCCAAAGAACACCCAGGGCTGATCTTCAGAATGGACTGGTTGGATCTCCTTGCAGTCCAAGGGACTCTCAAGAGTCTTCTCCAACACCACACTTCAAAAGCATCAATTCTTTGGTGCTCAGCTTTCTTCACAGTCCAACTCTCACATCCATACATGACTACTGGAAAAACCGTTGCCTTGACTAGACGGACCATAGTCGGCAAAGTAATGTCTCTGCTTTTGAATATGCTATCTAGGTTGGTCATAACTTTTCTTCCAAGGAGCAAGCGTCTTTTAATTTCATGGCTGCAGTCACCACCTGTAGTGATGTTGGAGCTCCAAAAATAAAATCTGACACTGTTTCCACTGTTTCCCGTCTATTTCCCATGAAGTGATGGGACCGGATGCCATGATCTTCATTTTCTGAATGTTGAGCTTTAAGCCAACTTTTTCCCTCTCCTCTTCCACTGTCATCAAGAGGCTTTTTAGCTCCTCTTCACTTTCTGCCATAAGGGTGGAGTCATCTGCATATCTGAGGTTATTGATATTTCTCCCGGCAATCTTGATTCCAGCTTGTGTTTCTTCCAGTCCAGCATTTCTCATGATGTACTCTGCATATAAGTTAACTAAGCAGGGTGACAATATACAGCCTTGACATACTCCTTTTCCTATTTGGAACCAGTCTGTTGTTCCATGTCTAGTTCTAACTGTTGCTTCCTGACCTGTATATAGGTTCTCTCAAGAGGCAGGTCAAGTGGTCTGGTATTCCCATCTCTTGAAAAATTTTCCACAGTTTATTGTGATCCACACAGTCAAAGGCATAGTCAATAAAGCAGAAATAGATGTTTTTCTGGAACTCTCTTGCTTTTTCCATGATCCAGCGGATGTTGGCAATTGGATCTCTGGTTCCTCTGCCTTTTCTAAAACCAGCTTGAATATCTGGAAGTTCATGGTTCATGTGTTGCTGAAGCCTGGCTTGGAGAATTTTGAGCATCACCTTACTAGCATGTGAGATGAGTGCAATTGTGCAGGAGTTTGAGCATTCTTTGGCATTGCCTTTCTTTGGAATTGGAATGAAAACTGACCTTTTTCAGTCCTGTGGCCACTGCTGAGTTTTCCAAATTTGCTGGTATATTGAGTGCAGCACTTTCACAGCATCATCTTTCAGGATTTGAAATAGCTCAACTGGAATTCCATCACCTCCACTAGCGTTGTCGGTAGTGATGCTTCCTAAGGCCCACTTGACTTCACATTCCAGGATGTCTGGCTCCAGGTGAATGATCATACCATTGTGATTATCTTGGTCATGAAGATCTTTTTGTACAGTTCTTCTGTGTATTCTTGCCACCTCGTCTTATGAGGTGGTGAGTAAAGTGTGATGCTATAGTTAAGTAGAAGCATTACTTGAGTAATGAAACACATATAGAGAAAATAATAACAAAATAGCTATGCATAGAGTCAGAAATGACATAAAATGCTGGAAAGTTTGTATACTTTTAAATTTTAAATAAGCCATCACTTAAAATGCAGCTCCATTTCCCCCATCCCCTAGTCCCCTGCAACCACAGTCCTTAAAAACAATCTTGATAGATCCCAATTTTTTGCAGAAAGCTTTCCCTAATTCACTTTGTGAGTCTTGTTTCTTTCCTATGATTCTACAGTTTGTGACTTCTTCTTCATTAAAGCGTTTATAACAGTTGTGCACTGGCTTACTAGTAGCTGTGGAATTGTTTCCCACAGCAGCAAAAGCAAAAGAAGCAACTTTCTCCTTTCCCCGTCTTCCTGTGCTGTTTCCAGTCGCGTTGGTTGTCAGTATGAAAAAGAAGAGGTTTGGTCGCAGTGGATACAGATTCCACGCTCTTCTTTCCTCCCCAGACTCCTCTAACCAACCACGCACCACAACAGCCACCATCATAAGCCACATTCTCTCCCCTTCCCCTTCCCAAATGTGTTCAGGAGAACCGATGCTTTCCATCTTTGAGAGACACACATTACAATATATTAGCAAACTCCCATTTTTATCATTTAGATAATAAACTACATTAAAAATAGTAAACTTTGGGGGGGGGCGGTCCTAAGATGGTGGAGGAATAGGACGGGGAGACCACTTTCTCCCTCACAAATTCCTCAAAAGAACATTTCAACGCTGAGCAAACTCCACAAAACTACTTCTGAATGCTGGCAGAGGACATCAGGCACCCAGAAAAGCAGATCATTGTCTTCAAAAACAGGTAGGAAAAAATATAAAAGACAAAAAAAGAGACAAATGAGGTGGGGAGGGAGCTCCGTCCTGGGAAGGGAAGCCCATCCCGGGAAGGGAATTTTAAGAAGAGAGGTTTCCAAACACCAGGAAACACTCTCCCTGCCGAGTCTGTGGCGAGCCTTGGAAACACAGAGGGCAACATAACAGGAAGGAAAAATAGATAAATAATTAAAACCAAGAGATTACAAGCCCAACAATAACTCCCCAGCAGAAAAGCAGCACAGATGCCTGCATCTGCCACTAACAAGGGGGGGCAGGGCAGGGAGGCGCGGGAGGCGCGGGCTGCAGTGCTTCTTAAGAATCGGGCAAGAATGCCCCCGCGTAACCGGAACGAACTAACTTGGGCTAGCAAACCAGACTGTGGGATAGCTACCACTCGAAAAGCTTGAACATAAGACACCACCAGGACCGCGCACAGAACAAAGGATGGAATGGAAATAGCCGGCTGCAGACCATCCCCCGCCGGGGACAGGCAGCCAGAGCCGTAAGGGCTGGAAAGGGGCAATTGCAGCCCCAGAGAAACTTTACCTACCAAACTGCAAGCAGGCTTCTTTGCCAAGACTTCTGGGGGTGCTGGACAGTCACCATCTGCCTCACAAGGGGCGCCAGCCGTACACCCAGAAAACTGAGCAGCAGAGACGGGAAAGGCGACAGGTTGCAGCGATCATGCTTGCCAAACACCTGAGATACTTGGACCTGGGAATGGCACAAAACACAGTCCCAACCGAATCTGAGCCTCTGAGGGCTACCTGAGCGCCGAACCTGAGCGGCTTAGACCGGGGAGGTGCACGCAGCCTAGGGGCAGCCTCAGAGTGTTCCCGGCTGAGCGTCATAGAGCCAGAGCGGTTTGTGTGCCGCGAGCAGGGATAGGCCCAGTCGGGCTGAGACACTGTGTGCACACGACAGTGCTATTTGTGTGCAGCATCCCTCCCTCCCCACAGCGCGACTGAACAAGTGAGCCTAAAAAAGAAAAAAAAGTGTCCACCACCACCCACCCCGTGTCAGGATGGAAATCAGACACTGAAGAGACCAGCAAACAGAAGAAGTTAAACAGAGGGAACCGCCTTGGAAGTGACCCCACACTGCCCACAACACCAGAGAAACAGCCAGATATATCTTTACTATTTTTACAATCATTCCTTTTTTTTTCTTTTCTTTTCTTTTCTTTTTTTTGCTTTTGGTGATGCTGTTGTGGGGTTGTTTTTTCTTTCCTTTTTCTTCTTCTTTTTTTTCTAACTTTTAAAAATTAAGTCCTCTATTTCTCCTCTAATTTTTATTTCTATAACCTACTATTACTTTTCAAAAAAAAAAGGACTCTATTTTTTAAAGCAAACACTGTATATAGTCTTTGTGTGGTTGTTGGTGGTGTTTTTAAAATAATTCTTGTGGCTTTTTCTTTTGTTTTTGTTTTGCTTTCTTGGTTTTTTTTTTTTTCTTCTTTCCTTCTTCTTTTCTTTAATATTGTATTTTTGAAAATCCAACCTCTACTCTAGATTTTTAATCTTTGCTTTTTGGTTTTTGTTGTCAATTTTGTATATTTAAAAACACAAACTTCACTACCCAATTTTACCTGAGAGCGAGATTACTGGCTTGACCACTCTCTTCTCCTTTGGACTCTCCTTTTTCTCCACCAGGTGGCCTCTGTCTCTTCCCTCCCCCTTCTCTTCTCTATCCAACTCTGTGACTCTCTGTGTGTTCCAGACGGTGGAGAACACCTAAGGAACTGGTTACTGGCAGGATTTGTCTCTCTCCTTTTCATTTCCCTCTTTTATCCTCCTGGCCACCTCTGCCTACTTCCTCCCTCTCCTCTCCCCTGTATAATTCCATGAATACCTCTGAGCAGTCTAGACAGTGGAGCACACATAAGGAAGTGATTACTGGCTAGCTTGCTCTCTCCTCTTTTGATCTCACCACATCTCATTCCAGTCACCTCTAATTCCCCCTCCCTCTTCTCTTCTCCATGTAACTCAGTGAACCTCTCTGGGTGTCCTTCAATGTGGAGAAACTTTTCATCTTTAACTTAGATGTTTTATCATCGGTGCTGTATAGATGGAGAAGTCTAGAGCCTACTGTAAAAATAAAACTGAAAACCAGAAGCAGGAGGCTTAAGTCCAAAGCCTGAAAACATCAGAGAACTCCTGAATTCATGGAAAATTAATCAATAGGAGCTCATCAAATGCCTCCATACCTACACTAAAACCAAGCTCCACCTAAGGGCCAACAAGTTCCAGAGCAAGACATACCATGCAAATTCTCCAGCAACATAGGAACACACCCCTGAGCTTCAATATACAGGCAGCTCAAAGTTACTCCAAAACCATTGACATCTCATAACCCATTACTGGTCACTCCATTGCACTCCAGAGAGAAGAAACCCAGCTCCACCCACCAGAACTCCAACACAAGCCTCCCTAACCAGGAAACCTTGACAGGCCACTGATACAACCCCACCCACAGTGAGGAAGCTCCATAATAAAGAGAACTCCACAAATTCCCAGAATATAGAAAGGCCATCCCAAACGCAGCAATATAACCAAGATGAAGAGAGAGAGGAATACCCAGCAGGTAAAGGAACAGGATAAATGCTCACCAAACCAAACAAAAGAGGAAGACATAGGAAATCTACCTGAGAAAGAATTCCGAATATTGATAGTGAAGATGATCCAAAATCTTGAAATCAAAATGGAATCACAGATAAATAGCCTGGAGACAAGGATTGAGAAGATGCAAGAAAGGTTTAACAAGGACCTAGAAGAAATAAAAAAGAGTCAATATATAATGAATAACGCAATAAATGAGATCAGAAACACTCTGGAGGCAACAAATAGTAGAATAATGGAGGCAGAAGATAGGATTAGTGAAATAGAAGGTAGAATGGTAGAAATAAATGAATCAGAGAGGAAACAAGAAAAATGAATTAAAAGAAATGAGGACAATCTCAGAGATCTCCAGGACAATATGAAATGCTCCAACATTCGAATTATAGGAGTCTCAGAAGAAGAAGACAAAAAGAAAGACCATGAGAAAATCCTTGAGGAGATAACAGTTGAAAAATTCCCTAAAATGGGGAAGGAAATAATCACCTAAGTCCAAGAAACCCAGAGAGTTCCAAATAGGATAAACCCAAGGCAAAACACCCCAAGACACATATTAATCAAATTAACAAAGATCAAACACAAAGAACAAATATTAAAAGCAGCAAGGGGAAAACAACAAATAACACACAAGGGGAATCCCATAAGGATAATAGCTGATCTTTCAATAGAAACTCTTCAGGCTAGGAGTGCCGGGATCCAGCCCCGGTGGATCCAGGGAATTCGAAGCGGGGACGGCATTGGTGTGAGAAAAACTTATTTGTTTATTAATATAAGATTAGATTAAGAAATAATAGTGTAGTAGGAAAATTAAGTGGAGAAAGAGGGCTGAATAACTTGGATTATGTGGAAGACCAATAAAATTCCAGAGAAGGAACTTGCACCATCTACGTTGGGCCACCGGAGCTCGCTTGAATATCTAAGGGTGCCTCACCTTAGGCTCCCTTTCACGTGCGTCTTAACAGCCAGGGCAAGTAAGTAGACTTGGTGAGCCTCCGCGCCCCAGATGGGAATTCAGCCTGAAATTAAAGTAAAGAGGAGAGGGAGGGAAAGGGGGAAAAGGAGAGAGAGAGAGAAAGACACGGGGGAAACCAGTCCAGTGACTGGCTCTGGCCTCTATTGTTCAGAAGGCCTTTTATACTTTTGATAAAACATGGAGATCAATGGGTAACACAAAGTTATGCAGCGTTAGCAGCCCAGACTCTTATCAAAAACCAAGCTTTTCTCTCTGCATACCTAGTTGTATACACAAGTCTTAGGTAATTTACATCATCTTCCGGCCAAAAGGGCCAATTAACATTTTACAGCCTTTTTCTGATAAGGGTTTGTCAACCAGAAGACTTATTTGTGTTGATCTTCCCAAGGTCTAGTGCCAGTCTCAGAAAGCACTAAATAAAGTTACATTCTTACATAGCAAGGACACAAGAGGAGTACAGTGATATATAACAAAGAGAAAAGTAATTAACTCTAAAGTCTAGTGTTGCTAACATCAAAACTACTATATATCTTTTTCCATATCCCGTTTACATTGATTAACATCCTCCCAGGTGCCTAAAAGATAAAGAATATGGAGGCCTGGTGGCAATCATTGAGTCAACAGTGAAAACCTGTCACCAGTATGATTTTTAGCTCTTTAGAAAAGGCTCTGTATTTTTAAGATGCTTTGAGCTCTGTGCCTCTCGTGGTTGGGGGGTTGTAAGCAATTCACAAGCTGTAAGAGATCCAGGGAACCTGTTAGGCAAGCTAGAGAGCTATCAGAGGGGGTTTAACTGAAACATCCCTTTCAAATGCAGAAGACTAAAGCTCTGAATTGACTTTTTCCCAGAGAATATCAGAAGAGTGGAAAAGCAGGCAGATTCTTATTTTTTGGGGGGTGGATGCTCAGGAAATTCCAGGGGGGAAACCTGAGGTCTGATTAGTCTTGCCATCAGAGCTCTGCCGCATGACCTTGTCACGGGTAGAATTCCTCATGTTGGCTCCCGGCACAGGGGGGAATGGCAAGACATACTTGAAGTGATGAAAGAAAATAACTGTACCCAGCAAGGATCTCATTCAATTATGAAGGAGAAATCAAAATCTTTACAGACAAGCAAAAGCTGAGAGAATTCAGCACCACCAAACCAGCTCTCCAACAAATGCTAAAGGATATTCTCTAGACAGGAAACACAAAAAGGGTGTATAAACCCGAACCCAAAACAATAAAGTAAATGGTAATGGGATCATACTTATCAATAATTACCTTAAATGTAAATGGGTTGAATGCCCCAACCAAAAGGCAAAGACTGGCCGAATGGATACAAAAACAAGACCCCTCTATATGCTGCTTACAAGAGACCCACCTCAAAACAAGGGACACATACAGACTGAAACTGAAGGGCTGGAAAAGATATTCCATGCAAATAGAGACCAAAAGAAAGCAGGAGTGGCAATACTCATATCCGATAAAATAGACTTTAAAACAAAGGCTGTGAAAAGAGACAAAGAAGGCCACTATATAATGATCAAGGATCAATCCAAGAAGAAGATATAACAATTATAAATATATATACACCCAACATAGGAGCACCACAATATGTAAGACAAATGCTAACAAGTATGAAAGGGGAAGTTAACAATAACACAATAATAGCGGGAAACTTTAATACCCCACTCACACCTATGGACGGATCAACTAAACAGAAAATTAACAAAGAAATGCAAACTTTAAATGATACATTAGATCAGTTAGACCTAATTGATATCTATAGGACATTTCACCCCAAAACAATGAATTTCACCTTTTTCTCAACTGCTCATGGAACCTTCTCCAGGATAGATCACATCCTGGGCCATAAATCTAACCTTGATAAATTAAAAAAAATTGAAATCATTCCAAGCATCTTTTCTGACCATAATGCATTAAGATTAGATCTCAATTACAGGAGAAAAACTATTAAAAATTCCAACATATGGAGGCTGAACAACACGCTTCTGAATAGCCAACAAATCACAGAAGAAATCCAAAAAGAAATCAAAATATGCATAGAAACTAATGAAAATGAAAACACAACAACCCAAAACCTGTGGGACACTATAAAAGCAGTGCTAAGAGGAAAGTTCATAGCAATACAGGCATACCTCAAGAAACAAGAAAAAAGTCAAATAAACAACCTAACTCTACACCTAAAGCAACTAGAAAAGGAAGAAATGGAGAACCCCAGAGTTAGTAGAAGGAAAGAAATCTTAAAAATTAGGACAGAAATAAATGCAAAAGAAACAAAAGAGACCATAGCAAAAATCAACAAAGCCAAAAGCTGGTTCTTTGAAAGGATAAATAACCATTAGCCAGACTCATCAAGAAACAAAGAGAGAAAAATCAAATCAATAAAATTAGAAATGAAAATGGAGAGATCACAACAGACAACACAGAAATACAAAGGATCATAAGAGACTACTATCAGCAATTATATGCCAATAAAATGGACAACGTGGAAGAAATGGACAAATTCTTAGAAAAGTACAACTTTCCAAAACTGAAATTGAAACTGTAATCAGAAATCTTCCAGCAAACAAAAGCCCAGGTCCAGACGACTTCACAGCTGAATTCTACCAAAAATTTAGAGAAGAGCTAACACCTATCCTCCTCAAACTCTTCCAGAAATTGCAGAGGAAGGTAAACTTCCAAACTCATTCTATGAGGCCGCCATCACCCTAATACCAAAACCTGACAAAGATGCCACAAAAAAAGAAAACTACAGGCCAATATTACTGATGAACATAGATGCAAAAATCCTCAACAAATTTCTAGCAATCAGAATCCAACAACACATTAAAAAGATCATGCACCATGACCAAGTGGGCTTTATCCCAGGGATGCAAGGATTCTTCAATATCCGCAATTCAATCAATGTAATTCACCACATTAACACATTGAAAAATAAAAGCCATATGATTATCTCAATAGATGCAGAGAAGGCCTTTGACAAAATTCAACATCCATTTATGATAAAAACTCTCCAGAAAGCAGGAATAGAAGGAACATACCTCAGCATAATAAAAGCTATATATGACAAACCCACAGCAAACATCCTCAATGGTAAAAAATTGAAAGCATTTCCCTAAAGTCAGGAACAAGACAAGGGTGCCCACTTTCACCGCTACTATTCAACATAGTTCTGGAAGTTTTGGCCACAGCAATCAGAGCAGAAAAAGAAATAAAAGAATCCAAATTGGAAAAGAAGAAGTAAAACTCTCACTGTTTGCAGATGACATGATCTTCTACATAGAAACCCTAAAGACTCCACCAGAAAATTACTAGAGCTAATCAATGAATATAGTAAAGTTGCAGGTATAAAATCAACACACAGAAATCCCTTGCATTCCTATACACGAATAATGAGAAAGTAGAAAAAGGAATTAAGGAAACAATTCCATTCACCATTGCAACGAAAAGAATAAAATACTTAGGAATATACCTACCTAAAGAAGCTAAAGACCTATATATAGAAAGCTATAAAACACTGATGAAATAAATCAAAGAGGACACTAATAGATGGAGAAATATACCAAGTTCATGGATCGGAAGAATCAATATAGTGAAAATGAGTATACTACCCAAAGCAATGTATAAATTCAATGCAATCCCTATCAAGCTACCAGCGATATTTTTCACAGAACTAGAACAAATAATTTCAAGATTTGTATGGAAATACAAAAACCTCGAATAGCCAAAGCAATCTTGAGAAAGAAGAATGGAACTGGAGGAATCAACTTGCCTGACTTCAGGCTCTACTACAAAGCCACAGTCATCAAGACAGTATGGTACTGGCACAAAGACAGAAATATAGATCAATGGAACAAAATAGAAAGCCCAGAGATAAATCTACACACATATGGACACCTTATCTTTGACAAAGGAGGCAAGAATATACAATGGAGTAAAGACAATCTCTTTAACAAGTGGTGCTGGGAAAACTGGTCAACCACTTGTAAAAGGATGAAACTAGATCACTTTCTAACACCGCACACAAAAATAAACTCGCAATGGATTAAAGATCTAAATGTAAGACCAGAAACTATAAAACTCCTAGAGGAGAATATAGGCAAAACACTCTCCGACATAAATCACAGCAGGATCCTCTATGATCCACCTCCCAGAATTCTGGAAATAAAAGCAAAAATAAACAAATGGGATCTAATTAAAATTAAAAGCTTCTGCACAACAAAGGAAACTATAAGCAAGGTGAAAAGACAGCCTTCGGAATGGGAGAAAATAATAACAAATGAAGCAACTGACAAACAACTAATCTCAAAAATATACAAGCAACTTATGCAGCTCAATTCCAGAAAAATAAATGACCCAGTCAAAAAATGGGCCAAAAAACTAAATAGACATTTCTCCAAAGAAGACATACGGATGGCTAACAAACACATGAAAAGATGTTCAACATCACTCATTATGAGAGAAATGGAAATCAAAACCACAATGAGGTACCACTTCACATCAGTCACAATGTCTGCGATCCAAAAGTCTACAAGCAATAAATGCTGGACAGGGTGTGGATAAAAGGGCACCCTCTTACACTGTTGGTGGGAATGCAAACTAGTACAGCCACTATGGAGAACAGTGTGGAGATTCCTTAAAAATTGCAAATAGAACTGCCTTATGACCCAGCAATCCCACTGCTGGGCATACACACCGAGGAAACCAGAATTGAAAGAGACACATGTATCCCAATGTTCATCGCAGCACTGTTTATAATAGCCAGGACATGGAAACAACCTAGATGTCCATCAGCAGATGGATGGATAAGAAAGCTGTGGTACATATACACAATGGAGTATTACCTAGCCATTAAAAATAATACATTTGAATCAGTTCTAATGAGATGGATGAAACTGGAGCCGATTATACAGAGTGAAGTAAGCCAGAAAGAAAAACACCAATACAGTATACTAACACATATATATGGAATTTAGGAAGATGGCAATGACGACCCTGTATGCAAGACAGGGAAAGAGACACAGATGTGTATAGTGGACTTTTGGACTATGTGGGAGAGGGAGAGGGTGGGATGATTTGGGAGAATGGCATTGAAACATGTATACTATCATGTAAGAAACGAATTGACAGTCTATGTCCAATTCAGGGTATAGGATGCTTGGGGCTGGTGCACGGGGATGACCCAGAGAGATGTTATGGGAAGGGAGGTGGGAGCGGGTTCATGTTTGGGAACGCATGCACACCCATGGTGGATTCATGTCAATGTATGGCAAAACCAATATAAAAAAAAATAAAAATAACTTCTTAAAAAAAATTGTAAACTTTGGGAGGAAACAATTCCACCTCCCAAATCTCATCTAAGTATGTTTTTTGGCCTTTCCTAACCCAGCTTAATCAAGTTGACAGTGGACCTATGTGACACAACCTCGTTAAGCTTCAACTCTCTCATAGGGATGGGGTGAAGTGTAAATGAAATAATTAGGCACTTATTTCACTATCTATCTTTCAGTTCAATTTTAGTAAGTTTGCTTTTTCTTAGTCGTACTGTTACAAAATAATCTATGTATCTATTTTAAGGGAAATGGCCTCATTGACACCCAGTGTAGCATGTTTTATGATGTGTGCCTGTGTGCTAAGTCACTTCATTCATGTCTGACTCTGTGGAAACCTATGGACTGTAGCCGGCCAAGCTCATCTGTCCATGGGATTCTCCAGACAAGAATACTGGAATGGAGAGCTATGCCCTCCTCCAGGGAATCTTCCCAACCCAGGGATCGAACTCACGTCTCTTACATCTCCTGCATTATTAGGCATGTTCTTTACCATTAGTGCCACCTGGGAAGCCCATGTTTATTATAATTGTAATTAAATGTTATTATAAAAGGAGAAAGAGATTTCTTAAATTTATATGGTTAGGAAAACACAGTAAATTTTAAAAGAACCCAACAACTAAATTAACAAATGTATCTAATGTGAGAGATGCTGAAATAAATTTTCTCTTCCAAAACTGCCTCTGGGCACAGTGCCGTGTTCTCTATGTGATGACTGAATTCTGCCACTTATTTCTCCATGAACATCAGAGAAATAGGATCAGTACACTATGCCAAGATATTATTTGACCTTTAGTTGGCTTAAATCAATTGTATTACCCTCTCTTTACAAGAGGATCCAAAGAATTCATAAACACAAATTGAATCTAGAACAATTAAAATATATGATAGTTTGGATAGAGAATAGTCATCCAGATTATCTAAAATTATATTATTGTCTATTCATTGCTCTTTTTGATAAATTTATTTTTCACTACGGATGTATTTTTGTGATATTTTACATTGTTATAGGTCGAATTTGTTTTTTTACAGTGTATACATATTTAAAAATAATTGTTCCCTATTAATAAAAATTGTAAGTTCCAGAACCTTATTTTTAAAATTGTGCTATGCATGAAAAGATGCTCAACATTGCTAATCATTAGAGAAATTCAAATCAAAACTGCAACAAGGTACCACCTCACACCTATCAGAATGGCCATCATTTAAAAGTCTAAAAATAACAAATGCTGGAGAGGGTTTGGAGAAAAAAGAACCCTCCTACACTGTTGGTAAGGATGTAAATTAGTGCAGCCACTATGGAAAACAGTATGAAAGTTCCTGAAAAAACTAAAAATAGAATTGCTTCTTGATCCAAAAATCCCACTCTTGGGCCTATATCTGGAAAAAGCTATACTTCGGAAAAATACAGGCACCCTTATGTTCACTGTAGCACTGTTTACAACAGCCAAGACATGGAAACAATGTAAATATCTATCAACAGAGAAATGGGTAAAGACTATGTGATACATATATGCAATGGAATACTACTCAGCCATAGAAAAGAAGGAAATTATACAATTTGTGACACCATTTAGGGACCTAGAGTTTATCATATGAAGTGATGTAAGTCAGAAAGAGAAATACTAAAGGATATCATTTATATGTACTTCCCAGGTGGCACCACTGGTAAAGAGCCTGTCTGCCAATTCAGGATACATGAGATGTGGGTTTGATCCCTGGGTCAGGACGATCCCCTGGAGAAGGAAATGGCATCCCACTCCAGTACTCTTGCCTGGAGAATCCCCAGGGACAGAGGAGCCTGGCGGGCTACAGTCCACGGGGTTGCAAAGAGTCCGACACAAGTGAGCTTGTCTGTGAAACAGAGACAGACTCACAGACGCAGAGAACAGACTGTTGTTGCCAAGGGGCTGGGGGCTGAGAGAGGCGGGGATTGGGAGTTTAGGATTAGCAGATGCAAACTATTATTTGTACGTACAAATGAACACACCAGAAGCTATCACAACATCATAAATCAGCTATACTTCAATAAGGTAAATTTACAACATGCTGCTGTGAGTATCCTTGTAAGTGTTTCCTTGTCTTAATCACCAGATGCACAGCAGGACATAGGTACCTCCAGGTTCATATCTTGCACTCTCTTTTTCATTTATCTCTCTGTATCTATCTCTCATCACTTCTAGTTCACCCCATATGCAGTCCACATCTATGCATTCACACACCAAGTGTTAGATCACTGCTTTATAAATTAAAAGTCACACTATATGTAAGTTAGAATGGCTACCATCACAAACAAACAAACAAACAAAAAATGAGCAATTCTTCATCGTAGAGATTTAGTATTCGCTGGACCAATTTCTAGTGAATGTGATATGAGTAGTAGCTTGACTGAGCAATAATAGATACGTCGATTTCCTTGGTAAACCTACATTGGAGACCCGTCTTCGCTGGGAATAACCGCTGGGATGGAAATTGAATCATTTGATGAGAATGCCCTTTAATGAACTGTGTTTGCAATTTCCTAAATGGCAGGAGTGAGGGTGGAACGTAATTACACCTCCTCCCTAAATGATGGGAAGATGTTCACTAATCAGGCCTAAATGCTTTTATGTACTAATGTCATTACTAGGGAAAAAATTAAAATCACTTTAACTAAGGATTAAGCGTATGTGAGGATAGAAAGGCCATCGCTGAGCCCAGCCGTTCACTGTTCTTTGTAATCATATTTCTGTGCATTAAATGGCAAGAGCAACATGCTCAGATCAGGGGGCTGTGTTAACACCGCACGGCATCAGAGCAGAACACTGGCTTCCTGATCTACTCGCCAAAATGCTTTCTTGCAAAATCACTAGAAGATGTAGTGCCTCTGGCCCACTTGATTGCAGGCTGTAGACTCTGAGTCAGTTAGGTGGCTGAGCCTTGCAAGCTGAGTTGAATGCATAGTTAGTGGTAATGGCAGTGAAGGTCATCTCCACACAGCCTTCTAAGCTATTTACTGTTTCATTCATTAAATGTGTAAATTGGCAAAATCACTTAACCTAGTGTATATACAATCTGCCACTTACAAATGGGATACAGTAGGCAGTAGGTAGCAGCAAGCCATCACTGCTACTGCATCAAGAATATTAATACAATTTTAAAAGCTGCAGCTTTTAAAGATACCAGGAGCTTTATTAAATAAAAATTTTATTGCTGTATAGTTGATGTACACTGTTGTGTTAGTTTCAGGCGAACAGCAAAGTGAATCGGTTATGTATATACATTTGTTGCTCAGCTGCTAAGTCGTGTCTGACTCATTGTGACCCCTCCACTATCTTCTGGAGTTTGCTCAAACTCAGGTCCATAGAGTCGGTGATGCCATCCAACCATCTCCTTCTCTATCGACCCCTTCCCCTCCTGCCTTCAATCTTTTCCAGCGTCAGGGTCTTTTCTAATGAGTTGGCTATTCGGATCAGGTGGCCAAAGTATTGGAGCTTCAGCTTCAGCATCAGAACTTCCAATGAAAATTCAGAGTTGATTTCCTTTAGGATTGACTGATTTGATTTCCTTGCAGTCCAAGGGACTCTCAAGAGTCTTCTCCAGCGCCACACTTGGAAAGCATCAATTGTTCAGCACTCAGCCTTTTTAAAATTCCCTTGGAGTAGGAAATGGGGAAATACCCACTCCAGTATTCTTGTTTTCAGAATTCCATGGAGAGAGGAGCCTGGTTTGCTACAGTCCAAGGGGTTGCAAAGAATTGGACATGACTGAATATACACGCACACACACGTCTTTGTTTTATAAGTGCTTTTGCTTGAGTTTCTTGTGGAAGTTGCAGAGGACACTTACTTTAAGAACCTATCAAATTGCTCAAATTCTTCTTTGCCTCACTTGTGTGTCCTTTGTTTGTAGAACATGCTGGTCTGCCTTTCTCAAGTTTACTGAGAGTCAGGCATTCAGATGTTATTATTTTATAACGGGGAACTTCAGCGTGTGCTGTGGCCACTTGGTGGGCCTAGCAGAGGGGCTGAGCCATCCCACAGGGTGGATCATGGCTCCCCAAATGCCAGTGTTCCAGAAGGGATGGAACAGAAGTTGTCAGCCCCCTTAAAGGACAGCTTGGAATGCATCCAGTGTCACTTCTTCCGCAGCTGATTCGTTGACCTGAGTAACAGACAAACTCTGCTTCCACGTGGGAGGGACATGAAATTACAGATGGAATAATCTCAAAAGATGACTTCGTGTACTTCTGACTTAAACGCTGACTCTTTCTTAACTAAGAAATTGGGGAGGCCACTTGCCAGGCAAAACCAAGATAGAAGTCTCTAGACTGAGCTGTTTTGCAACGTCCTCCTCTTTATAACCTTCTGGTCCCGTTTCAGTGACTGTATTGTGTGTGTCAAGCACCATCCGTATTGAATTCATCTTTTTCACAGATCAGAACTATCGGTATGGTGGCATAAACATTCTCAGTTTCTCCATTATTATTTGAATTTCATGCTTTTATGTTCATCGTCCCCCTGACCTGTGTTTGCAGTGATCTCCTTTCCCATTTGCACAGCTATGGTCCATTTTCTCCTTTGCTGTCTTCTTGGCTTTGTTATAGCGTGCACTGGTGACATGCCATGGCAGCGTCTCTGGTTCGTTCTGTCTCCTCGAGGTGCAGAGTGACAACAGAAGTGGCTGCGAAGCACCTGGACGTGGGTGGCAAGGGACCTGCAGGATATGATTCAGACAAAAGGGCCCCCGCATGCATAAATAAAAGGGCTTGGGGAACTTCTTGAGTCACCCATTATCTTTCATATTTCTCAATACAGCCATTGACAGTTTTATTATTTTGCCATCTTATATCTCCAATTGACAAAGATAATTTTTCAGCTTCAAAAGGCTCTATTGAAAAAACAGGGTCCATGCTCAAATTTATGTTCACCCAAAAGCCACAGTCTGGAGTTATGTATAGTGAAAGTGAAAGCCACTCAGTTGTGTCTGACTCTTTGCAACCTCATGGGATTCTCCAGGCCAGAATATTGGAGTGGGTAGCCTTTCCCTTCTCCAGGGTATCTTCTCAACCCAGATCTACCACATTGCAGGTGGATTCTTTACCAGCTGAGCCACAAGGGAAGCCTGGAGTTATGTACAAGCTTATTCTAGATAATATTTGATCAGAAAATTTAAAGGAAGAACAAACTAAAAGTGAAAATGTTTAGTCAGTTGTGTCCAACTCTTTGTGAACCTGTGGACTATAGCCCACCAGGCTCCTCTGTCCATGGAATTCTCTAGGCAAGAATACTAGAGTAACTTGCTATTTCCTACTTCTGGGGATCTTCAGACCCAGGGATTGAGCTGACGTCTCTTGTGTCTCCTGCATTGGTAGACAGATTCTTTACCACTGAGCCACCTGGGAAGTTTATATCTTGAGAGAGATTTAATCCATTTTTTACCTGACTCCAGTGCTGTGCAGTATGTTTTAAGGCCAATAATTCTGTGACTAAGTTAACTCTGTTTTCATCTGTGCTTCCCTAAAGCCATGGGGCCATCTTTACAGAAGTAGAGGTTGGCCCCGAAAGCCTTCAGGCTGGATGTATTTGAAGAAACACAAGTTGGGCTAAGAGAAACCCTACCCAGTGGGTTACATTATTTCTTTAAATGCAGTCTTCATTTTCCTATAGTTCTTTATTTTGTTACAAAGTCCCTCATCCAAGCTCTGGGTATGTTATACTTGTTCACTCACTACCTCTTTCACCCATCCATCTGTTCACTTAGTAAATGACCATTTCATTCTCACTCACCATCAAGTACCATCGTCAAAAGCAGAGCAAGATCAACGTTATGTAACCAAATGGGGGTCTGGCTGCTTGATGCTAAAAAGCCATAAAAGAGGCCAGGTTGGTGGGAAGGAAAGTTTATTTCGGAGGTGAGTAATTGGGGGTGGGGGTGGGGGCAGCCACCAGTCCAAAGACTGACTCCTCCCTTGACAAATCAAGGGGCAAGAACTTTTATAGACAGAGGGTGGAGCTCCATGCTCCTCAGTCCGCTCTGAGATTCATCTTCAAATTTGTTACCAGTGGTCTGACCAGCATCATCTTGATGGTTTCCTGTACAGTTAGTTTTCAGTTCCAGGCGCAGTTTGTTTCCATTTCCTTGAGGCCAGTTCTCAGAATTGTGGCTACAGTCTGTGTCATTAACTTCTTCCACCTGGTGGGGATTTCAGTATAGGACAGCTCACAGAATATGGTTCAGAATACTAGCTTTAGCCCTTGAGAAGGGACTAAAGGTCCTTGACCATGCTTAAAGACTGTATTATTATTATCTGGTCTTCTTTGACTCTTTTCCTTTGTTTCTGCATGTTCATGCTTCTCTGATTAAACTTATTTGGCTAAAGTTTCTCTACAGACAAGAGGCAGGCAGACGAAATGGGGGATGGCACCAAGGACCATAGGGTCCTGCTCCATTTTATTGAAACATTCCTCTCCTCCGATAGACCGCCTTCTGGCAGGGAGGATACATCACTAGAGAATACGTGAGCGTGCTTTGTGCTCTAATAAAAGGACTGCCATGCATCCTGTGTAATAGACACATGTTTTTAATAACTGCTCCAAACTCACACCCCATCTTTCCTGGGGTGAAGCCCCAAACTTCCTTTGGTAACCAAGTCTCCCCTGATCTGTTCATGCTATGTTGGATCATTTTGATTGAAAACAATCCGAGTATCACATTTTCTTGGGCCACAATTAGTTCTAGGAGGGTCTTGGCCAGGAAGGACACCATGGAGCTTCTAAGAGCTTCTGTCTGGTTGGGAGAAGCTGCGTCATTTAAATCCCCAGGGTGAAGCTACAGGAGGGCCTAGTCATGACCTGGGGTCTCAGGACCTGAGTCCTGGATCAAGCTGTGCCCGAGAACATTGTTACCTTTCCAGTTGTGGGAGCGAATAGATGACCTTTACTTTTAAAATAAATTTTATTTAGCATCTCTGCTGCATGTAAATGAGTGATTTCCAAAATACATTTGGAGATCACTTGTCTTTTTACTATAAACCAGCATGCCCCAAGGCGTGCTTCTGTGCAAGTAATAAGTACTGTTCTGATTGGAAGATGTGAAACAAAAAGTTACTGATTTACAAACTCAAATTGTTTTTGCCAGCTCATCTGGGAATATGCTTTTTGAATGTCATTTGAAATCTTAAAGTGTCCAAGAGCAATCTGTATAGGCAACGCTCAGTTGCTGTGTATATAATTTCAACAGGCTCTTAAAGAGATTATAGGATTGATTCAGATGCTTGATTTGATTTGAGTAAAGTAAATCTGGGCCTCAGAAAACTTTGTTTCCTCAGAGAGTATGCAATGCCATTCCTCAATGGCAGGGGTTGATGAATAATTATGAAATGCTTAGATGAAAGAACAAAGGGTCCCCGTGTAAGTCCTAAAGAATCAGAGAAAAGCAAATGCAAAATGATAGTTGCTTTTTTTCTTTTCTCTATAGATTATGGGGGCTTCCCTGGTGACATAGTGGTAAAGAGTCCACCTGCCAATGCGCGAGATGCTGGTTGGATCCCTGCACTGGGAAGATCCCCTGGAGGAGGAAAGGGCAACCCACTCCAGTATTCTTGCCTGGGGAATCCCACGAACAGAGGAGCCTGGTGGGCTACAGCCTATAGGGTCACAAAGAGTTGGGCATGACTGAGCGACTAAACAGCAGCTATATATTAAGTAACCCCTGCCATCCAGTTTGTTGGTGTGGCCTGAGGCAGGGAGAGTTAACGAATAAACCACAGAGGGAAAATGGAGTAGGACATTTTTAGGAAAGAGATATCATTGATCTGATTACCTTTCTATGTTATTGATCTGCTGGTCTGCAAATAAATAACATATTTTCCTATTTTTAATATATTAGTGACTTCTGAGAAGATGTTATTTGGATATTTAATGAAATCTGAAGTAGAACACAATTATATTTGTAGCTCCCCAAGTATATTCAGTAACATAACCTTGGTGCATGAGAGGCTTGGATGCTCACGTCATGAAGGTCCTGCTCAGAGTAACAGGTGTTGGTGTCCCTTTGCTTCTTCAGCGAGTCCCTTTTGTGTATAAAAGGAATGTAAAAACCATATATTACCCGTGATCTCCCCATATGCCAAGGAAGCATTTTTCAAGTTACAGTATCTTTTCATTCAACACGACGGAATAGCATAAACTAGGAAAAACAGCATTAAATTATTTTTTAAAGTAGATTAACATTCTAATTGTTTCCCATTATTATGAATTTGATTAATTATGCAGGAAGGCCAAGATAAATAAGCCATGAGAAGCTCCTTTGATGCTGAAATGCCACTTAGGACTGATTTGCTAATTAAGAGACAAGCTGTAGTGACAATGCTCTTACTTCATGGGTGAATCCTCTTCAATTTCATTATTCTCAAAATCATGAAATTGACTGGTAAGTGTCTTGTTAGACTACTTCTTAAAGTACAGTATAACAGCATTGAGTAATTTTTATTAAATTCCAGCCAAACTCCATTAAAGAAAAGTAGTATATACTTATATCTTTTGTCTAAACACATCTCACTTTTATTATTTCCATTGAGATATTACCCTGAGACAAAGAAAAAGTTATGCCTAATTACATGTTCACTGACTTTTGTCTTTTTAACTTTGGCTGAATATTCATTGTTCTCCTTAAATTTTGGATTTCTCTTTATGTGTGCATGTGTGCTAGGTTGATTCAGTCGTGTCTGGCTCTTTGAGACCCTATGGACTGCAGCCTACCAAGCTCCTCTGGCCATGGGGATTCTCCCAGGCAAGAATACTGGAGTGGATTGCCATGCCCTCTTCCAGGAGATCTTCCTGATGAAGGGATAGAATTCTCATATCTTGGATTTCCTGCATTACCACTCGCACCACCAGGGAAGCCCATCTTTATTATATTTGTCATATTATTGAAAGTCATAATGATGTACATACTAGCTTGGGTAAGTTATTTAAGACATCATCTTTTTAGGAAGCATTTTTGTCCAGTTTCAAATGAGCTATATAAGACAAATTTTGAAGCTGATCAGTTTCATGTGCACCTATAGGGATGACAACCAAGCTTTTCAGGAGCTCCATTTGGAATGGCAAACAGGAAGGAGGGAAGGAAGGATTTATTCTCCAATCAGCACAGACATCAGAGCTCATTATTCTGTCAATTTCCCTACGTACTCCTATTACCTTAATGTTGGTAGTTAAGAAGTTCTAGAAGAGACAATGAAGGAAAAACAAAATCACTATGAATCCAGTACAGATAAATGTTGAGATGGGAGCTTTGGCCTTCTAATCTACCAGTAGGTGAAAGCATGATGCCAAATGCTACTGCAGGAGATTTTATCAGTCCTGAAGGGGGAAATGTTGCTGGTCAGTCACTAAGTTGTCTGACTCTTTGTGACCCCATAAACTGCAGCACACCAGGTTTTCCTGTTCTTCATCATCCGCCAGGGATGGACTCATGTCCATTGAGTCGGTGATGCCATCCAAACATCTCATTCTCTGTCATCCCTTTCTTCTCCAGCCCTCAATTTTCTCAGCATCAGGGTCTTTTCTAACTTGGTTCTTTGCATCAGGAAGCCAAAGTATTGGAACTTCAGCTTCAGTATCAGTCCTTCCAAAGAATGTTCAGAGTTGATTTCCTTTGGGATGGACTGGTTTGATCCCCCTGCAGTCCAAGGGACTCTCAGGAGTCTGCTCCAACATCGCAGTTCGAAAACATCAGTTTTTTGGTGCTCAGCCTTCTTTATTATCCAACTCTCACCTCCATATATGACTACTGGAAAAAACATAGCTTTTACTATACTGACCTTTGTTGGCAGAGTATGTCTGCTTTTCAATACTCTGTCTAGGTTTGCCATAGCTTTTCTTCCAAGGAGCAAGCCTCTTTTAATTCCCTGGCTGCAATCATTGTCCACAATGATTTTGGAGCCCAAGAAAATAAAATCTGTTACTGTTTCCATTCTCCCCCCCTTCTATGTGCCGTGAAGTGATCCCACCTACACTGTGACTATAGCCCATAATACCAACTCCTGCATCTGAGAGCAAACTTTTGTCTCTATAAGGAATGTTTGAGTCATACTGGCTATACCATGGACAAGCTTCTTGATGATTCTTTGAGCATCTACAAGTGCTTAAGATGCACGCAGATTTAAAAATTCCAAGAGGTACAAACTTCCAGCTATGAAGTAAAGAAGCCACAGGGATGGATTATACAGCATAAGGAATATGGTCAATAATATTGTAACAACTTCACTGGGATAGATGGTTGCTACTTATTGTGGTGATCATTCATAATGTATGTAAATGTCTAATCACTATGTGGTATACCTGAAACTAACATAAAATTGTATGTCAATGATATTTCAATGAAACAAGTAACAAACCCAGGAAGTAAATAATTACCTTATGTGAAATCACTATGACAGACCCCTAATGTCTGATGAGATTTGTGAAGCATTCTGAGTCTCCTCTGTCTACTCCCTAGAGCATTTTGGAATTCTCCAGCAATCTCAACATGTCCGAACAAATATATTGGAAAAGCAACACTCTACAGAATCACAGAGCAGACTACATAGAATGATTCAGCTGGAGGCAGAGGAAAAAGGACAGAAAAGAGGGAGTTAACTTTTGACAATGGTTACTCTAGCAGAAGCTGCGGTTGGTCTTCTGTAGCTGAGCATCACTGAGACACCCCAGTCTGCCTCCACTACAGAACGCAAGAGCTACTGGGAAATTCTTGTGCAGCAACCTATTTTAATACGTCTCTTCCTATGTTACAACTTTTGTGGGTTTTCTTTTCTCCAGATAATTTACTTGGGTTGATTCCAGCTAACAAGTGGGAGAAATGAAGTCAACCTTCAGATTCTGGTCAGTCAACAAAATGCTATAAATGCTGAACAAGTACTAAGCAATGTGAACTCTGAAGAGATGAGATATTTATGTCTAACAGGGCTCTGAGGAGTGGTCCAACCTTGGCCTGAGGCACATACCTTTTGAACATTGATTGATATCACTTCTCTTTGCATTTTCCATAATTTTGTGACCTGTTCTGTAACTCCAAGAAGTTTTAACCTCAATATATGATCAAGTTTAACCTGTGTTGTGGAAATGTTTGAAAAATTAACCTTTCTATCATCAAGTTAGAGTAATTAAGTAAATATTGCAAATTTCTGTTTAGTTAACACGCACGCTAACAATTTTTAAATTTTACTCAGTGCTGGCCGTGATGGATTTTCTGTTAGTCCAGTGTTCACAATGTCAAGTGAGGTTTAACAGAATTTTAAACATCATTTTCACCCTTTTAATGATCCTAAGAAAACTTAGCATATGGGTTTCCTTCTGTTTCTTATTTGCCTGGATACCTCAAGTTACATTGGCTGGAGCTGCCCTTGGTTAAGCCGGGATTCCAGTGCATCCACGCTGATTCAGTAAAACAGACGTTACAGATCTGAATGGTGACGCCATTTCTGGAACAGTGTTGATTCACAGGTCCATGATCCAAGTTGTTTGCTTTTGTTTTTGTTTGATTCTCACAGGATAGGAACATTTATAGTGTGGGAGAAAAAGTTTTGTTTTATTTTAAATAAGTAGAAATAGTCTTGCCACTCTGGTATTTGATATAGCCTGATTTTAAGAACGAAGTCGTCTTGCTTAATATCCACCTTTCTGCTCATGCGTCTGGGGTTTAATTTCATAGCTCTGTGGTGGTGACAGTCTCAAATGTGTGAATACAAATTGTAAATTGGTATTCACCTTTCGCTCTATCATTATGAAAGCGCCAGAGAAAATGGTGTCTGGAAAATTAGTTTGTGTTCATGCTACCTCATCTTACATTTTTTTTCTAACCTTGATTCCTTGCACAGGTAGATGCATTTTCATTGAAAAAAGGTTCCGTGGTCTTTTTTCAATGATTGAAAATGGTGCTCAATCATGTACTCATATCTCAATCTTCTTCCTGAAAAGAGCCACCATTGTCATGATGAATTATAATCCTTCAAATATAAATACATATACATAACAACAGATATTTCTGTATCTATCAATCATTCAAGTACTGTCTGTATAATCTATCATATTTTGCTTTTCAAATATAAGTGATATTGTATTGCTTCTTGCTTTTATTCACTTAACCAACAATTTGTTGTAGAGATCGTTTCTATTTCTATGTATAGAATGTCATATATGTTAGATAAGTATATGTTTCTCTTGGTAGAAATTCAGATAATTTACAACTTTCCTGCTTCAATCATTCATACAAGTACCTCATTATAAACGTCTTTCATATCTGTGCAAATATATTTTCTCAAATAGGTACAAAGCTTTGAAAATTTATGAATCTTTGCATGATACGTGAATAATATGTTGCTTTGGGAAACTTTTAATAGGCTAAGAAAATTTTCCCAGTAAAAGATATGTAACATTTAAATAAATGTACCACATTGCCACAAAAAATTTTTTTTATCTTCAAACTTCTCATTTTTTCTAATCTGACAGTTAAGAAAAATTATATTCTACTATTTACTTTTCATTTTACTGATTATTGCTACAGTTGAGCATCTTTTTTTAGGGTTCTTCAGTTCAGTTCAGTCTCTCAGCCATGTCCAACTCTTTGCAACCCCATGGACTGCAGCATGAGGCTTCCCTGTCCATCACCAATTCCCAAAGCCTACTCAAGCTCATGTCCATCATGCAGGTGATGACATTCATCATCTCATCCTCTGTTGTCCCCTTTCTCCTCCCACCTTTAATCTTTCTCAGCATCAAAGTTTTTTCCAATGAGTCAGTTCTTCACATCAGGTGGCCAAAGTATTGGAGTTTCAGCTTCAGCATCAGTCCTTCCAATGAATATTCAGGGCTGACTTCCTTTAAGATGGACTAGTTGGATTTCCTTGCAGTCCAATGGACTCTCAAGAGTCTTCTCCAACACCACAGTTCAAAAGCATCAATTCTTCAGCACTCAGCTTTCTTTATAGTCCAACTTACACATCCATATATGACTACTGGAAAAACCATAGCTTTGACTGGATGGACCTTTGTTGACAAAGTAATGTCTCTGCTTTTTAATATGCTGTCTAGATTGGTCATAGCTTTTTTTCCAAGGAGCAAGCATCTTTTAATTTCATAGCTGCAGTCACCATCTGCTTCACTCTCTTCTTTCACTTTCATCAAGAAGCTCTTTAGTTCTTCTTCACTTTTTCTAGTCTTTCCCATTCTATTGTTTTCCTCTATTTCTTTGCACTGATCACTGAAAAAGGCTTTCTTATATCTCCTTGCTATTCTTTCAGTTCAGTTCAGTTCAGTTCAGTCACTCAGTCGTGTCCGACTTTTTGCAACCCCATAAATTGCAGCACTCCAGGCCTCCCTGTTCATCACCATCTCCCAGAGTTCACTCAGACTCACGTCCATCGAGTCAATGATGCCATCCAGCCATCTCATCCTCGGTCGTCCTCTTCTCCTGCCCCCAATCCCTCCCAGCATCAGAGTCTCTTCCAATGAGTCAACTCTTCACATGAGGTGGCCAAAGTACTGGAGCTTCAGCTTTAGCATCATTCCTTCCAAAGAAATCCCAGGGTTGATCTCCTTCAGAATGGACTGGTTGGATCTCCTTGCAGTCCAAGGGACTCTCAAGAGTTCTCCAACACCACAGTTCAAAATCATCAATTCTTTGACCCTCAGCCTTTTTCACAGTCCAACTCTCACATCCATACATGACCACAGGAAAAACCATAGCCTTGACTAGATGGACCTTAGTCGGCAAAGTAATGTCTCTGCTTTTGAATATACTATCTAGGTTGGTCATAACTTTTCTTCCAAGGAGTAAGCGTCTTTTAATTTCATGGCTGCAGTCACCATCTGCGGTGATTTTGGTGCCCCCCAAAAAGCAAAGTCTGACATTGTTTCTACTGTTTCCCCATCTATTTCCCATGAAATGATGGGACGGGATGCCATGATCTTCATTTTCTGAATGTTGAGCTTTAAGCCAACTTTTCGCTCTCCTCTTTCACTTTCATCAAGAGGCTTTTTAGCTCCTCTTCAGTTTCTGCCATAAGGGTGGCGTCATCTGCATATCTGAGGTTCTTGATACTTCTCCCGGCAATCTTGATTCCAGCTTGTGTTTCTTCCAGTCCGGCGTTTCTCATGATGTACTCTGCATAGAAGTTAAATAAGCAGGGTGACAATATACAGCCTTGACGTACGCCTTTTCCTATTTGAAACCAGTCTGTTGTTCCATGTCCAGTTCTAACTGTTGCTTCCTGACCTGCATACAGATTTCTCAAGAGGCAGGTCAGGTGGTCTGTATTCCCATCTCTTTCAGAATTTTCCACAGTTTATTGTGATCCACACAGTCAAAGGCTTTGGCATAGTCAGTAAAGCAGAAATAGATGTTTTCCTGGAACTCTCTTGCTTTTTCCATGATCCAGTGGATGTTGGCAATTTGATCTCTGGTTCCTCTGCCTTTTCTAAAACCAGCTTGAACATCAGGAATTTCACGGTTCACGAATTGCTGAAGCCTAGCTTGGAGAATTTTGAGCATTATTTTACTAGCATGTGAGATGAGTGCAATTGTGCTGTAGTTTGAGCATTCTTTGGCATTGCCTTTCTTTGGAATTGGAATGAAAACTGACTTTTTCCAGTCCTGTGGCCACTGCTGAGTTTTCAAAATTTGCTGGCATATTGAGTGCAGCAACTCTGAATTCAAATGGGTATGTCTTTCCTTTTCTCCTTTGACTTTTGCTTCTCTTCTTTAGTCAGCTATTTGTAAGGCCTCATCAGACAACCATTTTGCCTTTTTGCATTTCTTTTTCTTGGGGATGATCTTAATTACCTCCTCCTGTACAATGTCACGAACCTCTGTCCATAGTTCTTCAGGCATTCTGTCCATCAAATCTAGTCTCTTGAATCTATTTGTCACTTCCACTGTATAATCTACGGGATTTGATTTAGATCATACCTGAATGATCTAGTGGTTTTCCCTACTTTCTTCAGTTTCAGTCTGAATTTGGCAATAAGGATTTCATGATCTGAGCCACAGTCAGCTCCCAGTCTTGCTTTTGCTGACTTTATAGAGCTTCTCCATCTTTGGCTGCAAATAATATAATTAATTTGATTTCAGTATTGACCATCTGGTGATGTCCATGTTTAGAGTCTCGTCTTATGTTTTGGAAGAGGGTGTTTGCTATGACGAGTGCGTTGTCTTGGCAAAACTCTGAATGCCAAGCTTTACTAAGTTTGTCAGAAAGTTGCCTTCCCCCCACCCTGCCCTTGCTACTCATGAAAGCCAGCTAAGATCTCCTTCTCATCTTTTTTTTTTTTTTTTTTTTTAGGGTAGATATTGGGAGGCTTAGACATGCACTTACATGAATTCCTTTTCTGCTGAAGGTAGTCATGTGACTGAGTTTTTGCCTGGGTAATGCTTGTAGAATTTAGTGAATGGGCATTTCTACAAAAGAATTTTCTACAGGTCAAACTAACACTCCCCTTTTGACCTTTGCTCTGTCGTGTTCTTCCTACTTAGAATATGAAGGAGAATTTGAATGTGCAAATATCTTCAAGCCATGTGTGACAGAAATGCTTCAAGAATGGTATAACAGAATAAAGAAGAGATCCATGTTTCTGACAGGGCAACTAAAACACTGTTTTCAGTGCTGAATTATTAACCATGATTTATTTAATCTTATATTCAGTTCAGTTCAGTTCAGTTCAGTCGCTCAGTCGTGTCCGACACTTTGCGACCCCTTGAATCGCAGCACGCCAGGCCTCCCTGTCCATCACCATCTCCCGGAGTTTGCTCAGACTCACATCCATCGAGTCAGTGATGCCATGCAGCCATCTCATCCTCGGTCGTCCCCTTCTCCTCCTGCCCCCAATCTTTCCTAGCATCAGAGTCTTTTCCAATGAGTCAGCTCTTCGCATGAGGTGTCCAAAGTACTGGAGCTTCAGCTTTAGCATCATTCCTTCCAAAGAAATCCCAGGGCTGATCTCCTTCAGAATGGACTGGTTGGATCTCCTTGCAGTCCAAGGGACCCTCAAGAGTCTTCTCCAACACCACAGTTCAAAAACATCAATTCTTCGGCGCTCAGCTTTCTTCACAGTCCAACTCTCACATCCATACATGACCACAGGAAAAACCATAGCCTTGACTAGACGGACTTCAGTCGGCAAAGTAATGTCTCTGCTTTTGAATATACTATCTAGGTTGGTCATAACTTTTCTTCCAAGGAGTAAGCGTCTTTTAATTTCATGGCTGCAGTCACCATCTGCAGTGATTTTGGAGCCCCAACAAATAAAGTCTGACACTGTTTCCACTGTTTCCCATCTATTTCCCATGAAATGATGGGACCAGATGCCATGGTCTTCATTTTCTGAATGTTGAGGTTTAAGTCAACTTTTCCACTCTCCTCTTTCACTTTCATCAAGAAGCTTTTTAGTTCCTCTTCACTTTCTGCCATAAGGGTGGCGTCATCTGCATATCTGAGGTGATTGATATTTCTCCCGGCAGTCTTGATCCCAGCTTGTGTTTCTTCTAGTCCAGCATTTCTCATGATGTACTCTGCATAGAAGTTAAATATGCAGGGTGACAATATGCAGCCTTGACATACTCCTTTTCCTATTTGGAACCAGTCTGTTGTTCCATGTCCAGTTCTAACTGTTGCTTCCTGATCTGCATACAGATTTCTCAAGAGGCAGGTCAGGTGGTCTGGTATTCCCATCTCTTGAAGAATTTTCCACAGTTGATTGTGATCGACACAGTCAAAGGCTTTGGCACAGTCAATAAAGCAGAAATAGATGTTTTTCTGGAACTCTCTTGCTATTTCCATGATCCAGCGGATGTTGGCAATTTGATCTCTGGTTCCTCTACCTTTTCTAAAACCAGTTTGAGCATCAGGGAGTTCACGGTTCATGTATTGCTGAAGTCTGGCTTGGAGAATTTTTAGCCTTACTTTACTAGCACGTGAGATGAGTGCAATTGTGCGGTAGTTTGAGCATTCCTTGGCATTACCTTTCTTTGGAATTGGAATGAAAACTGACCTTTTCCAGTCCTGTGGCCACTGCTGAGTCTTCCAAACTTGCTGGCATTTTGAGTGCAGCACTTTCACAGCATCATCTTTCAGGATTTGAAACAGCTCAACTGGAATTTCATCACCTCCACTAGCTTTGTTCGTAGTGATGCTTTCTAAGGCCCACTTGACTTCACATTCCAAGATGTCTGGCTCTAGATTAGTGATCACATCATCATGATTATCTGGGTCATGAAGATCTTTTTTGTGCAGTTCTTCAGTGTATTCTTGCCACCTCTTCTTAATATCTTCGGCTTCTGTTAGGTCCATGCCATTTCTTTCCTTTATTGAGCCCATCTTTGCATGAAATGTTCCCTTAGTATCTCTAATTTTCTTGAAGAGATCTCTAGTCTGTCCCATTCTGTTATTTTCCTCTATTTCTTTGCATCGATTGCTGAAGAAGGCTTTCTTATCTCTTCTTGCTATTCTTTGGAACTCTGCATTCGAATACTTATATCTTTCCTTTTCTCCTTTGCTTTTTGCCTCTCTTCTTTTCACAGCTATTTGTAAGGCCTCCCCAGACAGCCACTTTGCTTTTTTGCATTTCTTTTCCATGGGGATGGTCTTCATCCCTGTCTCCTGTACAATGTCACGAACCTCATTCCATAGTTCATCAGGCACTCTATCTATCAGATCTAGGACCTTAAATCTGTTTCTCACTTGCACTGTATAATCGTAAGGGATTTGATTTAGGTCATACCTGAATGGTCTAGCGGTTTTCCCTCCTTTCTTCAATTTGAGTCTGAATTTGGCAATAAGGAGTTCATGATCTGAGCCACAGTCAGCTCCTGGTCTTGTTTTTGTTGACTTTATAGAGCTTCTCCATCTTTGGCTGCAAAGAATATAATCAATCTGATTTCGGCATTGACCATCTGGTGATGTCCATGTGTAGTCTTCTCTTGTGTTGTTGGAAGAGGGTGTTTGCTATGACCAGTGCATTTTCTTGGCAAAACTCTATTAGTCTTTGCCCTGCTTCATTCGCATTCCAAGGCCAAATTTGCCTGTTATTCCAGGTGTTTCTTGACTTCCTACTTTTGCATTCCAGTCCCCTATAATGAAAACACATCTTTTTTGGGTGTTAGTTCTAAAAGGTCTTGTAGGTCTTCATAAAACCGTTCAACTTCAGCTTCTTCAGTGTTACTGGTTGGGGCATAGACTTGGATAACTGTGACATTGAATGGTTTGCCTTGGAGACGAACAGAGATCATTCTGTCATTTTTGAGATTGCATCCAAGTAGTGCATTTTGGACTCTTTTGTTGACCATGATGGCTACTCCATTTCTTCTGAGGGATTCCTGCCCGCAGTAGTAGATATAATGGTCATCTGAGTTAAATTCCCCATTCCAGTCCATTTTAGTTCGCTGATTCCTAGAATGTTGACGTTCACCCTTGTCATCTCTTGTTTGACCACTTCCAATATGCCTTGATTCATGGACCTGACATTCCAGGTTCCTATGCAATATTGCTCCTTACAGCATCAGATCTTGCTTCTATCACCAATCACATCCACAACTGGGTACTGTTTTTGCTTTGGTTCCATCCCTTCATTCTTTCTGGAGTTATTTCTCCACTGATCTCTAGGAGCATATTGGGTACCTAATGACCTGGGGAGTTCCTCTTTTGGTATCTTATCATTTTGCCTTTTCCTACTGTTCATGGGGTTCTCAAGGCAAGAATACTGAAGTGGTTTGCCATTTCCTTCTCCAGTGGACCACATTCTGTCAGGCCTCTCCACCATGACCCTCCCGTCTTGGGTTGCCCCGCAGGCATTGCTTGGTTTCATTGAGTTAGACAAGGCTGTGGTCCTAGTGTGATTAGATTGACTAGTTTTCTTTGAGTATGGTTTCAGTGTGTCTGCCCTCTGATGGCCTCTTGCAACACCTACCATCTTACTTGGGTTTCTTTTACCTTGGTGTGGGATATCTCTTCACGGCTGCTCCAGCAAAGCACAGCTGCTGTTCCTTACCTTGGACGAGGGGTATCTCCTTACCACCACCATTCCTGACCTTCAAGATGGGATAGCTCCTCTAGGTTTCTGTTAAACGCAACTGCATACAATTTTAACTATTGGAAGTACAAACCAAATTTGAATATATTTCCCTAATTCTGTTTTTAGCTTTTCTCTCTGTTTCCATCCTATTGTTTTTATTCCTACACCAATACCATAATTAGTATGTAATTCATACAGATTATATGTATTTTTTAGTATCTGAAAGGCATAACCTCATCCTATGTTCTTTATCCAATTTTTCATAAAATTTTTTGCTTTCATTTGATTATTAAATTTATTATTTTGTCATGTTTCCTAAATAAGCCTTCTTAGATATGACACATATTAAACATTATTGGATATTTATACTTTTTTTTTTTTTGGTATCTAAACTGATCAGGTTGTTCCCAGGTTTAGTGTAGCAAATTATAATATCAGATAATCTTCTTTGAATGGTCTTGAATCACAGAGCTAGTTGGGCATGGAGTACTTTTTAATTTTAATGCATTTCGATATATATGTAAAATTGCACAACCCTGTTTATGACTAACATTAAATTGTAGTTTTCTCTCTTTTCCTATCATTTTCTGGCACACTACCACGGTTATTTAGATCTCAGGAAATGATTTGGGTATTTTTCCATTGTTTTCTCTGGAATATTTTCTATAAGTTGGGAATTATCTGTTCTTGAACGTTTGGCAGAACATGTTCATAAACTATTTAGGTGTTATGTGTAGGCTTAGCTATTCAACTTCAAGGGTAGAATTTTTATTTAGAATGCATCCTTCAAGCATCTTACATAATAACAATTTCAATGTTGTTAAGTTGCTGATTTTACCATTTATACTTCATATTTCACAGATAAACAAAGAAAATAAAATGGTTAAGTAGATATAAATTTTAAGTTAATATTTATTAATAAAAGATAGCATTGAGCATTTGAGTTTAAGTAACAAAAGGAATCCCTTATCATAAAGTAGAATTTCTTTTAAGAAAGTATTTTTTTTATTTTATTAGGCCCTTCTAAGTAAAGGTACAGATTCTAAATTTTATTTATCACTGTCATAATATGTTTAAAATAATACTGTTAATGGTGATAATATTGAAATCATCAAGTAAGTACATGACAAAGAAAGAAAAATGTAAATTCTAGTGAGCATTATATAATATCTTACACTATTATTTATGATTATAGACATTTTCTATAAATGCAATTTTGAGTCAATAACAGACAAATGACCTATTGCCTCTTAAAAAAGTAGGCACCTATTTATCTTCTAAAAATACCGAGCACAAAAACTTATTTTATATTCAAATAACAGGCATATTCATAGTTCAAATATTCAACCTATTATTAATAACACCATTGAAAGTCACTCAGTCTTGTCTGACTCTTTGTGATTCCATGGACTAAACAGTTCATGGAATTCTCCAGGCCAGAATACTGGAGTGGGCAGTGTCCTTCTCCAGGGGATCTTCCCAACCAAGTGATTGAACCCAGATCTCCTGCATTGCAGGTGGATTCTTTACCAGCTGAGCCATGAGGGAAGCCATTAACACTATTACCAGGACTCTTAAGAGCTTTGAAGGTAAAAATTCTCATTTTGAATACATTTTGTGGTAATATTTCATGTAGCATTGTATTCATCTAGAATTGAAAAGCCATACATTTAGACAGTCAGAATCAATGATAATCATTCACTTATCTGGGGGGCTTTTTTTTTGCAAAAATAAATACGTGTATTGGTATGGACTGAATTGTGTAATTTATTTGATGAAGCCCTAACCCCCAATGTGATGGTGTTTGAAGATGGAGCCTTTGGAAGAAAATTCGATCATGAGAGTAGAGCCCTCTAAATGGGCTTGCTGCTGCTGCTAAGTCGCTTCAGTCATGTCCGACTCTGTGCGACCCTGTAGACGGCAGCCCACCAGGCTCCCCTGTCTCTGGGATTCTCCAGGCAAGAACACTGGAGCGGGTTGCCATTTCCTTCTCCAATGCATGAAAGTGAAAAGGGAAAGTGAAGTCGCTCAGTAGTGCCCGACTCTTCGCGACCCCATGGACTGCAGCCTACCAGGCTCCTCCGTCCACGGAATTTTCCAGGCAAGAGTACTGGAGTGGGTTGCCATTGCCTTCTACCTAAATGGGCTTAATGCTCTTATAAAAAGAGTAGTAAGAGGTCGTGAAAGATACGACCTCTCTGTCATGTGAAGACATAGTCAGAATGTGGTCGTTTCCCAGCCCTGAAGAGGACACTCACCACATGCTGAATCTGGTCTGCTGACACCTTGGTCTTAGATGTCTCAGCCTTCAGAATCGTGAGAAATAAATGTCTGCTGTTTAAGCACCCAGTTCATCAGCCTGAGCTGATGAAGGCAAACATTTTCAGGATACCCTCTCGCATGCATGAACACACACACACTCATACTCCATGATACATGACTGGAAAGCACCTCAACCTTGATATAGCTTTAAATTAGATAAATTTTATGTTGTCAAGGCTAACATCCCAATTTCTGCATTTGAAAATCAATTGATCTAAATTAAATTGAAGTCATAATCAATAATATTTCAAAAAAGCAAATTTAAAGCCCAAATAGAATTTTATAACGTTTAAAATTTAAAAAAAGCTCAAATTTATTTTTTAAAGTCCATACAAGAATATCAGACTGTAATAATTTAAATCACCTTAATGTTTTTAAGTAACCTATTATATACATTGACCTGCATATCCAGGACACACATTTATAAAAACTGTGATATGTAATATGTAAGTAACAGGGGTCAATGCTATCATAAATTTGCCCCCAAAACTAGTTTATTTGAAAGTCCTTAAAAATCTAGTAAAGATTATGATGTTTTATTTTTTTGTTTGTTTTACTTTAAAAGATATCAATAGCTTCTTACACAGAAACATTTTAGAAATTAAAGTTAACTATTTCATTTCTTTTTAGCTCATTATCAAGGTTTATTGTCTCTTTGTTTTGTTTCTCTCAGACTTACTAAGTTTATTAATTATTATTATTATTTTTTTTACATTTTAAAACTTTTTTTAGACCTTACTGGTTCTAAAATACATATTACAGGGAGAGACTTCCTGGGTAGTCTTGGGGTATGACTGATCGACAAACAACTTTATGATAGTTTCAGGTGAACAGCGAAGGGACTCAGCCACACACATACATGTATCCGTCCTCCCCCGAGCTCCCCTCCCATCTGGGCTAACACAGAGCACTGAGCAGAGTTCCCTGTGCTCTACAGCAGGTCCTTGTTATGCATTTTAAATATAGTAGTGCCTGCATGACTATCCCAACTCCCCATCTATCCTTCCCTTCATCTTTCCCCCCGGCAACCATAAGTTTGTTCTCTAAGTTTCTCAGATTTACTTTAAAATGGGGAAACACAAAGCTTGGAGACTCCTATGATTACTTAAATAATAGATCTGAGTTTTTAAAGCCTCCTTATTTTAAAATCAGATTTTCTTACCACTAAATCTGCGAGGATTCTCAGAAAGACTAACTCCTTCTTGTCACTGAAGTTGGTGAAAATGAAGTAGCTGTTCCTCGCAGAGGGGAAGATCTCTGGGCTCGGATTCTATGTGGGAAATTGGGCTACATGAGACCCTTGAGAAGTTAGGGTTGTTGTTTAAATGAATTTCAAGGTTAGTCCAAACACTGAATGAAATGTAAAGTTTTTTTTTTTTTTTCCCGGTTCATCTTCAAAGATTTTTGTTCCCCATATTTCATTTTTAAACTGCAGGTCTAATGGCATAGTGTCAGAAAAAAATGGAAAAAGACACCCCTCCCTCGCTGCCCACCACACACACAGAGTCAGAGAGAGACAGAAAGAAACAGAAAAAGGCAGAGGACAGACAGATGGAGCTGACACCCCTTTACCGTCTTTTGTGAGATTCTTACAAGCCCTGCTTCCCAGCCTGTGATTACTGCCTCCTAAGAGTGAGATGCAGTGTGACAAGAACAATTTACTCCTGTGAATAACAGCAGAAGGCACGCGCTTAGCTCCGTTATCCACAACAGGAAAACAGCAGTGCATTCTCTTTGCAATTTTGGTAATTTGTTTATTTCAAAGTTATGCTAATTTGATTCCTGGTAAGTTTGCACAGGTTTCTTCTTTTGTGAATTTCCTTTTAATTTTTTGCATTTTTTTTTTTTTTTTTTTTTTACTGTTGATTCAGTGGTTTCGATTTCTTTGAGCCACAAACACCATTAAATTCTTATCACTTGCCTGATGCTGTGCTAGGTTTTGCCCGCTGGCTACTCCAAGGAGCGGAGGCTGATAAGACTGAGGAGTGCCAGCAGCTGTGTGGGTTTGTTGGGGACCAGGGGGCCAGCCTCTGAGAAATACAAATGGAAACCGGCTGCAGTCCTCAGAGAAGCCTTCAGACACAGATGCTGATCTGACATCCCCGGGAAAGGAAAGCGGGTGGGAGTTAGGTTGAAGGACTCTGACCACGATCCCAGAGCTGATGGTCTAGACCATGTCAACAAAGAGCTCCAGGACCCGGACTGCTGGTCGAGGCATCGCACAGGGCAGGTCCTGGCATCAGCTCCATGCTGAGAGCCTGGCTCTGCTCTGAGGCTGAGGCAGCCCCCAGGGACCACGTCTGGAGGAGACTCAGGAGATGCAAGTTTGATCCCGGAGTCAGGAAGATTCCCCTGGAGAAGGAAAAGGCAACCTACATCCATTGACAGAGGAGCCTGGCAGGCTACAATCCATGGAGTCACAAAGAGTTGGACACAACTGAGCATGTATGCCGTGCCACGCCAGCCTTAGACCTGGATTCTCCCAATACCCGTCATTCACTTTCTTGTTCTGACTACAGTTGTATTCCCAACACCCACATCTTCCTAATCGGTCATCACAATTTGACTGATTACAGTTGGAGAAGTCCTGACGATTCTTTCATTTGATGGAGTGATAGGGACCAGCTGGAGCAACAAAAATCATTTCTAGTGGAGTCAAATAGATTTCCTAAATAAGAAAGTTGAAAACATAAATGAATGTTACATTTCTAAACTGTCTTTGATATCAGAATCTAAAGCTCTTGGTAGAAGACAGATTGAAAAATAGTTTGGTTTCTAATTTTTCCACACAAACCTGAAGTTACATTAGTCTTCAGGCCAATCACATTTATACTCACTTATGCTTCATTCTTTCAACTGTTTGTTGTTTTTCCAAGCAAAATGTAATTAAACAGCAACTAAGTGTTAAATTAATTTTTTAGGTGCAAGAGATTAGAAGATAAGTAACATTCAGTCTCTGTCATTAAGAATCTTCAAGTTTGGTGAAAGATATAGACACATAAAGAGACTGTATTGGGCTTCCCTGGTGGCTCAGTGCGAAGTAATCATATGTTGGATTCCTGGGTCCAGAAGATCCCCTGGAGAAGGAAATAGTATTCATTCAGTATTCTTGCCTGGAGAATCCCATGGACAAAGGAGCCTGGTGGGCTATAGTCCATGGGGTCACAAAAGATTCAGACACAACTTAGCAACTAAACAACAACATTTATGAATATTGTTATTACATGGGAAAGCCAGTGATAGAGATATGGTTAGTTGCCATAAGGTCAGATCCCCCAAACTGAAGGATGTGGTTAGAAACTCTACCTTAAAGAAAATGTCATGGGTGACTTTTGGTGTGCTTAGCTTAAACAAAGGGATGTGCGAAAGCAGCAACATTTGTGAAGGGAAAAGCCAAAGAATGATCTAATCCTGAGCGTCTTTCAAATTCTTAACATATTGGTACTAACAACACACCCTCTGAGTTTCACCAGATACGATCCCAAAGAATGAACTCAGAAAACTTGGATTCCGGAACCTGCTTTGTGCTTCTCTTCTGCTGGGGGTCACAGGATTTGGTCCAGCCTGTGAGGTGATGCTGACTAGCTTTGACAGTTTTATGAAATAGAGCCACACCTCATTTAAAGGTAATAGGGATTAACACTCATTTTGCCTAAAATAGTTGTGAAAATACAAAGTATGACATGATATTTTAAAAGTGTATAGGTACCACGAACAAATTTGTGTATAAAAAAAAAACAACAGAAAATTCTTATTTTTCTGCAGTAGCAAGGTATGCTTTCTTGCCAGAATATGAATATTTTCTGTCTGAAGATCTATGTCTAATCAGAGTTATCAAATTTTTACCTTGTGCTTTATAATATGAGCAACTGTATATTTTAAGTTAAATTCTAATTAAGATATTGGGTGACATTTGAAATAGAGAGTAAAATCAGTTAATATTCTGTCAGAAAAACCATCCAGTGTTTTCCTGTTGATAAATTCAGACAATTAAGTTGTTTCTTTGTGTATTTCAGACGACTATGGTACCGTCAAGGCATTTGTAAAATGTCTGATTAGTTTTATTACATTAAACCTTTTACCAAGGAGCAGAGTAGTGCCCTAGTACTGGAGTAAGAGGAGGCATTAAACTCTTAGAAGCAAATTCTCTTCTCTGAAGTTTTGGAGATTAAATATATTCTTGTCACACTGACTGAGAAATGATCATTTTTACGTTCTTCCTAACAGCTTCAAGAGATGTTTGATTCTCTAAAATTGAACAAAAGGGAGCCTAAACATTGTCTTTCTCTCTCCTGTATCATTATGAATTTCTCTGACTTTCCAACATGTTCTTCAGAATCTTCAAATTAAAGTCAAACTAATGTCTAGCATATCATACGATCAGAGAGCTAGGACTCTTCAATGTTCCCATGGACTAACACTCCAGCCCACAATTAGACAATCTAGGAAAGACTGATTTTTAACCTGAGTCCCTTAAAGCTGGTATTGAAAAGTCCCATTTTATTATTACTTTAAAATTGTATATGTGATTGTATGCAACCGAAGAAGTTCAGAGGGAGAGAGTTTTACCCTCTGTAAACTCAGAAGTGGTCACAGGAATTCTTTTACTAGCACTTTCCCTAACCAACTTGGATCATTTTTTTAAAAAAACATCTTTTTCTCACGTCCACCCTGTTTCCTCAGTATGGTTCGCCTGGGTCTGTAGTTTCTTGGTGGAGGTTTTCTGCTGTTGTTGTTGCGTTTTTGCTTATACAGCAGGTGTCCATTCCACAGGGTAGCAGAGTGGAAATCAGAGTGAGCAGAGAATCAAGAGCAGCCCTGGCTTTGTCAGATAGCCATGCCCTTAGGCAAAGCATTTAACTTAGGTTTATACACCAAGATTGGGGCATTATGAAGATTATTTTGTTTAACTTCTTATTCAAACATGAATCAGCTTGTTCTTGTTTTTCTCAGCTGCAAGTTAACTTGAACAATTGTATTTATGGCATAAGGAAGCTGGGAAGCTGGAATAAGATGCTGCGGGCAGAGCTCTCAGGGTGATGCCTGATACCTGAAGAGTTGCTCATATGTGTTAGACACTGCATTGTGGTGAGGTGGAGATGGGGCATGCCCGCATCCAGGCATTCAGAAAGGATGAGGATGGAGGTAAGATCACCCAAGAAGAGAGTTCAGAATCAGCCAAGACCCCAGAAAGACACAGGCTGATTCAGCAGCCAGTGGCTGCTACGGCTATTTCTACTGAAATTAATAAAGTAAAAACTTCAGTTCACCAGTCACATCAACTGCATTTCAAGTGTCTGGCATTCTCGTGTGTTCAGGGACAATGTAGACATGGAACATTTTCATCATCACAGAAAGCAGTTAACTGTGGGAAGCAGTTATCTAGAAGATGTTCATTCTTTACGTGTAAGCTCCTGCTCTATTTTTGAAATTTCTGTAACCTTAAGTGGTGATGAAGATTGGTGAGAATAGTGAAACAAATATTTTAAAAATAGTTCTTTTTAAACACATTTGTTTATTTGTCTGCATCAGGTCTTAATTGCGGCACGTGGGATCTTTTAGTCACACAAACTCTTAGTTGTGGCATGTGGGATCTAGTCCCCCGACCAGGGACTGAAGCCAGACCTGCATTGGGAGCACAGAGTCGTAGGCACTGGGCCACCAACAAAGTCCCTAAAAAATATTTCTGTCTTTTCTGATCTTCTAAGCCAAAAGATGTAGCAGATAATCTACCCAATTGCAATTTTTTCCAGTTTTATTGAGATATTATTGACGAATAGAAACTATTTAAGTTGTACACATGACGTTTGGTTATATGTATGCTTTGCAAAATGATGGTCACAGTTAAGCTATGAACACATCCATTTTCTCACTTAGTTACCATTTTTTGGTGGTAAGAAGACAAGATCTATTCTGTCAGCAAATTTCAAGTATACAGTACACATTATTAACTGCAATCACCCTGCTGTACATTAGGTCCCCAGAACTTTGATCTTATAACTGGAAGTTTGAACACTTCAACTAATATCTCCCCAATTTCCCCACCATTTAGTCCCTGGTAACTACTCTGCTTCTAGCAGTTCTAGTTTTTTAGATTTCACATACATGTGCGATAATACAGTATTTGTCTTTCTGTGTCTGGCTTATTTCACCGCACATGACATCCTCCAGGTTCATCCACGTTGTTGCAAACGGGTTGTCCCTCTTCCATTTGGTTGAATAATAGCCCAATTTGCATATATATATATGTATACACTTACAGATATATGCATATGTAGATATATGTAGATCTATATATATAGATACATAGAGGCCAGACAGCAAAGATCAAGTTGCCTCAGATTGGTCACTTCTGAGGCACCTCTCCTCGGCATGCAGATATCTGACCTATGGCTGTGTTTTCACAAGGTCATCTGCTGCCCATAGTTCTTCATTTTTGTATACGGTTGTTGCCCTTCAGAAGAATAGTAGGAAGATTACTACTGCTCCAGGAGAAGGCAATGGCAACCTACTCCAGTACTCTTGCCTGGAAAATCCCATGGATGGAGGAGCCTGGTGGGCTGCAGTCCATGGGGTCGCTAAGAGTCAGGCACGACTGAGCGACTTCACTTTCAATTTTCACTTTCATGCATTGGAGAAGGAAATGGCAACCCACTCCAGTGTTCTTGCCTGGAGAATCCCAGGGATGGGGGAGCCTAGTGGGCTGCCGTCTGTGGGGTCGCACAGAGTCAAACACGACTGAAGCGACTTAGCAGCAGCAGCATACAGATAGAGATATCACATTTTCTTTATCCATTCATCCAGGACTGGACTCTCAGGTTGTTTCCATGTCTTGGCTGTTGTGAATAATCCAGTGGTTCCTGTTAGTGTCTGGCTTGGAAGTCAAACCAACTCCTTGGGTGACATCAAAAAAACTAGCAGGGTTCTCGGATTTTAAGCCCAAGGCTTTTCCACATGTTATCTCTCCCTGGTGTATCCCTGATACACTTAGATGCACACAGCTTTCTTCTGATGCAACTGCCTTCGGTTATGAAGCCTATTGTCCCGCACTGTAAGCGTGTGCTCAGTCATGGCCAACTCTTTGCAGTCCCAAGGATTGTAGACTGCCAGGTTCCTCTGTCCCGGGGATTTCCCAGGTAAGAATACTGGAGTGGGTTGTCATGTCCTTCTCCAGGTATTCTTCCTAACTCAGGGATCAAAACTCCATCTCCCACCCTAGCAAGTGGATTCTTTACCACTGTGCCACCTGGGAAGGTCTGTGTCAAATATTTCCCATAAGTATAATTAAAATGGGGTATAAATTATTACCTTTCCTTTTTCCACCTGAAGAAAACCCTCAAGGCAGTGGCTTGATGGCCCTGCCCTCCTTGTATTTTCCTCCTCTTATTTTGCATTACATCAATAGCAAAAACTGTTTAATGCTTTTGTCTGTTGAAGTTTTGACAACACTGTAGATTTATCATTCGTCGTGCCAGAGAATAAAATTAACACAATCAAAAACAGTATTGTAGTCACTCTGAAGTAGAAAATTCCTTTCCAGGGACAATCATAGTTTCTTTCCAAGACACTGCTTCCTCCCTCTTCTTCTGCCAGTCTCTTTCACTTGACAAACCTTTGCTTATTTTTTTCCCCACTAAGTGACATTTTGATGATATGTGTGATTCATGTGATGCTAATAATAGTTTTTATATTCAGCTCATTTTAGCCTCTGTATACTTACATAAGCAGAAAATTGCTATATTTGTGTAAAAACAGTTCTACAGAATTATCTGTGAACTTAGAGAATTATGATGTCAATTTCACACTAGAAATGTCACCATTGGATTATTCCTGCCATCCTACCAATCATCCTCTGAGATGTCACTTCATGTTAAGAGAGGAAAATGATGCTTTTAAAAACAAAACACAAGAAGAAACAAACCAGCATCTATACCTCAAGAACAAAACAAAACAAAACCAAACCATGACACCAGTCAAGTGCATCAGTTCAGTTCAGTTGCTCAGTTGTGCCCGACTCTTTGAGACCCCATGAATTGCAGCACACCAGGCCTCCCTGTCCATCACCAACTCCCGGAGTTCACTCAGACCCTTGTCCATTGAGTTGGTGATGCTATCCAGCCATCTCACCCTCTGTCGTCCCCTTCTCCTCCTGCCCCCAATCCCTCCCAGCATCAGAGTCTTTTCCAATGAGTCAACTCTTCGCATGAGGTGGCCAAAGTATTGGAGTTTCAGCTTCAGCAGCATTCCCTCCAAAGAAATCCCAGGGCTGATCTCCTTCAGAATGAACTGGTTGGATCTCCTTGGAGTCCAAGGGACTCTCAAGAGTCTTCTCCAACACCACAGTTCAAAAACATCAGTTCTCCAGGGCTCAGCTTTCTTCACAGTCCAACTCTCACATCCATACATGATCACTGGAAAAACCATAGCCTTGACTAGATGGACCTTAGTCGGCAAGTAATGTCTCTGCTTTTGAATATGTTATCTAGGTTGGTCATAACTTTTCTTCCAAGGAGTAAGGGTCTTTTAATTTCATGGCTGCAATCACCATCTGCAGTGATTTTGGAGCCCCCCAAAATAAAGTCTGACACTGTTTCTACTGTTTCCCCATATATTTCCCATGAAGTGGTGGGACCAGATGCCATGATCTTCGTTTTCTGAATGTTGAGCTTTAAGCCAACTTTTCCGCTCTCCTCTTTCACTTTCATCAAGAGGCTTTTTAGTTCCTCTTCACTTTCTGCCATAAGGGTGGTGTCAGAGTAGCTAATTCTAGTAGAAGAGGCTTGACATTTATTCTCACAGGAAAATGTATCATGTCAAGAAAACTATTGTTGAAAATATTAAAATGAGGAACTTCCCTAATGGTTCAGTGGTTAAGGATCCGCCTTGCAATGCAGGGGCCACAGATTCAACCCCTGGTATGAGAACTAAAATCCCACATGCACGAAACAACCAAACCCATGTGCCACAACTAGAAAATCCATGTGCCGTAATGAAAGATTCCACGAGCTGCAAGTCAGACCTGATGCAGCCAAATAAACAGATATTAAAAAAACACTAAAATGATTTAAAACATTCTTGCTTCTCTATGTTCAATAAACGCTTCTCGACGAACTAACAGATGCCAGTTTTTATGCAAAAGTACTTTTTAAGAAATGTAAATGTATGACAATTGTAGCAAAACATCTCTGTAGTCTTGATGCTAGGAGCCAATATTTTGCGTTCATCAAGTATTCTTAAACTCTACAATGGAATATGAAATTTGAAAGAGAGAAAGAGTCACTCAGATGTATCCTACTCTTCACGACCCCATGGACTGTAGCCCACCAGGGTCCTCTGCCCTTGGGATTTCCCAGGCAAGAATACTGGAATGGGTTGTCATTTCAGAAGGAAATTTGAAGTAGAATTTTAACTTTCCTTTGGGATTTTATGGACTTCCCTGGTGGCTCAGATGGTAAAAGCATCTGCCTACAATGTGGAAGACCTGGGTTCGATCCCTGGGTTAGGAAGCTCCCCTGGAGAAGAAAATGGCACCCCACTCCAGTACTCTTGCCTGGAAAATCCCATGGACAGAGGAGCCTGGTAGGCTACAGTCCATGGGGTTACAAAGAGTTGGACACGACTGAGTAACTTCACTTGGACTTTTATATTTTTTAAATAAAAATCTTAAAAAGCAGCTCCAATTTACTGTGTCTTAAAAACTGTATACATAAATATGATCAATATGATAATTAATTAGAAAATTATATGTATGTTCTGCTATGTGTCTTACACCTATTCAAGTCATTGTGAAAAAGAAATTAAATAGGGATTTCTCTGGTGGTTTAGTGGCTAAGCCTTTGCCTTCCAGTGCAGGTGGGGGTTTGATCTTTGGTCAGGAAGCTAGGATCACACACGTGTGTGTGTTAGTCTCTCAGTCATGTCTGGCTCTTTGCAATCCCACGGACTCATCTGTCCATAGAATTCTCCAGGCAAGAACACTGGAGTGGGTTGTTATTCTCTTTCTCAGGGGATAAGGGGATAAGATCTTTAGGGGAAGATCCCACATGTCTCATGGCCAAAAAACCAAAACTTAAAACAGACATAATATAAAAAATTCAATAAAGACTTTAAAAATGGTCTACATCATAAATAAATAAAAGATACAAAATGAAGATCCTGATCTCCTGATCTCTGCATTCAGTAATTTTGCACAAATCCCCAAACGAAAAAAGTCACTTAGTCATGTTCAACTCTTTGCAGCCCCGTTGGCTGTACCCACCAGATTCCTCTGTCCATGGGATTTCGCAGGGAAAAATAGTGGAGAGGGTAGTCATTCCCTCCCCCAGGGGATCTTCCTGACCCAGAGATCAAACCCGAGTCTCCTGCATTGCAGGGGGATTCTTTAGCAACCAGGGAAGCCCACACTCAAACCAAAAAAAAAATGTTTCAAAAAAATAAAAATTGAACATAAAGTGTATAAGAAAATAATTTGTAAACTACTTAAAGATATACCATTATTATTTTAAATATTCATTAAAACTGGTTGAGAAGGCCATATGGAGGATTTGGTGCTTAATATAAACCTCAAGGAAGTGCTAAGATTTGGATGAAAGTCTACAAAATATGTGAAAAGGTTTAGCTGATAAGAGACAAAGAATTAGATATGTAAAACATCTAAGAACCAACAAAAAAAATAAAAAAATCATAAAATATCATAACTCTTGTGTTGTAAACAAAATTATGGTTACAAGAATTGGCTTTCTAATGTACATATGCAAAGGAAAATGAATTTTATTTGGGCTATTTAGTTCCAAATGAAGGAAATTCACGTAATTCACAATGATATGATGGTTATCACTAAAACAAACTGGAAAGAATTATTTATATCCCTCTGACTATTTAACCTTATCATAAATATTTTCATACATAATACAATGTGGACGCAAATTATTTTTATGTCATCCGATTTGCCTTTGTGAGAAGTCTTCTTTGCCACGCTTGGGTCCTTTTGGTTTATTGTCGTGAGGTTTTGCCAGTTTACTTTTTTGTTGTGGTTCAGTTGTGAAGTCATATCCAACTCTGCCACTCCCTGGACTGAAGCACACCAGGCTTCCCTGTCCTTCACCATCTTCTGGACTTTGCTCAAACTCACATCCATTGAGTCAGTGACGCCATCCAACCATCTTATCCTCTGTCATCCCCTTTAAGACTAGAGCTGTCTAGGGAAGAAAAGTTTTAATGGTTGTTTGTTTTGATGTTCTTGTACATTCACATATATCAGGGGATATGGGGAAATAGGGTCTAATGTAACTGTCAGGGACTTCCTTTGACTGACATGAGACGGAATTAGCTGACTTTACCATTATTAGTTCAGCTAATTCTGTCTCATATTATCAATAAAAATTAAAAGTAAACATGCGAGAGTTATAGATGATGCAATCATTTCTAATACTGGGATAAATTATTAACAACAGCAAAAAGGTATAAGGGGGAAACTTCATTGATAATAAATGAAATCAATCCTTAAAAGAGCTGTGTATTCAATGCTGAGAACTAGTACATTCATGCGTGTTTACTGGCTGAGAAGCTGTACGTGCTAAAAATCCAAATGGGCATTTTCTGCTGAGATGAGAAGAAAGTGCAGTCCTCCGAGGGTGACTCCCCGTGAACACAGCCCTGGGGAGGCTGCGGCAGGGTGCAGAGTTGAATGGACTCTGACGGCTAACCTCAGAGCTAGGAGAGTCCACCGCAGAGACAGGAGGCTGAGTCCTGGTCTGGGAGGGTGCCCTGCTTTCCTAGGGCTGCCAAACACAGCAACCCAAACAGACACAACAGAAGTTTGTCGCCTTACGGTTCTGGAGGCCAGAAGGCCAAGGTCAAGGTGTCAATAGATGCGCCTCCTTCCCCGGTTTGCGAGGGAGACTCTGTGTCCTACCTTCTCCCCGGCTTCTGGCGGCTTGCTCAGAACCTTTGACTTTCCTTGGTGGGTAGATAGACCACCTGGCCTTCACATTCACACGGAGGTCCCTGTGAGTCTGTGTCCAAACGACCCCCTTTTATAAGGACACCGGTCACATTAGAACAGGCACCCACCCCACTCCAGGATGACCTCATCTTAATAAATTACATCTGCAATGACCCTCTTTCCAAATAAGTCAGATTTTGAGGATCTAGAATTTAGGACCTCACTATACGGATTTTGGGGGCTTCCCTGGTGGCTCAGATGGTAGAGAATCCGCCTGTAATGCAGGAGACCTGGGTTCAATCCCTGGATTGGGAAGATCCCCTGGAAGAGGACATAGCAACCCACTCCAGTATTCTTGCCTGGAGAATCCCATGGACAGAGGAGCCTGGCGGGCTGCAGTCCATGGGGTCACAAAGAGTTGGGCATGACTGAGCAAGTAATCACTGCACAGTGAATTTGGGGGGATACATTTCAATCCATAACACAGGGAAATGAGGGATGAGATCCACAGGGCACCAGCTCTGTAGTTAGGAGAACAGACTCAGGGAGAGAGTCCTCCTTTCCCTTCTCCCTGTCACTCCAAAGAGGTCACAGGCACCCTGGTCAAGAGAATCCACTTACCAGCCCAGCATCACGTAGAGGTGGCAGTGTGTATTAGTTAATTATTGTTGCTATAACAAATTACCAGAGATTTGTGGCTTGAAACAGAACAAATTTATTGTTGTTTTAGTCATTGGAAAAGACCCTGATGCTGGAAAAGATTGAAGGCAAAAGAAGAGGGTGGAAGGGGAAGAGATGGTTGGATGGCATCACTGAATCAATGGACATGAACTTGGGCAGTTCATGGGGCCACAAAGAATTGGACACGACTTAGCAACTGATCAACAACAATGATACTTCTGGGGATCCATAATCTTAATATTGTTACTCAATATTTAATATTTTATTTTTCTGATTGTGTGCCACTAAACATGAAATTGAAAAAGATTTCTAAACCTTCTTTGGAAGTTTATATTTCCAAAAAGAGAACAACTCTTCTAAAGCAACTCCATTTTGGGAAGTAGCACCTTTATGCAAACAAACAAATAAAGATATCAAATAAGACTTCAGTTCAGTTCAGTTGCTCAGTTGTGTCCAACTCTTTGTGATACCATGGACTGCAGCACACCAGGCCTCTCTGTTCATCACCAACTTCTGGAGCTTACTCAAACTCATGTCCATTGAATTGGTGATGCATCCAACCATCTCATCCTCTGTTATCCCCTTCTCCTCCTGCCCTCAATCTTTCCCAGCATCAGGGTCTTTTCAAATGAGTCAATTCTTCTTATCAGGGGGCCAAAGTATTGGAGTTTCAGCTTCAGTGAATATTCAGGACTGATTTCGTTTAGGATGGACTGGTTGGATCTCCTTGCGGTCCAAGGGTTTCTCAAGAGTCTTCTCCAACACCACAGTTCAAAAGCATTGATTCTTCAGTACTCAGCCTTTTTTTTTTTTTTTGTACTCAGCTTTCTTAATGTTAAATTAATTAGGAAATTTATATTGTGTTTCACCATGTGCCTGTTGTTTAGTCGCCAATTCATGTCTGACTCTTTGCGACCCCATGGACTAGCCTGTCAGGCTCTTCTGTGCATGGGGTTTTCTAAGCAAGAATGCTGGAGTAGGTTGTCATTTCTTTCTCCAGGGGATCTTCCTGACCCAGGGATTGAACCCAAGCCTTGGCAGGTGGATGCTTTACCACTGAGCCACCTGGGGAAGACCCGGTTACTGGAGTAGTATATCTTAAAGTATAATATAGGCCTGAGTTCTCTGTTTAGATTAGTAATTTACACCTCACTGATATCTGTTTTTACCAGCTTTGTTTTCACTGATGTGTGGGGACCCAACATTATTAAAGCAAAAGATTTAAAAGCCGCAATGTAATTTAGTACTTGCTCAAGAGGGAGTATCTATATTTTGGATGTATTATGATCAAAATTTAAATTATTTATACTTTCATATTTTCCCAAATGAATATTAGCATGTATTTCTCAAATTAAATATTTAAGATTATAGAAAAGATAATATTAGGATAAAGGTTTTCCAAAGCCATCATTTCATTGGAACCAGAGCTAAAAAAGAGAAGAGGTGATTTTTTTTCTTGGTAATTCTGAATTATTTTGGAACTTGATTCTTATTAGTTTCATTAATATTATTATATCCTGTATCATTGAGTTGATTTTATTATTCTTATTAGCCAAGAACAACCAATGTTGTTAAGAGAGGGCAAGGGTGTGCTTTTAAAGTTTGCATCTTCATGGGCAAGAGAGTGTCAGAGTCAGAACATGCTGTTGGTGATAACTAGGAAATTAGATTTTCTGTAAGGCTGTGATGAGCTCATTAAATATTTAGAAGGTCCTGCATGAGTAGTCAGATCAAGGATATGCTGTGTTCAGCATTATGGGTTCTGGTCACCAAGCAGATGAAACCAAAGAGCAGCTCTTCAGTTTACTTCTAGCATTTTTTTTGTCCTTTTATGGTGAAAATGTTATTTATCAAATAGCAACTTCATCTTGTTCATCACAGCAAGCAAAAATCCAGGGCTGGAATTCTCTATGTCGTGAACTTAATGTGTCTCTGAGAAAAGCAGCGTTGGTTCTTCCGACCACTACAGTGCCATGAGCTCAGGCGCGCTGTTAGGTCTGCTGGTGAGCAGCAGGGTGACCTTTCCCGGTCCCGAGGAGAGAGCCGTCACTGCAACAAGTGAGCTGCTTCTTTGTTTACTTCTTTGCTGCTTCCCCCATAACAAAACCCCCTATTCCCGCCTTCGCCCCAGGAAAGAAATGAAGGTGGTTTAGAATATTCTACCCCCAACTATGCCACTCTGCTGTAATGATTACTCTGAGTCAAAGACGGTAGTGGGAAAAGTAGACAAAGGATAATTCTCTGCCCCACTCCCCTCTCTGCCTGGAACCAGATCCTAAATTCCCTGTGTAGAGGGACCCCAGCCAGCCCCCACTGTACTGGAAGGGAGATGACAGTTCTCCAGTGGAACAACTGCTGAACAGTCTACACAAACAAGCCTTACTCCATGCTCCCATCTTCCATTAGTCTCCTCCGTATGCTTACCCTCCCATAGTCTGCACCCCTAAACGCCTGAACCCCCTTACCTGTGTCTCTTACAAGCATGTTGCTCCTTTTAAGGTGATATACAGTCCCAGGTTCTAATCACCCCTCTGAGTTCCTCATCACGGTGTTTCTTCCTTATGTAAACCCCGTGCACATGCTAATAAACTTTGATTTCCTCTTCTTAATCTTCCCTTTGTCAGCCTTATTTGCAGCACCCAGTCATGAACCTGTGGGAAGAAAGGAGAGATTTTTTCCTTTTTTCGTTTCCTATGGGCTTCCCAGGTGGCTCGGTGGTAAAGAATCAGCCTGCCAAGGCAGGAGACATGGGTTTTATTCCTGGGTCAGGAAAATCCCTTGGAGAAAGAAATGACCAGTTACTCCAGTATTCTAGCTTGGGAAACCCCATGGACAGAGAACCCTGGTGAGCTTTAGTCCATGGGGTTGCAAAAAGTCAGACTCGACTGAGCAACTAAACAACAACAACAGCAATAAAAGTAACGGGGAAATTATGGAATATAACTAAAATATTTTCTTGCATCTGTGAGTAGGAAACTGTATAAATAAGATAAATTTTGAAGGGAGATGGTGTTTCATCATCCCTATAAATAAGGCTGGGGAAACTAGCATGGTGGTGAGCCATAAAGTATCAGGACATTCCACACTGAAGGTACAAAATTTATAGGTCCCCCAGGAAGGCTTCAGAATGCTCTGTGATGGGAATTTGAAACTTTGAGAATTCAGGGCTTTTTTGTTCCCTGGAGAGATTGTCTAAGAAATCAGTGCACTGATTCATCAGCCTGGCAGCCTCCTTCCAGGGCTGGGGATGTAGCTCAGTGGTAGAGCATATGTTTCGCATGCATGAGGCCCCAGGTTCAATCCCTGGCATCTCCATGTCCTTCAACAAATGGTGCTGGTTTGTTTTTTAGTTTCACTTTTAAGAAAACATGACTTCACAGGAGGACATGTCACCAGTGTTACATATTAATATAAATTACAGGTACCACTCTACCATTTTCAATGAACTATGTGTAATGCTAATGATGTGATAGCATCTTCTTTCAGTATTAATAACATAGTTTTTATTAATACAAAATAAAAATATAGCCTTTCCAACAAATCTTTATTACTCTATTTGATTCATATACATTTCTGTTAACATCCACCTTCTTTTAATAAACCTATATAAATGGTCAGACAGGAACTTACCTGCTACACTATGGGCATGACCCACTTAAAGAATAAAAAGTACAACAAAGATATTTATAACAGTCCTTATTTCTAAAGTATCTGCACCTGTAATGCGTGCATGCTCTGTCACTCAATTATGACTGATTCTTTGCCACTGTAATATTATGTTAGTATTTGCAGCAAAGTTATATAAGCTAACTGTTCCAGCACTACCTTATTTTATTATTGCTTTGTTATCCTAGATGATTACATGATTTAACTGTAGTATAATTCATGGAATTACAGTGGATTCATTGAGATCAAGCCTTTGATAGCTATCTCAATTTTGATCACCATATACAAGGGCATATAGAATAAAAGCTTTTTTTAAAGCTCCTGTATATCTTGGGTGGAGAGGAAGTTGACTCAAATCTCAGGATAAGTTTTGGGTTCTCCCCACCCACACAAGTGAAACCTCTTGACCCTGGGCGTTGCTAGGACCTGGAACTGAAGGTGGTCCACTTTCTGCACACCACAGAGGTCATCACTGATGATCACACAGATGCATGCGTTTATTGTTCATTCTCTGCTATGAAGTGTTACTCTATTTTGAAGAGTATTCCATCTTTTTGGGGGGAAACAATAGTGACATGGATTCAGATTAGCATGATGCAATGACAAAGTCAAGTGATGTCGCTGGCAAGTCCTCCCCTCCTGCATTCTGGGTCTCCTGAGTCTTTGGCATGTTTTTTTCCCCCTGTCATCTGCTGAGTTGTATTTATGCATCTCATGTGAACAGAATTAAGATAACCCTTGGGATGCCAATCAGCCTTTCCTCTTGGATAACACTTGACAATATTTGAAACGAATGAAGCTTCAGTTTCCCCTCCGTGCCGAACCTCACCCAAAAGTTGGCACTGATGGCCTTCGCTTGTTTGCATGATGAATAAATCCTCAAGATGAGCTGTTCATCGCATAATTTGCTAGGATAAATCTAAGCCTGTCAGATCAAAGACATTTTTAATTATGTAACCCAAGGTAGTACATGGGTTCATATTTCAGAGGAATATTAAAAACTCGCTTAACTTATTCACAGTCTTTGAGAAGCTATTAAACCTGAGACAAGAAGCAAGCAGTCTCTCTAATTACGAATATCTATTACACATTTTATTGCTTCCTTTGAAATCGTATCTCTTCTCAGCATGCTCTCAATGTCAGGGTTCTTTCCTTAGTGCCCTGAGATGTTTGAAAAGGGGAGAAGTGCTCCGGGCACTGACTCTGCCCCTGTCACTACCTGCCTAAGCTGTGACAATCCTCGTATTTTCCTGACAGCCTTAACTACATCCTTCTCTCTCTCTCAGCACCTAGGTGTGACTGAACTGTCAAGCTTTTGAACTGGAGTCAAATGCGATTCCACTTTTTTTTTTCGTATTCTGGAAAATGAGAGGATTGTCACAGAAGTAAAAGCTGAAACCATAAAACAAATAAATAGCTACTGAATGCTTTCTATGCCACAGAAAGAACAGACATGAAAAAAGGAAAGAGCATGACATCTGGCACAGTGATGGTAACAATGCCGGCAACAGAGTTTGCTACGTGTCTGGCTTCACTTCCAGCATCTCATTCATTCTGTAGAGCATCCTTAGGAGGTGGGTGCTATTTTAAGCCCTATTTTAAAGTTGAGGAAACTGGTGAACCAGGGCACTAAAAAATTGCCTCCGGTGGTATGTCTAACAAGGAGTGTGGCCACTAAACAGAAAGGAGAAGCAGTCTGGCTTTGAGGCTAAACAGCTTTATACTGTTGTGAAATACATTCGTTTGTATGGGTTTCCATTCCCGCGCTTGCACATAGGAGGTAGTAGAAGCCAGAGCAGAGAGAGTCTGGGCTTTGTTGCTAGTTGGAGTCCACACTCAGGATTCCGACTTAGTGTCTGGTAAGGTTTGACAGCTGCATGCGTGCCTGATAAGTTGTTTCACTCGTGTCCAACTCGTTGTGACCCCATGGACTGTAGCCTATCAGCACCCCTCAACAGCTGTATTTCACAGAAAATTGCATTTGGGGGGATTTGAACAGTTGACATATTTTACATGCCTCGCGGATTTCCTGATACATTGGCAATCAATAAACGTGAGTTCCTATTGTGTCCTTCTCTTAAATGATAGAAAGATGGTATCCATGAAGCTTTATAATTCTAAAACAAAGAATTTCAAGAATTCCCCAAATTCTGAACTATAACTGTTGAAAAATATATAACTACATGAAAACACAAATAATCCCAAAATGAAATATTTTAAGAAAAATTATTGAAGAAGGATTCAAATGGAATTCAGAGTGTGGTAAAAGTGTTTTGAGTTTGGAAAAGGTTGGAAACTTCTGAAAAGGCTTGAGAGTTTTCCAAGGTTAGGGAGACAGGTTGCAGAGCCACTGAAGGAGGCAAAAACGTGTTCACTGTCCCTAAAGGGACAAGACATGCAGCAGAGGCCAGGTGGTGCGAGACTTGCTACAGAGATAGATGTATCCGCATTGGATAGGAGCAGAGAGTTAATAGTGATGCAGAGTCAGAGAGCAGGAGCTAAAGCCCGGAAGGAAACTTTCAATCAGAGTTGGGATGACTGCAAAAGTCTAGGGAATTTGCTCTTGAGACTGGCGATCAAGGAAGCTAACTATTTAAGGTTAGACTCCATGTCTTTTTGCATTTTTTCATTTCCTCTTTTCCTTGATTCTCTAACATTTATTTTGGAATCATTCTCTCCTCCAAGCTTCTTCAGGTCTGCAGGCTATTATCAGTCTATGCATCTCCACTGAACTCTTGTATACCCCATGCTTCTTTTTATTACAAAACTTATCACACCTGATTGCAGTTCCTTGGCCATGTGTCTCCTCTTTCGACTGTGAGCTCCCAGAGAACAGAGATCATCTCTTCCTTATCTGCATGCTTTTTATAAACCATTTTACATTTATAGAAAAATTGAGATGGTAATAAAGTCCTCATGTACATCATGCAGTACATATCTTTTCAAACTGTCCTGTTTTATTTATTATCTATCATATTTCTTCATGTTTTCCATGACCTCATAGTGTATGAATAATTAAAATGTGACAAAAATAAAGTTTATATGATGAGAGTATGTTTTCATCTACGGTGGTTATCATGAGGTGTTATGAGGCACCTGGGGTTTTGTTATTATTATTATTAGTTATTTGTTCTGTTTTTTGTTATTGCAGATGTTTAGTGCTAGAGTCGGGGGCACCTGTGATTCAAAGGTATGAATTGGGAAGTGTTTGAATTGGCCAAAAGTATATGCAATATCTGCAGCACACCAGGTATCCCCGTCCATCACCAACTCCTGGAGCTTACTCAAACTCATGTCCATTGAGTCAGTGGTGTCATCCAACCATCTCATCCTCTGTCATCCCCTTCTCCTCCTGCCCTCAATCTTTCTCAGAATCGGGGTCTTTTCAAATGAGTCAGTTCTTCACATTAGGTGGCCAAATTATTGGAGTTTCAGCTTCAGCATCAGTCCTTCCAATGAATATTCAGGACTGATTTCCTTTAGGATGGACTGGTTGTATCTCCTTGCTGTCCAAGGGATGTTCAAGAGTCTTCTCCAACACCACAGTTCAAAAGCATCAATTCTTCTAACTCTCACATCCATACATGACTACTGGAAAAACCATAGCTTTGACTAGATGGACTTTGCTGGCAAAGTAATGTCTCTGCTTTTTAATATGCTGTCTGCTGCTACTGCTACTGCTAAGTCACGTCAGTTGTGTCTGACTCTGTGTGACCCCATAGACGGCAGCCCACCAGGCTCCCCCATCCCTGGGATTCTCCAGGCAAGAACACTGGAGTGGGTTGCCATTTCCTTCTCCAAAGCATGAAAGTCAAAAGTGAAAGGGAAGTTGCTCAGTCATGTCTGACTCAGCGACCTGATGGACTACAGCCTACCAGGCTCCTCTATCTATAGGATTTTCCAGGCAAGAGTACTGGAGTGGGGTGCCATTGACTTCTCCGAATATGCTATCTAGGTTGGTCATAATTTTTCTTCCAAGGTGCAAGCATCTTTTAATTTCATGACTGCAGTCACCATCTGCAGTAATTTTAAGGCCCCCCAAAGTAAATTTTGTCACTGTTTCCGCTCTGTATACACAGATATGTATTCATGAGGGCTATGTCTTTTTTTAATTCAAAGTTTTCTTCCTCTAACATTTTTTTATGCTAGAATCACACTCGAGCTATACTTGACAATTGTGATAACACATCACATGTCTTATACACTCAAAAATCTATTGTTGAATTAAGAATTTCTAATATTGGTCACTGGTCTTCCCAGGTGGCTCAGTGGTAAAGAATCTGACTGCACTGAAGGAGATACAAGTTTGATTCCTGGGCTGGGAAGATCCCAGGAGAAAGAAACGGCAACCCACTTCAATAAACTTGCCTGGGAAACCCTATGGAGAAAGGAGCCTGGCAGGCTATAGTCCATGGGGTTGCAAAAGAGACGGGACACGATTTAGCGATTAAACAGCGACAAGTATTGATCACTAGAGGAGAAAAACAGATGCTTATGGTGATTTGGATCTCCTGTTGTTTTAACTTTAATGGTAAAAACCTTGAATGTATTCTGTAATTGCTGAAACACACTGACAGAAATGTCTGTCTTGAATAATGGCATGAAACAGTCACCCATAAGCACCCTTTAGAAAACTGCAAATTATTGTCTATTACAATGTCCAGAGAGGTAAGCTTCAGAAAAAGAGACCAATCTCCTGGAAACTGCATCCCTGGAATGGTAATTCAGCTGAGCCCCAGCTCTGATCTGAGCACTCCTGTGAATGACGCCCAGACAGCCGCGCTGAGTGAGGAAGTAGATCAGGTCGTCACTGTGAGAAGAGGATTTCCCACTCACTTCAAATGCCTGGTAGGGGCGGGGGGAACTATTCTGGGCCCAACCTGCTTATCTTCACCTTAATTCAATTCCTCTCCTTTTATAGAACTGCTAAAATCTGGGCTCTAGTTAATAATCTGTCTCTTTATCAGTAAGTCAAACAGAAAGCACGTTGGTACTCAGACCTGAGGTGTTTACAGAGGAGAAGACCCACTAACCCAGGTGCTGTGGGAGCCCAGTGCTGTGTGATGTCCCAGACTGCCAGCCCACTTGCCAGTGATCCAGGGGCTCCTCCACACGTTTTCACTTTGCAGCTCTTCCAGACATGACTCCACTTAAATTTCCTTCAGTCTCTGGTCCTTGTACATAAACATTCTTATTTCTGTAACTTGTGATGGCTTTTTCTTCCTGATTTCCTCAGATTGATGTCCTGAGATTAGCATATAGTTGAGGATTTATTTGCACATTTGTAGACTGTTACAGATTTCTCAAGTGGCACAGTGGTAAAGACTCCCCTACCAGTGCAGGAGACACAAGATGTGTGGGTTTGATCCTTAGGTCAGGAAGATCACCTAGAGAAGAAATGATGTCATTTCTCACTCCAGTATTCTTGCCTGGAAAATTCCACAGACAGAGGAGCCTGGAGGGCTGCGGCTCACAAAGAGTCTTCGATATGACTGAGCACACGTGTGCACGTACATACACACACACAGATTGTTATATTTTATGTATTTACCACCTAAGAGCAAAAAAAAAAAAAAGTGAGATGTAAATTACATATTGAGTGGTTACTTTTTTCTGGAATTTATACTTAGTTGAAAAAAATTTAAAATGTCATACATGTTATGTTACTTTATATGTAACATAAACACTTCACATGCAAGTCAAAATTATAGAAGAGTAATTAGATATTCTTACCCAATACAGAATAAACACCCCGTGGTGCATTTATGGTCCTTACAAAGCACATAATCTAAGTAGGACATAGAAATGAATATCACTAGTAGTTCATGATTCATAGCCAATTTAGCATATTCATAGCAATCTATTTGCAAGGTGAGAGTTTAAACAACTGTTTAAAATGGTGACCTCCAAACTTTTGGGCACCAGGTTTGGATTTCTCGAAAGGCAATTTTTTCATGGACCGAGGCTGGGGGAGTTGGTTTTAGGATTCAAGTGCATTAAATTTATTGCATACTTTGTTTCTCTTATCATTCAGTTCAGTTCAGTCACTCAGTCGTGTCCGACTCTGCAACCCCATGAATTGCAGCACGCCAGGCCTCCCTGTCCATCACCAACTCCCAGAGTTCACTCAGACTCATGTCCATCGAGTCAGTGATGCCATCCAGCCATCTCATCCTCTGTCATCTCCTTCTCCTCCTGCCCCCAATCCCTCCCAGCATCAGAGTCTTTTCCAATGAGTCATCTCTTCGCATGAAGTGGCTGAAGTACTGGAGTTTCAGCTTTAGCATCATTACTTCCAAAGAACACTCAGGACTGATCTCCTTCAGAATGGATTGGTTGGATCTCCTTTCAGTTCAAGGGACTCTCAAGAGTCTTCTCCAACACCACAGTTCAAAAGCATCAATTCTTTGGTGCTCAGCCTTCTTCACAGTCAAACTCTCACATCCTTACATGACCACAGGAAAAACCATAGCCTAGAGGAAAAGAACAGAATGGAAAAGACTAGAGATCTCTTCAAGAAAATTAGAGATACCAAGGGAACATTTCATGCGAAGATGGGCTCGATAAAGGACAGAAATGGTATGGACCTAACAGAAGCAGAAGATATTAAGAAGAGGTGGCAAGAATACACAGAAGAACTGCACAAAAAAGATCTTCATGACCAAGATAATCATGATGGTGTGATCACTCATCTAGGGCCAGACATCCTGGAATGTGAAGTCAAGTGGGCCTTAGAAAGCATCACTACAAACAAAGCTACTGGAGGTGATGGAATTCCAGTTGAGCTATTTCAAATCCTGAAAGATGATGCTGTGAAAGTGCTACACTCAATATGCCAGCAAATTTGGAAAACTCAGCAGTGGCCACAGGACTGGAAAAGGTCAGTTTTCATTCCAATCTCAAAGAAAGGCACTGCCAAAGAATGTTCCAACTACCGTACAATTGCACTCATCTCACATTCTAGTAAAGTAATGCTCAAAATTCTCCAAACCAGGCTTCAGCAGTACATGAACTGTGAACTTCCTGATGTTCAAGCTGGTTTTAGAAAAGGCAGAGGAACCAGAGATCAAATTGCCAACATCCACTGGATCATGGAAAAAGCAATTGTGTTCCAGAAAAACATCTGTTTCTGCTTTACTGACTATGCCAAAGCCTTTGAATGTGTGATTCACAATAAAACTGGAAAATTCTGAAAGTGATGGGAATACCAGACCACCTGACCTGCCTCTTGAGAAATCTGTATGCAGCTCAGGAAGCAACAGTTAGAACTGGACATGGAACAACAGACTGGTTTCAAGTAGGAAAAGGAGTACGTCAAGGCTGTATATTGTCACCCTGCCAATTTAACTTCTATGCAGAGTACATCATGAGAAAAGCTGGACTGGAAGAAACACAAGCTGGAATCAAGATTGCCAGGAGAAATATCAATAACCTCAGATATGCAGATGATACCACCCTTATGGCAGAAAGTGAACAGGAACAAAAAACTCTCTTGAGGAAAGTGCAAGAGGAGATTGAAAAAGTTGGCTTAAGGCTCAACATTCAGAAAATGAAGATCATGGCATCCGGTCCCATCACTTCATAGGAAATAGATGGGGAAACAGTAGAAACAGTGTCTGAGTTTATTTTGGGGGGCTTCAAAATCACTGCAGATGGTGATTGTAGCCATGAAATTAAAAGACGCTTACTCTTTGGAAGAAAAGTTATGACCGACCTAGATAGCATATTCAAAAGCAGAGACATTACTTTACCGACTAAGGTCCATCTAGTCAAGGCTATAGTTTTTCCAGGAGTCATGTATGGATGTGAGAGTTGGACTGTGAAGAAGGCTGAGTGCCGAAGAATTGATGCTTTTGAACTGTGGTGTTGGAGAAGACTCTTGAGAGTCCCTTGGACTGCAAGGAGGTCCAACCAGTCCATTCTGAAGGAGATCAACCCTGGGATTTCTTTGGAAGGAATGATGCTAAAGCTGAACTCCAGTATTTTGGCCACCTCATGCGAAGAGTTGACTCATTGGAAAAGACTTTGTTGCTGGGAGGGATTGGGGGCAGGAGAAGAAGGAGACGACAGAGGATGAGATGGCTGGATGACATCACTGACTCAGTGGTCGTGAATCTGAGTGAACTCTGGAAGTCGGTGATGGACAGGGAAGCCTGGCATGCTGCGATTCACGGGGTCGCAAAGAGTCGGACACAACTGAGCGACTAAACTGAACTGAACTGACTAGACTGACCTTATTCAGCAAAGTCATGTCTCTGCTTTTGAATATGCTATCTAGGTTGTTCATAACTTCTTTTCCAAGAAGTAAGCATCTTTTAATTTCATGGCTGCAATCACCATCTGCAGTGATTTGGGAGCCCAAAAATTAAAGTCTGACATTGTTTCCACTGTTTCCTCATCTACTTCCCATGAAGTGATTGGATCGGATGCCATGATTTTTGTTTTCTCAATGTTGAGCTTTAAGCCAACTATTTCACCCTCCTCTTTCACTTTCGTCAAGAGGCTTTTTAGTTCCTCTTCACTTTGTGCCATATGGGTGGTGTCATCTGCATATCTGAGGTTATTGATATTTCTCCCAGCAATCTTGATTCCAGCTTGTGTTTCTTCCAGTCCAGCTTTTCTCATGATGTACTCTGCATATAAGTTAAATAAGCAGGATGACAATATACAGCCTTGATGTACTCCTTTTCCTACTTGAAACCAGTCTGTTGTTCCATGTCCAGTTCTAACTGTTGTTTCCTGAGCTGCATACAGATTTCTCAAGAGGCAGGTCAGGTGGTCTGCTATTCCCATCTCTTGAAGAATTTTCCACAGTTGATTGTGATCCACACAGTCAAAGGCTTTGGCATAGTCAGTAAAGCAGAAATAGATGTTTTTCTGGAACTCTCTTGCTTTTTTGATGATCCAGCAAGTGTTGGCAATTTGATCTCTGGTTCCTCTGCCTTTTCTAAAACCAGCTTGAACATCAAGAAGTTCACAGTTCATGTACTGCTGAAGCCTGGCTTGGAGAATTTTGAGCATTGCTTTACTAGCGTGTGAGATGAGTGCAATTGTGCGGTAGTTTGAGCATTCTTTGGCATTGCCTTTCTTTGAGATTGGAATGAAAACTGACCTTTTCCAGTCCTGTGGCCACTGCTGAGTTTTCCAAATTTGCTGGCATATTGAGTGTAGCACTTTCACAGCATCATCTTTCAGGATTTGAAATAGCTCAACTGGAATTCCATCACCTCCACTAGCTTTGTTCGTAGTGATGCTTTCTAAGGCCCACTTGACTTCACATTCCAGGATGTCTGGCCCTAGATGAGTGATCACACCATCATGATTATCTTGGTCAAGAAGATCTTTTTTGTGCAGTTCTTCTGTGTATTCTTGCCACTTCTTCTTAATATCTTCTGCTTCTGTTAGGTCCATACCATTTCTGTCCTTTATCGAGCCCATCTTTGCATGAAATGTTCCCTTGGTATCTCTAATTTTCTTGAAGAGATCTCTAGTCTTTCCCATTCTGTTCTTTTCCTCTATTTATTTGCATTGATCACTGAAGAAGGCTTTCTTATCTCTTCTTGCTATTCTCTTATCATTACAACTCACCAAATAATTATACAGCTCACCACAATGCAGGATCAGTGGGAGCCCTGAGCTTGTTTTTCTGAAGCTGGAAGGTTCCCTCTGAGGGTGATGGGAGAATGATGGGGAGTGGCTGTAAATAGGGCTGAAGCTTCTAGCAGTGGCACCTCCTGCTTTGTGGCCTGGTATTTGTCCATGGCCTGGCGGCTGGGGACTCCTGTTTAAACAATGTTATTCAGATGTGGGTCTGGAAGAAATTCTTCCTAAATATGATAAATGCTGATTTTATTTTGAAATTTCTTTCAGGTGTACAAGCAATGCTCAAAATCAAGATTTAAATATACAGGTCTATGTGTTCAATTCGCATACTCAAGAAATGAGTATGCTACTATTAATTGAGCTTGCTACTTTGCTTTTTAAATTTTTTAAAGATGTAGACCATTTAAAAAATCTTTATTAAATTTGTTTTAATTTTGCTTCTGTTGTATACTTTTGTTTTTTTGGCCATGAACTATTGTGGGATTTTAGTTCTCCAACCAGTAATTGAACCCACTCCCCCTGCATTGGGAAGGGAAGTCTTAACCATTGGATTGCTATGGAAGTTTCAACTACTTAAGTTTTTACTTGGCAATTATTGTGATCCAACCTGTAAAAAGAGAGTACTAGTTCCATCAACATGCTGAGAAAGATTTAATTTCCAGTTGTCAAAGCTGCTATAGTCTGTCCTGCAGAGTCTTTGCTGAGCACTCCCCACATGTGTTCTTTTGCTATTTGATGGTATTTGTCACATTTGAGGCTGCCACCTATGATGATGTCAACTAGACTTGCTGTTATCACTCAGAGCCCATTTCACAAACAGCAATGGATGTGATGGAAGGTGGGAACAAAAACACCTTCCAAAATTAACTGGAGGATTGTGCACTGTCATCTCTTTCTTTTGGCCATAGACAGGTGCTTTCTCCTTACATGTGTGTGAAGCTGGGGGAGAGTCCCCAGTCTTGATGACCTTGTGGATGGGGGGGTCTTCACAGTTTCACATTCACTTGGTGCCCCCTTGGGGGTGCTCTCAATACCTTTGTATTTACCTTTGGAGTAAAATACATTACACTTTGTGATGTTTGTGTATTTAAAGATCATTTAATACCTCCTTCAGGGATAATATTCTGGACTTTGCAACTCTGAGGTTGGTAAATGTGAAAATGTCCAATTACAGGCATTATTAAGCTATACATTATTAAGTCTCTATTTCTCTATAATGCAAGAGTAACTGAAAAAAAGCATTTGAGAAGTGGAGCTTCTCTATTAATAATGCATTTTAAAAGCCATTTCTCTATGCTATTAATTTCATATTTCTTAAGACAGCAATTCTGTCATCGTGGTGTTTCATATTGCTCCAAGTCTTCTCTATGAATATCCAGTTACTATTCCAAAAATTAGAGATTCTTCAGAGAATCCAATTTATTAGGATTGAGGCTGAGATCTGACTTTTTCAGAGTGATATCTGCATTTCTGAGCAGTTTAGCTTTTACAGTTTATGTTAGAAATAAACCGGCCCTTCAGAAGTTGTGATGCATCTGTAAGTAATCTGTCATGCAGAAAATTATACATAAATGCATGCTTCCTTAATATAATGCTACTCAATTTCCAGAGTAAACAAGAAGTAAATAAGGAGACTGAGACAACTTTATATTTCTCACTAAGTAAATAGATTTATATGATTGGCATAATCAATGATTGTTTCCCCTCTCTTGAAATAAAGATGTTTAGCAGCAAACTACTTAAAATACAAAGGCAGTAGAACATTTTCCCTTTTTCTATGTTAGGAAATGGAGAGAAAAGTAATTTTGTCCGGGATAGTATGAATAACAAATATGGAGAAGATTAAAAGTCTTAGTCAGTTTCCTCCTCTAATTTGCTGACAAGCAAATGTTGTTGATTACCATGTCTTTAAGAAAGAACTCAACCCATATATGGAAATGGCAACCCACTCCAGTATTCTTGCCTGGGAGATCCTATGGACAAAGAAGCCTGGCAGACTACGGTCCTCGGGGTCACAAAAGAATCAGACATGACTGAGCGATTAAACAACAACCACCCATATAGGAATATGCCCTTTTGAATCTATCAACTGTGACTCTGCAATTTATTTTCTACTTTGGCAATGTTTCAACAAAATGTTACTTCATTGTGAGTAAACAACTGCTTAAATATAAGACTCATGAATAATTTTCTTTGGTTGCTTATCTTCCATACACCTATACATACACTCAAACTGAAGCAGCAAAGCAATCAAATCATTATAGACTTTGGATTACCAATATGGTTTACTTCTTTGTGATTGTGATGGATATCATCTGCAAACTAATTTCTCAAAAATATCATTTATGTGGGCAGAAATCTACAAGAAAAATGACTAGCCTTTTTGGAAAAAATGAAACAAATTGGTTTAAGGTATGGTCACAATTTTGTGCACACATCAGATCTCATAGACGACATAAGCAGAGACACATGTTAAAGCCTTACCAAGGGCACGAGCTCTGGAGTCAGAATTTCAGCTCCTCCTTTAATAGCTGTGACCTTAAGCTAGTTATTTATACTTTCTGTATCTCTGTTGTTTATTTAATAAGGGATGGAATAATAGTGATAGAATTGTTGGGAAGATTCAATGAGCTAATAAATGTAAAATATTTTGAAGAGTGATTGGAAATGATGTTTTGTAATTGTTAGTTACTGTTACCTCATTTAACTTTATCAAAACCCTATGAGTTAGGAATTTTACTTTTCCATTTTTTTTTGAGATGAAAATCTCCTGAGATTTAGCAATTTTAATTAACTTGCTCAAGGTCACATGTCTTGAGTATTTTAGCAAGAATTATAGTCTAGACTTTATGATCCAAGTCCATGCATTTAACTCTGTGCTATAATTTCTCAATCTATATGCATTTTTCATCTCCCTCTTTCATTGTCCTTATGGCTCTCTAAAATTTCCACCACTGATATTGTTGTGGCACAGCCTAAACTTATCTATCTTACTGCTTTCAGTAACACTAATTGCCATGTGTTTTACTTTTGTTTACAGATCAGTTAGAATCTCATCAAAGAAGTGGACTTAAATAATAAGACTCCTTCAAAGTCTATACTATTATCCTGAGGGAGTAATGTTTGCTTAATAAACATGATTTGATTGGAGCAATTCTGGAAAGACAAGCTCAGAAATGTGCACAAATTCAAGTACAAATTTCTGTATGAATTTCCTGAAGTGTTGCCAAATATGTTTAGCAAAACACGTTCCGTCAATCTGTAGTCATAATTCCATTCCTCAAAGATCTTGATGCTTAGGTTTAAGGTTGAATAGGGCATCTCTGAATAGTGCTAACAAGAGGAAGATGTACGCTGGGGCCAAAGGAGAAAGTGTGTGGATCGTGCCACCTGGCCAAAAGGCATGTGTAATAATTTAACTGCGCAGTGCAAATGGCATTCGAAATCTGTGTTCTCGCTAGTTGCCAAGTCTAAGCTTGCTTCGCAAAACTAGTTACTTGGAGTGATTTTGAATTATAAAGTGGCAGTCTGCAAAGAACATCTGTGGTCTAAACTCTAGTTTAATAAATGTGAAACGTGTCTATACAGGGTAATCTAGAATAAAATGTACTTGCTTGAGTTAGCGAATTAGAGACCTTGCTAGGTGGATAGACATTTACCTCATCTTAGGCAGCTGAATATTTGCTATGTCATATTTTGCACTATAGAGGCAATAGATCAAAGACTCTGGTGGGACTCAAGTGTCACGTGTAGAACACTTAGTAGCAGTAACCTACGACTTCACTCCTTTCCTAAACTTAGGGTAAGTGTCTGCATTCAACAACACTTATAACCACTTGGGTGAATGCCAGGGTATACATATAGCAAGAGGAAATGAATATATAGCTTGACATTTCTAATAGCACATGCTCATGTGTGCTAAGTCACTTCAGTCATATCTGACTGTTTGCGACCTTTTGGACCATAGCCCACTGGACTCCTCGGTCTATAGGATTTCAAGGCAAGAATACTGGGGTGAGTTGCCATGCCCTCCTCCAGGGGATTTTCCTGGCCCAGGGATCGAATCTGCATCTCTTAAGTCTCCTGCTTTGGCAGGCAGCCTCTTTACCACTAGGGCCACCTGGGAACCCTGTCGTGCATAGCACATGCTATATCTTTAGGGGCTTCCCAGGTGCTTCCTTGGTGGCTTAGATGGTAAACCGTCTGCCTGCAATGCGGGAGACCCGGGTTCAATTCCTGGGTCAGGAAGATCCCCTGGAGAAGGAAATGGCAATCCACTCCAGCACTCTTGCCTGGAAAATCCCATGGACGGAGAAGCCTGATAGGCTAGAGTCCATGGGGTCGCAAAGAGTCGGACACGACTGAGCAACTTCAGTCAGTCAGGTGCATTAGTGGTAAAGAATCCACCTGCCAATTCAGGAGACGAAAGAGATGTGGACTTGATCCCTGGGTTGGAAGGATCCCCTGGAGTAGGAAATGTCACCCCACTCCAGTATTCTTGCCTGAAAAATTTCATGGACAGAGGAGCCTGCCAGGCTACAGTCCATGGGGCCATAGAGAGTCTGAGCACACACATATCTTCTTTATAAGAAATCTTTTAGTAAGGATATGCACAAGTGTATTTGTGATAAAATATGATTACTAATGTAAATGGTTCTCCTGCATTAATTTATATACATATATTAAACATGATCTGTTTCCCAAAGTACCCTTTTGAAGATAGATGTGATGTCAACATTTATGCAAAGAATGTCATTTATGTTTCAGCTTGAAAATAGAGGAAATTTTAAAGAGGTATGATCTGAATTGTAGTGTGTCTTCCCTCACTACAATGTGTAAAACTCCTAACTAATAAAGTACTTTCTCTCCATCAATAAGGTTTAATGTTATAAAATAATATTTCCAATACTGAATTACTTATGACAAAAACCAGTAAATATCACTAAACAGAATTTTACATCACTAAATTAGGCCATTAGCAGTGTTTTATGGGTCAGTAAACTATTTAAAATGGACTCCAATAGGCAAATGCCGTCCATAGGGACATTTTCTTCTTAGTTAAATTTTAGCACTTCTACCTTGGAACAAAATCATAGATTACACAATCATTTCCAGTAACACTCTATTCTATACAACCACTTCAGATATGTTGTAATCTGTACTTCTCACAACTTTGAGGATACTATATTTATTTAAAGTAATTTAGTGACTAGATTTGACAGTATAAACCTTGACTAGATCAAGGTTAAATTTCACTTGATATATAAAAATGAATTGCAATTTCATTGAAAATACTTGTGCATTTATTGCCACGTATTAAAAAAGTTAAGATAGCAATGAGAATGACCAATTATTAAAACAGATTTTAAAAGGAGCAATAATAAATAAGCTTCACAAAAATTCTGACTTTTGAAAAGGTCAAAAAAGTCAAAATTGAAAGCTAAGATTAAGATGGTATTTGGACAGGTGATATAGAAATACCCAACTCCATTTTTTCCATAACTCAATGCTATTTTTTTTAAGTTAATTTGTTTACATTAAGTTTACCTCACAAGTGATCTCTTCCACCCTCACCTAACATGGAGCCACTGGTTTTTATGTTCTTCATGCCTCGAGCATAAAATCTTCCCACTAAAGATGTTTACTGCCTCATATTTGCTCGTCTCAAGCCACAGGAAGAAAATGACCCTCCCTTACAACACAGAAGCTCTGTACCAAGTAGTGGTACCCAGCTCAGCAGCTGCACCTACCCAACTGGCCAGCTTCTCACCATCTCCTGTGTCCTGTGTGTGCTTAGTCACTCAGGCATGTCTTACTCCAAGATCCCATAGACTGTAGCCTGCCAGGCTTCCCTGTCCATGGGACTTTTCAGGCAAGAATACTGAAGTGGGTTGCCATGCCCTCCTCCAGGGGATCTTCCCGACCTAGGGACTGAACCAAGTCTCCAGCATTGCTGTGAAACTAACTCTTCTCAAAAAATTACATTTTTTTATTAAAAATGGTCTAATCCCATTTGTGTAGATAGAACTTTATTTACAAGTGATACCTAACGTTTTGCATTGCTTGTTTTGTTTACTAATATTCATTAAAAAATATATGGGACTTCTCTGGTGGTTCAGTGGCTAAAAACTCTGAGCTCCCAATGCAGAAGCCTGAGTTTGATCCTTGGTCAGAGACCTAGATCCCACATGCCACAATTAAGACTCAGTACATTGCTGGTTTTAGGAAAAGCAGGGGAACCAGAGATCAAATTGCCAACATCCGCTGGATCATGGAAAAGCAAGAGAGTTCCAGAAAAACATCTATTTCTGCTTTATTGACTATGCCAAAGCCTTTGACTGTGTGGATCACAATAAATTGCGGAAAATTCTGAAAGTGATGGGAATACCAGACCACCTGACCTGCCTCTTGAGAAACCTACATGCAGGTCAGGAAGCAACAGCTAGAACTGGACATGAAACAACAGACTGGTTCCAAATAGGAAAAGGAGTATGTCAAGGCTGTCTATTGTCACCCTGCTTATTTAACTTCTATGCAGAGTACATCATGAGAAACGCTGGGCTGGATGAAGCACAAGCTGGAATCAAGATTGCCGGGAGAAATATCAATAACCTCAGATATGCAGATGACACCACCCTTATGGCAGGAAGTGAAGAGGAATTAAAAAGCCTCTTGTTGAAAGTGAAAGTGGAGAGTGAAAAAGTTGGCTTAAAGCTCAACATTCAGAAAATGAAGATCATCGCATCTGGTCCCATCACTTCATGGAAAATAGATGGGGAAACAGTGGAAGCAGTGTCAGACTTTATTTTTCCAGGCTCCAAAATCACTGCAGATGGTAATTGCAGCCATTAAACAAAAAGACGCTTACTCCTTGGAAGGAAAGTTATGACCAACCTAGACAGCATATTCAAAACCAGAGACATTACTTTGCCAACAAAGGTCCGTCTAATCAAGGCTATGGTTTTTCCTGTGGTCATGCATGGATGTGAGAGTTGGACTGTGAAGAAAGCTGAGTGCCAAAGAATTGATGCTTTTGAACCATGGTGTTGGAGAAGACTCTTGAGAGTCCCTTGGACTGCAAGGAGATCCAACCAGTCCATTCTGAAGGAGATCAGTCCTGGGTGTTCATTGGAAGGACTGATGCTAAAGCTGAAACTCCAGTACTTTGGCCACCTCATGAAAAGAGTTGACTCATTGGAAAAGACTCTGATGCTGGGAGGGATTGGGGGCAGGAGGAGAAGGGGATGTCAGAGGATGAGATGGCTGGATGGCATCACTGCCTCGATGGACATGAGTTTGAATAAACTCCAGGAATTGGTGATGGACAGGGAGGCCTGGTGTGCTGCAATTCATGGGGTTGCAAAGAGTTGGACACGACTGAGTGACTGAACTGACTGACTGACTGACATTATAGAAAAAGCTCTATAAGGTTTAAGTTGTCAATAAAACTCTATTAAATTAAAAAAATACTCAGTATAGCTTAAATAAATAAATATTTAAATATATATGTACATATACATATAAAGTCTACATGAATTTACAATTAAAATATAAATTCTAGTTTCATTAAAAAATTGTAATATGAAAACAAAATGACATAAAAAGAAAAATGTCTTGAGCAAGGTATCAGAATATATTAAAAACAAACAGAAAAAAAAACCCAAAAACAAACCCCAAACCAAACCAAAATAAGACCCAAGCCCTCTCTTGAGAGATAAAGACTTTAGCTAAGGGTAGCCATGAATATCTAGTAAGCCTCTTGCTCGTTTATTTTCAAAGTTCTGGGCTGATGGACAAATAATTTTCCGAGTTGGGTAATAGTAGCTGGAAACAGCAGCATGTCAGAGGATTTAAAATTGCCTGCATATTGTACATAGTCCTCCCTCCTCAGGTTGCATACGTTTTACCTAATAAAGAGGAATAAAAACCTGAACATCTTTCACCAATACAAAATACGGGAATAGTGACTTATAATATGAAACTTTTCATTCACTTCCACCATATCCCTCCTTTTGTAGAACGTTTGAGGAATGAGCATGTGTTTCAGAATTCTCACTTTAGGACTGTTCACTCACAGGGTTTTACTTAAAATTAGATCTGGATCCATATGGTATCGCAGAAGTAAAAGATCTTGCCTTCAGTTGCAAGGGAAAACACATTGATCATATGCTTCTACCCTGCTGGAAAGTGGAATGTTTTTCCCTTTTATTAAGTAGGAACACAATGAGCCCCACGATCAGAGCACAGCTTATGGTCCTGAACCACAGGACTTGGCAACTGTAGCCCCTCGTGGATTTTGAAGCACTCGTGCTCCCGGGATAAATGTAAACGGAAAACTATCTAACTTGCCAGTTGGTACACCAAATACCCATGAAATGCTACCCCAAGGGTGGTCATGCCTTGAGGCCCATATGTTTCAGCATCTGTCTTAACTCCTATTCCAGCCTCCAGGGTAAACATAGCAACTTGTTACTTGGGTCACATGAGTGAGTTGTCAAACTCTTCCTATGCCCTAGTATTTCACAAAACTAGAGAGACAAAACAGGCACACGGAGAATAGAAGGGCCTAAAGGGAACACTATTATCCTTACCTTGGTATCACTAATGGGAGGAGGAAATTATCCTGCTTTGGAAAATAATGGTCTACTTTGCAAGTAGAATTTTTGTCTTGGCTGATGGTAATCTGCCTGCAATGCAGGAGACCCCAGTTCGATCCCTGAAAAGCGAGGATTCCCTGGAGAAGGGAATGGCAACCCACTCTAGTATTCTTAAGGATAGAGGAGCCTACTGAGCTACAGTCCATGGGGTTACAAAGAGTCGAGCATGGCAGAGTGACTAACATTTTCTGCCTTTTGTTTAATTTTTCTAATTAACAAGTGGGAAGATATTTTATTTTATTAATAAATTAGAAAAATGGTACAGGGCAAATGTCTGAGAGAGGCATTAATAAGATATACATTGGTGTGTTCTGCTATTTCTTCTAAGTGTTTTCATCACTGAGTAGGTCATAGCAATGTTAGTCCCTAGTTTTCCCAAAGTGAAGTTTCTGTCCCTCTTCTCAACCTTACAACGTGGCACTAATATCAGGTTTAATTAACAACCTGCTTGGAAAAGACTTGGTGACAGGGTTGTGTTTCTTCTCACTGATATGAAGCGAAGAATATTTAGAATATAGTCCTTGTGCTAATGGCACATAGCCTTCTGATAGCACACATCTTAGTATACAAAGGGACACATGTTGTTAACGAGCTCTCAAAGCACTGGGTCTGGACCAGGAAGACAGAACAGCAGTCGGAAGCATAGCTGTCGCAGTTGTGAAAACGTGCCTACCAGATGCTCTGGCTGTGGCGGCCAGACGCTCCTGGTGTTCTGTGTCCGTTTGCCAGGCATCGTGCAGCTATTTTCATTGCTGCGCTTGGCACTTTCTTCCCATCTTCTCCAGATTTCTTTCCTTCCTGATCTCTAGGACACTGGGCTCTCAGTCCTTTTGCTCCCTTTCACACCCGCCCTCTGTCCTTTTGCTTCACCCTTGTCTTCTTTCCACCCTGTAAACGCTGGTGTTCTCTGTGATGCTTGCCGCTCTTCGGTCCCTTAGATTCTTTCCTTTATTCACGATTCAACTCCAGGGTGCTTTCAGCACCCAAAGTCTGACTGGTCTACAGTGGAACTCACTCTTTGCCTCTGTCCTGCCCCACCCAAGCCAAGCGTACTCCTCCTGGTGGTCTTTCTCAGGACTGATGGTGGCCCCGACCTCACGCTTATCATTTCCATTGAAAACCTTGACCTCGTCATACACTCTTCGTCCTCGCTTTTCTCCGCTGAGCTGGTGATTACGAAGTTGCGCTGCATCTTTATCCTGCCTATTTCTGAGCACCGCGCCCTCCTCTTCAGCTTCTTTGCTCTTGGCTGAGACCAGTTCTTCCCTCATTAGGCTCTTCCATCTGACACCCCTGCATTAATACCCTATATTCATAATCATTAACATTTAAGTAGTGTTTGTTCAGTCCAAATCGGCTCATCCAGCCACTCTTTCTGAAATCTTCATTGAATCCTGCTGCTCTTGAGTTTGATTTCAGTGTCCTCAGTATGCTCTCTATGGGGTCATTATCATCTGCCCCTATCTAAATTGCAATAGTTATCTGTTACTGCGCAGCATATACCCCCAAATTCAGCAGATTAAAGCAGCAGACCTGCTCCCAGTGTCTGTGTCCAGAATGCAGCCGCAGTTCAGCTGGCGCCTCCGGCAGACAAAATGGCACTCAGGTTGCCTTGGCCTGGAATCACCTTCAAGTCTGACTGGTTTGGGGGTTTCAGCAGAGCTTAGATGCTCAGTAGCTACTGATTATATACCCTTAGTTTTTTGCCATTTTGGCCTTGTTAAGATTACTCACAAAATGGCAGCTTTTCCCCCTGAGAATTAAGGCTCTGAGAAAGAATGAGAAAGGAGAAGCAAGGTGGAAGTTAGGGAATGTTTGAAGCCCAGTCTCAGGAATGACATGCTATCACTTATGCCATCTTCTGCTTGGTAGAGAACAGTCACTAGGGCTGAGCATAATAAGGATGTGTGTGTGTGTGTGTGTGTGTGTGTGTGTCTGTGTGTCTGTGTTTGTCTGTGTGTGTGTCTATCTGTCTGTGTGTGTGTGTGTGTGTCTGTTTGTCTGTGTGTGTGTCTATCTGTCTGTGTGTGTCTGTGTGTATATGTCTGTGTGTGTGTGTCTGTGTGCGTCTGTCGGTATGGTCAGTCATGTTTAGCTCTGTGACCCCATGGACTGTAGCCTGCCAGCCTCCTCTGTCCATGGAATCTCCCAGGCAAGAATAATGGAGTAGGTTGCCATTTTCTCCTCTGGGGGATCTTCCTGACCCAGGGATCAAACCTGTGTCTCTTAGTGTCTGACCCAGGGATCAAACCAATGTCTCCTGCATGGGCAAGCAGTTCTTTACTGCTTGTGCCCCCTGGGAAGCCCCAATCACAGTAAAGAGTGGGGAGTAGAAAAGGCATTAACACTAGCAGGGTTACCTTAGAGGCGGCCCACCACATTCACAGCGTGGCATAATCTCCTATAACTCCCTCTGGTCCCTGGCTTTTGTCAGGAGATATTTAAATATACTCCGTTGTTCTCGAATCTGCTTTTGCACATACTGCTTCTTTTTTCTGAAACACATTGCTTTCCCTAGACAGATTGAACCACAGTCATTTACACTTCACTTTCAGGATAACCTCCTCTCTAAGGTTTTCCCTGGACTCTTGTATGTCTTCTGTTCCTTTGCAGTCGTCTATTATTGTATGTGTTATGTGATACTGAATTTATTAGTTTATCAATTCTCCATTAGACTGTGAGGTCCTTGAAAATATGAGCTCTGTTACATTCACTGCTCCTTGAATAAACATCAATAAATTATAAAATAAGCTGAATAGTCTAATGGATAGCTACACTATCATTTTAATGATTTTTTGTATCTAGTTTTATGTTGTATCATTATAATACCATCAATTCTATGAAAATAAGACATGCTACTAGTGAAAAGATAAATTCAGTAAATTATCATGACCTTTTATGCATTGCGTTGATTACTGGGCAAAAAGTACAATGTAAATTATGGTCTCTTCAAGGAGCTCATAATTTAAAAGTGGAAGGGTATATTAAAGATAAACCTGCAAATCTCAGCTTTATCTTCTTTAGTTATGCTTCTTTGTTGAGTCTACAAGTCTTTTAGCCCTTATAACAGCAATATTGATATCTGCTTCAGGGAGTTGCTGCAAGCATTAATTTTCATCATCTTCTTAATATAATATTTTTGGTGTTATCTTTGATATCAGTTGTTGTACTGTGAGGTAGCCTATAAATCTTTTTTTACCAGTCTTATTCTCGTCTATTGAATGCAAAATTAAATGTGGGATGACTTTCAGCAATTAGGAAATGTTAAATGGCAATATTATTTTCCCTGATCTGATTCTTTGTGACCCTGTGGCCTATAGCCAGCCAGGTTCCTCTGTCCATGGGCTTCTCTAGGCAAGAACACTAGAGTGGCTTGCCATGCCCTCCTCCAGAGGATCTTGACCCAGGAATCAAACCTGCATCTCTTATGTCTGCTGTATTGGCGGGAGGGCTCTTTACCACTAGTGACACCTGAGAGGCCCCTTCTTGATTCAATAAACAGATTTACTTGTATGGTACAGTGGTGGCAAAAAATGTGATTAAAGATAACATGACAATATAATAAAATACTTAAAATGTAATAAAATATATTTTAACTTACTTTGTGCCTCAAAAAATGACAAATGTTTTCTTAGCAATTGTTTATAATAATGATTTAAATATTAAAATTTTAGATATTTCAGAGACAAATAATTGAGTAGAAAATCATTATTTGGTGCTTTATTTACAGAATAGAGTATAAATGACACCAGTGACCTTGATATTGAAAAAGTAAAGTCATAAAGAGGAAAATGTTGGGATGAGCAGTGTTAGACAGGTACAGTAAGTCACAATGTCTTTATTTAAAATTGATAAGTCACTGAACTTTTTTGAGTTTGTTTGCATATACAAATTGGAGCTCATACCAATCTCACAGGGTACTGTAAAGATTGTGATAATTTAAATGAACTGCCTTTACATAATAAAGATTCACAAAACATTAGTTTTCTGATATTATTACTTCACTGATTTTGAGAAGAAAAATTGGATCAGTTATAATATAAGCATGGTAAAATCAGAAGATGTCAAGTCCCTTGAGAGCCAGAATCATCAGTTATTTTATGACTAGGATGATACATACTTCTAATTCTTATTTCATATAAAATTCCATCAAAATTTGACTAATTTTAACTAGGTTGCCCTCACAGATATAATGTTCTTCTTTTTATGTTATATACATGTATATATACACACAAATATATATAAATATATGTGTACATATATACATATATCTGGAGGCGGGCATGGCGACCCACTCCAGTATTCTTGCCTGAAGAATCCCCATGGACAGAGGAACCTGGCAATTACAGTTCATATGGTAGCACAGAGTCGAACACTACTGAAGCAACTTAACATGGCATGCTGCTGCTGCTGCTAAGTTGCTTCGGTCGTGTCCGACTCTGTGCGACCCCATAGACGGCAGCCCACAGGCTCCCCCGTCCCTGAGATTCTCCAGGCAAGAATATTGGAGTGGGGTGCCATTTCCTTCTCCAATGCAGGAAAGTGAAAAGTGAAAGTGAAGTCACTCAGGCATGTCTGACTCTTAGCGACCCCATGGACTGCAGCCTACCAGCTCCTCCATCCATGGGATTTTCCAGGCAAGAGTACTGGAGTGGGGTGCCATTGCCTTCTCTGTAACATGGCATGACATACACACACACACATATTTATACACACGTGAAAAGTGAAAGTGTTAGTTGCTCAGTTGTGTCCAGCTCTTTGAGACCTCATGGACTGTAGCTCACCAGGTTCCTCTATCAGAGGAATTCTCCAGGCAAGAATACTGGAGTGGGTTACCATTCCCTTCTCCAGGGATCTTCCCAACTGAGGGATTGAACCCAGGTGTCCTGTGTTAGCAGGCAGATTCTTTATTGCCTGAGCCACCAGGGAAGCCCCATATACGTGTGTGTGTGTTTATATGCACATATATATGTGTGTGTGTGTGTGTATATATATATATATATATATACACCACCAACTAGCTTGAATTTTTTAGAGTAGCTGATGTACATTAGAGTTTATTGAATTCTTCTTACCACAAATCAAACTGCATCTTTATCACTTTTACTGATTTGAACCTCCTTAAGCGTGAACTTCCTGGTGTTCAAGCTGGTTTTAGAAAAGGCAGAGGAACCAGAGATCAAGTTGCCAACATCCGCTGGATCATTGAAAAAGGAAGAGAGTTCCAGAAAAACATCTATTTCTGCTTGACTGACTATGCCAAAGCCTTTGGCTGTGTGGATCACAATAAACTGTGGAAAATTCTTCAAGAGATGGGAATACAGACCACCTGACCTGCCTCTTGAGAAATCTGTATGCAGGTCAGGAAGCAACAATTAGAACTGGACATGGAACAACAGACTGGTTCCAAATAGGAAAAGGAGTACATCAAGGCTGTATATTGTCATCCTGCTTATGTAACTTCTATGCAGAGTACATCATGAGAAACGCTGGACTGGAAGAAACACAAGCTGGAATCAAGATTGCCGGGAGAAATATCAATAACCTCAGATATGCAGATGACACCACACTTATGGCAGAGAGTGAAGAGGAACTAAAAAGCCTCTTGATGAAAGTGAAAGTGGAGAGTGAGAAAGTTGGCTTAAAGCTTAACATTCAGAAAATGAAGATCATGGCATCTGGTCCCATCACTTCCTGGGAAATAGATGGGGAAACAGTGGAAACAGTGTCTGAGTTTATTTTTTGGGGCTCCAAAATCACTACAGATGGTGTCTGCAGCCATGAAATTAAAAGACGCTTACTCCTTGGAAGAAAAGTTATGACCAACCTAGATAGCATATTCAAAAGCAGAGACATTACTTTGCCGATTAAGGTCCGTCTAGTCAAGGCTATGGTTTTTCCTGTGGTCATGTATGGATGTGAGAGTTGGACTGTGAAGAAGGCTGAGCGCCAAAGAATGGATGCTTTTGAACTGTGGTGCTGGAGAAGACTCTTGAGAGTCCCTTGGACTGCAAGGAGATCCAACCAATCCATTCGGAAGGAGATCATCTCTGGGTTTTCTTTGGAAGGAATGATGCTAAAGCTGAAACTGTAGTACTTTGGCCACGAAGAGTTGACTCATTGGAAAAGACTCTGATGCTGGGAGGGATTGGGGGCAGGAGGAGAAGGGGACGACAGAGGATGAGATGGCTGGTTGCCATCATGGACTCGATGGACGTGAGTCTGAGTGAACTCCGGGAGTTGATGATGGACAGGGAGGCCTGGTGTGCTGTGATTCATGGGGTCGCAAAGAGTCGGACATGACTGAGCGACTGAACTGCACTGAACTGAACTGAAGGGTGTTCACACTTCAGTTAGATGAATGAACAAATGGTGTCCTGAATTAGGTAGGAAAAGTTTGCAATGACAACGTAGAATCCTGAATCCCAGCATGCTCAGCGTGACTACGAGCCTTGCACTGCTTTATTCATGTTTGTCCCATCTCCAGAATGTTCATTTTTTGAAGTTTCTGGGTTTTTAGAAAAATGAAGGATGGAGGGGAATTTACATGAAAATCAGGATTTAATGTTATCTGGAGTACTTTTGCCTTTTTCTACAGTCTATGATTTTCTCAGTCAGAATACTGGAGTGGTTTGCCATTCCCTCCTCCACTGTACTTTTTCTTAATTGTGGAAGTTATCCTGAATGCAATGTTGGGTTGTCTAAAATGTTTGTTCAGGCTTTTCCATATGCTGTTATGGAATATTTTAACATTTTAGGAAAAATTGAGGCTGTTTGGGTGAAGAAAATGGAGAGATATTACAGATATCTAGCCATATGAAAGACTCAGATGCAAGGGTGCCATGTTTTTGCTTCAGATTCATCATTAAGTGGCTCAGTTGGTAAAGAATCTGCTTGCAATGCAGGAGAACCCAGTTCGATTCCTGGGTCGGGAAGATCCACTGGAGAAGGGATAGGCTACCCACTCCAGTATTCTTGGGCTTCCCTGGTGGCTCAGCTGGTAGAGAGCTATGTGGGAGACCTAGGTTCTATCCCTGGGTTGGAAAGATCCTCTGGAGAAGGGAAAGGCTACCCATTCCAGTATTCTGGCCTGTATAGTCCATGGGGTCCCAAAGAGTTGGACACAACTGAGCAACTTTAACTTTGTCATTAAGTCCTAGAAAAGAAATGTCCAAAAACTTAAAACCTTATAGGAAGCTTTCTTTCCATGACAATTCTGAAGGTGTTTTGAAAGCCAAAATGGCTGAGAATTTAGCAGAGCTGCTGTGACTAGCAGATAGTCACCTAGAGTCTTCATTTTTGGTTGAATGCATCAAGTGGCACCACCTGTATACTGGCTAAACAATTAATTATATGAAAACAACTTTGAGAAAGCACTTGAAAAGTCTGTTTCTTCATACTTTGAAGCTGGTAGTTGCTCAGTCATGTCTGACTCTTTGGACCCCAGGGACTGTAGCCCGCCAGGCTCCTCTGCCTGTGGGATTCTTCAGGAAAGGATACTGAAAGAAACGGGTATCCATGCCCTTCTCCAGGAGATCGTCTCAGCCCAGGGACTGAACCTGGTTCTCCTACATTGCAGGTGGGTTCTTGACTGCCTGAGTCATCAGGGCAACTGTCATACTAAAAATCTGTCCCATATCATAGGTTTATAATTTTCTAAAAAGATACTTTCTCACAGCTTTTAGTGGGATATTATGAGATACATTAAATGAAAAATGTATTATTTTCATAGGATTTGGTAGAAATTCCAAGATATTATTACTGTTCTAAAAAATGACTTTTACTAAACTTGTTTTTGCTACATTCATAACCTGTAGTAATCAGGTTTCTTTGTGCTGTCAATTTTAATTAATGCAATTGTTTAATTATCTGCTCTGCTGAAGTGGCAAAGTCTCAGTATGGTATATTCAACTTTGGAAACTATATCTAATTTTCAGCATATTTTGCTTTGTGAAAACTTAACTAAAACCTTCTAAAATGCAAAACTTCCCAGCCCTTATACTTTTAACAATCCTGTGGAGAAACCCGTATACTGCATCTAGGTATTTTCCTTGTTGAATAATATCTTTAAATGTAGTTATCATAATAAAATTACAGTCCATAGCATGGGAAAGAGTTGGACATGACTGAAGCGACTTAGCAACACACATAGGCATCGTAAGAAAACAAGAGGAAATATCAGTTGCTTTCCTTTTTTTAATTATTATAACCTCCCTATGAGTGTGGCTATTGCAACACAGACACTCCATAATACAGGTGAAAAATTGGACTTCATCACTTAAGTAGTTTCATTAAAGCAGTGAGTCTTTAATGGAGTTAATAAGCCAAAAGGAGCACAAACTACTACGGAACCTCAGGTCCTGTATGGGTCTTTAGTAGATAGGTAGACAGACAGATAGACTGACAGGCAGATTGACAGATACATAGAGATGTATGTATGTGCTTAGGCACTTCAGTTCAGTTCAGTTCAGTTCAGTCGCTTAGCCGTGTCCGACTCTTTGCGACCCCATGAATCGCAGCACGCAGGCCTCCCTGTCCATCACGAACACTCGGAGTTCACTCAGACTCACGTTCATCGAGTCAGTGATGCCATCCAGCCATCTCATCCTCTGTTGTCCCCTCCTCCTCCAGCCCCCAATCCCTCTAGCATCAGAGTCTTTTTCAATGAGTCAACACTTCGCATGACGTGGCCAAAGTACTGGAGTTTCAGCTTTAGCATCAGTCCTTCCAAAGAACTCCCAGGGCTGATCTCCTTCAGAAAGGACTGGTTAGATCTCCTTGCAGTCCAAGGGGCTCTCAAGAGTCTTCTCCAACACCACAGTTCAAAAGCATCAATTCTTCGGCGCTCAGCTTTCTTCACAGTCCAACTCTCACATCCATACATGACCACAGGAAAAACCATAGCCTTGACTAGATGGACCTTAGTCGGCAAAGTAATGTCTCTGCTTTTGAATATGCTATCTAGGTTGGTCATAACTTTTCTTCCAAGGAGTAAGTGTCTTCTAATTTCATGGCTGCAGTCACCATCTGCAGTGATTTTGGAGACTGGAAAAATAAAGTCTGACACTGTTTCCCCATCTATTTCCCATGAAATGACTGGACCAGATGCCATGATCTTTGTTTTCTGAATGTTGAGCTTTAAGCGAACTTTTGCACTCTCCACTTTCACTTTCATCAAGAGACTTTTTAGTTCCTCTTCACTTTCTGCCATAAGGGTGGTGTCATCTGCATATCTGAGGTTATTGATATTTCTCCTGGCAATCTTGATTCCAGCTTGTGTTTCTTCCAGTCCAGTGTTTCTCATGATGTACTCTGCATAGAAGTTAAATAAGCAGGGTGACAATATACAGCCTTGACGTATTCCTTTTCCTATTTGGAACCAGTCTGTTGTTCCATGTCCAGTTCTAACTGTTGCTTCCTGACCTGCATACAGATTTCTCAAGAGGCAGGTCAGGTGGTCTGTATTCCCATCTCTTTCAGAATTTTCCACAATTTATTGTGATTCACACAGCCAAAGGCTTGGGCATAGTCAATAAAGCAGAAATAGATGTCTTTCTGGAACTCTCTTGTTTTTTTGATGATCCAGCAGATGTTGGCAACTTGATTTCTGGTTCCTCTGCCTTTTCTAAAACCAGCTTGAACATCAGGGAGTTCATGGTTCACGTATTGCTGAAGCCTGGCTTGGAGAATTTTGAGCATTACTTTACCAGCTTGTGAGATGAGTGCAATTGTGCGGTAGTTTGAGCATTCTTTCACATTGCCTTTCTTTGCGATTGAAATGAAAACTGACCTTTTCCAGTCCTGTGGCCACTGCTGAGTTTTCCAAATTTGCTGGCATATTGAGTGCAGCATTTTCACAGCATCATCTTCCAGGATTTGAAATAGCTCCACTGGAATTCCATCACCTCCACCAGCTTTGTTTGTAGTGATGCTTTCTAAGGCCCACTTGACTTCACATTCCAGGATGTCTGGCTCTAGATGAGTGATCACACCATTGTGATTATCTGGGTCGTGAAGATCTTTTTTATACCATTCTGTGTATTCTTGCCACCTCTTCTTAATATCTTCTGCTTCTGTTAGGTCCATACCATTTCTGTCCTTTATCGAGCCCATCTTTGCATGAAATGTTCCCTTGGTATGTCTAATTTTCTTGAGGAGATCTCTAGTCTGTCCCATTCTGTTCTTTTCCTCTACGTCTTTGCATTGATTGCTGAAGAAGGCTTTCTTATCTCTTCTTGCTATTCTTTGGAACTCTGCATTCAGAGGCTTACATCTGTCCTTTTCTCTTTTGCTTTTTGCTTCTCTTCTTTTCACAGCTATTTGTAAGGCCCCCCCAGACTGCCATTTTGCTTTTTTGCATTTCTTTTCCATGGGGATGGTCTTGATCCCTGTCTCCTGTACAATGTCATGAACCTCATTTCATAGTTCATCAGGCACTCTATCTATCAGGTCTAGTCCCTTAAATCTATTTCTCACTTCCGCTGTAAAATCATCAGGGATTTGATTTAGGTCATTCCTGAATGGTCTAGTGGTTTTCCCTATTTTCTTCAATTTAAGTCTGAATATGTCAATAAGAAGTTCATGATCTGAGCCACAGTCAATTCCCGGTCTTGTTTTTGTTGACTGTATAGAGCTTCTCCTTTGGCTGCAAAGAATATAATCAATTTGATTTCGGTGTTGACCATCTGGTGATGTCCATGTGTATAGTGTTGTCTTGTGTTGTTGGAAGAGGGTGTTTGCTATGACCAGTACATTTTCTCGGCAAAACTCTATTAGTCTTTGCCCTGCTTCATTCTGCATTCCAAGGCCAAATTTGCCTGTTACTCCAGGTGTTTCTTGACTTCCTACTTTTGCATTCCAGTCCCCTATAATGAAAAGCACATCTTTTTTAGGTATTAGTTCTAAAAGGTCTTGTAAGTCTTCATAGAACCGTTCAACTTCAGCTTCTTCAGTGTTACTGGTTGGGGCATAAACTTGGATAACTGTGATATTGAATGGTTTGCCTTGGAAATGAACGGAGATCATTCTGTTGTTTTTGAGATTGATTCCAAGTAGTGCATTTTGGACTCTTTTGTTGACCATGATGGCTACTCCATTTCTTCTGAGGGATTCCTGCCCGCAGTAGTAGATATAATGGTCATCTGAGTTAAATTCACCCATTCCAGTCCATTTTAGTTCGCTGATTCCTAGAATGTCATCGTTCACTCTTGCTATCTCTTGTTTGACCACTTCCAATTTGCCTTGATTCGTGGACCTGACATTCCAGGTTCCTATGCAATATTGCTCTTTATAGCATCGGACCTTGCTTCTATCACCAGTCACATCCACAGCTGAGTATTGTTTTTGCTTTGGCTCCATCCCTTCATTCTTTCTGGAGTTATTTCTCCACTGATCTCCAGGAGCATATTGGGCACCTAATGACCTGGGAAGTTCCTCTTTTGGTATCCTATCATTTTGCCTTTTCATACTGTTCATGGGGTTCTCAAGGCAAGACTACTGAAGCGGTTTGCCATTCCCTTCTCCAGTGGACCACATTCTGTCAGACCTCTCCACCATGACCCGCTCGTCTTGGGTTGCCCCTGGGCATGGCTTAGTTTCATTGAGTTAGACAAGGTCACTTCAGTCGTGTTCAACTCATTGTGACCCCATGGACTGTAGCTGGCCAGGCTCCTCTGTCCATGGGATTCTCTAGCAAGAACACTGGAGTGGGTTGCCATGTCCTCCTCCAGGGGATCTCCCTGTCTTGGTGATTGAATCCTCTATTCCACCCCTGGGTTTCCTGCTTTGCAGGCAGGCTCTTTCCCATTGAGTCACCTGGGAAGCCCATAGACATGTACGGTAGCATCTTTAACTCCATCCCCTGTGTCTCATGCAGCATGTTTCCTATTGCCAATGCTAACTGGAAACCATATAAGGAAAAGAATTCTGAAGAACTGGTGTGTCACCCAATACAAATTGATACATTACAATGTAACCATAATCATGCATATTTCAACATCTTTCAACTTTTGTTTTCCTCCACTTATTTCAGCTCAGTTCAGTCGCTCAGTCGTGTCCAACTCTATACGACCCCATAAACCACAGCACGCTAGGCCTCCCTGTCCATCACCAACTGCCAGAGTTTACCCAAACGCGTGTCCATTGAGTCAGTGATGCCATCTAACCATCTCACCCTCTGTCGTCCTCTTCTCCTCCCGCCTTCAATCTTTCCTAGCATCATGATCTTTTCCAATGAGTCAGCTCTTCACATCAGGTGGCCAAGCATTGGAATTTCAGCTTCAACTTCAGTCCTTCCAATGAATATTCAGGACTGATTTCCTTTAGGATGGACTGGTTGGATCTCTTTGCAGTCTAAGGGACTCTCAAGAGTCTTCTCCAACACCACAGTTCAAAAGCATCAATTCTTCGGTGCTCAGCTTTCTTTATAGTCCAACTCTCACATCTACACATGACCACTGGAAAAACCATTTTCTTGACTAGACAGACCTTTGTTGACCAAGTAATGTTTCCTCTTTTTAATATGCTGTCTAGGTTTGTCATAACTTTCCTTCCAATGATTAAGTGTCTTTTGATTTCACCATCTGCAGCAATTTTTGAGTCCCAAAATATAAAATCAGCCACTGTTTCCACTATTTCCCCATCTATTTGCCATGAAGTGATGGGACCGGATGTTATGGTAACATGATGTAACGTGTTGTGATACACTTATTTAGAGAATCTTTAATTGTTCTCAGTCATGTGTTATGGCTTGCTATGTAGAGATCTTAGGCATCATTTGTTAGATTCACTTCTGGGCACATAGTAGTTGCAATTCTCTTGTTAATGGTACCTTTGTATGTCATGTTCCAAATTTTGTTGCTGATTTATGGAAATATGACTAATACTAACATGTGTTATACCTAATACATTTGTAAGCTTATTGATTCTTAAAATTGGCTATATATTTTTTATGTTCTAGCTATAAGATGTTATTTCAAACCAGTAAATTATCTTATTCCATTCCAATTCTCATAATGTTTCTTTCTAAACATTTGTATAAAAAAATAGAGATTTCCTTAGAAGTTAGGAAAACAATTATTTGCCTGAAGATTTTTTTTCTTTTTTGTTTGAAACAGTACTTCAAATTAATCATAAAGAACTAGCCTTACATCATTTAAATGTAATACCACACTGAGAGCGTAACAGGCAGGAAGGCCAGGGGTATCCAAATGGAGGAAATAGCCTGCAAGTGTCAGGCATTTTATCTCTCTTAATTGGCAGGAGGAAACAAACTATCGATATTTTTTTCCTTCTCTATACAAATTTAAAAGGAGGTTTCTCTTAAAATTCTGTGTTGTCATAATGACGCCTGGTTTCACCTGAAGTTAACCAATGCCTTTTTCTTATGGAAATGTTTATCTTAAGCTATGCTAATGTACTATGCATTTACCCCAAACTCCGTCTTCAAGTTGGTTCCGCCTTTTGGGTTCAGAACCTACTTGATAAACCAGTATGTTATACTCCGATATTGTTCCTCTAATCTATGTAAATGAAACTATTTGTATGGTGATCTGCCCTTCTTCAAGATTCAAGTTAATCATTTCATGACCCAAGATAAACCATTTGGAGCAAGATTATCCCAAAATACATCTTATGGGTGAGGGGCCTGGTGCCATTCTAGGTTTTGAGACATTCCTTTCTTTCATTAACAGACTTCTGGTGACTATATAACATCCAGCTAAAGACTAGCAGGGGGGTACTCTTTCTGCCCCCTTCTGATGCCTATGTCAGAAGCTTTCTCTATCTCCTTTATACTTTAATAAAACTTTGTTACACAAAAGCTCTGAACGATCAAGCCTTGTCTCTGGCCCCAGATTAAATTCTTCTCCTCCGGGGGCCAAGAATCGCAGAGTCGTAATTCAACAACAACCTTTCATCACTCAATGTATTGCTTTCTTATATGTTCTTCAGTTCAGTTCAGTTCAGTCACTCAGCCGTGTCTGACTCTTTGAAACCCCATGAATTGTGGCACGCCAGGCCTCCCTGTCCATCACCAACTCCCGAGTTCAATCAAACTCACGTCCATTGAGTCAATGATATGATCCAGCCATCTCATCCTCTGTTGTCTCCTTTTCCTCCTGCCCCCAATCCCTCCCAGCATCAGAGTCTTTTCCAATGAGTCAACTCTTCGCATGAGGTGGCCAAAGTACTGGAGTTTCAGCTTTAGCATCATTCCTTCCAAAGAACACCCAGGACTGATCTCCTTTAGAATGGACTGGTTAGATCTCCTTGCAGTTCATGGGACCCTCAAGAGTCCTCTCCAACACCACAGTTCAAAAGCATCCATTCTTCAGTGCTCAGCTTTCTTCACAGTCCAACTCTCACATCCATACATGACTACTGGAAAAACCATAGCCTTGACTAGATGGACCTTTGTTGGCAAAGTAATGTCTCTGCTTTTCAATATGCTATCTAGGTTGATCATAACTTTTGTTCCAAGGAGTGTCTTTTAATTTCATGGCTGGAGTCACCATCTGCAGTGATTTTGGAGCCTGGAAAAATAAAGTCTGACACTGTTTTCACTGTTTCCCCATCTATTTCCCATGAAGTGATGGGACCAGATGCCATGATCTTCATTTTCTGAATGTTGAGCTTTAAGCCAACTTTCTCACTCTCCTCTTTCACTTTCATCAAGAGGCTTTTTAGTTCCTCTTTACTTTCTGCCATAAGGGTGGTGTCATCTGCATATCTGAGGTTATTGATATTTCTCCCGGCAATCTTGATTCCAGCTTGTGCTTCTTCCAGCCCAGCGTTTCTCATGATGTACTCTACATATAAGTTAAATATGCAGGGTGACAATATAGAGCCTTGACGTATTCCTTTTCCTATTTGAAACCAGTCTGTTGTTCCATGTATAGTTCTAACTGTTGCTTCCTCACCTGCATACAGGTTTCTCAAGAGGCAGGTTAGGTGGTCTGGTATTCCCATCTCTTTCAGAATTTTCCACAGTTTATTGTGATCCACACAGCCAAAGGCTTGGACATAGTCAATAAAGCAGAAATAGATGTCTTTCTGGAACTCTCTTGTTTTTTTGATGATCCAGCAGATGTTGGCAACTTGATCTCTGGTTCCTCTGCCTTTTCTAAAACCAGCTTGAACATCAGGAAGTTCACGGTTCACGTATTACTGAAGCCTGGCTTCGAGAATTTTGAGCATTACTTTACTAGCATGTGAGATGAGTGCAATTGTGCGGTAGTCTGAGCATTCTCTGGCATTGCCTTTCTTTGCGATTGGAAAGAAAACTAACCTTTTCCAGTCCTGTGGCCACTGCTGAGTTTTCCAAATTTGTTTTGAGTGTAGCACTCTGAGTGTAGCACTTCCACAGCATCATCTTTCAGGATTTGAAACAGCTCCACTGGAATTCCATTACCTCCACTATCGCTGTTTGTATTGATGCTTAGAGGCCCACTTGACTTCACATTCCAGGATGCCTGGCTCTAGATGAGTGATTACATCATCATGATTATCTGGGTCGTGAAGATCTTTTTTGTACAGTTCTTCTGTGTATCTTTGCCACCTCTTCTTAATATCTTCTGCTTCTGTTAAGTCTATACCATTTCTGTCCTTTATCGAGCCCATCTTTGCATGAAATGTTCCCTTGGTATCTCTAATTTTCTTGAAGAGATCTCTAGTTTTTCCCATTCTGTTCTTTTCCTCTATATCTTTGCATCGATTGCTGAAGAAGACTTTCTTATCTCTTCTTGCTATTCTCTGGAACTCTGCATTCAGATGCTTATATCTTTCCTTTTCTCCTTGGCTTTTCACTTCTCTTCTTTTCGCAGCTATTTGTAAGGCTTCCCCAGACTGCCATTTTGCTTTTTTGCATTTCTTTTCCATGGGGATGGTCTTGATCCCTGTCTCCTGTACAATGTCATGAACCTCATTCCATAGTTCATCAGGCACTCTATCTATCAGATCTAGGCCCTTATATCTATTTCTCACTTCCACTGTATAATCATAAGGAATTTGATTTAGGTCATACCTGAATGGCCTAGTGGTTTTCCCTACTTTCTTCAATTTGAGTCTGAATTTGGCAATAAGGAGTTCATGATCTGAGCCACAGTCAGCTCCTGGTCTTGTTTTTGCTGATTGTATAGAGCTTCTCCATCTTTGACTGCAAAGAATATAATCAATCTGATTTCGGCATTGACCATCTGGTGATGTCCATGTGTAGAGTCTTCTCTTGTGTTGTTGGAAGAGGGTGTTTGCTATGACCGGTGTGTTCTCTTGTCATAACTCTATTAGCCTTTTCCCTGCTTCATTCTGCATTCCAAATTTGCCTGTTACTCGAGGTGTTTCTTGACTTCCTACTTTTGCATTCCAGTCCCCTATAATGAAAAGCACATCTTTTTTGGATGTTAGTTCTAAAAGGTCTTGTAAGTCTTCATAGAACCGTTCAACTTCAGCTTCTTCAGTGTTACTGGTTGGGGCATAGACTTGGATAACTGTGATATTGAATGGTTTGCCTTGGAAATGAACGGAGATCATTCTGTCGTTTTGAGATTGCATCCAAGTACTGCATTTCAGACTCTTGTTGACCATGATGGCTACTGCATTTCTTCTGAGGGATTCCTTAGATATAATGGTCATCTGAGTTAAATTCACCCATTCCAGTCCATTTAAGTTCGCTGATTCCTAGAACGTCAACATTCACTCTTGGCATCTGCTGTTTGACCATTTCCAGTTTGCCTTGATTCATGGACCTGACATTCCAGGTTCCTATGCAATATTGCTCTTTACAGCATCAGACCTTGCTTCTATCACCAGTCACATCCACAGCTGGGTATTGTTTTTGCTTTGGCTCCATCCCTTCATTCTTTCTGGAGTTATTTCTCCACTGATCTCCAGTAGCATATTGGGTACCTACCGACCTGGGGAGTTCCTCTTTCAATATCCTATCATTTTGCCTTTTCATACTGTTCATGGGGTTCTCAAGGCAAGAATACTGTAGTGGTTTCCCATTCCCTTCTCTAGTGGACCACATTCTGTCAGACCTATCTACCATGACCCTCCTGTCTTGGGTGGCCCCACACAGCATGGCTTAGTTTCATTGAGTTAGACAAGGCTGTGGTCCTAGTGTGATTAGATTGACTAGTTTTCTGTGATTATGGTTTCAGTGTGTCTGCCTTCTGATGCCCTCTCACAACACCTACCATCTTACTAGGGTTTCTTTTACCTAGGACGTGTGGTATCTCTTCACGGCTGCTCTAGCAAAGTACAGCCACTGCTCATTATCTTGGACGAAGGGTCTCCTCACCGCCGCCCCTCCTGACCTTCAACGTGGAGTAGCTCCTCTTGGCCCTCCTGCACCTGTGCAGGCACCGCTCCTTGGATGTGGGGTTGCTCCTGTGCCACTAAAATATGTGAAAATAAGAGAAAAGCTTATTTTAAAATATTGACTTAATATATTTGTAATGTACAAAATTATTTAATACTAAAAAAAGAAAAGTAGTCTAAGTAATTTATTTTTCTTCCAAGCTACTTGTTTCTATACCCTCGGTTGAGATCCATCTGCAAAGATTTCAAGGATTTAACGGATACATTTAGAAAAGTAAAAAGGTAGTAATAGAAAAAAGTTTCTTTCATTTAGCAATTTCTGAACACAAAATGAGCAAGAGCTACCATAATTTGCTAAGATATACAGATAATGTGTTTTGATCTAAAATGGCATAAATTGATTGGAATATTATAGAGCTAAAGAAGAAAAAAGATTGAAAATGATGGAGGTGATAACTAAAGTGATTAAGTAAGGAAGGACCATTGTAAGCATTTAACTAGACAGCTGTGAGCTATATTTGTAATCTTCAGTTAGCATGGAACAGAGATGGAGGAGGAGATTTAAGTTGGTTATCAATCTGTTTTTAAAGATTGAAATCTATTAGGTGATACGTGTCTCTCTGTCATGGAAATTAGATATTTCTAATATAAGACAGGACAATCTCAGAAGCAATAAAAAACAGTGCTGTCAGACATCAATGTAATGACTCATTTATGTCTGTCGTTAGGTGGTTAAAATAGTCAAAACTCAGAGTGTTCTATTGTTGTTAAATATAACTCTGCACATTTGATTGTATTTTTTAAATATATGAAGGATAAAAAAGATGTTGTCTGGAATTGAAAAGAGAAAATTGCAAATATCTCAATGGCAATATGATTGAAAGATGAAACAGAAATGAAACTTTTTAAAGGTAAAATTGTGTACTATAAATAATTCTGCTAACGTGAACGTGAAGTTGCTCAGTCGTGTCTCTTTGCGACCCCATGGACTGTAGCCTACCAGGCTCCTCTGTCCATGGGATTTTCCAGGCAATAGTACTGGAGTGGATTGCCATTGCCTTCTCCAAGGAATCTTCCCAACTCAGGAATCGAACCTGAGTCTCCCACATCGTAGACAGACGCTTTATCGTCTGCGATCTCAGCCAAATACTTACAGTTCTTACTGAAACTATTGTATCCAAACTATTTTGCTGAAGGATATTGTAAGATTTCTTTAACCTTATTCTTTATTTCACACTTCAGAATAGTAAGGTAAAACTATGCTGGCTATGCAAGTTTTCATGAATGGGATTTATTATTTAAAGTTTCATATATTCTTGTTGTGTTTCTAATCATTCTTCCAAATAAACTGTGAAACAGAGAGGGAGAGTTTTCTTTTCAGAGTTGTCTTATCTGTGACTGACATTAATCTTAGATAGTACATATGTGACATGTGAATTGCAGCAATTCTGAATAAAATCACAAGTTAATCAAATAGCAAGTATTTATGCTCCTACACACAGTTCAAAACTGTGAAGGAGCTTAGTATCCATAGCAACTATCATAGCATAACAGTCTATTTTTTTTCCATACCACTTTTTTTGTTTGTTTTGTTTTAGATTATGAAGAACTCCCTAGGCTTTTTGTTAATATTTTGAGCTAGCAAACTACTGAACCAAAGAAAGAATCTTGCCAGAAACTGTGTTTGAGATTAACTTCTAAAAAAATTAATTTGCTAAAGACAAGAGTGAAAGGAAAATGATTACAATAAATAAAAGACAATTCAATATATGAAATTTATAGAGTCATTAAAAAGGTCAAATTTAGAATCACCCACTGTGAATTTAATTGAAAAAAAAAAGCATTCATTTCTTTATAGTTTTCTGAGAAATTTGATATATATGTAAAAACATACATTAGACAGAAAACCAACTGGTGCTAATTCATTATAACTACTCAATATATTAAAAAAAATAGTATATGTATAGGAATCTTTGAACGCAAATCAATGTTAATAATCTTTTTTTGAAATTTAAAATTCCTCCAAATTTCCCCCAAAAGTAAACCTTTTGAGCTTATACAGGGTAAATGTATAACTTAGGCTTTTATATTTCTGCAAAGTCGGAGCTGAGCTGGAACTAATGATTTGAATGTGACAGTAATGATAACTTTGATCCTTCTTTTTCATTTTGAAAAGCACTTTAGGACCAGTTGACCAATGAAGTTGCAAGAACATCACATAACTTATCAGAGTAGATAAATAAATGCCATTTATCTCCTTTTATATATCACATACACCTTAGCCCAGTAGCTGTCAAACTTTAGTTCACGTCAGATTCACAGATGGGATTATTACACTTCAGATGCCAGTCTCTTTTTCTCATTCCCAGAAATTCTGCTGTAGTAGTTCTGAGATAAGGACTGAGAACTTGCATTTCTAGCAAACTGCGGGTTGGGGACCACTGTTTGACACCCACTAACATTGCATACAAAATGCCTGTTGCCTCCTACAACTATTAAAATTAAATGCAAGGACTTCCCTGGTGGTCTAGTGGCTAAGACTCCACACTCCCAGCATCTGTGGAGCTGTGGCAGATTCACTTGTTACCCTGAAAGCAGAGTTGAACCCAGCCTCTTTTGGAGTTCTTGACTGTTTTGGAGAAAATGACAGGATGGTGGCAAAGACACGGCTTTCTGGAAGAGAAAAGATGAGGTTACTGTGATTGATGATGGCAGAGATCTCGCCAAAATGAAGCCATTCTTAGATGTTCCAGGAGTATCCCAGAGAAGAAACTGACTCATCCTTCCTGTATCCCAGCTTTACCTATGATGGCGGGCATCCAGTTGGAAGAGATGACATGAAATTTGTACCTAACTTTAGCCGAAATGACACCACTTCAGTCTTGAAGTTCATGTTAGCCACAACTCACTGGTCAGAGTGGTTTTGAGCATGGAATTGTGCAAGCTTTGGTCCTTGCTAGCTAAGTCCAGGTTTGTGCAATCTCTAATACTCCTGATTGATTAGTAATATTACCTAGTATTCTAACATTATCTGATTGATGTCTCAGGCAAAGTGCAATACCCAATACAGAAACCTGAGGAGAAAGTTGTTTGGCTTTCTAAGGAAAAATTAGAGTATGGGATTTTTCCAGCGAGTTAGGTCTGGGACCCTAAGGACAGAGTTGAAGTCAAGGTGGCCTCACTGAGCTGCTTGGAGTTCTACCGACAGTAGTTCTAAAATTTCAAAATGAGAGAAATTTAGGGGGGTTGGTATCAGCTTTTGTTGAGTCAATGGAATTCAATTAGAGTTGAATATTCTTGTGGGATTCTCCTGAACTCTTGTTTCTGAGCATCTTGCAATCAGTATGTGTTACCAGCTGCCTTTTCTCAGGACTGTCTCTTAAGGATGCTGATTTAAAGAACAGCTTCAGAAGGAAGAAGAGTCTTTTCCAGAATGCAAGGTAAGGAGCTTCCTGCTTTTATACATGTTCTGCTCTCCTAAGCTGCAGGCTCCTTTTCTGTAACACAGCCCATTTTGTGGACGGATGTCATCTGATCCTTCTCATGGCTCTTTGTAGGAACTGGAGCAAGAAAACTCTTATACTTGGTTGTTACAGACTGAATGATGTTTTTCCCAAATTCACCTTTTGAAACATTAACCAATACCTCTACTGTATTTGGAGATAAAGCTTTTAAGGAGGGAATTATGTTAAAATGGGAGCACAAGTGTGGGTGCTCTAGTCATCCAATATGACTAGTGTACATATGCTCAGTTGCTTGGTCGTGTCCATGTCTGACTCTTTGTGACCCCATGGACTGTAGCCCACCAGGCTCTTCTGTCCATGGAATTTTCCAGGCAATATCACTGGAGTGGGTTGCTATTTCCTCCTCCAGGGGATCTCCTCAACCTAGGGATTGAACCCATGTCTCTTGAGTCTCCTGCATTAGCAAGTGAATTCTATATCACTGTGCCACTTGAGAAGCCCCCAGTATGACTGGTATCCTTATAAAAAGAGAGGATTAGAACACAGACAAACGCAGAGACCACATGAAGACACAGGGAGAATTTGTTCACTTGCAAACTAAGGAGAGATACTTCAAAAGAAACCCATCTTACTGACATATTGATCTTGGACTTCTAGCCACCTTAACTGTTAAGAAAAAACATGTCTGTTGTTTAAGATACCTAGTCTGTGGTCCTTTGCGACAACATTCCTAAAAAACCAAACTAAGCAAAAAAAAAAAAAAACTTGATCCTGCTAATGGTGTGAGTAATAACATCTTTTCTCTGACCTAGGAGACTCAATTTTTTTTTTCCCAGCATCAATCCCAACTAACCTTCTAGCTTTCAAGCAAAGTTATACCTCAGATAGTCACAGTTCTGGGAAAAAGGAAGCTGGAAATATAGTCTCTGGGTGACCAGACACAATTCAGAATTGGAGGAGGGCTACTATTAATGAAATGAGAAAGTTGGAATAGACCCTGGTAGGGTGGGGAGGTTGGGAGACAAAATAATGATAGCGGAAGTGAAAGGAAGTAACAGTGAGGTCATAAGGACAAAGATGGACCATAATCTACTTATTCAATAATTTAAAATAGTGCTACGGTATTCTAGGGCTTCCTGGGTGGCTCAGATAGTATAGAATCTGTCTGCAGTATGTCTGAGTTTGATTTCTGAGTCAAGAAGATCCCCTGGAGAAGTGAATGGCAACCCACATCAGTACTCTTGCCTGGAGAATTCCATGGACAGAGGAGCCTGGTGGGCTACAGTCCATTGAGTCATAAAGAATATGACATGACTGAGGGAATCTCATACACACATGGTATTCAAAATCAGCAATTCTCAATGTTTATTCCAAGGGTCAAGACAGAAGTTTCTGGGTTAAGTAATGATAAACAGTGACTTCATTAAGAGCTTTCAGGGGTTTTAACACATAATGATTTTTTTTTGATTCTCTGAGATAACCACAATGATAGATTTTCTGAACATTTTCATTGAAATTGACATGATCGTACTTCAAAAAATTTTGTTCAATAGCATAGAATTGTACTTAGATTGTAACACAATTCTAGTTCAATGTCTTCATTTTATGATTTAGTAAATGGAGGTCTTTATAATTAAGTGACTTCATTTAGAAGTATGCACTGGTATTGAAAAAGGGATCCATGTACTCTGATTACCATATGAATGCTTTTTTCAGAATAATGTATCTTTTCAAAAGTATCACAAATTTATAAAGTTTCAGTTCAGTTCAGTTCAGTTGCTCAGTCGTGTCCGACTCTTTGTGACCCCATGAATTGCTGCACGCCAGGCCTCCCTGTCCATCACCAACTCCGGGAGTTCACCCAAACTCATGTCCCTTGAGTCGGTGATGCCATCCAACCATCTCATCCTCTGTCGTCCCCTTCTCCTCCTGCCCTCAATCTTTCCCAGCATCAGGGTCTTTTCAAATGAGTCAGCTCTTTGCATCAGGTGTCCGAATTACTGGAGTTTCAGCTTCAGCATCATTCCCTCCAAAGAAATCCCAGGACTGATCTCCTTCAGATTGGACTGGTTGGATCTCCTTGCAGTCCAAGGGACTCTCAAGAGTCTTCTCCAACACCACAGTTCAAAAGCATCAATTCTTTTGCACTCAGCTTTCTTCACAGTCCAACTCCACATCCATACATGACCACTGGAAAAACCATAGCCTTGACTAGATGGACCTTTGTTGGCAAAGTAATGTCTCTGCTTTTTGTAAACTTTTAATACTGATATGTTGATTATTACCAAAATCTTAAGATTATCCAGACTGTTAATATTTTAGAAAAGCTTTATTAATATCCAGAGAATTTTAGAAAATTTTTTGGGAAGATCATTTAAATGAGACATATCAAACAAAAGCTATCCTTTGAAAATACACTAATTTCATGTAGCAAATGTATATATTCAAAGTAATTCTGTAGATTTTTTGGAACTCACCACCACATCTAATTTGACAACATCATCAATATATACGTAAGGTTTGGGATATGATCCCCTCTTGAATCAGGGATTCATTCTTTATTCATCATTTGTTTTTGAGTTACCATTGCCACAATCAATGTTAAGGGGAAATTTTTAATGTTATATAGAAAGCAGTACTAGAGTGAAAGTATCTGAGAGCTAAAAATAGAAATGTCTTGCTATGCTGCTGCGGGTGGGTGGTGGTGTAGGACAAGGGTGGGTCACAGAATAATGGGCTTCTAAAAATGTCCTGTACTGATCCTGAGAACCTGTGATTAGGTTAGTTTACTTAGCAAGAAAGAATTAAAATTGCAGATGGAGTTAAAGTTGTTTATCAGCTAGAATTTCATGGACAGAGGAGCCTGGTGGGATAAGTCCATGGGGCGGCAAAGACTCAGTCATGAGTGACTGAACATTAACAATCAGCTGGCCTTAAGGAGGTTATCTTGGTTTATCCAAGAAGGGCTAGTAAATCACAAGGGTTTTAAATGGGGAAGAGTGAAGCCTAAGAACCCTTCCCTCACACTATTGTAATCTGATAAAGACTCATGGTCACGACCATGAGACAAAGCAGCCAGCCCCTGTGAGCTGGAAATGGCAAGAGAAGAATTCCCTAGAGCCTCTATAAGGGAACACAGCCCCACCGACACCTGGATTGCAGCCTGACAAGACCTATTTCAGAATTCTGACCTCTGGAACTGTAAGATAATCAATTTGTGTGGTTTTAAGCCAGTGTATTTGTGGTCATTTGTTACAGCAACAATCAAAAAAATACAATCTCAAAATAGTATGTATATAACAAGGCAATATGGGTGTTTCCATCTTTCTGCTTCCTGTGTTATTGTGCCAGTAGGGTTCTTTTATAAAACTGTCAAGAATTACATGTGCACATTAGACAGAAGTGGATAAAGGTAATGATAAAATAAGTTATCTTGAAAATGAAGCACTACTATTGCTCAGAACAGTGGTCTCCCCCTTCCCCATCATTTCTGCCTACTTCTTCCTTTTCCCATGCAATAGTCTTGTCTTGATCTTCCATCTACTTATGCAGTTTGGAAAGCAGTCATGGCCCATACTCAATTCTCATGCAAAAGTAGGTGTTGTGATTGGAGAAGTGTGGTTGTAAGTCACACCTTACTCATTACTAGACAGTGGTTGAGAGACTTGAGTGACTGCTTCATTATAAAGTGATCACTCCACTTTACAATGAAAAGTCTATTTTTCAGAAGAACCAAGCTAAAGTCAATGATTGCTGGGTATTTTTTCCCAACATTTTCCGTGGCAATCAGAAAAAAAAAAAAAATCTCTTTTTTAAAGAGCCTCTAAATACAGTAGCACTTAAAAGCTGATAGCAAAGGATTCATCAAAGAAAACTTGATAAGGGGTTTTAGCCTAATCTGCAATTTACAACTCCTTTCAGATGTCTTCCTTGACCTTTCGGCTTCACAGCAAGAAGAAAATGTAATTTTTTCTTCAGCTCTTGGAACTATCTCATTAAGGTGCCCAACTGTGATAATCTGACTATAGCGAGAACTTCTGCAGATCTCTTTCTGTTGGTTGGAGGTTTCTTAAATCAGACAAAGGACCTAGACCACTTAAATGACAATTTTGTCAAGCTCTCGTTTTTACATCAATAGTTCAGCTCTTTTCATGTTTCTGGGTTTTGCCCTTTTTTTTGACTTCAGATATGAAGACGTGAATTGTTTCATTTGTTGCCTGGTAAATCTCTCATGAAATTGACCACTGCTTTCTATGCTTTGGATGCTACATAACTGGATGGAATCAAAATAACCAAGAAACAGCTTGCATATTCAACTTTCTATACATTAGAAAAAAAGTTTACTTATTTTAAAACTTATATGTTTAGAAGATTATCCATATAGTTTGCTTCTGCTAAATCGCTTCAGTCGTGTCCGACTCTGTGCGACCCCATAGACGGCAGCCTACCAGGGTCCCCCGTCCCTGGGATTCTCCAGGCAAGAACACTGGAGTGGATTGCCATTTCCTTCTCCAATGCATGAAAGTGAAAAGTGAACGTGAAGTCGTTCAGTCATGTCCAACTCTTTGCGACTCCATGGACTGCAGCCTACCATGCTCCTCCATCCATGGGATTCTCCAGGCAAGAGTACTGGAGTGGGGTGCCATCGCCTTCTCCATCCATACAGTTTATTTCTTACTTAATACCTACTGAACAAGAACTCTGTTAAGCACTGTTCTAAGTTCTTTGAATACATCTTTTAATCAAAATAAACTGTGAAAGCTCTATTGTAAAAATATAATGTTAAACGCTACACTCTATACTGAATACAAAGTATGTGGGTGTTCGTACTCAGTCAAGTCCAACTCTTCGCAACTCTACCCCATGAACTGTTACACACCAGGCTTCGCTGTTCATGGACTTTTTAGGCAGGAGTATTGGTGTGGTTTTCCATTTCCTTACTCCAGAAGATCTTCCTGACCCAGGGATTGACCTGCGTCTCTTGCCTCTCCTGAATTAGCAAGCAGAGTCTTTACCAACTGCACCTTCTGAGAATACAGTTCAGTTAGGTTCAGTTCAGTCACTCAGTTGTGTCCAACTCTTTGTGACCTGACTACAGCACGCCAGGTCTCCCTGTCCATCACTAACTCTCAGAGTTTACTCAAACTCATGTCCATTGATTTGGTGATGCCATCCAACCATCTCATCCTCTGCTGTTCCTTTCTCCTCCTGCCCTCAATCTTTCCCAGCAACAGGGTTTTTTTCAAATGAGTCAGTTCTTCGCATCAGGTAGCCAAAGTATTGGAGTTGCAGCTTCAGCATCAGTCCTTCCAATGAATATGCAGGACTGATTTCCTTTAGGATGGACAGGTTGGATCTCCTTGCAGTCCAAGGGACTCTCAAGAGTCTTCCCCAACACCACAGTTCAAAAGCATCAATTCTTCGGCACTCAGCTTTTTTTATAGTTCCAACTCACATATCCATACATGACTACTGAAACATGATAGTTTTGACTTAGACTGATCTTTGTTGGCTTACCTTTTAATATGCTATCTAGGTTGGTCATAGCTTTACTTCCAAAGAGAAAGCTTCTTTTAATTTTTTGGCTGCAGTAACCATCTGCAGTGATTGATTTTGGAGCCCCCCAAATATTCTGTCACTGTTTCCACTCTTTCCCCTTCTATTTGCCATGAAGTGATGAGACCAGATGCCATGATTTTCGTTTTCTGAATGTTGAGTTTTAAGCCAACTTTTTCACTCTGCTCTTTCACTTTCTTCAAGAGGCTCTTCAGTTCTTTTTTTTCTGCCATAAGGGTGGGGTCATCTGCATATCTGAAGTTATTGATATTTCTCCCAGCAATCTTGATTCCAGCTTGTGATACTTCCAGCCCAGCTTTTCTCATGATGTACTCTGCATATAAGTTAAATAAGCAGGGTGACCATATACAACCTTGACGTACTTGGATGCAATCTCAAAAAGGACAGAATGATCTCTGTTCGTTTCCAAGGCAAACCATTCAATATCATGGTAATCCAAGACTATGCCCCAACCAGTAATGCTGAAGAAGCTGAAGTTGAACGGTTCTATGAAGAACTAGAAGACCTTTTAGAACTAAAACCCAAAAAAGATGTCCTCTTCATTATAGGGGACTGGAATGCAAAAGTAGGAAGTCAAGAAACACCTGGAGTAACAGGCAAATTTGGCCTTGGAATGCGGAATGAAGCAGGGCAAAGACTAATAGAGTTTTGCTGAGAAAATGCACCAGTCATAGCAAACACCCTCTTCCAACAACACAAGAGAAGACTGTACACATGGACATCACCAGATGGTCAATGCCAAAATCAGATTGATTATATTCTTTGCAGTCAAAGATGGAGAAGCTCTATACAGTCAGCAAAAACAAGACCGGGAGCTGACTGTGGCTCAGATCATGAACTCCTTATTGCCAAATTCAGACTCAAGTTGAAGAAATTAGGGAAAACTGCTAGACCATTCAGGTATGACCTAAATCAAATTCCTTATGATTATACAGTGGAAGTGAGAAATAGATTTAAGGGCCTAGATCTGATAGATAGAGTGCCTGATGAACTACGGAATGAGGTTTGTGACATTGTATAGGAGACAGGGATGAAGACCATCCCCATGGAAATGAAATGCAAAAAAGCAAAATGGCTGTCTGAGGAGGTCTTACAAATAGCTGCGAAAAGAAGAGAAGTGAAAAGCCAAGGAGAAAAGGAAAGATATAAGCATCTGAATGCAGAGTTCCAGAGAATAGCAAGAAGAGATAAGAAAGCCTTCTTCAGCAATCAATGCAAAGACATAGAGGAAAAGAACAGAGTGGGAAAAACTAGAGATCTCTTCAAGAAAATTAGAGATACCAAGGGAACATTTCATGCAAAGATGGGCCTGATAAAGGACAGAAATGGTATGGACCTAACAGAAGCAGAAGATATCAAGACAAGGTGGCAAGAATACACAAAAGAACTGTACAAAAAAGATCTTCATGACCCGGATAATCACGATGATGTGATCACTCATTTAGAGCCAGACATCCTGGAATGTGAAGTCAAGTGGGCCTTAGAAAGCATCACTATGAACAAAGCTAGTGGAGGTGAAGGAATTCCAGTGGAGCTATTTCAAATCCTGGAAGATGATGCTGTGAAAGAGCTGCACTCAATATGCCAGCAAATTTGGAAAACTCAGCAGTGGCCACAGGACTGGAAAAGGTCAGTTTTCATTCCAATCCCTAAGAAAGGCAATGCCAGAGAATACTCAAACTACAGCACAATTGCACTCATCTCACATGCTAGTAAAGTAATGCTCAAAATTCTCCAAGCCAGGCTTCAGCAATACATGAACCGTGAACTTCCAGATGTTCAAGCTGGTTTTCGAAAAGGCAGAGGAACCACAGATCCAATTGCCAACATCCGCTGGATCATGGAAAAAGCAAGAGAGTTCCAGAAAAACATCTATTTCTGCTTAATTGACTATGCCAAAGCCTTTGACTGTGTGGATCACACTAAACTGTGGAAAATTCTTCAAGAGATGAGAATACAGACCACCTGACCTGCCTCTTGAGAAATCTGTATGCAGGTCAGGAAGCAACAGTTAGAACTGGACATGGAACAACAGACTGGTTCCAAACAGGAAAAGGAGTACGTCAAGGCTGTATATTGTCACCCTGCATATTTAACTTATATGCAGAGTACATCATAAGAAATGCTGGACTGGAAGAAACACAAGCTGGAATCAAGACTGCTCGGGAAATATCAATAACCTCAGATATGCAGATGACACCACCCTTACGTCAGAAAGTGAAGAGGAGCTAAAAGACCTCTTGATGAAAGTGAAAGAGGAGAGGGAAAAAGTTGGCTTAAAGCTTAACATTCAGAAAACAAAGATCATGGCACCTGGTCCCATCATTTCATGGGAAATAAATGGGGAAACAGTAGAAACAGTGTCAGACTTTATTTTTGGGGGCTCCAAAATCACTGCAGATGGTGACTGCAGCCATGAAATTAAAAGACACTTACTCCTTGGAAGAAAAGCTATGACCAACCTAGGTAGCATATTCAAAAGCAGAGACATTACTTTGCCTACTAAGGTCCGTCTAGTCAAGGCTATGGTTTTTCCTGTGGTCATGTATGGATGTGAGAGTTGGACTGTGAAGAAGGCTGAGTGCCAAAGAATTGATGCTTTTGAACTGTGATGTTGGAGAAGACTCTTGAGAGTCCCTTGGACTGCAAGGAGATCCAACCAGTCCATTCTGAAGGAGATCAGCCCTGGGATTTCTTTGGAAGGAATGATGCTAAAGCTGAATCTCCAGTACTTTGGCCACCTCATGTGAAGAGTTGACTCTTTAGAAAGACTCTGATGCTGGGAGGGATTGGGGGCAGGAGATGAAGGGAACGACCGAGGATGAGATGGCTGGACGGCATCACTGACTCGATGGACATGAGTCTGAGTGAACTCCGGGAGTTGGTGATGGACAGGGAGGCCTGGCGTGCTATGATTCATGGGGTCGCAAAGAGTCAGACACGACTGAGCGACTGTACTGAACTGAACTGTGTTCCATGTGATCAGATTGGTTCATTTTCTGTGACTGTGGTTTTCACTCTGTCTGCCCTCTGATGGAGAAGGATAAGAGGCTTATGGAACCTTCCTGATGGGAGAGATGGACTGAGGGGTAACTGGGTCTTGTTGTGATAGGTGGGGCCATGCTCAGTAAATCTTTAATCAGATTTTCTGTTGATGGGTGGAGCTGTCTTCCCTCCCTGTTATTTATCTCAGGCCAAACTATGGTGGAGGTCATGAAGATAATGGTGACCTCCTTCAAAAGGTCCGATGCATGCACTGCTACACTCAGTGCCCCCTGACCCTGCAGCAGGCCACTATTGACCCACGCCTCTGCCAGAAACTCCCAGACACCCACATGCATGTCCAGGGCAGTCTCTTGTACTGTCACTGCTCCTTTCTCCTGGCCCTGGTGCACACAAGGTTTTGTTTGTGCCCTCCAAGGGTCTATTTTCCCAGTCCTATGTAAGTTCTGGTGGCTCTAAGGTGGGGTTAATGGTGACCACCTCCAACAGGGCTTATGCCACACCCGAGTCTGCTGCATCCAGAGCCCCTGCCCCTGCAGCAGTCCACTGCTGACCCGTACCTCCACAGGAGATACTCAAACACAGTTCTGTCTCAGTCTCTATGGGAATACAAGGTACACATATTAGTAAAATATGATTTCATTGTTCATCTGTTACAGAGTGCTTTAATTAAAACTTTGGTCATTTTATATGATATGTAATGTTGAGTAAATGCATTTTAAAATAAGATAGAGATGATTGTGTACACATGTGTCAAAATATTTCTCTAATTTCATTTTTTGAGCACCAATCAGTCCACTCTCCTTGATGAATCTTAATGCCTTATTTGTAGCACACCTCCCCAAGTCTTTATAGGTGCTTGTTTATCTAAGAGTCAGTGCAGTTAGGAAGTATAACTGTCTAACAGTTAGAACTATAGATTCTCCAGACCAGAAATACTTAGGAAAAAAGTGATTAGCACACTTTAAGTCTAGTTTAGAAGGTTCTAGTATAACAGCCAGGAAGACCCAGGAATAGCCGCCAGGAAGACACAAACACACAGGAGTCACATTTTCTTACGTGAAATAAAAAAGAAAAAGTGAAAGTGTTAGTTGCTCAGTCATGTCCAACTCTCTGACCCCATGGACTCTAGCCTGACAGGCTGGTATGTCCATGAAATTCTCCAGGCAAAAATGGTGGAGTGGGTAGTTATTTCCTTCTCCAGGGGATCTTCCTGATCCACCCAGGGGTCGAACTCAGATCTGCTGCATTGTAGGCAGATTCTTTACCGTTTGAGCCACTAGAGAAGCCCTATGTGATATAACAAAACCTAAACAAAATATCAATAACCTCAAATATGCAGATGACACCACCCTTATGGCAGAAAGCAAAGAGGAACTAAAAAACTTCTTGATGAAAATGAAAGAGGAGAGTGAAAAAGTTGGCTTAAAGCTCAACATTCAGAAAACTAAGATCGTGGCATCCGATCCCATCACTTCATGGGAAATAGATGGGGAAACAGTGGAAACAGTGTCAGACTTTACTTTTTTGGGGGGCTCCAAAATCACTGCAGATGGTGAATGCAGCCATGAAATTAAAAGACGCTTACTCCTTGGAAGAAAAGTTATGACCAACCTAGACAGCATATTCAAAAGCAGAGACATTACTTTGCCGACTAAGGTTCACCTAGTCAAGGCTATGGTTTTTCCAGTAGTCATGTATGGATGTGAGAGTTGGACTGTGAAGAAGGTTGAGTGCCAAAGAATTGATGCTTTTGAGCTGTGGTGTTGGAGAAGACTCTTGAGAGTCCCTTGGACTGCAAGGAGATCCAACCTGTCCATTCTGAAGGAGATCAGCCCTGGGATTTCTTTGGAAGGATGATGCTAAAGCTGAAACTCCAGTACTTTGGCCACCTCATGCAAAGAGTTGACTCATTGGAAAAGACTCTGATGATGGAAGGAGTTGGGGGCAGGAGGAGAAGGGAACGACAGAGGATGAGATGGCTGGATGGCATCACTGACTCGATGGACATGAATCTGAGTGAACTTCGGGAGTTCGTGATGGACAGGGAGGCCTGCTGTGCTTCGATTCATGGAGTCGCAGAGTCGAACACTGAGCGAATCAACTGAACTGAACTGAACTGAACTGAAACTCAAAGTGAGAGGGATTTGGTCATCTCCCCAGTCTTTATTCTGCAAACACAAATGAGTATTAGGAAATTTAGTCCTCAGACTTTTATTAAAAGTCTATAATGTGCCAACACTAGGCTAATGATTTGAAAGCTTAAAGATACTTCTGCATGCTGGAACATACTTCTTTGGTGAATACTTACATGGTTTTTGCCATAATTATTTATTTCAGCATCCATATAGCTCAGCTCATCTGGCGTCTGGGTGGTGACTTGCTCTCCCTGAAGGATTTTTTTCTTTCTCTCTGTCATTCAGCTCCACAGTCACATCTGTACCAATACCCTTGACCCTCCTTAATCTCAGCTCCCACCATCTCACCTTCTGACCCCTGCCTCATATCTTTTCTGCTCATTCCCTACAATTTGTTGTTGCTGTTTAGTCACCAAGTCATGTCCTATACTCTTTTGCAACCCCATGGACTACAGCCCACTAGATTCCTCTGTCCGTGGGATTTCCTAGGCAAGAAAACTGGAATGGGCTGCCATTTCCTTCTCCTGGGGATCTTCCTGACCCAGGGATCAAATCTGCCTCTTCTGCATTGGCAGGTAGATTCTTTACTGCTGAGCCACCTGGGAAGCCCAAAATGGAAAATAGGACCAGCTTATTCAACTAATTTCAATCAGCATTTACCCAGCATGGCACTACCTTCACGCACATGAAAACACTCAGTGCTTCCTGACTTAGGAGCAAACGGACATATATAAAACTTAGCAAAGAAAGGTGAAGCAAAAAAGAGAAGGAAATGATGAATCTGATTTACACAAAACATATTGCTCTGGCTTCTATACACAGAATAAAAATGAGGATTCAGACTTTTCAGAGGAAGAATTTGGATGACCTGTATCATATTGCTTTTTCCTTTTGTGCTTTCTCTGCCAGGTGGTGTCCAAGAAACTGTGTCCTTTTTAATTCAGCCTTTTTAAGATACATTTTCAAGCTATATAAAGATAACTGGATATAGCATGAATTCGGTTTCCATTTTTACCTGAAAGACTCCTTATCCATCCATTTTCTATCCATTACAAAAATATTAAGGAGCATCCACAGTGAGCCTAAGAATTATGCCAGAGTAGAATATAATTATAGAAAATTAGAGCAAAAAAATACCCTGAATTTTAGGGTGTATTATCCAGTCACAAAGAAAGCTTCCTGCTTAATAGCACAATTTAACAGCCTAAATAAAGTCTTACCCCTAATTCTGTAGTCTTAGTAAAGCATAGACTCATACATCCCACTTTGGACGTGACACCAAAATGGAGCTGAATTCCTATTTCGAGTAAAAAGAGTCTTGGAAAGGTTTAGAATGCATTTACATATTGCCTGAGTAAGGTGCTGTATTAAGCCACCTACTGAACCCTGTTGCATCGAACCTCACTTGCCATGAGTGGTGTGCTGTTGATTTGGAGAATATTGATGGCTTTCAGCTCTTAATAGGGCAGCGATCCTATTTTTATTCTGGCACCAACCTAAATAACACATATTTCATACTTAAAGGTAATACTGAGCTGAGCTGAATTCAAACTACTGACCTGGAAGTGAATAGTCTCATTTTTCTTTATAGCAGATTCTGAAGTTATCAGTTCCTTGATCCACTTAGAAAATGAGCTTAGGAAAATCTTCACCTTCTTCATCGTCTCTGTCTCTCTCACACACACGCATATACTCACTCTTTCTCTCCTATGTCTTTATCACACCAGAGTTACACATTTATAAATGTCAGGAAAACTAAAATGGGGGATATTAAAGTACAAGGTCTTTAAGAAACATATTTTTTTAAGGATGCCAGACTGCTGGCCTCCAGGAAAGTCTCAGTGACCTGATGTCCCGGACGAACTGGGCCAAGTGCAATACTGTTGATGAGTTTCATCAACCAGGGAAGATTTTATCCCTGGAGAGGAGATTGGAAATGGGCACCACACCTAGACAAATTCACAATGTATCACACCTCTTATTTATTCTAAGGGCTTGTTCATCTGTCTCAAATTCATTGGCTCTGCTCTTAAGAGGGCTTCAGCAGGATGTGAATCAAGAACTTCCAGATGTACAAGGTGGATTTAGAGAAGACAGAGGAACCAGAGACCAAATTGCCATCATACATTGGATCATAGAAAAGGAAGGGAACTTAAAAAAAAAATCTACTTCTGCTTCGTTGATTATGCTAAAACCAATGACCATGTGGATCACAACAAATTGTGGAATATTCTGACTCGATGGACATGAATCTGAGTGAACTCCGGGAGTTGGTGATGGACAGGGAGGCCTGGCGTGCTGCGATTCATGAGGTCGCAAAGAGTCGGACATGACTGAGCAACTGAACTAAACTGACTAAGAGTAAGTTTTAAACACCTGGACATGTTAAATATATGGATATAAAGGGAAAAAGCTTAAACATTTAGACCACTTACCAACATGGGGGCTGAATTTTTATTTTAATCTTGGTTTCTCAGCTGCAACGATACAATTAATCATGCTGAAAGTTGATAAGTATGGAGATTCAGCAGTAAAAATCGGTAATAATAAAAGTTTATGTCTGGGAAAAGTAAAAAAATCTCAACATGCAAAAACTGGGAAAAAGAATTCATTTATTAATAGCATTCTATTAAGCTGCAACTTTACAAAACAAGGATTTACTCTAATCCATAAAGTTCCAATTCAAACCACCAGGTTTATTCTAATCTTCCCTCTCCATATTTGTTGTTGTTTGAGCTGAGACTGACTCTCTTTGCAACCCCGTGGACTATAGCCTGTCAGGCTCCTCTGCCCAGTGGATTTTCTTTGTAAACTTCTTTCTAAAATGGTAAAAAGCAAAACAAGCCCCCCCAATAAAACTCTGATTTCCAATGTACTTCACATATACTTGCTTATTTAATCCTAGAAAACACAGTAAGTAGTTTTAGAATTCTTGCCTCATACTACTGTGGAAAAATGATGCACCAAGATTCAGCATTTTGAAACAGTTATTTTAGTATTTATGTTGACAGCATAAAGTTAATATACTACATTCAAAAGTTATTTGAGTTACGTTTTTGTTTTAGTGCTTTCCCCTTAAATTTAGTTTTGTTATTTTTAAAAAAATCAATTAGGCTTATATATTTCTGCTTGAACTCCATTTCAGATTTTATCTCTATCCTCTTTTATTTTATTATTTTTGTGTATGTACAATGTGAGCAATGTTCCAAATGTCCAAACTTTGGGAAAAGGAATTCTCAGGAAAATATCACCCACCTACCCCGTGAGAGAGTCATTTCCTAGGCAGGTTGATAAGAAGTCTAGGGGTCCCCAAGGAGAGAGGGGTCTGGAATTCTCATGGAGGAAGAAAGGACAAACTTTTTTTCCTCTACATTCCTTAGGATTATATAACAATGTATCCTGACCAAGGACAGTCTCTGGATTAAACCTTCTGGCTAGTCCTGTTATCTTAAAATGTAAATTATGGGAGTAGGTCTGGTCTTTATAAGGACTATAAAGGAAGGAACAAGAGACGTTGTTGACCTCTCTCCTCTTCCCTCTCTCTTTCCTCTTCTTAACCCTTCCTACCATTCCCTGTTTTTCTATTCCCCCAGTCCTGGATGCAGGAATCTGGTCGAAGGGCCCTCAGCCTGAGCTGAGGATTGGAGACTGATCACCTCCTCTTGGCAGAGAACTCGAATTCTGGTTCTGGTCTGGTCTGATTTCTGGTAGGGCCAAGTTCCAGTCCTCCCTTCTCTAGAGGCCCAGAGAAAAGTCCCATAATGCCTGGGTATCTGTAGGTGGCAGGAGACGTCTGTAAGGCCACCCTTTTTGCCCCCACTCTCCCACCTCCTCCCCCTTCTTTCAACCTGGCTTCCTTTCCTCCCTTGAAATCTTTGATGTTAGTACTTGGATTCTTGTATTTAAGGGCTTCCCTGGTGGTGCAGAGGTTAAAGCGTCTGCCTGCAATGTGGGAGACCTGGGTTCGATCCCTGGGTCAGGAAGATCCCCTGGAGAAGGAAATGGCAATCCACTCCAGTATTCTTGCCTGGAGAATCCCATGGACGAAGGAGCTTGGTGGGCTACAGTCCATGGATTGCAAAGAGTCAGACACAACTGAGTGACTTCACTTTCACTTTATAAGGATTATATAACAATGTATCCTGCCTGAGGACAGTCTCTAGATTAAAGCTTCTGGCTAATCCTATTATCTTAAAATGTAAATTATGGGAGTAGGTCTGGTCTTTATAAGGATTATATAACAATGCATCCTGCCTGAGGACAGTCTCTAGATTAAAGCTTCTGGCTAATCCTATTATCTTAAAATGTAAATTATGGGGGTAGGTCTGGTGAGGTCTTTACAACCTCCAGACATTCTTTGGAGAGTATATAACTCCATTGCTAACACTAAGCAAGCGGGTACTCTTTCTACCCACTTCTGATGTCTATGTCAGAAGCTTTCTCTATCTCCTTTACACTTTAATAAAACTTTATTACACAAAAGCTCTGAGCGATCAAGCCTCGTCTCTGGCCCCGGATTGAATTCTTCTGCTTCGGAGGCCAAGGATCCTGGTGTCTTTGAGTGGTTCAACAACAACCTTTCACCCTCTCCCTGCCCCCAAGTTCCATTCACTTTTCCCAGGTAATTGGTGTCATTAGTTTCTGGATCACCTTCCAGTCTCTTTCCCTTTCTCAAAGCACATTCACATTCTCTTCCTCTTTTTTCTTTTGCAATGTAGATGTGATTTTGCACTTTGTTTCTTCCCACTGAGCAATATGCCCCAGAAATTACTCTTTCAGTCTATAGAAAGTGTTTTCTACAGCTGAACGCTAGTGTGTTGTATGTATACGTATCTTCAGTACAAACTTATGGAAGAAAAATTGCTGGGTAATTCACATGTAGTTTCAGTAGATACTGTCAGCTGCTTACTCTGCATTTGGCTAATATTACCCTTTCTCTGACTTTTAAAAATATTCACTTGGCTACATCTTCATTGCCTCACCTTCCCACCTTCGTCTGAGGGGTTTTTCACTGGGGCACATGGACTCTTTAGTTGAGGTGTGTGGGCTTAGTCCCCCCACAGGCATGGGCTATCTAGTGCCCCAGTCAGGGATCAAACCCTCGTCACCTGCACTACCAAGTGGGTTCTTAGCCACTGGATCACTAGGGAAGTTCCTCTCTTTCTATTCTCCCTCCTGTATATTCAAGCATTCAAAGGAGGCCTCTCCTGTCCTTTTACTAATAACTCCTTTCTCTCCCATAATTTTCACTTTACAAGATTTTTGAGCAGGCTTCCAGTTCCTTCTCTTTAGTTGGTGACCTTTATCTACACAAAATTTCACATTTTCTGGCAGGTCATTTTAACCCACACTTAGGCTGTTTAATTCTCTCCATGCAAATTTGCCAGATGACTGACCTCATCCTTTGCAAAGACTGTTTTGAAAGATTGAGAGAGGATGCTAGTGAAAATTAAGGTGTATTTTTCTACTCACAGTTTTTAATAGTGTCCTCTGTGTTCCTGTTGATCTGAAGACATGATTTACTTGGTATTGTATTTTCTAACATTTTTTTTTTGGAAGATATATGAAGGGATTCAGATTTAGGTGGTTGCATTAGATACCCGCTTGTGCTACAAATAATTTTAACATTCATGTGTGCTAGGATAATCTGATAAATTCCAAGTTCAGGGTTTTACATTTCATTTTTCATGAGATGTGTATTCAGTAATCCTCTGGGGGACTATTACACATTCCTGTCTAAGGAGCAGCAACATTTTTCTAATAGTTCTGCTACTGTTATTGGTAGAAATACCACTATTTTTACTGTAATCCAACTGAAGAGACCAAAGAGTAGCCTGATACAGAATTAAAACATACTCTATTGAAAGGGAAGAAAATTCAGTGTCAAAATCAGTAATGAAGCCAGTAAGTCTTCTGATGTGCAGAGGAACAAGATATTCATGAGAATCTAGTATTGGGAAGAAATGGGGTCAGAAAACTAATCGAGGACACTGAGGGTTTTCATTGCCTAGGGAAATGAGAAAGGGCATTATTGTCATGAATTAATTAGCAGTATTTAATTGAAAATAAATTTGTGTAAACTAAACAAATACATTTCACTTAAATGAATAAGAAAATAAATTAGTTATTTTTTATTATGCTTATGCAAAGTAGCAATGTCTCATCAAATTTAAACACCCCAGGGATTTTCTGAATTAGAGAACTAGAATGTATTTCAAGACCCAGGGTGTATCTTGCACCACCTCTTACATTTCTCCTGTAGTCTCTGCACAGAAGTCTCATTTTCTTTCTCTGCCCACTTGCATTCTCTATTTCTTGGTCACACAGTATCTGTACTATAGCTTGTGGCATTTCAGATTACTGTTCTGTAAACATCTCAGAGTCAATCAGATCTTCACACAAATGTTTGTTGACCTAAGATTAGGTCTTTCCACATTTTGGGAAATCTTATCACACAATGATAATGATTCAAGCATTTAATTATAGAGTAAGCCCAATCATAATATCATAACCTCATGTGGGCTATTTTTACCTATTAAATATGCTTTTGCAATTAGTGAAATAACCTCAAACCTAATTCTCCAAGAAGAACATTTAATATCTTTCTCCCCATCTCCCTCTCTCTCTTCTAAAGTGCTTTCTGAATTAATTGTCTCTGAATATGAGACATCAGAATTTCAAAGTTTTGTAAAAAGAATCCGAGTGAGTGATGTCTAAGTAGCATTGTTAAAAACTCAAGGATTCAGAGATCAGATTAGTGATTACCGGGGGGAAAGGTGTTGGGGGTGGGCAAAATGGGTGAAGGAGATCAATGACAGGGTGATAGATGGTAACTGGACCTGTGGTGATGTCGCTCTGTGGAGCAGACAGGTACTGAGTTACAGTTCTTGTATCCTTGCTATGAGCTTTCTAGGTGGCAGCAAAGATAAAGAATCTGCCTGCCAATGCAGGAGACACAAGAGACTTGGGTTCAATCCTTGGGTCATGAAGATCCCCTAGAGTAGGAAATGGCAACCCACTCCAGTATTCTTGCTTGGAAAATCCCATGGACTGAAGAAACTGCTGGGCTACAGTCTATGGCATCACAAAGAACTGGATATGACTGAGTGCACATGGACACACACACACACACGCACACACACACACACACACACTTGTTTGTAGCTAGAACAGTTTGACATGCTTGTTCACCCTTGCTGAGTGCCTGTGTTTACTTCTCATTACTTATGTGCCTGCTCAATCATGTCTAACTCTTTGCAGCCCTGTGAACTGTAACCCATCAGGCTCCTCTGTCCATGGAATTTCCCTGGCAAGCGTGCTGGAGTGGGTTGCCGTTTCCTCCTCCAGGGGATCTTCTCAATCCAGGGATTGAACCCATGTCTCCTGTCTGCATCTCCTGCATTGGCAGGCAGATTCTTTACCAGTTGATCCAACTAGGGAGCCAATAATATGATGGCCTGTCTGCTATTGTTTCTGCCAACTTTGTTGTATTTTTGAGCAAGATATCTCTGCCTTTCAACATCTTTGTATCTAAAATGAAAGTATTGCACTTCAGTTGTCTATTAAATAAGGCATACATTAGCCACACATAGCTATTTAAATTAAAATTAAACTAAAACTTCAGCTTTTCATCTGCACTAGCAACATTTTCTGATGCTTAGTTACCAAATGTGAATAACTCTTATTGGATGGTGAATGTTTTAGAATATTCCCACTATCAGAAATTTCTGGAGCTGCTACTGATTTACTGTCCTCCTCTCTGGCTACGTTGTACAATAATTCATATCTAGCTTATCATTTGGCATATACAAATGTTACGTGAATTAAAATTTTACATGTAAGATGGAAAAAATAATTTTTTCACATCTTTACCATTCTAAGCGAAAACTCATTGATATCAGCTTAGAATTGCATTGTCATTTTCAGAATTAAACAGCCCAAAGGATGATGTATAATAGAAAGATATTTAATTATCAACCATCTCCTCACTTTTTGCAGTTTAACACTCCTAAGGGAAAAAAAGAACATATTTTTTCTTATTTTCAACTAAAAGTCTTTTTTGGATAAAATTTTTCCTATTCCTTCCATTTCCTTGTTCTTCCTTTTCTGATAATAAATGTCATATTTTCAAAGACTAAAGTGAGCTTAGATAGTTTTTACAGTGAAGCATATAACTGAACATATAATAAAAACTCAGCAGTGATAGATGCAGACATTTTTGAATCTTAACATGGTTCTCAAAGTTATAGACAATTTTATATTCCTTTGCCCTCAAATTGCATTTAATATCAAACCAATGCTTTTATAATAGTCTTACCATATTCTTTTGTAGAAAATGTATGGAGGTGTATCACTGATTTATGGAAGATTTCTGAATTCTCCTTTCTTTCCCAAGGTTCTCCCAAAGAACCTTGTTTAATATTTTGATTCAATATGTAGTCATTAGGCAAAAAACCTAATGGAGAGTGTATAACTCCATTGCTAACACTAAGCAAGTGGGTACTCTTTCTACCCACTTCTGATGTCTATGTCAGAAGCTGTCTCTATTTCCTTTATACTTTAATAAAACTTTATTACACAAAAGCTCTGTGTGATCAAACCTCGTCTCTAGCCCTGGATTGAATTCTTCTCCTCTGGAGGCCAAGGACTATTATAAAAGCTTAATTCTGAATTCTCCTTTCTTTCCAAAGCTTCTTCCAAAGAACCTTGTATAATATTTTGTTTCAATATGTAATCATTAGGCAAAAAACCACAAATGTCTGTTTGCCGGTTCTGATCACCTTTCTTTTGATGAAAACAATTGAATTTAAATATTTAATTTACATAAGAGCACAGATTCAAAGACAGAGTTAATTTATAATTTTATCAGAGAATATAAAGAAATATATTGTTACTCCTGAGTACAATTAAATATTTCACCATGGACTTAAAAAAAAATTATAAAGCCATGATACCTTTCAACTTCCTTGTCAATGTTTTTTGCCATACTAGTGTATATGTTTATAGCTCATTACAGATTTAGTTTTCATTTCCCTGATGAATTATGCTCTTTCCATGTGCTAATGACCATTCATATATTTTGTGAATGCTCTGGTGAAATATCTTGTCTAATTTTTATTGGATTATTTGTTTTATTGTAAAATTTTAGTACACATATATTTACATTTTAATATATAATTTTAGTTCTGTATAAGGATAGAGGCAGCACATACACTTTTTTGTGGGATTCCTGAATTTCAAATAAACACATATCTACCCAAGTGAAAGTGAAAGTCGCTCAGTCATGTCTGACTCTTTGTGACCCCATGGACTGTACAGTTCATGGAATTTTCCAGGCCAGAATACTGGAGTGAGTAGTATTTCCTTTCTCCAAGGGATCTTCCCAACCCAGGGATCAAACCCAGGTCTCCTGCATAGAGGCAGCACATATATTGTTTCTGGGATTCCCGAATTTCAAATAAACATGTATCTACCAAAAGCTCATTAGTTTATCCTAGCAGAATGTAGCTAAAAACCTGATTGGCCTAGTCAACCTCAACTTGGTGGTCTTGGCCTTTTAAGACCTGCAGGAAGCAGAGGAGACTTGCAGTCTAAGAATCCTCTTATTTTAGAAGATAGAGTCAGTGTTTCTATCAGATTCTCTCTCTCTCACTTGCTGTCACTCTCTTCCTTACTTTGTCACTCTCTAAAGGGGTGATAGCATTTCATGTCATTTTAAGCAAGTTGTAAAACGATATGTTGAAAGTCATTTCTGAGAAGTTTGTAGCTCCTCCAACTATATGTTAATTCATTTGAAATATCTACTGACTACAGATTATATATGATGAAGAAATGAATTTAGATCATGTAGCTAACTCCTTATGAAACTGTCAAATATAGTATTCCATGAGTCAGGAGAACTATTCCAATCATTCGAGTGGTAACTATTTCAAAATGCCATCATATAATTTAAATATGTTTGACATACAAATCTTGATGTGTAATACGCTCTTAATAAAATTTGAATGGCTTGTTAAAAAACGCGAAGACTGAAGAGTTCTTGATCTACATTTCCATCTTTCTTTTTTACTTAGTTATTTAAATTTTTGAAGTCATCCAAAAGTTTCTGAAATATTTCTGAGAGGTCATTTCTTACTAATCCCAATGATGAGATTTAACTGAAAAATGATACCATTCCTGGAATTCAGAAGAACATGATTTTCAATGAATCATTGGAAATTTCCAGTGACAATAGAAATTCTGAACTGAAGATACATGACTTAGACCATTTGTCAGTGAGTGATGACTGCTCTAGCAACTAAGCAACATCATCAGTGATCGATTGTGCATGAGCTGAGTCAAGGTCAAACTCTGCCAGGACCTTCACCCGACAAGGGCAGAGAGGGTGAGACTGGTCCTGGGCTGGGATATAGCCAAAGGGCATGAATCACAGAGACTGCAGTCACCAAAGAACATGAGTCAGCAGGGGAGTGGTGCAGCCTCCTGCAAGGATGCAGTTGGCTTGAAAGCACCTAGTGCAAGGAAATATCTGAAGTCTTCATAAATTTTATTTCTTAAGGGAAAAAGTAATTTTATAGACACTGAGGAAACCAGAATTGAAAGAGACACGTGTACCACAATGTTCATCACAGCACTGTTTATAATAGCCAGGACATGGAGGCAACCTAGAGGTCCATCAGTAGATGAATGGATCAGAAAGCTGTGGTACATATACGCAATAGAGTATTACTCAACCATTAAAAAGAATACATTTGAATCAGTTCTAATGAGGTGGATGAAACTGGAGCCGATTATACAGAGTGAAGTAAGCCAGAAAGAAAAACACCAATACAGTATACTAACACATATATATGGAATTTAGAAAGATGGTAATGATAATCCTGTATGCAAGACAGCAAAAGAGACACAGATGTATAGAACAGTCTTTTGGACTCTGTGGGAGGGGGAGAGGGTGGTATGATTTGGGAGAATGGCATTGAAACATGTATAATATATATGAAACGAGTCGCCAGCCCAGGTTCAATGCATGATACTGGATGCTTGGGGCTGGTGCACTGGGACGACCCAGAGGGATGGTACGGGGAGGGAGGTGGGAGGGGGTTCAGGATGGGGAACACGTATATACCTATGGCAGATACATGCTGATGTATGGCAAAACCAATACAATATTGTAAAGTAATTAACCTCCAATTAAAATAAATAAATGTATATTTTAAAAAATGTAATAGAAATAGGCTATAGAGTCATTTGACCTGGGATTACATCAATGATCTGTGTCTTACTGGGGAGTCACCAGCCTCTTTGAACCTTTGTGACCACCTAATTAAATTGCTTATGTAAAAATCATCAATAACGGTGTGCACTGGAGAAAAATAGAGTAGAGATGGAATAATATCAGGGTTTTTTTGTCATCAATTTCACTGCTCACTTGAAAATATCTCATTGAGAACTGTTCTGGTCTCTGTCTTCATCTTTGCATGCCTTGAACACAGGCATTCTTTATTAGAATAATGCATTATTACTTATTAATTCATTAGAATAAGTTCACTAATTCTTATTTTTCCATGTTCCATTACTGACTGTATGAAAACGTCTCTGCAGGAGGCATGCTGTGTCTTCACAAGGGCTCTGTGGGGAAGATTTCTCTGCTTAGTCCTTTAAATCCTCATATAGTATAATCAAAGGGTTTTTGAAATAGTGTGACATCTATTTTATTGAGATATCAGAACTGATGCAATATTGAGCAATATTTTTAATCTTCAAATAATGCAGTGTACTGGGTCATCCTACTATATAGGGAGGGTTGACTCAGTATCTTGACTGTAGACTTAAAAATCAGAGAAGCCAGTTACACCAAGTGAAAAAAGCAGAGTAAACTTTCCAGGGTCTAACCTGGTATAGAGCACCGAAATATTGGGGGAAATTTTGATAGAATCAATGTTTTTAGAACTCTGGAAAATAACCAAGGGATTATATGAACAAAGCAAGTGCTGAATAAAAAAGAAAAAAAAAAAGTAACTTATAAATGGTAGGAAAGTCCCATGGCAGTTTTGTTTGTGCTTAACTCAACACTTTCCTGGTGTGGGGTCATTCTAAGATGGCAGCCCTCCTTCTCAGTGTGGGATCCTGATTCCTGGGTCCAGAGAGAGCAGAACAAATTTCACCCACAGAGTTTGTTTGTCTGTTCTAGTCTGTCCAGGGTGATCTGAAGAAAGGATACAAGCCACTAGCCTTTGTTTCAGCTAACCAGCAACTTAGGATGGAAAACTAGTGGGCATTCTTTGAGAACATTATACAATGAATGAAAAACACACAGATTCCTGGAGTGAGAGATTACAGTTGAAATGAACAATAGATTAACTGAAAATCTGTGAGTAAAATCTGGGGAACGCATTCTTTGGTGAATTAAGGCCCTGAAAAGTGTCCGTATACAGTGAGGAGTTTGGAGAGCATGCTCATGTCTGTGCAGAAGGTGCAGGCTCAGATAAGACTTTAAAAGACTCTAAGCTTCCACCTGCAGTTTATCACTAGGCATGATGCAAGCAGAATGTGAAGACAGAAGCAGAACTGTAAAAAGCCTGGCCAAGTGTTGGCTGATGGAGTACCCCAAACAAAGCCAACTCACAAAGACTGGAAGATTTTCCCTTTTTCTTTTTATTTATTTTTTCTTTATTTTCTCCTCCTTCCTCCCTTTCTTCCTTCTTTCTATCCTTCCTTTCTTTTCCTAGTTCTCAATAACATTTCTGTCAAAACACTAGCTCAGTTCAGTTCAGTCGTTCAGTCCTGTCCGACTCTTTGCAACCCCATGAATCGCAGCATGCCAGGCCTCCCTGTCCATCACCAACTCCCAGAGTTCATTCAAACTCATGTCCATCGAGTCCGTGATGCCATCCAGCCATCTCATCCTCAGCCGTCCCCTTCTCCTCCTGCCCCCAATCCCTCCCAGCATCAGAGTCTTTTCCAATGAGTCAACTCGTTACATGAGGTGGTCAAAGTATTGGAGTTTCAGCTTTAGCATCAGTCCTTCCAATGAACACCCAGGACTGATCTCCTTTAGAATGGACTGGTTGGATCTCCTTGCAGTCCAAGGGACTCTCAAGAGTCTTCTCCAACACCACACTTCAAAAGCATCAATTTTTCGGTGCTCAGCTTTCTTCACAGTCCAACTTTCACATCCATACATGACCACAGGAAAAACCATAGCCTTGACTAGATGGACCTTTGTTGACAAAGTAATGTCTCTGCTTTTCAATATGCTGTTTAAGGTGGTCATAACTTTCCTTCCAAGGAATAAGTGTCTTTTAATTTCATGGCTGCAATCACTATCTGCAGTGATTTTGGAGCCCCCCAAAATAAAGTCTGACACTGTTTTCACTCTTTAACCATCTATTTCCCATGAAGTGATGGGACCAGATGCCATGATCTTCGTTTTCTGGTGTTGATCTTTAAGCCAACTTTTTCACTCTCCTCTTTCACTTTCATCAAGAGGCTTTTAGTTCCTCTTCACTTTCTGCCATAAGGGTGGTGTTATCTGCATATCTGAGGTTATTGATAATTCTCCCAGCAATCTTGATTCCAGCTTGTGCTTCTTGCAGCCCAGTGTTTCTCATGATGTACTCTTCATATAACTAGCTAGACATAACATAACATAATGCACTAGCTAGACATAAGTAAAGGAATAGAGACTTCACAGATCACATATGACAAAGAAGACAGACTTTACAAAATTAGTTTGGAAAACTAACTAAACAAGCATACAGCCCACAGAAAGCAAAGAACAGAAGCAAAACAACAATAAAACTTCCAAACCCTTAGGAAGGACAAGAATGTGATTTTCAGATTTACCATATTATAATATTCAAAATGTCCAATTTTCCATCAAAATCAAGTAGCAGGTGAAAGAACAAGAAGATATGATCCAATTACAAAGTAACAAACTGTTCTTGAATGCTGGGGTCCAGCCCCGGTGGATCCAGGGAATTCGAAGCGGGGACGGCGTTGGTGAGGAAAGACTTATTTATTTATTAATATAAGATTAGATTAGGAAGAAATAGTGTAGTAGGAAAATTTAGTGGAGAAAAGGGGCTGAATAACTTGGTATACGTGGAAAGCCAATAAAGTTCCAGAAAAGGAACTTGCACCATCTACGTTAGGCCACTGGAGTCCATTTGAATATCGGAGAGTGCCCCGCCTTGGGCTCTCTCTCTTATGGATCTTAGAAGTCGGGACAAGTAAGTATACATGGTGAGCCTCCATGCCCCAGATGGGAATTCAGCCGAAAAAGGGAGAAAAGAACGACATGGGGAAGCCCAGCGTCGGTGCAAGACTCCAGAAACCATTTTTCAAAATCAGCTCATATACCCCAAGTTGTACATAAAGAAATAGTTATGCAGGGGCAGCAGTCCTGACCCTCATTGAGACAAGGCTTTCTTTTTGCATACCCTCCCGTATACAAAAGGTCTCAGGTGGTTTACATTATCTTCTGGCCAAGAGGCTTGTTAACATTTTTATGGCTCTCTTCCTGGATAATTGTCTATCAACCAGAAAACTCCTTTTCCCTAGAAGTGTTTTTTCTTTACTCTGCATCACCCTCAGAGTACTAAATAAAGTTACATTCCTGTAGAACAAAGGTGCAGTGGGTTATAACAAAGAAAGTACTTGACTCAAAGATCTAATGTTGCTAATACCAGGTCTACTACCTGTTTTTCTATATACCAACTATATCTAAAAATAGAGGATATGAAAACTTGGCAGCAAGTATTGGCTCAACAAATGAAACCTTTAATCAGTCCTATTCTAACGATTTTGACTCCTCGGAAGCCCCTACATTCCTAGGATGTTTTAAGCTTCCTGTGCCTCCCACAGTCAGGAGGCCTCAAACAATCACGTGAGCAGCTGTACGAGTCCTGCAGGGAGGCTAAAAAGCCATCAGAGGGGTTTTTGGATTGAAACACTCCTATTATGCCCAGGAGATTTATTATCTAAAAGCTCTAATTTTTTTCCAGAAAAAGGTCGTGGGGGGACAGTGCCCTGTTAATGACAGAAGAGTAGGTGGAAAGCATAACGCACTAAAGCAGTCAGATTCTGGTCTTGGGAGGTGGATGCTCAGGAATTTCCAGGGGGAATCCCTGAAGCCGATCACGTCCTTGCATTTTGTCCATGCTTCCTTCCACATGACCTTGTCACTGGTGGGATTCCTCACACTGGCTCCTGGCATCTGAAGAAACACAGACATTGGACTTAATAAGCAATAACTTTAAATCAATTACTTTAAATATCCTCAGAGAGAATAGAAAAAGTAAAGAGAAAAGTAAATGATCAAATAGAAAATATCAGTAGAGATAGAAATTATAAAGAAAGAACAAAACAGAAATTTTGGAGCTGAAATTTATTAATACAATGTGCTCAGTCACTCAGTCATATCCGACTCTCTGCAGCCCCATGGACTATAGCCCACAAGGCTTCTCTGTCCATGGGATTTCCCAGGAAAGAATACTGAAGTGGCTTGTCATTTCCTTCTCCAGAGGATCTTCCCTACCCAGGGATCATACCCATGTCTCTTGTGTCTCCTGTGTCTCCTGACTTGGCAGGCAGGTTCTTTACCACTAGCACTGTCCAAGAAGACCCCGAATTACAATAACAAAAAAAAAAAAAAGAAAAAAAGAAAGAAAACATCAATAGAAATTTTTGAGCAGGCAGAAGAAAGAATCCATGAACCTGAGATAGAACAATTAGACGATCCAGTCCAAGGAACTGAAAGAAAAGAATGAGAAAAATTAACAGAGTCTATGAGACCTATGAAACACTGACAAGAATATGAACATATTCATAATTGGAATCCTAGAAGGAGAGGAAAGAGAGAATTGGGCAATAAGAATATTTGAAGAACTAAAGGCTGAAACCTCCCAAATTTTATAAATGCATGAAATTACACATCAAACAATCTCAATGAATTCTAATAAAGATGAACACAAAGAGACACTTACTGAGACACATGATCAATTTGTCAAAAGGCAAAAAAAATTTTGAAAACAGCAAGAGAGCAATAACTCATATACAAGAGATTTCCAATAGGATCAACAGGCAATTTCTCATCAAAAACTACCAAGGCTTGAAGAAAGTGGCATGACATTTTTGAAGTGCTGAAAGGAAAACAACAACAACAACAACAAACCTATCAACCAAAGATTTTATATCCATCAAAATTCTTCAAAAATGAAGGAAAAAAGAGACAGTCTCAGATAAATAAAAGCTGAGGGAGTTCATCATTAGTAGACTTACCCTATGAGTAATGCTAAAAGGAGTCAGTCCATCACCTTGAAGTGAAATATGACAATAAAGAGTAACTCAAGGCTATATGAAAAAACAAAGAGCTCTGCTATACAGAGAACTGCAAAATATAAAACCAACATTGTTGATTTTTTGGCTTCTAATTCCTCATTCTGTTATCCATATTACTTAAAGAAACAAGTGCATCAAATAATAATTTGTATGTCTATGTTAATGGGAATGCAATATATAAAGATATAGTTTGTGGCAAAAACAACATAATGGGAAACCAGATTTGTATAGGAACAGATTTTTATATATTGTTGAAGCTAACTTGGTATCAATTCAGACTAGATTGTTACAAATTTAGGATATTAAAGGAAACCCCATGAGAAACTCTAGAAAAACATCTGAAGATAATTCAGAAAAGAATATGAAAAGGGAATCAAAATGGTGCAATACATACACACACACAGAACAAAACAATTAGACACAAAAGGAGGAAGTACTGGAGGCAATGGAAAACCTGAGGGGGCATAAGATACATAGAAAACAAACAGTGAAATGGTAGAAACATTGATAAGTTCTTCCTTATCAGTGATTCATTTATATGTAAGTTAAATAGACAATGCTTAAAAGCAAACAAACAAACTAAATACTGTTGCTCAATGTATGAAAAGGTGCTCATCTTCATTAAAATTAGAAAAGTGAAGATCAAAACCACACTGTGATATCAGTTTGTTGTCAAAAGTAGGGGTCCAGCTGATCACCCCTCAAAAGCCAAAAAAAGAGATAAGTTGGTCAAAAGGAAAATTTGGTTTTTATCTTGGAGGCTGACAACTGGGGTAGTGGGGTGGACTGTTGTCCAAGGACAGATTCCCTCTCCCCCTGACCCACCTACCTACCAATGACAACCCATGGGCAAGAGCTTTTATAGATGGAGGGAGGGGGTTCCATGCAGAAACAGCACAGTCATCTCTGAAGGTCATCTTGAAATTGGTCATCAGTGGTCTGAAAAGCATCACCTTGATTGTTTTAGGTACAGTTTTCAGTTCCAGGGTTGGATCAGTTTGTTCCCATTTCTTTGGGTCAGTTTTCAGAATTGTAGCAGCTTATGTCATGGCTACAGTGTAGTCATCATATAGTCAGCTTCTTCCACTTGTTGGGGAGAGGTTTTAGTATCCATAAGGATACCAAAGAATCCATAAGGATACTAAAGAATCCATAAGGATCCTGCTCACAGGATATGGCTCAGAATATTATCTATGTCCCAGGAAGAGGCACTAAATGTTTACTTAATGACTAAACTATTATTATTTAGTCTTCTCAGACTGTTTTCCTTTGTTTCTGCATTTTCTCACTTCTCTGATTAAACTTATTTGGCTAATGTTTTTCTACAGACAAAAGGCAGGCAAAGGATGGGGGGACAAGGACAAGAGGATTCTGTTCTGTTTCAACTTCACACTACTAGTGTTCGCCACTCAATCATGTCTAAATCTTTCCAATCCTGTGGACTATAGTCCACCAGTCTCCTCTTTTGCTGGAATTCTCCAAGCAAGAATACTAGAGTGGGTTGCCATTCCCTTCTCCAGGCAATCTTCCTGACCCCAGCATCAAACTCAGGTCTCCTGCATTGCAGGCAGATTCTTTACTGTCTGAGCCACCAGGGAAGCCCCCTTACACCCACTGGATAGCTATTATTATTATTATTTTTTTAAAACAAATTTTGTAAGGATGTGGACAAAATGAAACTCTCATAAATTCTTGGATTGTAAAATGATATAGCTCTGGAAAACACATTGGTGTTACCTCAAAATGTTAAACAGAATTAGCACAGCTCTACGTTTAGGTATACATCCTGAAGAATTGAAAACAGATACTCAAACAAATATTTATGCATACTTGTTTATAGCAGCACATTTCCAGTAGCCAATATGTGGAGATATTTTAATATCCATCAATGGATTAATAGATAAACAAAATGCACATAGATAGATGAAGTAGGAAATGGCAATCTACTCCACTATTCTTGCCTGGAAAATCCCGTGGACAGGGTAGCCTGATGGACTACAGTCCATGGGGTCACAAGGAGTTGGACGCCATTGAGCGTGCATTAAGAATTAAGAAACATGCAATAGATACTAGTCAGCCATAAAGATGGTGAGAGGGCCCATACATTATTCAGTGTGGAAGGATGTTTAAAATACTATGCTAAATGATAGAAGTCAGATACAGAAGGTCAGGTGCTATATGATCTCATTTTTATGAAACTCCTCAAACAGGCAAATTCAGAGGAGAAAGTCGGCTGGTGGCTGCCAGGGGCTGAAAGAGGGGGAATGGAATGATTGCTTAGTTGGCCTGTGGTTTTCTTTGAGGCTGACAAGAACACTGTGAAACTAAATAGAGTGGTGTTTACACCATATGGTGAATGTAACAAATGCCACCGAACAGTTTTTCAAAAGTTATATGAGTAATAAATATCGGACTTGTCATCTGGTCCATGGAAATTTCATAAGGGTGAATATTCATTCTAATTTGCACTGGCCTTTTCTTATGCAGCATCTTTCCCCCTTTGTGAAATCTTTGAGCTGTATTCCAGGAAACCTTGAGCTGCCTGAGTGGAAATTGGTTAATCTTGACTGATCCAAGGATACAATGGATCATGCACTTTCTGATTTTGCTGACCCTCCAAGCGCAAGGTCTCTGTTTACTATTTAAAGAGAAGATTTATATTACATACTGCACCTGCAATTTTCTGTAATGTGTCAGGGCCCTTTTGGTGGGGCAGTTAAATTTGTCAAAAATTTGTTGTTAAAAAACACCACCAAGGAGGACTTTATTGTTAATGATGGCCTTTTATTTTTTCATGACGTATAGTAATCTGCTTCTAAACAGACTGGAGGTGACTTTCAATACAAACACAAATTAATCATGGTCACCAGAATTAATTAAACAAAATGACTACTCTGGTTGCTCTAAGGGAATTAGTCTATCGTGTATTTCACAAGGCTCTGGTCCACTTGCCCATACTTCAGCTTTCCTTCCATTCCCCTCATATCAGGTTTTGTTACTAACATATCTGTTTTGACATTGTATTTATTTATTATTTTTTACATTTTATTTATTTAATTGGTGGCTAATCACTTTACAATATTGTGGTGGTTTTCAAATTCTTCCTTTCATCCTACTTTTATGTATCCATGCGTGCTTTGATTTGGGACACTTCATGTAACCACGGGCTGGTGTGCTGAAGTCGATGGGGTAACAAAGAGTCAGACATGACTGAGTGACTGAACTGAACTGAGTGAGGTAACCGTGGTTATCCTCTGTCTTCTGCAAGCCTTTATTCTCTGCTCCCCACGCTTCTAACGCCAAGAAAAGGGCTGGCTATGGATGTGACTCCATTTCTTCACTTCTATTCAAGAGCCATCACTCAGATTACAAAGCAGGTCTCAGATTGGTGGATCTGCCAGATTTCGGGTGACTTGTGGTTCTGCCTAATGAAAAAGAACACATCTGTACATTCAAGATGAATATATAAGTTCACATGGTGTCACCTGCCACGCCCCTTCGTTCATAAATAGAGTCTGGTGGAGGGGACATGCCCTGATTTTACTCTTCAGTGGTTCTCTATCCATGCTGACTGAAGGAGAGGAGCAGGGGGAGACGCAGCTGGTTTCAGAGGTCTGGGGTCCCCAGCAGTGCCAGGAGCCAGCACGGGCCATCCCACCCATGACAAGGTCATGTGGAAGAGAACTGTTAAGCAAGGCTTCAGGACTCAAGGGGCTCCCTAACCCAGCTTGAGCATCTACCCCCAAACCAGAATCTGTCTGTCTTACTATTTTGTGCCTTTCATCAACTCTCCTGACATACAGGGGGCTATCCCTAACCACCTTTCTCTGGAAAAAAATCGACTTAGGACTCTAGCTAATAAGTCTCCTGGACATGAGAGGAATATTTCAAATCAAACCCCCTCTGTTAGCATTCTAGCTTGCTTGGCAGGTTTATCCAGACTCTTGCAGCTACACATGTGATTATTTGCAGCCTCCCAACTGTGAGAGGCATGGGAAGCCTAAAACATAGAGTCTTTCAAAGAGTTAAAAGTTATTAGAGTAGTGCTGGTGTAAGATTTCATTATTGGGCCAATGCTTGTTGCTAAGTCCCCATATCTCTTATCCACTGTGCACCTGGGAGTGCATTAGTTAACATAGTTGGAAAGTAAGAAAAACAAGTGTAGCCTTGAATTTAGCCACATCAGACCTTTGAGCTAATTGGTTCTTTCTTGTAACTCACTGTACCTTTGCTCTGTGAGAAACGTATCTCTGTTTAGCATTTTCTGAGGCTGACATAGATTAGAAATATAAAGAAAAAACACTTTGAGGGAAAATAAGTTTTCTGGTTGAGCAGCCTTTATCAAAAGAGGGTCATAAAATGTTCACAGGCCTCCAAGGCCAGAAGATAATGTACACAACATCATTTGTGGGAGAGGTTTGCAGAAAAAAATCCTGGTTTCGATAAGGGCAAAACTGCTGGAATGTCTGGGCTGACTTTGTATGACCCTGCATCTTTCATTTCCCTCTATGTACAAGTTGAGGTATAAAAGTCCCTTTTGAAAATAAAGTAATGGGCCTCGCTCGAAGAAGCTTGGTCACTCCGTGTCCCTTTTTTTCTTTTTTTCTGTCTCTTACTCTCTTTTTCAGGCTGATCCCTTGGAGCATAGAGGCTCCCTGCTTTCACTTATCTGCCCGGGTTTCTAAGATGTGAACAGGAAGATATTCTGCATCTTCACTCCCTCGGGAGACCGGGAGGGCACTTGTGGCCTCCATGAACAGGGCAAATTCCTTGTCTCGGGGTTTTATTGGCTTTCTATGTAAACCAAGGAATTTCAGCCTCTTTCTCTCCTCTATTCCTCTCTCATTCATTCATTCGTGAATGCCATTTCTCCTTTGGGTTCCCCTGGGTCCTGCAGGGGCTGGACCCCGGCACAGCAGGGCCCTTTGCAAGGTATACAGAAATCACCAAGAAATGAAGAGGAGAAGGGAGAATTTAAAATTAATTTTATCATGTCATATTGGGGCTTCCCTGGTAGTTCAGCTGGTAAAGAATCCGCCTGCAATGCAGGAGACCCCTGTTCAATTCCTGGGTTGGGAAGATCCTATGGAGAAGGGATAGGTCACCCACTCCAGTGTTCTTGGACTTCCCTTGTGGCTCAACTGCTAAAGAATCCACCTGTAATGCAGGAGACCTGGTTTGGGAAGATCCCCTGGAGAAGGGAAAGGGTATCCACTCCAGAATATTTATGAAAATAATTTCATTCTAAATAAAATGTATTATTACATACATTTAGACACAAATACTTATAGTAAAAGCAGATGTGTGTTTGCACACCACATCAGTGAAAATAATTCTTGGATTTTGGGGCAAAATTGTGGAAAAATTTAAGAAGACTTGCTCCTCTACCTCAGGTTTCTATAAGTGAAAAAATGAAATCAGGAATGTGAAAAATGGAACTTCAAGTATTACTTAAGCAAGTTCAGCATTGCTGGCATTTTTACCACTTAAAGTATGGTGAAAAAAAAAATAAAGTATGGTGATTACATAATATATTGTCAACAAAAATAGAAATAAAATCTATAGCTCTTTAAAACGTTTGGTATATAAGATCTCTCCAAAGGGATGGGGGCTTCCCAGGTGTCGCTAGTGGTAAAGAATTTGCCTGCCAATCCAGGAGATATAAGAGACTCAAGTTCAGCCCCTAGGTCAGGGAGATCCCCTGGAGGAGGGCATGGCAACCCACTCCAGTATTCTTGCATGAAGAATCCTATGGACAGAGTAGCCTGGTGAGCTACAGCCCACAGGATCTTACAGAGTGGGACACGACTGAAGCCACTTAGCACGTGCACACACACACACACAAACATGCACAAATAGTGGGATAGGTCTTTAAAGATAGTGTCTTTAAAAGAAACCACAGGAAAATCTGGAAAGGAAAGCCTGGTTGGGACGTTAAAATGTGCTGAAAGGAGGCTTTTTGCTGAGGAATGAATTTATAAGGCTCTGAAACAAAGTTGAGTGACTAAAGAAAATTGCAGTGAAAGAGGAAAAGATGACAATGAGAAAAGATAGATAAATAAAGTTTACCTTGGGTGCTAAAGTCTTGAGACCACAGAATTCTGTTGGGTAAGTGTAGGAGGCAGTGCAGTGTCAAGCTGATCGCAGAAACTGTCTTTTAGAAAATTTGTGTCCTAATCCTTCCACGCCTGGTCTCTGAAAATCCAAACAATCAGTCACATTCCCATTTCTCTAGGTTGACAGCATGCAAAATGAGGTCAGTGGTGCTTGTCATGTCCTGAGGCACAAAATTATTACCAAGGTTAATATAATATTTTACAGGTGATTTTAGGCTAGTTAAGTTAGTCTTAATGATTTTAAATGATATTGTTTGAAGTGCATTTGTGTTCACAAATTGATTTCATAGGGTATTCAAGTCACAGATTGTAAGCCACTCTAGGGGGTGACTTTGAGGCTGGATTGAGCCATACCTTGATCAGTGATGACACCAAAGAAAGTAGGAACATTTATTTACTTGGATATCACAGTGATTAAGGATATGTGATGGAGCCTAGTGGCCTGGGTTCAAATCCCAACTCAGGGTTTGTTACCTAAGTGGGCAATTTGAATGAGACATTTGGTAATTCATTTTCCTTATTGGGAAAATATCACATAGACTACTTAAAACTATGATAGATGCACAGTTAAGATTGCTATTACATGATAAATAGCAATGCTAAATACAGGACTGGATCTCCCCTGGTGGCTCAGATGGTAAAGTGTCTGCCTCCAATCCTGGATACAGGACTAGAGTTGGATTGGGAAGCACAAATTTAAGTTTAAGAAATGCTCCTATGATGGTTATAAAAGGTAAGACAGAACTGACAGCATAGTGAAGTAAGATGTAGGATAAAACCTTTAAATTGTTGCTGTTGTTCAGTTGCTCAGTCATGCCCAGCTCTTTGTGACTCCATGGACTGCAGCATGCCAGGCTTCCCTGACCTTCACCATCAAACTCATGTTCATTTTGTTGGTGATGACATCCAACCACGTCATCCCCTTCTCCTCCTGCCTTCCATCTTTCCCAGCATTGGGATCTTTTCTGAATTGTACTTGTACTTTAAGACTCTCTGTGACGAAGATGGACTTAGACTGAATGCCTTCCTCACTGGAAGTTTTGAAAGCAACTTCGATGCCCCAGGTACCCCCTCTGTACCTGTCAAAATTCCAACCATTTCTTCAGTCCACTTTGTGGTTCTCAGTAACTGAACAGAACACTTCCTTTCTGTACCCACACCTTTCTTCCAGCAGCACTTAGAATTTCTCTTTTGAACATTTACAGTTTCTGAATTTTAATAGTTTATTTCTTCCTTGTCTCATGTGATAGACTGGAGGCTCACAAGTGTAGGCTATAATGACTCTCAGGGAACATTGATAAGATGTTTTGTGTTATCACAGTTGGAGATGAGGTATATTCCTGGCATGGGTTGGGTAGAGGCCATGGATGCTGCCAGACATATGCACGTGCTCAATCACTCAGTCATGTCCAACTCTGCAACACCATGGACTGTAGCTCACCAGGCTCCTCTGTCCACGAGATTTTCCAGGCAAGAATACTGGAGTGGATTACCGTTTCCTCCTCCAGATGCTAGACATCCTATACAAAATAGGGCAGACCTCTAAGACATAGAATGTCAGTAGTGCTTCTTTGAGAAACTCTGTGCTAGATTATAAAGTCAGTTTTGATGGCAGAGCAGATGTCTTATTTGCCTTTACTACCTGTATCTAGCGGATCTTTCACACAGATTTTTCAGTAAAGATTTATTGATTTTTGAACTTATAGCAATTGTGTAAATAAAGTCTTTGGGGGAAAATGTTTTTGTGTGAACCATTTCATGATATAAAAAATGCTTTGGAGAAGATACTTATTTCAAAATGCTAGTACACGAGGATAATAATCAAAATGTTTCATAGAGTGTGCAACGAAACAAGAGCAGATTGGAAGCTTGGACAAGCATTACTGTGAGACTGGTGGCTGCAGGCTGAGTGCTGGTTGCGCTTCTACACTGAACACACCACTTAACTTTTTTCACAAATGCACTGTAGAGATCATTAGCTCTTTTAATAAGCCTCTGTTAGAGAAGGGATATTTTATGATACAGCTACTCTAATGTAAATACAGTAGATCCTCCCTTTGAAAATAAGGGCAAAAATGATTGGAAGCATGAGTTCTGAACTTAGCTTCCATCAGGCTTTTACCATAATTTATTTACTTATTTATTTATTTTTGGCCATGGACTTTAATTACACCAGCCCAAAGGGAATAATAAGTTTAAGGTTTAAGGCATACTTTTACTCTTTATATTTAATTTCTCCATTTATCACAGCATCACACATGATACTGTTTAATCACTTGATAAATTGACTTAATAATGCTGTTTACACAGCTAGAGGATAAATGAATGGAAGTTTTATTCCTTCTGAAAGGTAAAAGTCTCTTCTGAATTATCTGAGAATGTGTCATAAACTGTGTACTTGATGATAAAATAATTAAATATTCCACATGGCTCATTGAGTCTTTCTTGAGTATCACATTTAGGGAATTAAAAATTGGTTTTGAATGATTTCTTCTCCTTAGAGAATTATTATATTTTCTAGTAATCACAGATTTAGGAACCTTAATGGCAACCCACTCCAGTACTCTTGCATGGAAAATCCCATGGATGGAGGAGCATGGTAGGCTGCAGTCCATGGGGTCGCTAAGAGTCGGACACGACTGAGCGACTTCCCTTTCACTTTTCACTTTCATGCATTGGAGAAGGAAATGGCAACCCGCTCCAGTGTTCTTGCCTGGAGAATCCCAGGGATGGGGGAGCCTGGTGGGCTGCCGTTTCTGGGGTCGCACAGAGTCGGACACGACTGAAGCGACGCAGCAGCAGCAGCAGCAGCCTAGTTCTTAGGGCTATCGATGCTGTGCTTCATTTCTTAATTCTGGCGGACTCATATGCCTCTCCGAAGAACTAGCCATTTAAATATAAAGCTTTCAGTAGAGATTTCTTAATTAGCTTTTAATAAGAGAAAAAATTTAGCATCTGCGTGTCATTCTTTTTAGTCAGAGAAAGGTAAGTTACCATATTAAACAACACCATTGTTCTAAAATTTTTGGAACCCTCAAGAATTGAATTGATAATGCAAGACATAGGAATTTGTAAGTAACAAGGTTAATACTTCCAGTTCATATAGTTTGCATGCTTTGAAATTAGAGTTAACAGGATATTTATGAAACCTAATCAATATAAACCTTCTTTCTTGGACAGTGAAAAGAAAATATTAACAGACGTAACAGAATATATGTTTTGATATTACTGGAAGTGGATGGTCCTAAATAAATTTAACTTTAATACAAAGGCATGTGCTAATGTTTCCTTCAGTTACTTAACAAGACATTGAACTTGTAAAGTGCCTTACTCTGTGTGGAATAGAGAAGGTGCAACGAAGTAAAACCCTTTGCAACCTATGTAACCCTCCCAAAGTAGTTTATTCACTTGATGTTTTATTCAAATTCCATATATTCACACTTTATAGTTTTGCTACTTCCAGCAATATAGTTCAAAGTTTTATATCCCGTCATTTTTCAGAATTTCATCTCTCTCCTGCCCTAAAGATCACAATAATCTTTATATTTGGAATGTCTCACATCTAATTCTGTTTCTCCTCTCATTCCTGCCTATTCCTGACTCTTTCAAATAAGCAAGTTATCACACATTTAAAATACACAAGCAACAGGACAGCCACCATCAAAATCAGAAAGTAGGTGGAGGGTTCCCTCAAGGTAAGGAAAAATGGGGAAGCAACACAGATCATTTTACCAGAAAGTATACTTTAAAAGTCTCCTCTATTGGATGAGGTCGCTTATTCCTACTTTTCAGTAGCTTTGACAAAGGCAGAAAGGTAAGTTTCTCATGAATCACATTGTCTCTTAGTTAAGTTCATCACTTCTTTACAGAAGAGACTAACTTCCCCCTTTTTACTGCATTCTGAAAGAGCCTTTATTAGAATATAAAGAATAAACAAAACATTGTTATATTTTAGTTATATATTTAGTTTTTATAGAAAAATTTTATATTGACATGTATTTTATCAAACAATTAATAAAATTTAAGGATATATCTTTAAATTTTACTTCAAAGACATTAGTATCTACGGCACAATGAATAAATGAAATGAAGATCACACAGCATGTCTCAGGATTCCTGAGGATTAATTATTTAGTCTTTTTGTAAAATTGTATGTATCTATCTATCTTTCATTTGCATTACATGATTAGTGTAAGAAATAAAAATTGTAACAAAGGTTACAACAGTAGTTAATAGCAAACAGTAGTTAATTTTTTGATAGAGATTAGCCATTATACAAATAATGAGGACATTTATTTTTAAAATATGTTTATGATTCTTATATAGGAGAAGAAATATGATTTTCAGAAACATAAAAAAATCAAACATGGATCAGACATCTCATGGTTTTCTCCCTCAATTTCTTTATCAATAACATTACCTCAAAAAGAAATTTACCATTAATTTAAAGTTTGGGCAATCTGTTTCTCTTATCATTACCATAAAAAGATCCCCAAGAATGGCTTTATACAAGGTATGCAGTTCATAATCCTTTTTCCTGTTATTGTAACATTTTTAAATGTGACTGCATTTCTGCAATAATTTCTTAACCAATCCCTTGTCTCCTTTTTTCTTCTTTATTCTTTGACCAAACTAGACTAGAGTTCCCAAACCACAGCTCTAATTATATTATTTTCCAAAGAAGAAGCCTTCATGGATGGATGCCTTAGAATGAAGCCAAGTCTTCTCTACCTCAAAATCAATCTAGAAATCAAGACCATTCAGCATCTAGAACCATTCTTGATCGATGGACATTTCACTTTCTTGGCAATTTAGTTTCTTCTTCCGATTAAGTTTGTGCTTTGCTGCTCCTCAACTTTATTCAGTATAGATTTCTGGCTGTTGAGACACTACTTATACATAAACGAAGCTAGATTTCAGTTGCACATTTCCTTGTTAGAAACATTCTTGGAGTTAATAGATTGCTCAATCCCTTTTAAGCAAATAAGGGGCCCAAGTCATTGATCTGACAAAAGTGAATAACCTCATTAACTGTGTAACTAGACTTTCCAAACTGAACTGTATGAATGCTTGTGTTCATTGAGAAAGCTATTAAAAGCATTTGATAAACATTAATGTAGTCTAATTACTTGTGTTAATTGGCCACTCCTAATAGTTATTGGTGGGGGAATGTGTTGGTCAATGGAGATTTTTCTTAGTTTTCCCATCTTTGTTGTTAATTGTTCCATGTACATCTTCTGTTTGCTAAGGATCAGGATCATGGCAAATCCAGAGGTGAATAATGTGGTTGTTGCATCAGGAAGCAGGCAAAACACTGGGCTATATGGATCCAATCAACCCACTCCAGTACTCTTGCCTGGAAAATTCCATGGATGGAGAAGCCTGGTGGGCTGCAGTCCATGGGGTCGCTAAGAGTCAGACACGACTGAGCAACTTCACTTTCACTTTTCACTTTCGTGCATTAGAGAAGGACATGGCAACCCACTCCAGAGTTCTTGCCTGGAGAATCCCAGGGATGGCGGAGCCTGGTGGGCTGCCATCTATGGGGTTGCACAGAGCTGGACACGACTCAAGTGACTTAGCAGCAGCAACGGCAACAGCGGAAAGTACAGAACAGCTAGACAGTTTACTACCATGGCTCTCGGATAACAGACATTATCTCTTGCTTTTCTGCATATTTCTCTGATATCAGTTCTAGTTTATTCTAGCAGTTCTGGGGTGAGGTTCAGCTGCGTATTTGTTAAAAACCTCTCAAGATAATTATAACATTCAACCAAAGAATTAATATCAAAACTGAGAAAATTGGCCTCCCTTTGGCTTGCAGAAATATTTCAGCAATTTGGGGCAGTTGTAGATTGGTCAGGTCACAACTCATAGTTAGCTACCTTCTTCTGAGAGCTATTTTTCCATTTACTCCTCCCGTGTTCTTTGGAGTGGGTCACTGGACACCTGCCTCTGGAAGTGAGCATGAACAGAATCAGAGAAACCCTAACATGTGCAGAGAACATCCAGGGGGAATTTTGAAGTATCTGAACCTGATGTCTGAAAACATTTGTATCGACAGGCTCCAATGTCACCCTATTGTGTCACTTCCTATCAGGGCCCTTTCACATTTCAATTTCTGTTGTCCTTGTTCTTGGTGACCTCTGTGACCTTTTGTTAATCTGAATTCATAGTCTGTGATTCTTTCCTGTGTAGTTGCAATTTTGCTCGTTCTTGGGTGTACGCCCTTGGCTGAGGTTTATCCCTCACACCCCGAGTGAGGGGGGCGGATGATCCCAGATGCCTCAGAAATGATTCCTAATTTGGTTCAGATTTTCCTGGTAAATATATCTAAGACAGGCCTGGCACAGAGAACATTCTTGATAAATGTCTTTTAAATCAACATTAAAGGGATAAATTGTTTTTTAAAAAAGAAAACCTAAAGGATAAAAATGTTTCCCCCCATATTTTTAGACAACAAAAGAAAATTCAAAATTATGGAGAATGTAATAAAAGAGTAAAAGTATACACAGCTTAAAAATCATCTTCTACCTTCCTTTATTGTTCTCCTGAGAATCTCTGTTTCTTTGGATGGTTTTCCAGGTGGCCCAGTGGTGAAGAATCCACCTGCCAATGCAGGAGATGCAGGAGATGCAGATTCGATCTCTGGGGTGGGAAGACCCCCTGGGGAAGGAAATGGGACCCCATTCCAGTATTCTTTCCTGGACAAACGAACCTGGTGGGTTATAGCCTATGGGGTCATAAAAGAGTTGGACATGACTTAACACAACAGCAACAACAAAGGAGAAACATGTTTCCCCCCATATTTTTAGACAACAAAAGAAAGGACGTAGAAAAGGAGGAGTAAAAGTGTGTTCACAAAGCTTAAAAAAACCGTCCCTTCCCTTCCTTTATTGTCTTGAGAATCTGAGCTGCTCTGGATGGTGATTTATTTCATGCCCGTAAGTTAGGAGAATTCTTTGGTGAAGCTGCCACTTTTCATTATTAATCTGATCAACAAGCTTGAGATTTTTGAGGGTAAGGAATGTAATCACAGTTGTATTGAGGTTTTGCTTGACAATCCTTTCAACAAATGGACATGCAGTGTAATTACTCTTGTCATTAAGCCCTTCCAGTACACCAGGAAGCTTAAAACATGTGCATTCCAAATAGGCAAACCCTCAAGGGCGATTTCCCAGAGAACGCTAGCTCCAAGTGGGGGGACAATTCACATAAATTCATAGCTATGTACTTTGAGGTAGTATATGCATTTGCAGATGACACCACCCTTATGGCAGAAAGTGAAGAGGAACTAAAAAGCCTCTTGATGAAAGTGAAAGTGGAGAGTGAAAAAGTTGGTCTAAAGCTCAACATTCAGAAAACGAAGATCATGGTATCCTGTCCCATCACTTCATGGGAAATAGATGGGGAAACAGTGGAAACAGTGTCAGACTTTATTTGTTGGGGCTCCAAAATCACTGCAGATGGTGACTGCAGCCATGAAATTAAAAGATGCTTACTCCTTGGAAGAAAAGTTATGACCAACCTAGGTAGCATATTCAAAAGCAGAGACATTGCTTTGCTGACTAAGTTCCATCTAGTCAAGGCTATGGTTTTTCCTGTGGTCATGTATGGATCTGAGAGTTGGACTGTGAAAAAAGCTGAGCACCGAAGAATTGATTCTTTTGAACTGTGGTGTTGGAGAAGACTCTTGAGAGTCCCTTGGACTGCAAGGAGATCCAACCAGTCCATTCTGAAGGCGATCAACCCTGGGATTTCTTTGGAAGGAATGATGCTAAAGCTGAAACTCCAGTACTTTGGCCACCTGATTCGAAGAGTTGACTCATTGGAAAAGACTCTGATGCTGGGAGAGATTGGGGGCAGGAGGAGAAGGGGATGACAGAGGATGAGATGGCTGGATGGCATCACTGACTTGATGAACGTGAGTCTGAGTGAACTCCAGGAGTTGGTGATGGACAGGGAGGCCTGGCGTGCTGCGATTCATGGGGTCACAAAGAGTCGGACACAACTGAGTGACTGAACTGAACTGATGTATTTGCCCATAAGTTATTATTGGTTTGATATATTTTGTCTCTGTCAATTGGTTATAGAAAATTGTTGTCATCATAACTGGTTTCCTTCAGGCTATAGGTTCTGGTTACCTTGGTGGCTCATTCAGCTTCTCCCAGTTTACCAAGCTTTGCTACACTTCAAGTTTCTCCTTCTCTGGAACTAATCATATTGTTCTGAGAGCATAACTTAATGCGGCCTCTGGTTTCTACACAGGAACCTGGCTGAGCAGTGTGCATTCACTTCTTTGATGTCAGTCTTACTGCTAATGACAATTGTGCTCCCATGTCCCTTACCAGACTGAAATCTCCAGGTTCCACAGCTATTTGGAACTCCACAAGCCAGAGTTTCCTAGGTCCCCTGGACTATTCTAATGCACACTGTTAATTAAGCAATGGTTATGTCACCTTCCATGTCTCTGATTCTACTGGGTCCTCAGGTTTCCACTTTACTACTGATACATCTTTATTCAGCATGCATGCTCAGTTGTGTCCAAGGACTATAGCTACCCCATGGACTGTAGCCCACTGTGCCAAAAACGTACCTCCTGAAATAACAATTTTGCTTCCAGAATATATTCTTGGAATTTTTCAGGCAAGAATACTGGAGCAGGTTGCCATATCTTTCTCCAGAGGATCTCCCTGACCCAGGGATTGAACTTGTGTCTCTTGAGTCTCCTGCATTGGCAGGTGGGTTCTTTATCAGCTAAGCCACCAGGGAATCCCTGGTACTCTAAAATCAATATTGTTGATATTCCAATATATCATGTAAGTTTGCCTAAGAGATATTTTATATTTGGAGATTCCACTGAACAATCTAGGGTTTATTTAACCAACATCTAAACTATCATTTCCCACTAATTCTCTGCTCCCCGTCCACCACCATGAATCTGGGATGTGTTCAAAGTTGGGATGCTTTCAAATGTTCAGCCCTGAATGCCTGGAAATCACAAGTCATGGTTTGTTAGTCCTCTGGCACCTCCCACCCCCAACATGGACATGCTGATGACCCCCAAATTCCTGTTTCCCCAAGAATTCAGCCTCATCAATGCCCAGGTTCCTCTAAAATGTAAACTATTCCTTACAGGAACTGAGGCCTTCAGACTAACCAGTGGTTGCCTACAAAGCTCTCTGGGCAGCAAAGCCATGACTTTTACAAGCAGGTCATTGGTGATATAGCATGGACATTACCCTGTGTCTTATTTGTCTGTTCTTGTTTTTTTTCTCCCTCCCCAGGATATTCTGGCCTGGAATGGAGGTGGGTGGACAGTGAATAGACTTTTTGTGTTTCAGATCAGACTGGGCAACCCCAAAACATTTCTGTGCGGGATTTCCAGGCCCATCAAAGGATTGGTCAGAGATCTAAGACAGCGGTCCCCAACATTTTTGGCACTGGGGACAAGTTTTGTGGAAGACAATTTTTCCATGGAAGAGTGGTGAGGGGGAGACCTCAGATTCCTGCTCATCCCTGAACCAAGCATGGTGGCCACTGACTGGGATGATAGTTACAAATCACTGTTCTTTAGAATTTTTAAATGAAATTTAAAAGTTTGATAGACCCTCTAAATACCTACCATATTTAGAATGTTAACTTAGCCATCTGAGGAACTGTAAAGTCAAATTCTTACAGGTATTTAATATATTCTGGAAGCAAAATTGTTATTTCAGGAGGTACGTTTTTGGTAATAATTTGTAACTTTTATGGCTCTGCTTGAGAATATGGAATGAATTAAAAATTAGGAAAAAAGACCAGATGCTTCATGTACTATCTGCATATATTTTGTCATTCCAGAAATGGCGAGACCCTAACCATCCTGAATATAGAAACTCAGAAGATGAGTTTTAAAACTCTAAACTGAGGCTTTTCCATGGAGAATGTAGAGTGTAATTCAAGGGATAAGCTAGCCTCTTTCAACCAAACATAATCATAATTTTTGCGGGGGAGGGGTTAAGGAGTTTTTTTGTTTGTTGTTTGTTTTTTTTTTTGGTTGCATAGTGCAGCCTATGAGATCTTAGTTCCCAAATGAGGGACTGAACTCATGTCCCTGCACTGAGAGAGTGGAGGGGAGTCCTAACCACTGGAATGCCTGGGAAGTCCCAAACAAATGTACTTTTTAAACTCCTATGGAGATAGGCGTGGAAATTGCCCACATTATCTAGCAACATGTTCATTTATAACTCATTTTCCACATGTTTAAAATGCATCAGCCATTTTCTATATTAATTATCCATGCAGCTTTAAAGATAGTATAAAAATAAACTCACATATTTTGTTGTGAAAAGAAACAGTGACAAGTTTAAGACACGTGTGATATATGGTCATATTTTCTGATCATGTTGTTTATAGTCGAGACTTACATTCTGTGATATTTGAATCTATCTCATTCAGCACTTAGAGAATTTAGTTATGCTTCTCTGTGACCAAAGGAAACAGCATAAGGTTAGAAACAAATGACTTAGGATAGTTCTAAGCTAAGCAGATGCTTCCGATTTTGTAGGTAGCAGGCATGTAAGACACAGTGATTTGAATCTATGGAATGAAGAGTTTGAAGCTAATAATAATAATAATAATAAAAAGAAACAAGGGAGAATTGGAATGTAATATGCTTATCATGGAGAAGGAAATGGCAACCCACTCCAGTATTCGTGTCCATAATTCCATGGACAGAGGAGCCTGGCAGACTACATACAGTTCATGGTGCTGCAAGAGTCAGACTTGACTGAGCAACTAAACCACCAGCATGCTTCTCTTTGTCCAGAATAAGCTGGGGATATACATAGGCAACTAGAAATGTCAATTCTGTGTGTCTGAATTGCTGTTACAGGCAGACCTCAGAGACACTGTGAGTTTGGGTCCAGACTGATTTTCTTAAATTGATTTTCTAAACTGCTAATGGTAAAAGAGAAAGAGAAAAGGAGAAATGCTGGAGCATAATTTAGATTTAGGAGATATAGCAATCAAAATGAACACATAGGCCTTATTTGAATTTGGAATTGAATATCTATATTAATACAAACAATTGGTCCATCAACTGGAAACATCTGAACATGCACAAAATATTAAATAAGATTCAAATAATACCAAGTGATTAAGGTCAAATTTGTTATGTAGATTAATGGCATGTTGTGGTGTAAAATTTATATTTTTTCAATTAAAATGCATACAGAAGTTTCAGTGTACAAATGATACGATGTGTAGAATTTGCTTTAAACACTCCAGCAAAGATTAATTAAAATAAATCAATCCTGAACAAATACTACACAAGAAAAATACAGGGGGGGGCGGGGGTTGACCAATAAACAAGACTGACAATATGTCCATAATTTGTAAAGCTGGTTGCTCAATATGTGGAGGTTTATGAAATAATATTCTCTCTATTATGCTTCAAATTACCACAATAAATAATCAGAAACAATGTTCTAGTTTTATATTTTCTTTTTTCTACATCAATAATTTTCTCTTCCTCATTGGTATATTCCTTTTAGCATATAAACATGCCACCAGTAGTCCCATATAATGAAACAACGTTGACAAATAAACAGACAGATATTTTTTTTTTCCAACTGCAAAAGCGTGTTTTTCTTGTTGTTGTTCTTCTGAAAAGTACTTCATTTTTTTTTTTTTTTTAACGAGCCTTTAGCTAAAAGTACACTCCTGAAATACATAGGTCAGTTCAGTTCAGTTGCTTGGTCATGTTTGACTCTTTGTGACCTCATGGACCGCAGCACACCAGGCTTCCCTGTCCATCACCAAGAACTGGAGCCTACTCAAACTCATGTCCATTGCATCGATGATGTCATCCAAATATCTCATCCTCTGTCATCCCCTTCTCCTCCTGCCTTCAATCTTCCCCAGCATCAGGGTCTTTTCCAATGAGTCAATTCTTCGCATCAGGTGGCCAAAGTTCTAAAGATTCAGCTTCAGCATCAGTCCTTCCAATGAATATTCAGGACTGGTTCCCTTTAGGATGGAGTGGTTTGACATTCTTGCTGTCCAAGGGACTCTCATGAGTCTTCTTCAACACCACAGTTCAAAACCATCAGTTCCTCAGTGCTCAGCTTTCTTTATAGTCCAACTCTCACATCCATACATGACTACTGGAAAAACCATAGCCTTGACTAGACTGACCTTTGTTGGTAAAGTAATGTCTCTGCTTTTTAATATGGCTGTTTAGGTTGGCCATAGCTTTTCTTCCAAGGAGCAAGTGTCTTTTAATGTTACGGCTGCAATCTCTATCTGCAGTGACTTTGGAGCCCCCCAAAAACAAAGTCTGTCATTGTTTCCATTGTTCCCCCATCTATTTGCCATGAAGTGATGGGACCCGATGCCATGATCTTTGTTTACTGACTGTTGAGTTTGAAGCCAACTTTTTCACTCTCCTCTTTCTATTTCATCAAGAGGCTCTTTAGTTCTTCTTCGCTTCCTGCCATAAGGGTGGTGTCATCTGCATATCTGAGGTTATTAATATTTCTCCTGGCACTTTTGATTCCAGCTTGTGCTTTATCCAGCCTGGCATTTCACATGATGTACTCTGCATATAAGTTAAATAAGCAAGGTGACAATATACAGACTGGAAGTACTCCTTTCCTGATTTGGAAACAGTCTGTTGTTCCATGTAAAGTTCTAACTGTTGCTTCTTGACCTGCATACGTATTTCTCAGAAGGCAGGTCAGGTAGTCTGGTACTCCCATCTCTTGAAGAATTTTCCACAGTTTATTGTGATCCACACAGTCAAAGGCTTTGTCTTTGTCAATAAAGCAAAAGTAGATGTTTCTCTGGAACGCTCTTGCTTTTTCAATGATCCAGTGGATGTTGGCAATTGGATCTCTGGTTCCTCTGCCTTTTCTAAATCCATCTTGAACATCTGGACGTTCATGATTTATGTACTGTTAAAGCCTGGCTTGGAGAATTTTGAGCATTACTTTGCTAGTATGTGAGATGAATGCATTTGTGCAGTAGTTTGAACATGTTTTGGCATTGCCTTTCTTTGGAAATGAAATGAAAACTGATCTTTTCCAGTCCTGTGGCCACTGCTGAGTTTTCCAAATTTGCTAGCATATTGAGTGCAGCACTTTCACAACATCTTTTAGGATTTGAAAGAGCTCAACTGGAATTCCATCACCTCCACTAGCTTTGTTCATATTGATGCTTCCTAAAGCCCACTTGACCGCATTCCAGGATGTCTGGCTCTAGGTGAGTGATCACACCATCATGGTTATCTGGGTCATGAAGACCTTTTTTGTATAGTTCTTCTTGTGTGTGTATTCTTGCCATGTCTTAATATCTTCTGCTTCTGTTAGGTCCATACCATTTCTGTCCTTTATTGTGCTCATCTTTGCATGAGATGTTCCCTCGGTATCTCTAACTTTCTTGATGAGTTCTTTGGGCTTTCCCATTCTAGTGTTTTCCTCTATTTCTTCCCATTGATCACTGAGGAAAGCTTTCTTATCTCTTCTTGCTATTCTCTGGAACTCTGCATTCAAATGAGTATATCTCTCCTTTTCTCCTTTGCCTTTTGCTTCTCTTTTTTCTCAGCTATTTGTAAGGCCTCGTCAGACAATCATTCTGCCTTTTTGCATTTCTTTTTCTTGCGGATGGTCATGATCACTGCCTTCTGTGCAATGTCATGAGCCTCCGTTCATAGTTCTTCAGGCACTCTGTCCATCAGATCTAATCCCTTAAATCTATTTCTCATTTCCACTGGATAATCGTAAGGGATTTGATTTAGGTCACACCTGGATGGTCTAGTGGTTTTCCCTACTTTCTTCAATTTCAGTCTGAATTTGGGAATAGGGACTTCATGATCTGAGCCAGTCAGCTCCCAGTCTTATTTTTGCTGACTGTATAGAGCTTCTCCATCTTTGGCTGCAAAGACTATGATTAATCTGATTTTGGTGTTGACCATCTGGTGATGTCCATGTGTAGAGTGTTGTCTTGTGTTGTTGGAAGAGGGTGTTTGCTATGACCAGTACATTTTCTTGGCAAAACTCTGTTAGCCTTTGACCTGCTTCATTCTGTACTCCAAGGCCAAATTTGCCTGTTATCTCTTGACTTCCTACTTTTGCAGTCCAGTCCCCTATAATGAAGAGGGCATCTTTTTGGGGTGTTAGTTCTAGAAGGTCTTGTACGTCTTCACAGGAATACATAGAGTTACAGGTTTACTGTAGCGTGGTCATTTGAATCCTGTCTTGCTATCTGCCCAATAGTTTACTTTCTCACTGGACATTAAAAGCAGTTTATATAATGTATTGTTGACATGGCCAGTGGCCAAATACTTAAAACTGTGCCTTGAATTTTATAGTCTCCAACATTTGTGAGCATACACTGGAACAAATCTTTACTGCCTAAGTCTCTGGCTTGACTCACTATTTGTGGGATAAATTATGAGTAGCCAGCAATAGTGAATCAACACAATTCCATGTTAACTTATGTTTTTAAGCAATGTATAGCTTAGTCAAAATTTCCTAATAGCTCAAGATTGATACTCATTTTATTAAAATTTAATGTGAGGCTTTATTTTTGTCTGGGTTAGCTTGAGATACTTTGCTGTTGTTGTTGTTCAGTTGCTAAGTTGTGTCCAAATCTTTGTGACCCCATGGACTGCAGCACACCAGGCTTCCCTGTCCTTCATTATCTCCTGGAGTTTGCTCAAACTCATGTCCATTACTTTTAAAAATTATAGGTAATTTCATTGACAAATGTATTTAAAATAAGGCATTTAATTGTCTTATAGTTTAAAAAACTCTGCTTAATTTGAAAAATTTTATGTTTGAGTTTCTTACATTAACACTGTAGGTTAAAACAAGGGTGACTTTTCTGTCCACTAACATTAATGAAAAGAATTCAGATGTTGCTGTTTGAGGAGCGTGATTCAGAGAAACTTTACCTTATACTCTCATGAGAAACTGAGGCAGTGTCATCATGGTGGAAGCAAACCACTAGGACTTTTGTACCCGTTCCTAACTTTTCTTTTTATTTTGCAAAGTTAGATGGTTTGTCTTCCGTTTTAACAAATGCCAGTCATGCAGGGCAAGGTGTGTTATTTGTGACTCGTTGCAATGTTATAGAGAAAACAAACAAATACCCAAGTTACCTGAAGTTGGGTGTCAGATGAGAAAGTTAGTATAACTTTGAAATTTGTTTGTGAATTGATGAACAAAAAGAGTCAGAAAAACTGATTTTTGTAACTTGGATAGGCTTCATTGATTTTCCAGAGAGCATGTAATTATGGGGCTTCCCAGGTGGCCCATGATGAAGAATCCACATGCCAATGTAGGAGACATGGATCCGATCCCTGGGTTGGAAAGATCCCCTGGAGGAGGAAATGGGAACCCACTCCAGCTTTCTTGCCTGGAAAATCCCATGGACAGTGAAGCCTGGTGGGCTACAGTCCATGGGTCACAAAAAGTTAGATACGACTGAGCCACTGAACACACAGCACACTCGTGTAATTATAAATTCTTAACTACTTTTCCAGGCCTTACTATTGCCATGAACCCCCCTCTCTTCACAGCATTGTTTTATGGAATTATGCAGCAAATGGGATTCCCTTTCCTACCAGTACCAATATGAAACTATCCTTTGAGTCCTGGGTTCCCCTTGAAATTATTTAAGCTTCATTTCTGGCCAAGGTCTTGATCAAACATTTCGCTCCTTGGATTCTTTTGTTGCTGTTGTTCAGTTGTTAAGCCGTGTTCACTCCTTTGGTAAGCTCATCGACTGTAGCCTGCCAGCCTCTTCTGTTCGTGGGATTTTCCAGGCAAGAATACTGGAATGGGCTGCCATTCCCTTCTCCAGGGGATCTTTCTGACTCAAAGATCCAACCCATGTCTCCTGCATTGGCAGTCAGGTGCTGTACCACTGAGCCAGCATGGAATTAGGTTTGGGCAATTCATTTCTAATTTTGCTACAGAATCTATCCAGGTTCTGATATGCAGGCTCATTCACTGTAGACCTCAGTGAGGTCTCTTGTATTATAGGATGGGAACACTCATGATAGGATAGATCCTTTAAGAATAATAGAATGCTCTCAGACAGGCTTCTCAATTCTCAAGCACTTAATTATACAGAGACTTTGACTGTAATCCTGCCAGTGGCTTCAAATATGATGCTATTTTATAGATTGGAAAAGAGGACTCAGGGTTATCTAACAAGTACATATAAATTGGATCGAATACATCATTCCTAATATGCAATTCATGCCATCTCTAAGAATTTGCTATATACAAAATATCCTTGGCATTTCAAATTATTTTGATACTTAAAAAGTACTTTTGTGGCACAGACTCTATTTTACTATGTTTTTATTGAATAAATTCCACTCCACTATATTTTTCTAACATATTTTAAGACTTTTTTCCAATACCTATCATTGTGAAATATTCAGCTACTAATTGTGAGATAAATGTTATCATCACTCTTAATCTTCACTTCAGTTCAGTTCAGTCACACAGTGGTGTCTGACTCTTTGTGACTCCATGGACTGCAGCACACCAGGCTTCCCTGTCCATCACCAACTCCCAGTGCTTATTCAAACTCATGTCCATTGAGTCAGTGATGCCATCCAACCATATCAACCTCTGTTGTCCCCTCCTCCTCCTGCCTTCAATCTTGTCCCGCATTAGGGTCTTTTCCAATGAGTCAGTTCTTCACATCAGGTGGCCAAAGTACTAGAGATTCAGCTTCAGCATTAGTCCTTCTAATGAATACTCAGGACTGGTTTCCTTTAGGATGGACTGATTGGATCTCCTTGCATTCCAAGGGACTCTCAAGAGTCTTCTCCAATACCAGAGTTCAAAAGCATCAGTTCTTCTGTGCTTAGCTTTCTTTATAGTCCAACTCTCACACCCATACATGATTACTGGAAAAACCATAGCTTTGACTAGACGGACCTTTGTTGGCAAAGTAATGTCTCTGCTTTTTAACATGCTTTCCAGGTTGGTCATAGTTTTTCTTCCAAGGAGCAAGCTTCTTTTAATTTCATGGCTTCAGTCACCATCTGCAGTGATTTTGGAGCCCCCCCAAAATAAAGTCTCTCACTATTTCCATTGTTCTATTTGCCGTGAAGTGATGGAAATGGACCATGATCTTAGTTTTCTGAATGTTGAGTTTGAAGCCAACTTTTTCACTCTCCTCTTTCACTTTAAAGGCTCTTTAAAGTGGCTCTTTAGTTCTTTAGTTCTTCTTCACTTTCTGCCGTAAGAGTGGTGTCATCTGCATATTTGAGGTTATTGATATTTCTCCTGGCATTCTTGATTCCAGCTTGTGCTTTATCCAGCCTGGCATTTCACATGATGTACTCTGCATATAAGTTAGATAAGCAGGGTGACAATATACAGCCTTGATGTACTCCTTTCCCGATTTGGAACCAGTCTGTTTGTTGTTCCATGTCCAGATCTAACTGTTGCTTCTTGAACTGCATACAGATTTCTCAGGACACAGGTCAGATGGTCTGGTATTCCCAACTCTTGAAGAATTCTCCATAGCTCGTTGTGATCCACACAGTCAAAGGCTTTGGTGTGGGTGTTTTTCTGGAAATCTCTTGCTTTTTCTATGATCCAGAGGATGTTGACAATTTTATCTCTGGTTCCTCTGCCTTTTCTAAATCCAGCTTGAACGTCTGGAAGTTCATGGTTCACATACAGTTGAAGCCTGGCTTGGAGAATTTTGAGCATTACTTTGATAGCGTGTGAGAAGAGTGCAGTTGTGCAGTAGTTTGAGCATTCTTTGGCATTGCCTTTCTTTGGGATTGGAATGAAAACTGACCTTTTCTATTCCTGTGGCCACTGGCATATTGAGTGCAGCGCCATCTTTTAGGATTTGAAATAGCTCAACTGAAATTCCATCACCTCCACTAGCCCTGTTCATATTGATGCTTCCTAAGGCCCGTTTGACTTCACATTCCAGGATGTCTGGCTCTAATCTTAATCTTACCCTTAAAAAAATAATCACTGTTAACAGCCAGATGAATGATATTCCAGATTTCTCTATTTATTTTAAAATATTTTGTTACAGAATACAGAAAATACACTCTATGCACTAGTAGACCAAATGCTACTTTTAAAAAGTCAAAGGTATTATGTCTTTTATCTGAGTGCTTTTGATACCTACTTTTTCACTGTTCTTTTGCACAGCCCCTCATTTCTAGGTGTAGTTTTCTTCATATCAAATCCTTTTGGTTATTTTACCAGGTTTTCTGATGTATAATGTATATGACATGATTCACTGATTTTTCTATACAATTCAATGATATTTAGTAAACTTATGGAGTTGGGCAACCATTGCCACTGTTTGGTTTTAGAACTTTGCCATCATGTCAGAGAAATCTCTGGGACTGCCTTGGGGGCCCCATGGTCAAGGGCCCCGTGATTAAGGGTCCTGTGGTTGGGGGTTCCCTGGTTGAAGGTCCCATGGTTAAGACCCTTGCTTCCCCTGCAGGGGGAGCTAAGATCCCACATGCCCTGCAGCTGCTGCTGCTGCTAGGTCGCTTCAGTCGTGTCCGACTCTGTGCGACCCCACGGACGGCGGCCCATAAGACTTCCCCGTTCCTGGGATTCTCCAGGCAAGAACACTGGAGTGGGTTGCCATTTCCTTCTCTAATGCATGAAGGTGAAAAGTGAAAGTGAAGTTGCTCAGTTGTGTCTGACTCTTAGCGACCCCATGGACTGCAGCCCACCAGGCTCCTCCGTCCATGGAATTTTCCAGGCAAGAGTACTGGAGTGGGGTGCCATTGCCTTCTCCATGCCCTGAGGCAGGGCCAAAAAAAAAAAAAAAAAGAGAATCTTGTCCCCAATTCCAAGCAGCCACCAGCCTTTCATTCCTATAGATTTTCTGGCTCTACTTTAAGTTTGTGGTACTTCTTGAATCTGAGGCATGACATGCATGAGTTTTAGAAAGTTGTTGATCAGGAACTCTTCAGATAATATTTGTGTTCCATTTTCCTTTACTGGACTTCAAATTTACACTCTGTTCCACATTATCACTCTGTCTTTTTCAATATTTTCTTTCTTCTCTATGCTACTTCATTTACTCCTTTTCAAATATATTGAACTTTTTTTTTTTTCCTTTCTGTACATCAAGAGCAGACTGAAAAATTCTGGATATCTTCTCTAACTCTTCCCTGCTGCTTTTTTGCTAGACTTCTCAGCCTCTTAGGCTCTAGGGATTTATAAATACATTGAGGGAAAAGCAGAAGCAGAGTACTTACCAACTTTGGCACCTGGACTCTCAGTGCTAAATGCCTGAGGAGACTAATTTTTGTCTTTCTAACATGATATCACTGCCTAATATCACTGATCAGCTTTTCTTGTTTCAGCTTCTTTTGTAAAAATGTAGTTCTCAGTTTCATAAAGAAAACTAATATGAATACTTCAAGTTGGAGATTTCTGTATTGCATCAACATTCAGAGCATAAGGAGAATTAAAATCATTGCTCCCTTAAAAATAATTATTTACATATATTTCTCAGGACTCATACAGGAGACATGCATATGGCTAGAAATTTGCTAATTTCTCCACTTTGTAAGAAAACAGTCTGTCAATGTGAAAAATATTGTTTCTTGGAAAGTCTTCAAAATTCGTCAAGTTCATTGATTTTTTGAAATGTTTCATTTATCTTGGGATCTTCTGCTATCTTAGGTACAATAGATTATATTCTATGGTTGAAAAATATTTATTACTCTGCATGGTATTCTACCTGCTGTAGAAGACGTAATCCTTTATAATTAGAGCCCTCACCATATTTTTATGATAAATTTCTAGTGGAGTGAATTTTTATACTTCTCAGAAATGTTTTGATAGCTGTAATCTTCAATAGGAAAAAAAAATCCTTTTGCCAAGAAAAATTGATAAGAAATAGCACAGATCAATGACATAGATGTTTTTACATAATAATGAATAATTAAAGTCTACCATATATTGGATTTTAGGTTTGTTAGGTCTGGTTCTCAAGAACGCTATCCCCTTGAGAACAATCTAGCACTAGCAGTGCTTCTGAAAGTGTGTCTGTGTGTTCACTGAGCGGTGTCCAACTCTGTAGCCCTCCAGGCGCCTCTGTCCATGGGATTTCCCAGGCAAGAGTACTGGCATGGTTGCCATTTTCTTCTGCAAGGGATCTTCCTGATCCAGGGATCAAACCCGCATCTCCCGTGTCTCCTCTATTGCAGGCTGATCCTTCACCCGCTGAGCTATTTATGTGGCTCAAAGATCACCTGCATGAAAATTCTTGCCTATTTTTTGTCATAGCAGATTTTTCATAAATAACAATTTGAATGGAAACTAACAACGTGCATCATTTCATTAAAAAGAAAATCCTACCTTTAAAGAAAGTTTTATTCCAGTTATTTCTTACCACTTATCAGACTATCCTAAGTTTAGAGGTTAAAAATAATGACCAATGTATTAAATCTTATGATATTGTGGGTCTGACTTTCAGGCAGGTCTGGGCAAGTCTCTTGATCATCTGATGTTGAAGGGTTTTAGCTGATAGCTGTGCAGCTGGGCCAGGTTGTCTAAGATGACTGGTACCTTGGTGGGGGGCATGTGAAAGGAGGGGCTTAATGGGCTCCTGTGTCCCTACCATGTGGTCCCAGGGCCACTTCATGAGGGTTTTCTGATAGAGCAGTCATACTTCTGACTTGTCACCACTGGACACGAGAGGGCAAGGGGGGAGCTGGTGCTCCTCTTAAAAGCGATTAATATTTCCATAAATGCTGTATCACCTCTTCCACTGTACTTCTTACATCAAAGAAGTCACAGACTAACCCAGTTTCAGGGAGAGTGGAAATAGATTCCACTTTTCAATAAGAGGAGTATCAAAGAAACCGTAGCAATCATTACCAGCCACAAGTCTGAAGTATTTTCATATAGTATCCACCATTTATACTTATGATTTAAAAAAATTAAAGCTTTGAGTCAAAATTTAAAGTCAGAGTGGTTGTACTTCCATAAAAAATCAGCATTATTGCTAACATTATTAACAAAAATGAATGTATACTTTTGCATTTTCTCGTTTTAAAACACTTTCTTTAAATGCATACCAACAGGAACACTGTTATTACTTGAATCAGCTTAAAGCCATTATTTTAGAAAGTATAATAATTCCTTCCTGATTGTTCTGAGTAGTTTATATGATCAGTAATTTAGATGTGATCAACATATTTTCCTGAGTAATCTATGAGTGTCTCTGTGTTTTGGTTCTTTGAAATATGATAATTTATTTCCCAGGTTTAATTGTCATGTTTTATATACAAAAATGATACGCCACAGATGTCTCAAAAATTCCGTTTCTAGCATCATTCGCTTTGAGATTCTGTTCCTTGGTGGCTCAGACGGTAAAGCATCTGCCTACAGTGTGGGAGATCTGGGTTCGATCCCTGGGTCAGGAAGATCCCCTGGAGAAGGAAATGGCACCCCACTCCAGTACTGTTGCCTGGAAAATCCCATGGACGGAGGAGCGTAGCAGGCTACAGTCCATGGGGTCGCAAAGAGTCAGAAACGACTGAGCGACTTCACTTCACTTTGTTGCTATAGACACATAGAAACTGATAATATAAGATTATGTGACCTATGAATAATGATGTTAAACCCAAGAATACGATAAGTGACCAGGATGAGTTAAACAGTTGCCCAATGAACTTAAATACTAAAGTGTAATTAATAGAATGTAATAATTCAAAATGTCTATAAAGCTAATGGGGAGAATTAATTAGAAATGTAGAATGGATTAAGGCTGAAATTATAGCAAGTTTTCCATAGTAAAATCAGATATACATTGAAGTTAGATGTATCTTTAGAAGGGAAAATACTTTGTGGAAGTTTCATGTGAAGAAAAACCAGAACTTTAATTTGAGTCTTTTCATTTGGTAATGATCTGTAAGACTAAAGAAAATCACTATAAGAAGGGAAAATATATTACCTACAAGATTATTTTTCCATCGATGTTTTCAAAGATCCAACTTGTGTAGTTAATAATGAGACTTTACACTCTATAAACTTTATAAGTTGGAGATAAAAATTATTTCTATTTTTGTTTTCATTTAAGAAGATATTTCAAAGTGCACTGCTACAGAACAGAATCTTAAAAGAAAAGGCATCAGATACTTATATCTTCACTACATCATCATTTTAATCTTCTAGTCATTGTTGACAGATACGTGCAGTTAATGCTAGAACTTCTATGGAGGGCCTTGAATTTAGAGATTTTCTGAGAAGGGGAAAAAAAAGGGATTCTAAATCCTTAATAAGATTAATCCAGTTATTAGCTTAAAAAAGAATGAGTTCATTCACCTACTTAGGAAGCAAATTCTAGTATTGTAAGTTACATATATATATACATATATACTACATACTCATTTATCTATATATTTCCATTAATAATGAACTTTTAATAGAAAAGTTAAATCACCATAATGCTAAGTTAGTGGGAAAAGCCAAATGAAGGATGTAATATTGTGAACCCTGAACAGATGTCCTAATTAGATATCATTAAAGGAGACTATTAGGTGAATTAAAATTGAGCCTTTCATTTGATACCAAAAATATATCCTTTAATTTGTAATGAAGCAGTTATAGGTTGAAATACTCACCTGTGCAGTAGATGGAAAGTAGGTCTGACTTGTCTGGGTTAGTGTCTGTAGTCCTTGCTATCCTGCTACTGCAGTCGCTTCAGTCGTGTCCGACTCTGTGCGACCCCACCTAGGTCCCTAAAAAGAGATTGGTTATCTAATGCTGTTTGCTGAAAACAGTCAAATGGAAAATCAGACAAACCCATTTTCTTAAGCTTAGTTTCATGGAGATTCAGAGATGGATCATAAAGTCTTTGAGAATATTTTATAAGTTGTTTTAATAAAAAAATGAGATATTTTATATTTTAAAGTTATTTTTTAATAACAATTACCTGTGGGAATTTATTTTTTGGATAATATTTTAAATTTTTGGGTCAGTGTTTCTCAAACTAGGGAATGAAGCATGACCCCTGTAAGCCCTCTAGGATATTTGAGGTATATATTTTATTCTTTAACAGAGGCCTGTACGATATTCAAGTGCAGGATGTAAGTAACATTTCTAGAGAGAGAGAGGGAGAGGTAGCATGCTCACTCAGTCCTGTCTGACTCTGTGGGTCCCCATGGACTGTAGCCCACCAGGCTCCTCTGTCCATGGGATTCTCCAGGCAGGAGGACTGGAGAGGGTTGCCATTTCCTCTTTCAGGGAATCCTCCCTATCCAGGGATTGAACCTCCATCTCCTGTGCCTCCTGCATTGCAGGTGGATTCTTTACCTCCTGAGCCATCTGGGAAGCCCCCTATTCAACCAAATAGCATGTATTATATTGCATATTACTCCAAGAAGGTGTGTGTTTTATTTATTTATTTAGAGTTTGCTGTACACCAAAGCAGAATATAAAAAACAGGTTTAAGTGTTCTTTTTCATACTGATCTTTCTGCGTCAATTTATCTGTTTGACAATTCAAACTGACTTAGAAAGACAGATCTAATAGAGAAAGAGAGGACCTAGTTTTATTTCAGAGTCTCATCCAGACTGTTTTTCCATCAAGTCCAAACCTCAGAGTCTTTTAACATAGGTAGAATGGGCTATTGTAATCTTTCCCCAGAGTTTGCAGTTTACAAGTGTGGCACTATGTTAGATAAAATGCAGTTACTATAAACCTGGCATTTAGATATCTCCCAGGTTGCATTTAGGATTTCCCACACCTATTGGTTGCAAAATGTCCTTCTGGCTCCAACAAAGGAGATTTGTTTTGTTTTTTTCGTGAGAGGACATGTGCAATGATTAAATGATTTACTTTGCTTTCACTAGTCACACAGCTTCTGACCTGTCGAAGGGTTGGGCTTGCAAAGTGAAAATGTTAGTCACTCCGTCATGTCCTCGGGTCTGACTCTTTGCGAACCCAGCCATCAGACTCTTGTCTCCATGGAATTCTCCAGGGAAGAATACTGGAATGGGTAGCCATTCCCTTCTCTAGGGAATTTTCCCGATCCAGGGATTGAACCTGGGTCTCCTGCATTGCAGGCAATTTTTTTTTTTTTTCCATCAGAGCCACTAGAACTTGCAAGAGGTGTCCATCTTTTCCTCCCTTTCTCATTGCACATATTGTGAATTCTCCTTTGCTTTCACAGCTATTTCAGTTGCAATGTAGGTGTCCAGACATCCATCAGCCACACTCACCAACAGCTAGGATTACCTAAGTATCCTCTTATTGACTCCATATCCGGATGGGCTTGACCAGACAGATGAGGCCTTTCTCGCTTCATGGGAAGTTGAGGCTGTCATGGGTGCCAAGACAGGCAGGCAGTAAGAACCAAAGAGTGTGATTAACAGGTAGGCAACCTGGCACCTGGTGTCCATTGCAAGTATTCCTTTCATGGAACATATGGAACACAGCCAGTTGGTTTTTCCTCTTACTTCTCTCAAAATATTTTTATTTATCAGGTGTTTTAATTTCACTAAGCAGGCAAGAGGGTTGGGTTTTGGAATATTTATCTCTTTTTTCCTGATTATATGCCAATTACCTACTGACTGCCAGAGAATCAATCAACGAATAAGTAAACATTGGCAGGGATGAACACGGACTGGGTACACTCACCTCTACCAATCTAGAGAGGATGGTGATGGTGTTATCTAACTCACGAATATGTGATTATATTCTTGCTATTTTGATCTATTTGCTTGGCGCACTGCATGTGATGATTAACATTTATGGTTTCCTTGCCAAGAAGTACAATGCATGTTTGGATACATGATTTCAACTGCAGAGTCATTTACAATTTATTTCTGTATGCCATATCATAGAGCTAATCACTTCTAGGAACTTAGTGCCAGGAATAAAAAAGGCATAATGGAGCTTTATCCACAGCTGTTTAGGAATCAAGGATTATGTCTCCATGAGGGATGTTTTTAGAAAGGGGAATATGGTTCCTTTTTCACTACTTTTTCCTTATTTCAAGTTTAATGCATGTATATCTTAAAATTATGACTTATAAAATAAAATTAAATGAATCAAATGAAGATATTATATATTTTAACATCCTGCCAGAAATTTTGCCCTCTTAACTCATAATCTTTCTTACTATCCCATATCTGTTACCTCAAAAAAGATTCATGTAAACTTGGGAATTCATATGCATGGGATGTATGAAAAATTATCTTCTGCAACTTGGTAATTTAATGGGCCATAAATAGCAAAACTATCTCGAAGAATAAAGATGAATGATTTCCTCTAATTGATATTAAGGAATGCTGTGGAGTGACAGGGCTTCCCAGGTGGCTCAGGGGTAAAGAATCCTCCTGCCAGTGCAGGAGATGAGGGTTCGATCCTTGGGTCAGAAAGATCCTCTGGAGAAGTAAAAGGCAACCCACTCCAGTATTCTTGCCTGGAGAGTCCCATGGACAGAGGAACCTGGTAGGGCTACAGTCCACGGGGTCACAAAAGAGTCAGACACAACTTAGCAACTAAACAACAACAACAATAGAGTGACAATAATTAAGACCATGAACTGATGGCATTTGGAAAGACAAATGGACCAGTTGACAATCCAGAGATACACCTGTGCATACATACACGGTTACCTGAGTTACAAAACCTGGTGGTATGCAATTCAGGGGAAGAAATGCATCCTATTCACTAAATGATGCTGAAACTAATGCATATCCATATTAGATATCTCAAAGCCCACACACTAATTTAAGGTAGATCATAATCATAAATGTGCAAGCTCAAATTACAATGCTCTTATAAGAAGACATGAATTGATATCTCTGTGAATTTGGGTAGACAATAGTCTGTCAAACAGAACACAAAAGTAAGAGAAAAAGTTTATACATTTAAGTTCATTAAAATTTACAATTAAAAATTTAGATAAAAACCTTATCAAGTAAAAGATATTTACAGGTAATCGAGAAGGAAATTTCATACTGGGGCATCATTTTGTACACAAGGCATTCCCAAGGGGTGGTCTGCTGATCCCTTGGGGTTCTCGAGAGACTTTCAGAATGTCCGTGAGGTTGAAACTATCATCTTCAGAACAATTATGAGAATATTTACCCTTTTCACTGTGTTGACACTTACACTGATATTGCAAAAGCCATGGTGAGTGAATCATTGGAACATTAGCCTCAACAAGTGAGTGGTGATGAACTATACTTCTGTCATTTTACTTCTCCACAGCACCACTCACAGGGGAAGGAAAAAGGCCAATTTTTACATAAGAACACACTTAGTGAGGCAGTGCGTGATGTGTGAACAAACCTTGACCCCGGTATCTTTATAGCACACGAAATGGTCAGTATCCCAAAGCACACCTGCTCCATAAGGCAATTCCATCATTGCCTTTGAAGAGCATTTATGTGGTTCTTTGAGTTTTAGGCAACCACTTGTTTCCTGGACACTATTTTCATTTGAAGGAATGACTGGCAGATGATGTTTTTTTAGTCTTGAGTACTTGGCAGACATTTTCTCAAAAATGAACCAGGTGAGCCTGCTACTTTTTCAAGAAGCATTTGTTACAAATGATAAAATCCTAAGTTTCACAAGTAAATTAAAATTATGGAAAACTTATATTTTTCACTGTGTGGTGGACAGCCCTCCAGGACCTGAAGTATTTTCCATCCTAGGACCAAATCACTCATCACAGCTGCTGCATACAATGGTGGTGACCACGCCCTCAATGTTGAGTGTACTGTTCATGCACACTGATTAGTGATGTGTGAATTTCCTTTCTTCCTTTATTCAATAACTAAAATATGATTGCAGTAGTTATTCTTTCAGGCTAATTATTATAACTGGCCTTTTCAAATAGCCCTGTTTCAAAGGGGTCTTTGGAAGTGTATATTTCTGTATATAATTTGTTGTTCAGTCACTAAGTCATGTCTGACTCTTTGCAACCCCATGGACTGCAGGACACCAGGCTCCCTTGTCCTTCACTACGCCTTAGAGAGTGCTCAAATTCATGTCCATTGAGTCAGTGATGATATCCTACCATCTCATCCTCTGTTGCCCCCTTCTCTTCCTGTCCTCAATCTTCCCCAACATCAGGGTCTTTTCCAGTGAGTCGGCTCTTCACATCAAGTGGTCAAAATATTGGAGCTGCAGCTTCAGCATGAGTCTTTCCAATGAATATTCAGAATTGATTGCTTTAGAATTGACTGGTTTGACTCCTTGCAGTCCAAGGGACTCTGTATATAATAGAACAAGTTTAAAATAAGCAGATGAGTAAGCTTGGGAAAGAAACTATTAAGGTTAAAAAAATAGGATAAAACCATTTGTAAGTTTAGCATCCAAACAGCCTGTAGAAATTTACACTTAGTTTCTTAGAAGCCAGTGAAGGCATTAAACAATCCAGCTGCCTAATTCATTGCAAGATCTGAACTACCATAAAAGAAGACTGGCCAGGAGAAGCAAACCTATTTTTGTCACTGAAATCCAAAAGAGAATGCTCCCAAGAGTTCACATCAAGAGGAATCTTAGTGAGCTGTAAATAACATCATCAATAATAACTTCCATCCTTACTTGAAGAAAAGTAATGTGTGCCTTAGAATTTTTTTCTTAGAATCTTCCTCTTTTTGAACTGACAGAAAAATGCCAGAGCATAGCTTGGTAGGTGTCAAAATAATACGATCCTCATGTAAAATTCTCCAGGCAAAATATCTTGATATAATGTATCCTATTATGATATGTACCAGTGGCTCAGTGGTAAAGTATCTGCCTGCTAATGCAAGAGTCGCAGGAGATGTGGTTTTGATCCCAGGATAGGGAAGACTCCCTGGAATAGGAAATGGCAATCCACTCCAGTATTCTTGCCTGAAAAACCCCTTGGACAGAGGAGTTTGTTGGGCTACAGTCCAAGGGGTCTCAAAGAGTCAGACACAATTGAGTGATTATATCCGCACACACACACACACACACACACACTATTATCCTATTGGTTCTGTTTTTCTGGAGAACTTTGATTAATAACCTTCCCACTGGAATCCATTTATCTCCATAAAAATCCACTTCATTATGGGGAAGCCTGCAGCTACTTATTCAGGACAGAAGGAACTGGAAAGGCTAATGGCAATGCTGTAATGATCATGCCTGACAAATCTATGACATGCAATTAATTTAAAATTTTACTTGCTATTCTTCATACAATTCAGAATGGCTTGTTTAATTGCTGTTTCCATATATATTCATGTTTTTGTTTTGCACTGTGTGCTAGCTCAGTCGTGTCCAACTCTATATGACCACACAACTGTAGTCCGCCAGGTTCCTCTGTCCATGGTATTTCCCAGGCGAGAATCCTGGAGTGGGTTGCCATTTACTCCTTCAAGGGATGTTCCCAACACAGGGATTGAACCCACCTCTCCTGCACTGCCAGGTGGATTCTTTACCACTGAACTGCCAGGGAAGCCCTCACACATTACGGAAAATACAAATTTCCAGTGTTATTATTTTTCATTATCTCTCCCACCCCTAGAGAAGTATAGACACTGCACCCAGGATGTATTTTCCTCCTTAGAGCTGTAAGCTTGGAGCTCAAATTGAAGAGTGCCTGACATAGTAGACACTCAGATGTCTGCAGATTAACTAAATAAAATCTAAATACAAACAGATCTATGACAAGTACCATCCATTTGTGGTTAACAACAAAGGTTGTCTCCTAAAAAATGGAGCATTTAAGATGTAGCTTTCCCAGCAGTAAGACCATTATTTTGTAATTTTGTAGAGAAATGCAGTTTATACTTTAAGCCATTCTTTCAGATGTGATACTTAAATTCATTCACTGATGGTGAAACCATCATAACACCTGAGACAGAAGTCTGAATGATTAATATTCAGTTTTCTTGAATTTTGAATACATATGGAGATTATCTAGACATAGGTAAACTGTGTGATTCAGAAATGAGTAGCTAGTTTCTTCACCTCATCATTTACAAAGAGCATATGAATATAAAACATCCTACAGGGCAATGCCTTACACCAATTAATATGATTTTCTAACAGATGGTAGAAAAAAATGGTGCTTCTGTTAACATTTTGAAATACCACAAACATATATAGTCAAGTAAAATTTTATTCAAATAATAGTAGGAAATGGTTTGTTGTATTTAATTCAACACATTTATTAAAATTGAATTTAATACATTTTAATGAAATCCAACTGTAAAAGAACACAATACAAAGATAGAAATTGCTCTTATCTATTCTTCACATGCCCAGGACACCGGTTTTGTCTTCTGGCTGCCCTCTGTAAAGAGTGAAGTGTGCTTAATTTCAAACCCTTAGTGCTACTATTGACTCTGCAGACATAGAGAGCAGACTGTGAACACAGAGGGGGAAGGGAAGAGTGGGGAGAACAGAGAGAATAGCATTAACATGTAAACACTACAGTATGTAAAATAGCCAACTAGTGGGGACCTGCTGCGTAACGCAGGGAGTTCAGCCTGGTGCTCTGTGATGACCTAGAGGGACGGGATAGTAGGGGAGTGGGAGGCTCAAGAGGAAGGGGATATATGTACACTTATGGCTGATTAACATTATTGTACAGCAGAAACCAACACATCATTATAAAACAATTATCCTCCAATTAAAAATAAACAAAAATCCTTCCAGTGCTTTTATATTGATATATGCACAAGTACACATATTTTTATATCATCTTTTATGAGTGGGATTAAGCATGTTGTTGTGTTTTCTTTTAGCAATTAGAGAGTTTCCATATATATATATATTCATTAATTTATTTTAACCTATTCATTTTATAGTCACTTTGTATTTTTAACATGATATGTGTTCTTGGTCGTTCAGTTGTGTCTGACTCTTTGTGACCCCATGGACTGTAGCCCACCAGGCTCCTCTGTCCGTGGAATTCTCCAGGCAAGAATACTGGAGTGGGTTGCCATGCCCTCCTCCAGGGGATCTTCCAAACCCAGGGATTGAATCCAGGTCTTCCACATTGTGGGAGGATTCTTTACCATCTGAGCCACCAGAGAAGCCCATAGCATGATATGCTACAATATATTTAGCCTTTACTCAATGACAAATGGGAGAAGGCAATGGCAATCCACTCCAGTACTCTTGCCTGGAAAATCCCATGGATGGAGGAGCCTGGTAGGCTGCAGTCCATGGGGTCGCTGAGGGTCAGACACAACTGAGCGACTTCACGTTCACTTTTCCTTTCACGTATTGGAGAAGGAAATGGTAACCCACTCCAGCGTTCTTGCCTGGAGAATCTCAGGGACTGGGGAGCCTGGTGGGCTGCCATCTATGGGGTAGCAGAGTCGGACACGACTGAAGCGGCTTGGCAACAGCAGTAGCAGCAATGACAAATATTCAGTTTTCAGATTATTATTTGACATAATGCTTTAAAGAATATCTTTAAAAATATGGTTTTGTTGTTCAGTTGCTAAGTTGTGCCCAACTCTTTGTGACCCCATGGACTGCAGCATGCCAAGCTTCCCTGTCCTTCACTATCTCCTGCAGTTTGCTCAAACCTCATGTCTATTGAGTCAGTAATGCCATGCAACCATCTCATCCTCTGTTGACCCCTTTTCCTCCTGCCCTCAATCTTTCTCAGCATCAGAGTACATCTGTACAAATAAAGTGGTTTCATTGATGGCTCTGCTAAGACATGCAGCTTTCACTGCACAAAAAAATCCAATTGGCTAACAGTGACTTGTGAGCTTTGAGAGATTTGGATAATTCTTTCTCTGCTACTGTAAATATGGAAGGAAGACAGGCAAGACTACAGAAGAAGATTCAATGTCTCCCTTGAGAATATTTAAATTCTCTACTGTACTGCTGTCACCCAGTGAGCTAAGATTTAGTTATGATTCATCATTCAAGCAATTTAATTTATTACATTGGTGATATCATAGCAAAAGCCAAAGGATTTGTGAGAACTGCTCTAGGATGTGTTACTAGGTGGGGTTGGTTTATTTGGTCAGATAATATATAGGGTCAGCCTAATCAGTTAAATTCTTGGATGTAACTTGAGTTAAAGAGCCAAGAGACATTCCACAGACAGCACAGGATAAATGTTTGTCTTTGCTAAATCCTACCAATAAGAAAGATGTGCAAGGCCTTAGGAGGTTATCTGATTTTGAAGGACACATGTGCCTCCCTTGGTTTTTTTGTTAGCTATTATAGATAAAGTGACCAAAAATAAATATGAATTTAAATGAAAACCAGTATAAAAAATTCTTGCTGAAGGCTGTAGCTCAAGAGGTACTGTTAAGAATATATAGTTTCCATAAAAACAAATAATGTGAAGCATTTTTTTTCTGTACTCATTCACCATTTACAGATCTTGTTTGATGAAAGGTTGTTTCAAATCCTTGGCTTATTCATTGATTGGGGTTTTTCTTTCATATTATTGCCTTTTGAGATTTTTTTATGCATCTGGATTCAAGTCTTTTACCAGATATGTGGTTTTCAAAGATTTTTCTTGCAATAGAAGGCTTCTATTTCTAAACTCTTACCAGTAGTTTTTTTTTTTTTAAGCAAAATTTTGCATTTGGGGGAGCCCTATTTATCAATTTTTTTATGGTTCTTAAATTCTTGATTTTAGTTTTATGTATAAAAATGCATCACCAAACCCAAGGTCACACAGATTTTCTTATTACCAGAAGTTTAGTTTTATGTTTTATATTCTGGTTTATAATCCATTTAAATTTAGATTTTGTGGCAGCAGTTCTGAGGTATGTGTCTATTTTATTTTTATTTTTGCAAACAGATGTATAATTTTTCAGGTGTAATTTGTTGAAGGATTGTCCTTTCTGTAATAAGTTACCTTTGCCCACCTGTCAGTATTAGTTGAAAATGCTTTAGAGGTCTATTTCTGAGATTTATATTCTTTTTCATTCATTTACATGCAACTATTCTCAATACCTTTCTGCCCTTTTATGTAGTATGTCTTGAAATTATGCATTGTGAGTGTGCCAAATTTGCTCTTTTTTAGTATTATTTTGGTTTTTCTTGTTCATTTGCCTTTAGAGTATATTTTAAAATCAGCTCATTAATGTTCACAAAAGAAACTTTTTGAGATTTTTTTTCCCCCCTGGGAGGGTGATAAGTCCATAGATTAAGTGGTTAGAGTAAACTTCCTAACAAATATTGGGTCTTCCTTTCCATAGACATGGCCTAGCTCTCCTGTTATTTAGGTATTTGTTTATTTCTTTTGTCAGTAAGAGAAAAGCGGCTTGCTGCCAGTATGATGCAATCACCTGATCATTGTGCTGCAGGTAATCTGCTCTGCCTTCTCTATCTGAAGTTTAGTAAGGCTGGGCCAAGGGTTTTTATTTATTTGGGCTGGTGAGTGAGATAGTGGTGATGATAGAGATATTTCATTCCCCCTGTTAGTCATAAAAAACCTGTTACTGAGAATTCAGCAGGTCTCCTGAAGACAGAGATTCTTACTAAATTATACTTGCAGCACTCTTCTCATCTGTCAATGCCTCCCTTTTCCCACTTTCTCCTTCCCATTCTTGTTTTCTCAGCTATATAACATCCTGCTGAAAATGACTGAAAAATAGAGCATCTGAAAGTTTATGGAGGAAAAATTCTCAAATGTGTCTGAGAAGCATCAGAAGGGTCTGTGTGCCTTCTCAGAATGACTAATGACCCTTACAACATAAATATATCCCATTCCTTCCTCTTTTCATAAGTATACTGCAAGATTCTGATAAACAAATCCTTCCATGCTTGTCTGCAAACTACCTGCTATAATTTAAATTTGAGAACGTCCGCTCCTCATCTAACCTGAGTTAAACCTACTTAGGTAGTGTGATCAAGAGTGGACAGTGCACATTTCAGTGTGGATCATCCTGGGGTATTTCCAGTGATAGGATGAAATTAGTGTTCACAAAAGAGCTGCTTCTGCATTCCACAAGCATAACATAACTTAGCTGATAAAGTGCTGCAGGGCTTTCAGTGTTTGATGAAACAATTATCTGCTCATTTCAATCACTTATGATTACCCAGCAAATCTAAGGCAATTAGATAGATTTTTTACTCTAAAAATGCAGGTATAGATGTGTACCTGCATACGTACTCATGCATGCATGCACGCACATACACGTTACGTCATTTATAAAGTGTACCGTGTGCATGCGTGTGTACCAGTAAACTTGTTAGGCAATAAATCTGTTTAAAAGTCACATGCTGGCATTATCTTGGCCTCTTGTTTTCTTTTTAATTCTTTTTCTTAGAGGTCACTTAAACTAAATCTTAAAGGAATCCTAAACACAGTACCCAAACTCTGGAAAACAGTTCTTTAAGAAAATACAAGAGCAGGCTTTTGCATGGACTATTGATTGGATATCAATTCAAAGCGTTCCATATGCATTTAGTAATGTAACAATATATGTTATATGTTGTGACCTACACTGGATGCATGAAAGACATTGCTTAAAATGTGTAAGCCAAAGTCTCAGATTTTAGAGTCTAATGCATAACAGAAGTGAGGAAAAATAAGAGTCCTAAAATGTTTAGCCAATATATTCATGTGAGCTCAGACAAGAACTGCATGATACTTTTTGTTGTTGTTCAGTTGTTAAGTTGTGTAAGACTCTTTGCAAGCCCACGGGCTGTAGCCCACCAGGCTCCTTTGTCCATGGGGTTCTCCCAGCAAGAATACTGGAATGGGTTGCTATTTTCTCTTCTAGATACCTTTTGGGGGGTAGTTAAGAAAGGGGCCAGGAAGGAAGAGTTGCACAAATGAATGGTATGATTTGACACTAATTCTTATTATTAAGGTATTACTATGATGATGATGAGCAAGACCAGCAAAGGCACAGAATTTGTCATGAGAGGAGAGATCAGCCTTAGCAGGAGGCTAGAGGCAAGGAAAGCAACTCTGGCCATTTTGACGTTTGGTAACACATGCATAAGTCATGTAGGGGGAAGTGGAAGACAAAGCTAGAACCTAGAAAACACAGTATTTTGTGGATTTAATTAAACACTGTAGGCTGCTATAGACTTTCATTTTAGGTGTTTCCCTGGTGTCTCAGATGGTAAATAATTCTTTCCTAGAGAATCCCATGGACAGAGGAGCCTGGTAGGCTATAGTCCATAGGGTCAAAAAGAGTCACAAATGACTGAGATGCGTGTATCTCGCAGAGCATATAGGGCCTCCAAGAGAAAGAATGTAACGGTTGAAGGCGTGAACTCTGCTTTAATGATTTATTATCCTAGCTTTTCCACAATCAAGTTCATATCTATAATTCATTCAACATTTGTGGTTAAGCTTCTTTTAATACTAAATTATACATTTCTTCAAGGTTTTGCATTTAAGCAGATAATATGGAACTAAAATATAAGAGCTCTTGTCCTGAGGAGAATCTCATTCTGCTATCACAGAAAGGCTGTTTAATCAGCCCAAAAATGTTTGTATTTGTGGTCAGTTTTGAAATAGAAATCAATGAATTTGGTACGGTTAATCCCTCTTTTACTTTCTTTTTCATTTGTCAGCATTAGAAAAAATTACTGCTGCTTACTACAACCTTCAGAATTGGTATCTTGATCAAATCTATCCTAGCAACATAACCTTCAGAGTTATTAGTCATTGGTATTTCTGCAAGAATGTGTCTATTGGGAAATGTTATAAGCGGGAGTTAAAAGATTATGCTCAAGAGAAGCAGAATTACTGCCAGTTTAAATTAGGAAAGATTATGAGAAATAAAGAATGAAAGTAGACTGTATAAATGGTTTGTTGCCGGCATCTTGATCACTTAATTTTAATTTTGTATGGAAATTGCCATTTTGTAAGACATTTAAAGAACAAGCTTCAGGATTAACTTCAGTTTTCACAAAGAAAATTAATAAAGGCCTGTGGTAGCATACACAATATTAGAATCACACTAAGATGTTCTGAAAAGTTTCAGAAGTCATATTTGAAGGTTGGAAGAAATTAAATACAAAATGCCTAAGAATTATTCAATCTTGAATACCTCCATTAAAGAGATTTCAGTGTAATTACAAAATCTTGACTAAAATGCTTTCATTATGTGGGCATATAATTTGAAGCTCTAAGTTAAATTCACTTTATTTGTGCTAAAATCTCTCAGCTCTCATGGGTGTAGCAAATTAAGATAGTTGTCCTGGGCTTCATCGCATAACAGATTTGATTCCTGTAGAGCCTGTTAACAGGGCAGTGACTCCAGGAGGCAGCTGGTAGGAGAAATGAAGGTAGCTACACCATTTGGTGCCAAACAAAGCCATGTGGCTTATAAATTCATCACAGTCAGCTTAGAAAGTAACAGTGTATGTAAGACAGTTACCCTCTTGATTTGAAAAATGAGGCAGAACATAGTTATACATGCACAAAACATCCTATGTTCTTTCATTTGTTCTTTCAAAAAGTATGTATTGAACGCTAAAATTCCAAGTTAGTACTAATGTCAATGGCTCAGCGGGTAAAGCATCAGCCCACAATGCGGGCCACCCGGGTTCAATTCCTGGGCTGGGAAGATCCCCTGGAGAAGGAAACGGCAACCCATTCCAGTACCCTTGCTGGGAAAATCCCATGGACAGAGAAGCCTGGTGGCTACAGTCCATGGGGTCGCAAAGAGTCAGACATGATTGAGCGACTTCACTTTCACTAATGTCAGAAGCCAAAAAGAGGACATTAATAACATTGAGGGGAAGGTGAGCAAAAGAGTAATAAAATTCAAAGTGAGTGATGGGCAGCCTTTTTATTTTCTTTTTTAATGGGTTGTTTGAGTAAAGTTACATAGAAAGAAACCTAAACTCAATGAAAAGAACATACATTTCTTTGGGAATAATTGTATATGCAACATCTTGGAAGAAGAAATTATCCAGTTTTGTATAAAATCAGCGTTTGTTTTGAGTGAATATTTTGCGTTTAGAAAAACCACTTTCCATGTTACTCGAATAGGATTATACTCTTAACCACCTTAGTGATTATTCACAGTGGAATTTCTCTTCTTGACAGAAAAGGAAAAAGTTACTTAAGGGTTTATAAATCTACACTTTTCCTCATAAGTTTTCTATTTTAAAAAAAGTTCATGCTAACATTGCGATTGTTTTAGGAAAACTTGTTAGTTGCTGATGATCCTCCATAGTCTGTAAGAGCCTATTAAAGAGATCATCACTTGTGGGTGGGGCAGGGTCAGTTCCTAGTGGAAATGAAAAGGTAGAGTATTTTGAAAGAAAGAAATTGAGGATTTAAAAAACAAAGAATTACCAGTCAAAAGAAAGCAGATAATTATGTTGTATTTCTGCACAGAGCTGATTAATTCTTGGTTTCTTTCTCTCTCTCTCTCTCTTTTTTTTTTTTTTTTGAATATTGCTCAGTTATGTCTGACTCTTTGAGACCCCATGGACTATACAGTTCATGGAATTCTCCAGCCCAGAATACTATAGTAGGTAACCTTTCCCTTCTACAGGGGGTCTTCCCAACCCAGGAATCAAATTGGGGTCTCCTGAATTGCCTGTGGATTCCTTTTTTTTAAAAAAATTAATTTTATTTAATTTCTTTTTACTTTACAATACTGTATTGGTTTTGCCATACATTGATATGAATCCGCAACAGGTGTAACTGAGCTCCCAATCCTGAACCACCCTCACACCACTCACCCAGTATCATCTCTCTGGGTCATCCCAGTGCACCAGTCCCAAGCATCCTGTATTGAACCTAGACTGGCAATTCTTTTCTTACATGATAGTATACATGTTTCAATGCCATTCTTCCAAATCATACCACCCTCTCCCTCTCCCTCAGAGGCCAAAAGTCTGTTCTATTCATCTGTGTCTCTTTTGCTGTCTCACATACAGGGTTATCATTACCATCTTTCTAAATTCCATATATATGTGTTAGTATACTGTATTGGTGTTTTTCTTTCTGGCTTACTTCACTCTGTATAATCGGCTCCAGTTTCATCCACCTCATCAGAACTGATTCAAATGTATCTTTTTAATGGCTGAGTAATACTCCATTGTGTATATGTACCACAGCTTTCTTATCCATTCATCTACTGATGAACATCTAGGTTGCTTCCATGTCCTGGCTATTATAAACAGTGCTGCGATGAACATTGTGGTACATGTGTCTCTTTCAATTCTGGTTTCCTCATGGTACACGTGTCTCTTTCAATTCTGGTTTCCTCGGTGTGTATGCACAGAAGTGGGATTGCTGGGTCATAAGCCAGTTCTATTTCCAGTTTTTTAAGGAATCTCCACACTGTTCTCCATAGTGGCTGTACTAGTTTGCATTCCCACTAACATTGTAAGAGGGTTCCTTTTTCTCCACACCCTCTCCAGCATTTATTGCTTGCAGACTTTTGGATCGCAGCCATTCTGACTGGTGTGAAATGGTACCTCATTGTGGTCTTGATTTGCATTTCTCTGATAATGAGTGATGTTGAGCATCTTTTCATGTGTTTGTTAGCCATCCGTATGTCTTCTTTGGAGAAATGTCCATTTAGTTCTTTGGCCCATTTTTTGATTGGGTCATTTATTTTTCTGGAATTGAGCTGCATAAGTTGCTTGTATACTTTTGAGATTAGTTGTTTGTCAGTTGCTTCATTTGCTATTATTTTCTCCCATTCTGAAGGCTGTCTTTTCATCTTGCTTATAGTTTTCTTTGTTGTGCAGAAGCTTTTAATTTTAATTACATCCCATTTGTTTATTTTTGCTTTTATTTCCAATATTCTGGGAGATGAGACATAGAGGATCCTGCTGTGATTTATGTCAGAGAGTGTTTTGCGTATGTTCTCCTCTAGGAGTTTTATAGTTTCTAGTCTTATGTTTAGATCTTTAATCCATTTTGAGTTTATTTTTGTATATGGTGTTAGAAAGTGTTCTAGTTTCATTCGTTTACAAGTGGTTGACCAGTTTTCCCAGCACCACTTGTTAAAGAGATTGTCTTTAATCCATTGTATATTCTTGCCTCCTTTGTCGAAGATAAGGTGTCCATAGGTGTGTGGATTTATCTCTGGGCTTTCTATTTTGTTCCATTGATCTATATTTCTGTCTTTGTGCCAGTACCATACTGTCTTGATGACTGTGGCTTTGTAGTAGAGCCTGAAGTCAGGCAGGTTGATTCCTCCAGTCCCATTCTTCTTTTTCAAGATTGCTTTGGCTATTTGATTTTTTTGTATTTCCATACAAATTGTGAAATTATTTGTTCTACCTCTGTGAAAAGTACTGCTGGTAGCTTGATAGGGATTGCATTGTATCCGTAGATTGCTTTGGGTAGTATACTCATTTTCACTATATTGATTCTTCTGGTCCATGAACATAGTATATTTCTCCATCTTTTAGTGTCTTATTTGATTTCTTTCACCAGTGTTTAAAAATTCCAACATATGGAGGCTGAACAACACGCTGCTGAATAATCAACAAATCACAGAAGAAATAAAAAAAGAAATAAAAATATGCATAGAAACTAATGAAAATGAAAACACAACAACCCCAAACCTGTGGGACACTATAAAAGCAGTGCTAAGGGGAAAGTTCATAGCAATACAGGCATACCTCAAGAAACAAGAAAAAAGTTAAATAACCTAACTCTACACCTAAAGCAACTAGAAAAGGAAGAAATGGAGAACCCCAGGGTTAGTAGAAGGAAAGAAATCTTAAAAATTAGGGCAGAAATAAATGCAAAAGAAACAGAAGAGACCATAGCAAAAATCAGCAAAGCCAAAAGCTGGTTCTTTGAAAGGATAAATAAAATTGACAAACCATTAGCCAGACTCATCAAGAAACAAAGGGAGAAAAATAAAATCAATAAATTAGAAATGAAAATGGAGAGATCACAACAGACAACACAGTAATACAAAGGATCATAAGAGACTACTATCAGCAATTATAGGCCAATGAAATGGACAACGTGGAAGAAATGGACAAATTCTTAGAAAAGTACAACTGTCCAAAACTGAACCAGGAAGAAATAGAAATCTTAATAGACCCATCACAAGCACGGAAATTGAAACTGTAATCAGTAATCTTCCAGCAAACAGAAGCCCAGGTCCAGACAGCTTCACAGCTGAATTCTACCAAAAATTTAGAGAAGAGCTAACACCTATCCTACTCAAACTATTTCAGAAAATTGCAGAGGAAGGTAAACTTCCAAACTCATTCTATGAGGCCACCATCACCCTAATACCAAAACCTGACAAAGATGCCGCCAGAAAACTACAGCCCAATATCACTGATGAACATAGATGCAAAAATCCTTAACAAAATTCTAGCCTGTGGATTCTTTATCAACTGAGCTATCAGGGAGGCATTAATTAAACCTATTTTCCAGTCAGGAATGAGACACCAAAGTAGAGTGCAAACATGTGGGCCAGGTGGAAAGGAGAAGGTGGATGAATGGAGAGCAGCACTAACATACACTGCTGTGTGTTTAACAGGCAGCTAGTGGGAAGCAACTGTATCCCACAGGGAGCTCAGCTCAGGCTCTGTGATGACCTAGTGGGGATTCAGAGGGTGGCAGGCAGGCCCAAGAAGGAGCAGATATATGCATAGATATAGCTAATTCACGTGGTTATACAGCAGAAACTAACAACACTGTAAAGCAATTATATTCCAATAATAATAAAATTTAAAAAGTCAACGTCCCAATCTACTCAATTTCCATGCTGTTAGTTCAGTTCAGTTCAGTTGCTCGGTCATGTCTGACTCTTTGTCACCCCATGGAATGCAGCATGTCAGGCCTCCCTGTCTATCACCAACTCCTGGAGCTTACTCAAACTCATGTCCATTGAGTCAGTGACACCATCCAACCATCTCATCCTCTGTTGTCCCCTTCTCCTCCCACCTTTAATCTTTCCCAGCATCAGGGTCTTTGCAAATGAGTCAGCTCTTTGCATCAGGTGCCAAAGTATTGGAGTTTCAGCTTTAGCATCAGTCCTTCCAATGAATATTCAGGACTGATTTCTTTAGGATAGATTGGTTGGATTTCCCTTCAGTCCAAGGGACCCTCAAGAGTCTTCTCCAACACCACAGTTCAAAAGCATCAATTCTTTGGCACTCAGCTTTCTTTATAGTCCAACTCTCACATCCATACATGACTACTGGAAAAACCATAGCTTTGACTAGATGGACCTTTGGTCAGCAAAGTAATGTCTCTGCTTTTTTAAGATGCTATCTGAGTTGGTCATCGCTTTTCTTCCAAGGAGCAAGTGTATTTTAATTTTATGGCTGCAGTCACCATCTGCAGTGACTTTGGAGACCAAGAAAATTAAGTCTGTCACTGTTTCCCCATCTATTTGCCATGAAGTGATGGGACCAGATGCCATGATCTTCATTTTCTGAATGTTGAGCTTTAAGCCAACTTTTTCACTCTCCTCTTTCATTTTCATCAAGAGGCTTTTAGCTCCTCTTCACTTTCTGCCATAAAGGGTGGTACCATCTGCATATCTGAGATTACTGATATTTCTCCCAGCAATGTTGATTCCAGCTTGTGCTTCATCCAGCCCAGCGTTTCTCATGATGTGCTCTGCATATAAGTTAAATAAGCAGGGTGACAATATACAGTCTTGATGTATTCCTTTCCTGATTTGTAACCAGTTTGTTGCTCCATGTCCAGTTCTAACTATTGCTTCTTAACCTGCACACAGATTTCTCAGGAAGCAGGTCAGGTGGTCTGGTATTCCCAACTCTTGAAGAATTTTCCACAGTTTATTGTGACACACACAGTCAGTCTTTGGCATTGTCAATAAAGCAGGAGTAGATGTTTTTCTGGAACTCTCTTGCTTTTTTGATGATCCAGTGGATGTTGGCAATTTGATCTTTGGCTCCTCTACCTTTTCTAAATCCAGCTTGAACATCTGGAAGTTCATGGTTCACATACTGTTGAAGCCTGGCTTGGAGAATTTTGAGCATTACTTTGCTAGTGTGTGAGATGCGTGCAATTGTGTGGTAGTGTGAGCATTCTTTGGCATTGCCTTTCTTTGGGATTGGAATGAGCCCCATGATCACTGTTGAGTTTTCCAGATTTGCTGGCATATTGACTGCAGCACTTTAACAGCATCATCTTTTAGGATTTGAAGTAGCTCAGCTGAAATTCCATCACCGCACTAGCTTTGTTCATAGTGATGCTTCCTAAGGCCCACTTGTCTTCGCATTCCAGGATGTCCAGGATGTCCCATGCTGTAAATATAGACAAATGACCAACTATATCATTATTATTAGCTCTTATTTTAAACATCCTAGTTATTTATGATATGATTTATAAGTTTAATCATTAAATATAAAAGCAAATTAATCTTGGATTAGTATCTTATTCCAAAAAATATGAAATGCTATAAAATTAATGATATTCAACTACAATGAAAATTTCAAACAAAGAAAAATTGTTTAACCTGTTTCAAATTTTCCATGGAGTCTGCTCTGGTGAAAGAATATCTATTTTTATAATAGGCACATACACAGAGGTATACAGATATGCACATAAAAATATCAATACAGACTATGGATGCACTGATTCACATCCTATTTAATAGATGCTTAGTCTGAAGAACATTTCTATAACAGAAGTATTCAGACTTCAGTGCTAACATAGAATTTAATAGGTTTTAATTCTAGCTTTGCTACAAAGCTAGAATTTAATTATATACATATATATATATATATATATATATATATATATATATATATATATAAACACTCAGTATTGTACAGGCTCTCACTTTATGATTTTGTAAAGAAGATCACATTTTTCTGTTTGGTTGTCTAGGCTATCTTTTGTCTTGCTACTTCTGTTCTATTTAAGCATGAGGCTCATCTAAGGTATGACCCCTTTAGAAATAAGAATACTCTGCAGTGGGCCTGCCCAAGCCTGTCATTTTTCTCTTTTCTCTCCTTAGAAGTGAGAACTGTCTTCTGTTTCTCAAAATTCAAGGAAAACCAGAATCTTTCCCACAAGCAATGTCCTAGATGGTCTTGTTTCCCAAGTGAAAAACAAACAAATCTGGGCCATTATTTCTTGTGTTCTAAAACTAAATTGAGAAGGGCAGCCTGACTTTAAGGTTTGCAGTTTGGAAAACTGAAGCATTCGAAAAGAAAGGACAGACTGCTTCCTCCAGCTTGTGCCCCTCCCGTGAGAGCTCAGGTTCCACGGGCCTTTGTTATCAACTTTCCGTGTCTATTTCTGAACTTTCTATGTTTTGTTTTATCTTAGGAACCAACTAGAAGAGATGGCAGCCAAGTCACTTGCAGGAGTAGGGGACTCTGAAAGAAGGATTTCCTCCTTGGTGAGTGAGTCTTCAGAAAGATTGGGATGGTGAAGGTGATGGGCTCAGGGGGAAATTAAGGCAGAAGGAGAGGAGGAGCAGGAGAGAGAGAGGAGGGGGGAAGGAGGGTGAAAAAAGGAATGAAGGGGAAGGAGAGGGAGCAGGGGAGGGGGAAGAAAGGAATGAGGTAGTGGTGGTTTGTTTGCTAAGCCCTGTCCAACTCTTGCAACCCCATGGGCTATAGCCCGCCAGTCCATGGAATTCTCCAGGCAAGACTCCTGAAGTGAGTTGCCATTCCCTTCTTCAGGGGATCTTCCTGACCCAGGGATCAAACCCAGGTCTCCTGCTTTGCAGGTGGATTCTTTGTGGACTGAGCCAGGAGGAAAGCCCCATAGCTTTTTTCCCCTTGATCCTTTTGCCACTACAGTCTATGTTGCATAGATACCCTTATAAATGGGCTATAATTTCTGTCAAAATAAACTCCTGTATCTAAGAACATTTCAAGACCGAAAGATCTGTGCATTTGAAATGTCAATATATACAGTGAGATTCCTTTCTGAAAGTGTAGCATTTTATTCTCCTAACAACAAGCATTAGTCTTTTTTTCTTCCTAACACAGGGTAGAACCTAAAACAGGCTGGGACTAAACTACCTGGGTTCAAATATCAGCTCCTGCGCTTACTCGATGTGTGCTTCCGTTAGGTTTTCTAAGCTCTGGGTCTGAACTCTCTCACCTGTAACCTGGGACACTAATATTATCTCATCCTGAGAATGTTATGAGGATTAATGCAGTAACATTGATGAAGGACCTACATTGTACCTGCATCGTCTGAGAGATCTGTGTTTGTTAAAGAAATTGTAAAACTGTAAATGTGAAATTTTGACGTCTAATTACCTTTCAAATATGTGCGCTCCTGTGCTCAGTTGATTCGGTCGTGTCGGACTCTTTGCGACCCCATGGATGGTAGCTCGAGGTTCCTCTGTCCATGGGGTTCTCCTGGCAAGGTTGCCATTTCCTCCTCCAGGGGAGCTTCCCGACCCAGGGATTGAACCCCCATGTCTTGCACTGCAGGTGATTCTTTACCGCTGAGCTACTGGGGAAGCCTATGTTTCCTTAATACCTAGGAGGTTGAGCCATTTCCTATTTTGATAGAACATCTCTCTCTATATATATTTTTCTTATTCTGTTCTTACCTCAGTTTATAGAAAGCAGCTGTTTTGGCTCCTATTCACAACAGATTGTATTTCATTCTTAATCTTTTGACAGTTGTATGCTACCTTTACATTCAGGTTTTACCAATTATGGCTTATCCTTTTTAAGCCCTATTAGTTCTTTCTTTCACATTATATCTGCATAGTTCATGAACAAATATCTGTGATAAATCCAATAAAAACAGAATGATTTAAGTGTAACAATTTGACCCTTCTCTTCAAATAATCAGAGGACTGTCTTCATTCTTTCTGATTAAGTACAAAGTCAGGATCTTAACCTGTTGTGTTCACTGAAGTATCCCCAGAGCATGGAAGAATGCCTGACCACATAGTCATCTTAAATGAATGTTTGCTGAATGCATCTTTAGATTGTTCTCTTTTTTTCCAAAGTCATTTTCAATGTAATAATAATAATAAAAAAAATCAACAAAGCAGAAACAAGTTCTAAACCAAACCATGCTTTGAGGCTGATTGGCTCAGATTATTTTTTTGATTATTCACATTATGTGTGCAAATCTACCAGTCTTTGAGGTCTGAATGCAGGCACTGGTCCTAGTCTAGCCTTGGCATAAAAATCCTTCCAACCCCCGAGGGCACCGCAGTCTCAGCTGCTGCTTTTGTTTGTTTCTCCATTTCTGTTTATTTTAATCACCTCGGCCTCTTCTGTATTTTGCTAGGAGAGGAATATAAAAAAGACAATGCAAAGGCCGTTGTGCAATGAAATGAGGGCAAAGATTACTTGGATTCAAGAAGATCGCTGAACAAAGAGCATCAGTATAAAAAGCTGAATTTGTATTCTGACACACATAGGTTAAAACGCTTTAAAATTTTTAAATTGCTTATGCTTTTTATGAAATGTTTATCTATTAAAGTTGGAAAGCAATAGAAATTGTCAGACTAAAAATATGGAGAAAAATCTGTAGAGGACAATATGCTTTGTTTTTTTTTTTTTAATTAGTTGATTTCTTTAACTTTATCAAAGTAATACAAGCCTGAGTAAAAATATAGAATTTATGATCATAATGTTAGTTGCTCAGTTGTGTCCTACTCTTTGCGACCCTGTGGACTGTAGCCCACCAGGCTCCTCTGTCCGTGTGATTTCCCAGGCAAGAATACTGGGGTGGGTTGCCATTTCCTTCTCCAGGGAACCTTCCTGACCCAGGGGTTGAACCTGCATCTCTTTTATCTCCTCAGTAGGTAGGCAGATTCTTTACCACTGAGACATAATCTCCTAATTACTTTCACATGTATTTTATTATTGCATGCATTTCTACTCTAAGCTGCTTGTTGGAAATGAACTGGATTTACAACTAGGCCTTCTGCTTTAAATAAATTGTGAAATTATTGAATGATCCCCAAACTAGACATATTCAAATACTTTAAAATTAATTTTTCAGGATGATAGATATTATTTCTAACAGATTTCAGTTCCTTAAGATGCCCTAGGAAGTCAAAGTACTTGTATTACAATGATAAACAATTTCCTACATTATATCACTAAGCATTCATTAATAAATCACATGTCTGACATGAAGTTTTTCCTCTCTGGTAAATCATTTATTTACTCAATTTGCTTTAGTGTCTGTGGTATCCTTTAGCATTTGTGTTTCTTTTGGCTGGCTCCCAGATTGGGTTGTTTCCTTCAGAACAGCGCTAGGGGAGAATAAACAGTCTTTGATCACAGACAGCTTCAAGGGAGGTAGAAAATAAGATTCGTTTTACCTGACTTTTCAAAATTCTGTCCTTAAAAACATAAATGATTGGAAATTGTTACATTATATTTTGGCCACCTCTGAACTGTGACCACTTACATGTTTAAATATTTGGCCAGCCTTGTCAATTTCATGCATGACCCTATTACAGTTAGTTCTTATATTGGGTGAATGACACTTGTGTCTCACTCGGAGGATTTTGTGTTAAAACTGAAAGGTGGAAATGGAAACGATTTTGTAACCACTCATTACATATTCTCTATTGAAATGATTTCCAATGTTCATAACACATTCAATAATCAAACTTAAACACATATAGCCTTATATAACTAGATTATGCAGATTAATTAAAAGTCATCATCCATTCACTTGTTTAATAACTAAAGTATGAAATAAATGCCTCCACATAGTTTCTGGAAATTTAAGGATAATTAACAAAATCACCACTCTTAAGAAAGTCGTGAAAGTGAGAAATAGAATTTAACAGTTTATAATGCAAATTGGCTATTAAATGATAATAGACATTCTATTTGTCCATCAATTCAATATTGCTTATATTATCAAAATAATAATATTATTGACATCTTTTTAAGCATGAGTGCTCTTTATATTTTTAATTATAATTTCAAGCTGTTATTTTTTAATCTATGTACTACACTGACTCTATTCATTGCTGCTGCTGCTAAGTCGCTTCAGTTGTGTCCAACTCTGTCCGACCCCTAGACGGCAGCCCACCAGGCTTCCCTGTCCCTGGGAATCTCCAGGCAAGAATACTGGAGTGGGTTGCCATTTCCTTCTCCAATGTATGCATGCATGCTAAGTTGCTTCAGTCATGTCTGATTCTGTGTGACCCCATGCACAGCAGACCACCAGGCTCCTCTTTCCACAGGATTCTCCAGGCAAGAATACTGGAGTGGGTTGCCATTTCCTTCTCCCTATTCACTGAAGTAGAGGTGAAATATTATTAATACAATTTAGTGTTAAGACATGTCCAATGCCATTTCTCTAACTATATAGTATGCCCCTGTTTTTCTGAACTTTTAAAATTCCTTGAATAAGAATTCTTCTCTCCTGAGGCAGTTCTTTTCTCTAGGAGAACACATTCTTTTTACATTAGGATATTTTTACCCTTCTCTGGTCCTTCAGTTACTCTTGTTAACTTCACCTGCTACTGTTGTCTTTTTTTGACACATTTAGGTTAAGTTTGATGCTTCTGCTGTAAAATTTTATATCATCCTATACGTCTGTGTTGAGTCTGGCAGGCTACAGTCCATAGGGGCACAAAGTTGGACACAGCTGAGTGACTAAGCACAGCACAGCACACACTACTGGGTTATGGTACTTATCATTCTGCATTATAACACCTTGTTGAATGTCTATCTTCCCAACCCCATTGTAAATTCTGTGATGATGAGGGTCACTGTCTGGTTGATCAATGAGGTCTTCATGTCTTACAATGGTGCTGGGAATGTAGCAAGCCTTGTATCAGTGATGAAATCAGATACATGGTTAAGCAGGTAAACTACATTATAATATTGTGAGTGCTTACTATGAGAAAATTAGTGCTGGGTGATTTATATGCCTTGGTCTTATTTAGTCTTCTGAAAGTCTCATTACTATGGTGCTGAGGAAGACTCTTGAGGGAAGTCTGATGTGCTGCAGTCCATGGAACCGCAAAGAGTCAGACATGACTGAGCAACTGAACAACAACAACAAGGGAATTAGACTTTAATCCTTTAACAGGTCTGGCAACTTGCTCAAAGGTCAGGTGGCACAGTTCAGTTCAGTTGCTCAGTTGTGTCCGACTCTTTGTGACCCCATGGACTGCAGCACACCAGGCTTCGCTGTCCATCACCAACTCCCAGTGTGTGCTCAAACTCGTGTCCATCTTGTCGGTGATGCAATCCAATCATCTCATCCTCTGTCGTCCCCTTCTCCCATCTTCAATCTTTCCTGTCACTGGGGTCTTTTTCAATGAGAGAGTTCCTCACATCAGGTGGCCAAAGTATGGAGATTCAGCTTCAGTATCAGTTCTTCCAGTGAATATTCAGGACTGATTTCCTTTAGGATGGACTGATTTGATCTTGCTGTCCAAGGGACTCTTAAGAGTCTTCTCCAACACCACAGCTCAAAAGCATCAATTCTTTGGTGCTCAGCTTTCTTTACAGTCCAACTCTCATATCCATACATGACTACTGGAAAAACCATAGCTTTGACTAGACAGACCTTTGTCGGCAAAGTAATGTCACTGCTTTTTAATATGCTGTCTAGGATGTTCATAGCTTTTCCTCCAAGGAGCATGCGTCTTTTAATTTCATGGCTGCGGTCACCATCTGCAGTGATTTTGGAGACCGAGAAAATAAAGTCTTTCACTATTTCTATTGTTTTCCTATTTATTTGCCATGAAGATATGGGACCAGATGACATGATCTTAGTTTTCTGAATGTTGAGTTTCAAGCCAACCTTTTCACTCTCCTCTTTCACTTCATCAAGAGGCTCTTTAGTTCTTCTTCACTTTCTGCCATAAGGGTGGTGTCATCTGCATATCTGAGGTTATTGATATTTCTCCCAGCAAACTTGATTCCAGTTTGTGCTTCATCCAGCTAGGCATTTTCCATGATGTATTCTGCATATAAGTTAAATAAGCAGGGTGACAATATACAGCCTTGACGTACTTCTTTCCCGATTTGGAACCAGTCTGTTGTTCCATGTCCAGTTCTAGCTGTTGCTTCTTGACCTGCATACAGATTTCTCAGGAGGCAGGTCAGGTGGTCTGGTATTCCCAACTCTTGAAGAATTTTCCACAGTTTATTGTGATCCACACAGTTACATGGCACAGCCAGAATCAAAACTCTGTAGGAGAAGGTGATGACAACCAACTCCAGTACTCTTGCCTGGAAAATCCCATGGACGGAGGAGCCTGGTGGGCTACAGTCCATGGGGTCACTAAGAGTCTGATACGACTGAGCGACTGCACTTTGATTTTTCACTTTCATGCATTGGACATTGGAGAAGGAAATGGCAACCCACTCCAGTGTTCTTGCCTGGAGAATCCCAGGGACAGAGGAGCCTTGTGGGCTGCTGTCTATGGGGTTGCACAGAGTTGGACACAACTGAAGTGACTTAGCAGCAGCAGCAGCAGTAGTCTGCCTCACAACTAAATCAACACATTTGTATGCAATGAATATGCTAACTTGTGCTACTTAGGAGAATAATTAGTATTAGGTTTTACATTTCATTTGACCTTTGTGGTTACCTAGTGTCAATAATTAATCATGTCCTTTTATGATTTTCCATAATGTTTTGGGGGCTTCCCAGGTGGCACTAATGTTAAAGAACCTGCCTGCCAATGCAGGAATGTTAAGAGACACAGGTTCAATCCCTCACAGTTCCTTGTCAGGCAAGTGTCACAGCAACAGTTGTATAACATGATTCCTCTAAAATCTCTTTGGTGTCTGGTTTCTACTCCTGTGCTCTCCTGAAATACCAACCAGCACTGAAAATGGCAGTTGCAGTCCCAGGTACCATCTGCCACATCTTTTGAGGAAAGGGTCTATTTTACCATATGCTTGGACTAAAAAATGGAAATCTTCAGAAGTCATTTTGAATGAAAGTTTCTAGTTTTGCATAAATAACATGATTCCCTGAGGAAGGAAGCTGGATGTTGTGATCACTGGGCATGTTTTTCTATAACTTAGCTCATCACAATATTCAGTTCAGTTCAGTCGCTCAGTCTTGTCCAGCTCTTTGCGACCCCATGAATCACAACATTCCAGGCCTCCCTGTCCATCACCAACTCCAGAGTTTACTCAAACTCATGTCCATCGAGTCTGTGATGCCTTCCAGCCATTTCATCCTCTGTCGTCCCCTTCTCCTCCTGCCCCCAATCCCTCCCAGCATCAGGGTCTTTCCCAATGAGTCAACTCTTCACATGAGGTGGCCAAAGTATTGGAGTTTCAACTTTAGCATCAGTCTTTCCAATGAACACATCATAATATTAACATTTCTTAAAAAGCAGAGATATCACTTTGCTGACAAAGGTCCACACAGTCAAAGCTAGGGTTTTTCCAGTAGTCATGTACAGATATGAGAGTTGGACCAAAAGAAGGCTGAGCGCCAAAGAGTTGATGCTTCTGAATTGAGGTGCTGGAGAAGACTCTTGAGAGTCTCTTGGACTGCAAGGAGATCCAACCAGTCAATCCTAAAGGAAATCAATCCTGAATATTCATTGGAAAGGAATGATGCTGAAGAGAAACACCATTACTTCAGCTGCCTGATGCAGAGAGTCAACTCATTCAAAAATCCCCTGATGCTGGGAAAGACTGAAGGCAGGAGGAGAAGGGTGCAACAGAGGTGATGGTCGGAAAGCATCACCAACTCAATGGACATGAGTTTTTCAGACTCCAGGAGATAGTGAAGGATGGGGAAGCCTGGCATGCTGCAGTCCCTGGGGTCGCAAAGAGTCAGACATGACTGAGCAACTGAGTAGCAAAATAAAAATGAATAAAACCGGTTTCACATTATAGTATGCCTGCAGTGATGCAGATCAATTTCAACTCTCCTTGTAGCATTTATAGAAGTAAACATTATAATCATGCCCTTAAGGATTTGTGTAAATCACTCATGAAAATCTTTTATTTCTAAACTATAATCAATTGTTTCTGATTCACAGATAAGTTATCAGCTTTAGGTTCCAGTTATTTCACTGGATGTCAGCTCATTCAGTAGCTTGTTCTCATTGTATGTGTCTAGGTCATTGTCTATTTGAACATATTTGACTCTTAGGCATTTTGGGCACGTGTGAAGTTTGATCTTGTGAGTTTGGACGAATAACTACCCAGTGACTCCCCTTAACTCTCTCAGAAGCAGAGAAAACAGCAATTTTCTTTAACGGTTTACTAGAGCCACAGAAATTATGTCCATATTTATACCCTCAGTTTTAAAAGATCTGAGCAAAGATTCCTTCCCCTTTTTTTCTCCCTCTTTCTCAACTTTTCTTACTTTTGTTTCTTCTTTTCATTGTTATTGAGGAAATTACATTAATATTCAGCAGTTAGGTCACTTGTACACTGATGCCACACTCTGAAATTTTCATTTATTTCAAAGAAGTATCTTAATAGACACATATTCATAGATGGAGGGTCTGAATCATTCAAAGGGAAAAAACGACATGACTAAGAGGTTCACAAATATTCACTGGATTCTGTGCAAAATAATATATCTTGTTTTAAATTACAAATCTTATTACACATACTAATTTTTGATTAAAAAGTCTGCCTATTTTTTAGGTTTGAAAACAAAATATTAATATGCCCCTGATTTTTAATTAATAACATCCCATCACTGTAACACAAAATGAGCTTATCCATGACCCAGGAACCTGTGGTTCCTCCGTGTCCCAGCAATACAGTTTATCTCCCCTTTGTTGGATGAAACATGTGCAATACAGTCATGATCGTTTGAGCACAATTCAACCAGTAAATTGCTTACGAATGGCAGACAGCAGCAGAAGCAAACTTTCTTTGTTAATCACAAGCTTTTCTTTTCTGTCCCTGTGCTGTGACAGCCTTGGAGTAACCACACAGCTCAGTGTAAATGTGGTGTCCCAAACCAGGGTGATTTTACTTAGAATGACCCTTTTTTTGTTGTTTCTTTTTTTTTTTTTTTTTCCAGTAGACCTATGGTTACATGGGCAATGCCTAAGTTATAGAACCATTCAAGTGAAAAGCTTACTGATTTAGAAAAAATCACTATAATTATGAGGAAAATTATACCACATGTTGATAAAACCTGGAATGTAGAATTAATTATTCTAAATCCCATAAAACATACTACTGCAAGGTGAGTGGAAAAATTGCATTTCTCCTCTGCTCTTAACTTCTACATTCAGATTTTCCTTCTGCCAGGAGAAGGAAAAAAAAAAGCAGGAAAATGATTTAACTAAAATTTCTCAAAACTTGTATTTACTCATGGAGCCTGAGATGTTTTCAGAGGGAATAATGGAAAATGTCTTCACTAAAACCCAGCTCTATACATTCAGCCACATTCTCTGGGACCAAAGAACAAATATCTGATCAAATTACCCCCAAATCCCTCTTCTATCTCTACCCAAGTTAATATCAAAACCCTACTAATATATCTAAACAAGACTAAATTAGGTCAGAAAAATGCAAATTTGAAATGTGAGGTTGAAACTATGTCAATCTCTCTTTAATTTCTTCCAGTTAGGTGTTGTATCATTTTAATTTTATTTTTAATTGTGTGTATTCTTTTGGCTATTTTTCTAGGGCATTTCTCAAGCCTTTTAGCAAATTAGCATCAATTTGAGGGCTTTGTGGTCTTGCCATGGAGTGTTAGTGGTAAAAAAAACTCGCCAGCCAATGCAGGAGATGCAAGTTCAATCCCTGGGTTGGAAAGATGGAACCCATTCCAGTATTCTTACCTGGAGAATTCCATGGACAGGGGAGCCTCTGAGGCTACAGTCCATGGGGTCTCAAAGAGTTGCACATGACTGAAGCAACTTAGCACAATGAGGGCTGTAAAAAAAACACTGGTTCCTCAGCCTGACATCCAAAGACTGATTTAACTGAGTGGAGATAGGTTCAAAGCTCCTGAGGAGATGCTAATGCCTTGTCAAGGCCAAGAACCACTAAGCGCCTTTGTCTTTGCCTATTATTGTCCATGGTTCATAGCGGAGTCATTGATGGATTCTTACTGGAAACCCTTCACTGGAGAGATGCCTGGTCCCTCGCTGGGTGTGGCCACCCCTCCTGTCGTCTTTCCTTCTTGCTCCTCTCATTCCTCCCCTGCTTCCTTCCTTTCTACCCTCATCCTTTTCTTTTTTCTTTCTTAAATGTTATTGACAGAAGTAAGTAATCTTCAGCGGGTAAGTCACTGGATACCAATGCCACTCTGCCATTTTAATTTCATTTAAGAAGTATCTATAATACATCCCTATCACAGAGATAGGGTGTGGATCATTCAAGGAAAAGAAAAGAAAAAGCCACAAGTAAGAAGTTTAGAAAATATTGCCTTGAGATGTTGAGGCCTTATTTCTAATTTCTTTTAGAAATAGCAGGCTCCACTTTCCACTTTCTCTCTTGTCACACAGTTGTGTGGCTTATATACTAAAATTAGATTTTCATCTCTATTCTCCACCTTCTCTGGAATATTAGGAGGAAAATCACACAGCTATTGGTTTATGTGGAATATGGAGTTACAAAACAATTAAGCTTCCTACAGAAGTTGTTTTTCTAAAGAATGGCTTCTCTTCCTGAATTTCTTTAATGTTTTAATCATGAAATATTTCATCTATTCAAAAGAGTATTTATTTTATTTAATTTTTTTTTTACTTTACAATACTGTATTGGTTTTGTCGTACATCAACAGTACTTATTGATGTTTATTTTTAAAATACTTTAAAATAAATGTTGTATAGCCAACAGTCAGATTAATCAATAAAACATAGCCAATGATTTTATTTTATTGACATTTCTTCCATTAGTAGAGAGGCTGAGCATGGAGTTCTATAATCACTGGCCCTTTATGCATCCTTTTCTTGGAAATACCTGATGAAATACTTTTGGCTCTAGGTTTTAGTTGATATCCAAAGTTGCCTTCAACTCCTGAACTAAATATTCCCATATCATTTCTTTAAAATTTGAGCTTATGATTAAATCATAAATATGTGACCTTGAAAGAGGTATTCATCATGAGTATTTTAGCTCATGTAGGATTTTCAAAATGATTAACATTCTAAGAGTAAGGTGGGACACATATCAATTTACTGAGATGGAAGTATGCATTTTGTGTATGTCATAATTTTACACAAGATTCAACTTTGTCCCATTATTCAAACTAAGAATTACATTGATTGCAAGTGAAAATAGCCAAACTTCTTGGTATCTGTGTATGTTTTGTGAGCATGCTGGTAATATTTTTAAAGCTTTGTTCTTTCAAGACATTCATCATTCAGCCCATATCCCCACATGTCAAACACTAAGGTAGACATTAGAAAGGAGAAAAAAAGATGTCAACATCCTCTAGACAAAGCTTAAAACCCTAGAGAAATTCAGATGGAAAACAAATTTAAAAGAATAAAGAGTGTAAGTACTTTCTGTATAAAACCTGAAAAATAATCTGACTATATCTAAATATAGTGATTCTTGTTATCCACTATTCTTCTATTCTATGAAGTCATCTTAAACACTGAATTAGTGAATATTGAACCTTTGCTCCTCAAGGAGAAAGAATCAGGTTTCCTTCGTCCTCCGGTCACAATATTTTTTGACAACAAATCAATTCAATACATAACCTTGCTTTATGTGTGCTTCTGTTTAAAGACACCTTATTTAGTACTTTTTGTTGATTCATGAACACTGAATTCTCAGACAGCAGAACGGTAACTCATGCCCAGAGGGAGTTTAACTAATCCAAATCCAAGTGTTTTCTCCCTAAGGTTCATCGTATTTTTCTTGTGGTTAGGAATCCCACACAGCACTTCATCAGGACACTCATGGGCCATTTAAAATCATGAAATCCCTAACAGAAACCACAAAAATGGGTGGAAAAAAAACCAAACACTGGCACAAAAGACACCAAGAAAAGGACATGTACAGTATGAGCTGAAACGTGAAGTGGGAAAGATCACATGGGACTACTCAAATCTTTTACCCCTCTGCACATGTCTGCAAATGGTCTGAAAAGGGGCACATACATTGTTTGAGGCTAAAATGCATTTTGTCAACAGGCAGATTGGTAAATAATCACTGAATCCATGAAGAATGACAATAACTGTATTTTCATAGGTTTGAAGCACAAATGTGTCTTTATATAAAAGTTTAACTGACCACAAGCTGCTTCCTAACTATTGGCCTGCATGGGTGTGCCAAAAATCTAGAAGTAGCAAAATTAATAACACCAGAGCAGTAAAACTGGGTTTGTTTTACTGGGCATAAAAGAATCATTTAATGAATTGAGAGCACTGGAACCCAACCTGCTATGAAGTTCAGAGGCAGAATGTCATGAAAGTGAAAGTTGCTCAGTTATGTCCGCCTCTGTGATCCCATGGACTAGCCCATGGTATTCTCCAGGCCAGAATACTGGAGTGGGTAGCCTTTCCCTTCTCCAGAGGATCTTCCCAACCCAGGAACTGAACCCAGGTTTCCCACATTTCAGGCAGATTATTTACCAGCTGAGCCACAAGGGAAGCCCACAAGGGAAGAATGTTGCAAGATGAATTATAAAGTGAAAATAAAGAGGCTGTTTAATATCTACCATGATTGGTTATTCCAATGGGGGCTTTCAGCTGGAAGGGGATTGGTTAAAAGTGGTTATTTTATACCATTTTATGCAAATGACTTACATTTCTTTTCTGATGATCAGAGGCATTTAAGAAATAATGTTAAGTTAATAAGTTAATGTTAAGTTAATAATGTTAATAAGTTCATAAATCAAGCTAGATTGAATTTTGCTTACATACCTTGAATGGTTTTGTCTGCTCAGGGAATTCTCAAGTATGGTCTCCATTTTGTATTTTACTTTAAGAGGGGAGACAATGTGAAAAAAATCATATAACCAATGTGACAACTATTGATGGGAGAATGTTGTAATGGATAGCATTCTCTCTTTTTTTTCCCCTATTTTCATGTTAATAATGTTAACTACTATTTATTGAGCTACCCTATACTTTGGTCGCATAAAAGAATATTTATAGAAAATATTTTTGAGTTAATTTGTTCAGGGTACACAACTAGCAAGTTCAAGGATGGGCATTCAAATCCAGACCTCTCTAAGTGAGAAGACATATTTTTTTTTTTTCCCCAAACATGAACCCGCCTCCCACCTCCCTCCCCACAACATCCCTCTGGGTCATCCCTGTGCACCAGCCCCAAGTGTATTCTGCATCAGACATAGACTGGTGATTCGATTCTTACATGATAGTATACATGTCTCAATGCCATTCTCCCAAATCATCCCACCCTCTCCCTCTCCCTCTGAGTCCAAAAGTCCGCTATACACATCTGTGTCTTTTTTGCTGTCTTGCCTACAGGGTCATTCTCTTATTGTTGTTTTGTGGGGTGGAATTATCACTATCGGCCTTGAATTTCAGAGTCTGTTAGTCAAATGTCCAGACAGATGCATTTTCTGTGTGTTTTCTTTGGCTTTCCAAATATTCTTCAAAGAACTAATTGACTTTATTTTTTATCTTCTGTTATCTTAATCATTCATACTATTATCCTACTGTGGAATTGCAGTCACAGTATTCCCACTTTAAAATAGCACTTTTGAATCCACAGCTTTCGTATGCATTTCTAACTTCTTCCTGACAGAGTGGTCATGGCACAGAATTCACTTACAATACATTGAAAATTTGAGAAATAGATAAATATTTTGATCATCAAATGGCCCAAACTTGAGTCGATATTTTCCTATCATCACTCGAGAGCTGAGTCAAACTGAAACAGAATAAGGAAGTGATCATTTCTAGAAACCATGGCATTGTTATTCAGTTTGAAGTTTTCGAAGCTTTCAAAGACTTGTACTCAAATGACAAAAAAGGAAACATACCACTCAATTATGGGTACAGTTTTTTTTTTCTTTTTGTCAGTATAAGAAGTGAATTGAGATCAAGCAGAAAAGTTAATTTCAAAATATGTATATGTATTTTATTTTTGTTTTATTTGGAGATATGTGTGTACTTAGATGTTGTTACAGACCTTATAAATTTTACATTCTGTTCTGAGGAAGAAAATGTACTGATTAGCACAGGATATGTGTTTGTTTTTAATTGCATAGTTATTTCTCCCCATCTTTCAGGTCATCAATATGTAAATAAAGACTATAGTACTTACTATGTGATGCTGGCAATTTTTCCTAGTAGTCTACAACTGAACCAATTTGTTATCTTCCACAATTATTTCTTATTAGCTATGACTACAGATTATATGCAAGCACAGCAGTATTTCATATTATACATTATTTCAGAGATGGTGTTCAATAATTAAAAAAATAGTATTTGCTAATTATCAAGCTATCAGGGAGCATTACATACCTTGAGGAATTTAAAATCTTGTAAGCCCAGCTGTAAGATCAGCTGTCAGGCATTCTGCCACAGAAATGAAAACTGAGATATTTCAACCTTACTATGAAATAGTGGGGTTGGCTCTAGGGAGCAAAGGGTTTTTGTTTGTACAGGAAAATTGCTTGGTAGTGACAGAGATTCATTAAACCTTTCATGAAATTTTGTATGATTTCCCAAGAGATGTCTCCGGGGGTCAGAGAACAATGGGGAACACAAACATAGCCCTTCTATTCTGGCTGGAAAGGAACAAAATTAATATAGGGGGATTTGAGCAGTGTCCATTCCACTCATGGAAACAAGTGCTTGTATTAGGAGTTGTTTGTCAGTGAGACCCTTTCATCTCCACCCACTTCTATTGCCCAGTTTCACAGGTGTCACTCTGACATAGAAACTGATGGGGTCAATCATAACATTAACATGGTCTTTGGGTTCTTCTCATAACACCAACATGTGTCTGATTAATGGAAGAAATCAGCAGTGTTGTGAGCACCTTCCTCAATGCCAGGCACCAGGTAATAGTCAAATGATATTTGGTAAAATTTAAATAACCTTTAATGTATGCTTTTTGTAAGCATAGAGCTTCCCTCGTGGCTAAGAGGTAAAAAATCTGCTTGCCAATGCGGGAGATGTATGTTCGGCCCCTGGATTGGGAAGATCCCTTGGAAAAGGAAATGGCAACCCACTCCAGTATTCTTCCCTGGGAAATACTATGGACAGAGGAGCCTGGCAGGCTACTGTCCATGGGGTTGCAAAAGAGCTGGACACGACTGAGTGACTAAGCACCAACAATGAGTTAACACAGATTGTAATTTGATAGTTGTTTGAAGAAGAGAGGTGTAACATATAAAAACTATTAGCAAGGAGAGTCATGTCTAACGGTGAAAGGAAAACATAACAGAGCTTCCATGGAAAGGGAATTTGAAGAGACTCAGAGCAATTAAAAGTAAATTCTTTCACTCAGAAATGCCATTTCTAAGAATTTATTTTTTGAATGTTTGTTGAAGTGTTCTTTAAAATATTAATGATTAGGAGTGTTATAAATATCTAAATCTCATAAAAACTACTTAAGTGAATTATGTTGCTTTGATAAAATGCCATGCAGCTGCTAAAAATTCTCAGCTTCATGCATATTCTCTCATAGAATTTCTAAAATATACTGATAACTAAACGAGTGAGACACAGATAATTATGTACACTTTGCTATCAGTGTCAGTGCTAGTCACTCAGTTGTTTGCTATAATTTGTGAAAAATAACAGAAGTGTGTGTGTCCATGTATTTATACATATTCATACAAATACATTTACATGTGTGTACACAGTCAATACTCAAGATATCCAAGGTCTTTGGAGAGATAACTGAATGGTTAAATGTCTGTGGAAGGAGGTGAGAAGGAGATTTCCTATCTAATTTTGTGCCACTAGAATGTAATATTTTATCTAAATAATTAAAATTTATTTTAAAATTATTGCAAGAGCAAAACTACAAATTAAACAGTGAAGGAAAGAGTTTTAATGTACTTTCGTTGTACCAATTTTGTTGTTAAATGTATAGACATCACTTTAGTGTTCACAACTTTTTCTGTTTGAAGCTTTCAGAAACATCAGGACTTTGTACCATTAATTTGGAAAACTCAAATCCAGGAAGTTCGTTGTTGGAAACAATGGAGGTAACTCAGTGGGTGAGATGTCCCTATAAATATATTTAAACACAACAAGCAAATAACTGAACATTTTGAATTGTTTAAGTAATGTTTGTCTGAATTTTAGCAGCTCATGATTCACAATCCTTTTAAAGGATCTGTTTGTCTCAGTAAGTCTGTTTAAAAATTTCCCTTAAATTACTATACACAACCAGTAATTTGTGATTTTTTTTTTTTAAACTGACTCCCCTGAGTCATACTGTCAGGAACTTCATGGTCACTTCAGTGGGGAAATTTCAAGTAAAATCACTTGAGTACTGAAAAACCTTACTCTGTGTTATAGAACAATAAAAAGCATGTTTATTGAGAGTAGAAGACAATTTAGATTATTTTTTTTGACAATTTAGATTATTAATGAAGTTAATGCCATACAAAAAAAGAGAAGGGGAGAAAAAGAAAACAATTCTCTATAAAAATTCAATTCAGTTCAGTCACTCAGTCATGTACAACTCTTTGCAACCCCATGAACCACAGCACACCAGGCATCGCTGTCCATCAACAACTCCCGGAGTACACCAAAATCCATGTCCATTGAGTTGATGATGCCATCCAACCATCTCATCCTCTGTTTTCCCCTTCTCCTCCTGCCCTCAATCTTTCCCAGCATCAGAGGCTTTTCCAATGAGTCAGCTCTTCACATGAGTTGGCCAAAGTATTGGAGTTTCAGCCTCAACATCAGTCCTTCCAATGAACATCCAGGACTGATCTCCTTTGGATGGACTGGTTGTATCTCCTTGCAACCCAAGGGACTCTCAAGAGTCTTCTCCAACACCACAGTTCAGAAGCATCAATTCTTCAGCACTCACCTTTCTTTATAGTCCAACTCTTACATCCACACATGACCACTGGAAAAACCATAGCCTTGACTAGACGGACCTTTGTTGGCAAAGTAATGCCTCTGCTTTTTAATATGCCATCTAGGTTGGTCATAACTTTCCTTCCAAGGAGTAAATGTCTTTTAATTTCATTGCTGCAATTGCCATCTGCAGTGATTTTGGAGCCCAGAAAAACATAGTCAGCCACTGTTGCCACTGTTTCCCCATCTATTTCCCATGAAGTGATGGGACAGGATGCCATGATCTTAGTTTTCTGAATGTTGAAGCTTTAAGCTAACTTTTTGACTCTGCTCTTTCACTTTCATCAAGAGACTCTTTAGTTCTTCTTCACTTTCTGCCATAAGGGTGGTGTCATCTGCATATCTGAGGTTATTGATATATCTCCTGACAATCTTGATTCCAGCTTGTGCTTCTTCCAGCCCAGGGTTTCTCATGATGTACTCTGCATAGAAGTTAAATATGCAGGGTGACAATATACAGCCTTGATGTATCCTTTTCCTATTTGGAACCAGTCTGTTGTTCCATGTCCAGTTCTAACTGTTGCTTCCTGACCTGCATACAGGTTTCTCAAGAGGCTGGTCAAGTGGTCTGGTATTCCCATCTCTTGAAGGATTTTCCACAGTTTGTTGTGATTCACACAGTCTAAGGCTTTGGCATAGTCAATAAAGCAGAAATAGATGTTTTTCTGGAACTCTCTTGCTTTTTCCATGATCCAGCTGATGTTGGCAATTTGATCTCTGGTTCCTCTGCCTTTTCTAAAACCAGCTTGATAATCTGGAATTTCATGTTTCATGTACTTGTTGAGGCCTGGCTTGGAGAATTTTAAGCATTACTTTACTAGCATGTGAGATGAGTGCAATTGTGTGGTAGTTTGAACATTCTTTGGCATTGCCTTTCTTTGGGATTGGAATGAAAACTGACCTTTTCCAGTCCTTTGGCCACTGCTGCGTTTTCTAAATTTGCTGGCATATTGAGTGTAGCACTTTCACAGCATCATCTTTCAGGATTTGAAATAGCTCAACTGGAATTCCATCATGTAGACTAACTTTGTAGTGATGCTTCCTAAGGCCTACTTGACTTCACATTCCAGGATGTCTGGCTCTAGGTGAGCACACTATTGTGATTATCTGGGTTGTGAAGATCTTTTTTGTACAGTTCTTCTGTGTATTCGTGCTACCTCTTCTTAATATCTTCTGCTTCTGTTGGTCCATACAATTTCTGTCCTTTATCGAGCTCATCTTTCCATGAAATGTTCCCTTGGTATCTCTAATTTTCTTGAAGAGATCTCTAGTCTTTCCCATTCTATTGTTTTCTTCTGTTTGTTTTCATTGATCACTGAGGAAGGCTTTCTTATCTCTCCTTGCTCTTCTTTGAAACTCTGCATTCAAATGGGTATATCTTTCCTTTTCTCCTTTAAAATATAATTTAAAATATATAAATAATTTCAGCTCTATAGAAGTAATTTCAGCTATTTAATGCAGAATTAAAGATAGATGAGAGAAATCATCACAGGGCCACCAATACAAAAACTGATTCTGGTGAAAACCATCAACAGATAGTAAAAGACAGGAAGAGAGATGGTTGAAAAAGTTATTCAAGTGGGACCCAATTACCTACAAGGTTTTAGTCATTAACAACAAAGGGAAACATTTACCTGTACTTGGGGAGAGCCTGTGATCACCCTGGTAACCAAGTGAGCAACCTTGGCACGGCCAACATCTTCCAGATGATAGACTTCTTTATGTACTACTTAAAAAGAGCAAACAATTACCCAGTATTGTTGAGGAATCCTTGTTGATCTGAAACCCAATCCTGAGAGACATAAACACACCTAGAACACTGGAATAAAATTAACAATTTAGAATAACCTTGCCTTTCAAAATATATTGTCAGGGAAAACATTGGGTGAATTTTGTAGATTAAGACTCTCTAAAGGGCCAAACATAAAAACCAGATTCAGCGTACAAACCTTGATTATGTCTTAGATCAAGTCAACATTCCATTCAGTTCAGTCACTCAGTCATGTCTGACTCTTGTGACCCCATGGACTGCCACACACCCGGCTTCCCTGCCCTTCATAGACTCAAACTCATGTGAATCAAGTTGGTGATGCCATCCAACCATCTTATCCTCTGTCATCCCCTTCTCCTCCTGCTTTAATCTTTCCCAGCATCAGGGTATTTTCCAATGAGTCAGTTATTCGCATCAGGTGGCCAAAGTACTGGTGTTTCAGCTTTAGTATCAGTTCTTCCAATGAATATTCAGGACTGATTTCCTTTAAGATGGACTAGTTGGATCTCCTTGCAGTCCAAGGGACTCACAAGAGTCTTCTCCAACACCCTAGTTCAAAAGCATCAATTCTTTGGCACTCAGCTTTCTCATATTTCTTTACGGCTTTCTTAACCTCCAAAATCACTGTAGATGGTGACTACAGCCATGAAATTAAAAGACACTTGCTCCCTGGAAGAAAAGGTATGACCAAACTAGACAGCGTATTTAAAAGCAGAAAGTGAACTTGCTCAGTCATGTCCAACTCTTTGCATCCCCATGGATTGTAGCCTACCAGGCTCCTCAGTCCATGGAATTTTCCAGGCAAGAATATAGGAATGGATTGCCATTTCCTTCTGCAGGGGATCTTCCAGACCCAGGGATCAAACCCAGGGATCGAAACCTGGTCTCCTGCATTGAAGGCAGATACTTTACTATCTGAGCCACCAGGGGAGCTGCCTATTTAAAAAAAGAGAGAGAGAGAGAGAGAGAGCTTAAAAAGCAGAGACATTACTTTACCAACAAAAGTCCATCTAGTCAAAGCTATGGTTTTTCCCGTAGTCACGTATGTATGTGAGAGCTGGAATATAAAGTAAGCTCAGCACCGAAGAATCGATGCTTTTGAACTGTGGTGTTGAAGAAGACTCTTAAGAGTCCCTTGGACTGCAAGGAGATCCAACCAGTCCATCCTAAAGGAAATCAGTCCTAAATATTCATTAGAAGGACTGATGCAGAAGCTGAAACTCCAATACTTTGGCCACCTGATGTGAAGAACTGACTCACTGGAAAAGACCCTGATGTTGGGAAAGATTGAAGTTGGGAGGAGAAGGGGATGACAGAAGATGAGATGGTTGAATGGCATCATCAATGCAATGGACATGAGTTTGGGTAAACTCCAGGAGTTGCTGATCGACAGAGAAGCCTGGTGTGCTGCAGTCCATGGGGTGGCAAAGAGTCAGACACGACTGAGCGACTGCACTGAACTCGAATGGGCTAATCTTCTGTGCCTTAATCTATATTCCAGGATGGTGATCTCTAGAGACTGTGTCATTGAAATTCTTTGCTTTAAAATTTTTAGAAGCTGATTTGTATTATAATATGAGGCACATTTATTTCATCCTATCTGGACAGCAGAGTGTTGACTGTAATTATAATTGTGTTAGCTAAATTATGAACAGAGTACTGTGCTGAGCCCTGGGCTCAGTGTTCTGCCTGTGTGATACATTGTGCTTGCATGCTTAGTTGCTCAGTTGTGTCCAACTCTCTGCAACCCCAGGGACTGCAGCCCACCAAGGTCCTCTGCCCTGAGATCCTCCAGGCAAGAATACTGGAATGGGTTGCCCTGCCCTCCTCCAGGGAATCTTCTCAACCCAGTGATCAAACCCAAGTTTTCCACATTGCAGGCAGATTCTTTGCCTTCTGAACCACCAGGGAAGCCCGAATTCACTAATAGCAGATGTTTATATATGACAAGAGCTAAAGGTGTTCTGTGAGCTTTCCTGGTGGCTCAGTGGTAAAGAATCTACCTACCAGTGCAGGAGACACAGGTTCCTTCCTTGGGTTGCGAAGATCCCCTGGAGAAGGAAATGGCAACCCACTGCAGCATTCTTGCCTGGGGAATCCCACGGAGACAGGGGAGCCTGACAGGCTCCAGTCGATGGGGTCGCAGAAGAGTCGGACACAACTTAGAGACCAAAGAACATCAAAGGTGTTATGTAACTACACATTTTCTGGAGACTTTTTAAGCATTTGTTAAAAATGGATTAACTTCCATGATGAAACATAAAGCATCTGCATTTTGCTTTACATTAACATGAATGTAAGTACTGTGCTCAGTCTGGGTAAAATTATCTTATTAGTATTGAGATAATTTTAAGAGAAAAACATGTTACATGTCTTATTAGACATTCTGATATCTGTATTTGAAACAATCTACTGCACTAGTGATTGCCATGCAAATAGGTTTTGAGTCAGGTCAGGTCAGGTCAGGTCAGGTCAGTCGCTCAGTCGTGTCCGACTCTTTGCAACCCCATGAATCGCAGCACGCCAGGCCTCCCTGTCCATCACCAACTCCCGGAGTTTACTCAAACTCACATCCATCGAGTCGGTAATGCCATCCAGCCATCTCACTCTCTGTCGTCCCCTTCTCCTCCTGCCCCTAATCCCTCCCAACGTCAGAGTCTTTTCCAATGAGTCAACTCTTCGCATGGTGTGGCCAAAGTACTGGAGTTTCAGCGTTAGCATCATTTGTTCCAATGAACACCCAGGACTGATCCCCTTTAGAATGGACTGGTTGGATCTCCTTGCAGTCCAAAGGACTCTCAAGAGTCTCTTACTAGACATTCTGACATCTGTATTTGAAACAATCTACTGCAATAGTGATTGCCATGCAAATAGGTTTTGAGTGCTGCTGCTGCTGCTGCTAAGTCGCTTCAGTCGTGTCCAACTCTGTGCGACACCATAGAAGGCAGCCCACTAGGCTCTGCCGTCCCTGGGATTCTCCAGCCAAGAACACTGGAGTGGGTTGCCATTTCCTTCTCCAATGCATGAAAGTGAAAAGTGAAAGTGAAGTCGCTCAGTTGTGTCCAACCCTCAGCGACCCCATGGACTGCAGCCTACCAGACTCCTCCATCCATGGGATTTTCCAGGCAAGAGTACTGGAATGGAGTGTCATTGTAATGATACTCAAATACTCAATACTCAAACACTAGTTCCAACAGTTAACATATTTTAAAGACTTTACTGTAACAAAATAACACTCACCCTTGAGTTTATTTACTTCATGAAGTAAAACCATTTAAACCACTAATTAAGGAAAAGGTCAACACACACAGAGTAAATCATCTTCTGACACAGAAACATATTCTCAGTCCATCTGTTGTATTAAAACCTTTTGGGCCTTCAAACATTGTTCCAAAAGTTTCTTTTTAATCTAAGTGAAAAATTTTGTTAATTTCTAGAATGTGTTGCCAGGTTACATCTGGATATCAAATAACTCTCTAATTCCTAACAGCTGACATTTGTGAAGCTAATCATGCTTGGGAAAAATAAAATCACTAGATGTCTTATTTTGAAGCCCAGCAAAAGCAAACTTAGCCTGTTGACATCAAGAACAGATTATTTTGAATATCTTCTGCTTTGTATGACAAGCTTATTTTGGTAATGATCATAAAATGTCTTCACGTATTTCAAAGAGCCACAGGTGTTGCTTCAATTATCTCCACTTTTGCCCTATCAATTAATTAAATTCCACTAGAGCAATATTTTCCATGTTGACAAGGGCCTCTCACACGAAATTCTTATTGAATTCAGAATAATCAGAAGCTAGTGGCTGCTTTCACTGAGATAACTGCAAGTTTCTCCAAATTCCTGCAGGATAAGAAGTATGCCCTTTTTATTCAACAGTTTCTATATCTGCCTAGACTTCTGAACTTTGATTCTTTGGTTCCTTGGAGCTATTACATTGGTTTACATAGTTAAATGGCAACTAACTCCTTGATTCTTGAGGCAGCATCGCTTTTTCTATTTAGACTTGAGTTCTGCCCTTGAATCCTGACTGAATGACAGTCTGTTCTCAAATTCTCTTGGCTTTTATTCCTTGATCCACTAGTCTGTTTTGTTGTTTGAACTCCTTATGGTTTCCCATGAAGCCAGAGGGATTGAAGGGGAGGTACGTATTTGATGAAGAATAACTCATGCCTTGACAGTCATATTTTATTAAACTCTGGTTATCTGAGATACTGCACATACTGAAATAACAACCAAAATATTTACATTTGGATAGGAATGGGTTACTTTATCAAGGAACAAAAGGACTGGTTACCAGTCTTTGAGCTTTCCTAATGGCTCAGTGGTAAAGAATCTGCCTGAAATATAAGAGACACAGGTTTGATCCCTGGGTCAGGAAGGTCCCCTGAAGAAGAAAACGGCAACCCACTCCAGTATTCTGGCCTGCGAAATCCCATGGATAGAGAAGCCTGGTGGGCTACAGTCCATAGGGTGGCCAAGAGTCAGACATGACTTAGTGACAAAAACAACAGACAAATGCTAAAAGCAAAGTACTGGCAAAAGTTATACATTTGACATCTAATAGATTGTTCCATTAATGTTTATGTTTTGAGTCATTCATTTGTTTTAAAGACAGCAACTCAAAATTAAACTAGAAAAATAAATTTCAACTTTGAAAATATTCAAAGATTGTATATAATTTGTACAAAGTAGAAATCATTACACCTCACATTTCACACTCATTAAAATTTTAAACTCAAATGAAAAAATGTGGCAATACAGATTTGAGCTCTTAAAGACAACAAGTCCTGTTCTTATCTGGACTTGGTATCAATTCCTACCGCATTACACCTATGATACACCAAGGAACATAGGCACTTACAATGCTGCATCTTTGGAGAACAAGGAGAAAGATTTTAAATTAGTGATTTATTTCAAGATGAGAACTGGTTGACATGCCTAAATGAGGTTTCTCCCAATTGCCTCCTATAATACATGTTAAAAAAAAATGAAAGAAAGGAAATACCTTATAATATCAAACATTACATTAATAATAAGACATAGAATTTATAAAGACTTCACCCCAATTTTTTAGATGCTGGAGAAGACTCTTAAGAGTCTCTCATACAGCAAGGAGATCAAATCAGTCAATCCTAAAGGAAATCAACCCTGAATATTCATCAGAAGCATTGATGCTGAAGCTGAAGCTCTAGTACTTTGACCACTTGATACAAAGAGCCCACTTATTGGAAAGACCCTGATGCTGGGAAAGACTGAGGACAAGAGGAGAAGGGGGTGACAGAGAATGAGACGACTGGATGGCATCACTGACTCAATGAATATGAGTTTGAGCAAATTCCGGGAGATAGTGAAGGACGGGGAAGCTTGGCATGCTGCAGTCCATGGGTTTGCAAAGAGTTGGACATGACTTAGCAACTGAACAACAGCGTCCTAATTTTAAGGTAGGTGAATGTGAATGAGAATTTAGAATAAGATAACTTTAATATTCTTGATTTATTTAAAAGGAGAGTAAAGAGGAAAGGATATATTTCTATATATATATATGGAGAGGATATGTATATATATAATTATGACAGATTTGTGTTATATGGCAGAAACCAACACAATATTGTAAAATTATTTCCTCCAATTAAAAATAAATTTAAAAAAGTAGAGTAGAAATAATGAATCATTTTAGCCCTCAATAATTTAAGCATGCATAGCAAAATTTCAAGATTAAGTCCATTAAGAATCAAGGTAGAATTTATAAGTTACAAGCAATTGTTGGGAAACATAAAAAAGTATATAAAACATTATGAGGGAAAAATGAGACATTGAGGAACTAATGAAAATAAAGACAAAAGAAAAAATAATGACAAAAATACATAGAGGTATCATTGTATCAAAATACAGAGGGCTATCATCTCCATAAGAAGAGACTGACAAATTCACCATTATTGTAGATAATTTTTAAAATTGGCAAAAAGTACTTAAGGTTAAAGAATATTTAAACAACATGCAACTTGACTATATATTGCCAAGTTAGAGGATGTAAATTTTTCTCAAGCATCAAATGACAGAAATTGCATACCCAATAGGCCACAAATCTTAAGCTGTTTTTATAAAATAAGAGTCACACAAGAAGTTAGCTTCTTTGATTAGAGTGCAATTGGCCAGAAAACAATAACTGATATTTAAGGTTACACTTGAACTCCAAAAGAAAACCAAACTTCAGACTGTCTCACAAAATAAGTAAGAAATAACATTGAAGTTACAGGATGTTTTAAACTCTGCCCAAACCCAACTAGATGCCAGCCTGGAAAGAATTGTCCAGCCTAGATCCTGAATCCTTGCAAATTTTCTTCCTTAATTTTCTCAATATGAGACACTATTTAGATTCTGTCAAGTAGTGTTCTCTCTTACTGCAACAAATCTAATAAGCTCAGTTTTTCTTGATTAACGTGTTTTTGAAGGCTTCTGGGGACTCAGCATTTGACAGAAGGCATTTCCTCTGGAATTACATTAAGGCATCTTAATAGATGAGCATTAGCTAAGACCTGGATTTCTGTGTTTTCACTGAATTGGGCTGAATAAGCCGCTCGGCTAACATTTCTCTGCTTACTTACAAGATGAGGAGCTCAAACATTTCTTCCACAAGATAGCACTGAAAGGCAACAAAAACGCTACCAATCAAAACTTCAGTGATATAGTTCAAGAAGATACTGTGGAAATTTAGAGTTTTAGGTGTATAAGTTAAATAAATAATCACTCAAGTTTAAAAATTATTATGCAAACATCCAAATGAAGAAGTCAGTGAAAGTGAAGTCGTTCAGTCATGTCCGACTCTTTGCAACCCCCTGGACTGTAGCCTACCAGGCTCCTCCGTCCATGGGATTCTCCAGGCAAGAATACTGGAGTGGGTTGCCATTTCCTTCTCCAGAGGATCTTCCCAACCCAGGGATCAAACCCAGGTCTCCTGCATTGCAGGCAGATGCTTTAACCTCTGAGCCATCAGGGAAGAAGTCAGGGAAAGATGCAAAAAATACAGAATATGCTCATAGGAAATGAAGTAAATGACAAAAAAGAAATGCATTACAAATCAAGATATAATAGAGATGTTCAAGAGATGATCCTATGCAAGTAAAAATATCCTATAAGTAGACAGTTTTACTTTTTAGAAGGAAACATTAGTTGCTAACTCATGTGTGACTCTTTATGACCCCATGAATTTTAGTCTGTCAGGCTCCTCTGTCCATGGGATTCTCCAGGCAAGAGTACTGGAGTGGTTAGCCATTTCCTTCTCCAGGGGATCTTCCTGACCCAGGAATTGAACCCTGCTCTCCCGCAGCGCAGGCAGATTCTTTACTGTCTGAGACACCTGGGAGCTGAAGCCGGTGAGCCTGATATGACACTTTTAGATAAGTTTAATCATCCTTCAATGGCAGGCTTTCTAAGACATTTTTAAAATGCAAAATTAAATTTCTCATCTTAAAGAATGGGGTCAGTCTTTACTGGTGGAAATAAGAGAGGGCAGAAAGAATAGGTTTCTTCTTTTTACATTTTTTTTTCTCGTTTTGAACTGAAAGGAAACACAAAATTCACATTGGCAAAGCTTCTATGGTGCCTTGTTTATCGTTAGATCTTTTCCTGGTTTCAATAGATCTTTTTTCCTGATTCCATTAGATCTTTTTCCTGATTCCAAGTGCTAATTCTGTTAACAGAAAGAATGAAAATAAATTAATTATTTGATCCAAAGATAATTCATTTCAGGTTTAATTTTGTCACCCACAGACATGCATGTGGGAGGGGCATATTTATCTATCTATCATCATAATCATCTATTTTTGTTATTTAAATCTAAGGATGTACACACTACAGAAATGAATAACAAAAGAAGCTCTTCAATACCAGCTGCTCAGAGTTAACAATGACACAGATGTTTTCAACCTCAACTTCTCTTATTGGCAATCTACATTTACTATCACAGCATTTTAGTCTCATGAACAAACTCAGCTTTATTCTTCTCTGTGCTTTCCATTGACTGTTACAGGGACTAAAACTTTGAAGTCTCGGGATTTGAAACTGCCTGGATTTTCTGTCCGTCTGAACATTTTCTATAGCACCCAAATTTTATTCTCAGATTATGCAAACTAGAATTTTCCATGTAAATATTTGTGACTTCCTCCCCTAGTATCTAAATAACCTTCAATTCACATGTCAAATGTGGCAATATTCAGTATCCTTTCAGTGTGAAATAATATTTCACCTGGGCAAAAAAGCAAGAAAGAAGTTTGGTCTTATACATAGATGGACAAATACTATACAACCACCCTGAAATTACTTCTGCTCTTTAAAAAATACATGGATACACTTAAGAACGTCTTTGTAGCAAAATGCAGTCTTTGATTTTTGATATGCATTTCTTAGATTATGAATGGTTATTTTCTGGCAATTTCCAATTTTTTTCTATCTTCTGTGAAATAATTACTTGCATCCCTTACAAAATTTTTTACTTTGTACATTTAAAAAATATTTTTGTGAACTTTTTTGTAAAGTAAGGATATAAATGCTTTGTCTTACTTTTTTTAAAACCTCTCTCAGTGTCTTGTTTCATTTTGTTTTAGCTATTTTAACTTCTTTATATAAGATTTAATTGATATGGAGACAATTTTATCTTTTTATGGATTTCATGTCTTAGAAAAGTCATGGTCACTTCAGAACTAGAAATAAATTTATCTAAGTTACTTCTTGTATGTTGAAGATTTCCTTTTATTTAATTTTAGCTATTTGATGTGAACATTATTTTGCTGTGAGTCTTTATACTTATTTATGAACAAGGAGCCTCTTTCTTTCTTTTTCTGTAGCTAGACACACTGGTTATTGTATACCTTTCTTCACTGATCTGAAATTATCAAATTAGTCACACATGTCCGTGACAGATTTTATGTTTCAGTGGTAACCACACCAATATAATGGCACCCCACTCCAGTACTCTTGCCTGGAAAATCCCATGGACGGAGGAGCCTGGTAGGCTGTAGTCCATGGGGTAGCTAGGAGTCAGACACGACTGAGCGACTTCACTTTCACTTTTCACTTTCATGCATTGGAGAAGGAAATGGCAACCCACTTCAGTGTTCTTGCCTGGAGGATCCTAGGGATGGGGGAGCCTGGTGGGCTGCCATCTCTGGGGTTGCACAGAGTTGGACACAACTGAAGTGACTTAGCAGCAACACTGATATAATCCCACTCTCTAACATCTTCTTTCTACATGACAGTGACTCTCCTCCATTGAAAGATGGGTCTGTGTTTCCTCCCCTTCAAACTGGGAACACCTGTGTATCCAATGTGGCTGGTAGAATATGGCAGGAGTGACACTGAGTGGCTTCTGAAGTTCAGTCACAAAATACAATAGAGCTTCTTCCTGGGCTAATGTACCTTGGGAGTCATGAACTCCAAAGTCAGCCCAAGCATCCTACACCCATCAGTGGAGAAGATAAGCGGTGAAATCACAGGCAAAGACGGAGAAATGTGTGAGGGCACTCAGGCGTAACAGCACCCAGCAGTCTGAGTCTCCCCAGTCCGAGGCCAGACACTGAACAGGAACACCTTTAGGTGGCTCCAGCCACCAGGCTAGTCACATGCCCGGGATACCAGAAGGAGCAGAGAGAAGGCAGCTGCCCCTCGGAGCCCTGCCCCAATTGCAAATTTGTTGCTGGAACTTTTGAGGTGAACTGTCTTACAGCAATAAATAAATAGGATAATTCTCACTTAGCTCCCATTTTATCTATGCTTGCTATAATGCACTATTCTTTTATCCTTCCACACTTATCAGCTTTTAAAAGTTGTTGTTGTTTGGTCCTGTCCAGCTCTTGAGACTCCACTGACTGTAGCCCCAGCCAGCTCCTCTGTCCATGGGATTTCCTAGGCAAGGATACTGGAGTGGGTTACTGTTTCCTTCTCCAAGGATTTTCCCCACCCAGGGATTGAATCTGCATTGCAGGCAAATTCTGACTGCTGAGCCAACAAGGAAGCCCTTTTTAAAGTTCAGTTCAAAAAAAATGAATAAATAAAGTTCAGTTCAGTTCAGTATAGTCGCTCAGTTGTGTCCAACTCTTTGCGACCCCATGAATCACAGCATGCCAGGCCTCCCTGTCCATCACCAACTCCCGGAGTTCACTCAGATTCACGTCCATAGAGTCAGTGATACCATCCAACCATCTCATCCTCTGTCGTCCCCTTCTCCTCCTGCCCCCAGTCCCTCCCAGCATCAGAGTCTTTTCCAATGAGTCAACTCTTCTCATGAGGTGGTCAAAGTACTGGAGTTTCAGCTTTAGCATCATTCCTTCCAAAGAAATGCCAGGGCTGATCTCCTTCAGAATGGACTTGTTGGATCTCCTTGCAGTCCAAGGGACTCTCAAGAGTCTTCTCCAACACCACAGTTCAAAAGCATCAATTATTCAGCGCTCAGCGTTCTTCACAGTCCAACTCTCCCATCTCTACATGACTATTGGAAAAACCATAGCCTTGACTAGATGGACCTTAGTTGGCAATGTAATGTCTCTGCTTTAGAATATGCTATCTAGGTTGGTCATAACTTTTCTTCCAAAGAGTAAGAGTCTTTTAATTTCATGGCTGCAGTCACCATCTGCAGTGATTTTGGAGCCCCCCAAAATGAAGTCTGACACTGTTTCCACTGTTTCCCCATCAACTTCCCATGAAGTGATGGGACCAGATGCCATGATTTTCGTTTTCTGAATGTTGAGCTTTAAGCCAAATTTTTCACTCTCCACTTTCACTTTCATCAAGAGGCTTTTAGTTCCTCTTCACTTTCTGCCCTAAGGGTGGTGTCATCTGCATATCTGAGGTTATTTATATTTCTCCCGGCAATCTTGATTCCAGCTTGGGCTTCTTCCAGCCCAGCGTTTCTCATGATGTACTCTGCATAGAAGTTAAATAAGCAGGATGACAATATATAGCCTTGATGTATTCCTTTTCCTATTTGGAACCAGTCTGTTGTTCCATGTTCAGTTCTAACTGTTGCTTCCTGAGCTGCATACAGATTTCTCAAGAGGCAGGTCAGGTGGTCTGCTATTCCCATCTCTCTCAGATTCTTCCACAATTTATTGTGATCCACATGGTCAATAAAGCAGAAATAGATGTTTTTCTGGAACTCTCTTGCTTTTCCATGATCCAGCGGATGTTGGCAATTGGATCTCTGCTTCCTCTGCCTTTTCTAAAACCAGCTTGAACATCAGGAAGTTCACAGTTCACGTATTGGTGAAGCCTGGCTTGGAGAATTTTGAGCATTACTTTACTAGCATGTGAGATGAGTGCAATTGTGTGGTAGTTTGAGCATTCTTTGGCATTGCCTTTCTTTGGGATTGGAATGAAAACTGATCTTTCCCAGTCCTGTGGCCACTGCTGTATTTTCCAAATTTGCTAGCATATTGAGTGTAGCACTTTCACAGCATCATCTTTCAGGATTTGAAATAGCTCAACTGGAATTCCATCACCTCCAGCAGCTTTGTTCGTAGTGATGCTTTCTAAGGCCCACTTGACTTCACATTCCAGAATGTCTGGCTCTAGATGAGTGATCACACCATCATGATTATCTGGGTCATGAAGATCTTTTTCGTATAGTTCTTCTGTGTATTCTTGCCACCTCTTAATATCTTCTGCTTCTGTTAGGTCCATACCATTTCTGTCCTATATCGAGCCCATCTTTGCATGAAATGTTCCCTTGGTATCTCTAATTTTCTTGAAAATCTCTAGTCTTTCCTATCCTCTTCTTTTCCTCTATTTCTTTGCATTGATCACCAAAGAAGGCTTTCTTATCTCTTCTTGCTATTCTTTGGAACTCTGCATTCAGATGCTTATATTTTTCCTTTTCTCCTTTGCTTTTTGCTTCTCTTGTTTCCACAGCTCTTTGTAAGGCCTCCCCAGACAGCCATTTTGCTTTTTTGCATTTCTTTTCCATGGGGATGGTCTTGATCCCTGTCTCCTGTACAATGTCATGAACCTCAGTCCATAGTTCATCAGGCATTCTATCTATCAGATCTAGTCCCTTAAATCTATTTCTCACTTCCACTCTGTAATCATAAGGAATTTGATTTAGGTCATACCTGAATGGTCTAGTGGTTTTCCCTACTTTCTTCAATTTAAGTCTGAATTGGCAATAAGGAGCTCATGATCTGAGCCACAGTCAGCTTCTGGTCTTGTTTTTGTTGACTGTATAGAGCTTCTCCATCTTTGGCTGCCAAGAATATAATCATTCTGATTTTGGTGTTGACCATCTGTTGATGTCCATGTGTAGAGTCTTCTCTTGTGTTGTTGGAAGAGGGTGTTTGCTATGACCAGTGCATTTTCTTGGCAAAACTCTATTAGTCTTTGCCCTGCTTCATTCCGCATTCCAAGGCCAAATTTGCCTGTTACTCCAGGTGTTTGCTGACTTCTTACTTTTGCATTCTAGTCCCCTGTAATGAAAAGGACATCTTTTTTGGGTGTTGGTTCTAAAAGGTCTTGTAGGTCTTCATAGAACCGTTCAACTTCAGCTTCTTCAGCATTACTGGTTGGGCATAGACTTGGATTACTGTGATATTGAATGGTTTGCCTTGGAAATGAACAGAGATCATTCTGTCGTTTTTGAGATTGCATCCAAGTACTGCATTTCGGACTCTTTTGTTGACCATGATGACTACTCCATTTCTTCTGAGGGATTCCTGCTCGCAGTAGTAGATGTAATGGTCATCTGAGTTAAATTTTTAAAGTTACTCTACCTTTAAAAAAGAAAACATGGGAGAAAAAAATGTTTCTCTGTTACTGAAAATTTCTTGAACTTTTTCTGTCTCTTCTCATTTGTTCTTTCTTCCAGAAAAGCAAATTAATTTAATACCCTCAAGAAAAAAAAAAGGACAACAACAACAAAACAAACAAACCCTGTTTAGTTAAATTGTTATCCTATTAAATGTTAAACACAATTAGGAGATAATTGTTAGTTTCTTCAGCTCCAAGAGAAAGCTATGCTTTAAAATTTATTTACTTCTTTATTTTGATTCAAACAAAAGGTTTTAAAATTTTATTTGTGTAAGTTGTTTCGATATAGACTATTTCCTGGCAATAAGTGCTCAGTAAATTTAGCTAATGTGGTAGTTTTGTGGGTTTTTAATTTTTTCATTTTGTAAGACAATCTTTATTTTCAATGTGTTTTCTTTACTGTTGTAAGTGGGATTTTTAATTCAATTCTATTTTAAAGGTTGTTTCATTTTTAATATTGATTTTTGCATATTAATTTTATTACTAATTACCTCATTACATTCACTGTCCATTTTCAAGATTCTGGATGATGCTCCCTAGGGTTTTCAGTTCTTCAGTGAAGACATAAAAGCCAATAAGTTGCTCTTTTATTAAAAAAAAAAAAAAATTATCAGGACTTTCCTGATGGTCTAGTGGTTGAAACTCCATGCTTCCAATGCAAGGGACTCAGGTTCGATCTCTGGTTGGGTAACTAAGATCCCATATGCTGTGTGGTGTGGCCAAAAATTTTTTTTAAAGTATCTGTTCCTATCGCACAATAATATTTTCATTCTCATTACTACCTTAACCTCTTGGCAGTAATGCAAGGCAGGAAAATTATTTCATGCACCAGGACTCGCTGGAACCACAAGGATCTCAACCTTCACAATAACAGTGAGGCGGAGTGATGCTTTCAGTGGCTCTGAAATTCCAGGGAGGGACAGGAGGAGCCTGCCAAGATCCAGGATGCCCAGGACACAGGTGTGGCGGACTCCTGGGCCAACCCATCAGCTGCCCCCAGAACACTTCTTGGTCCATCGAAACAGCCACTCACAAAATCTGCCAAGCCTCCTGCAAGGTGGAATTAGATGGTGTAGACCTTCCATCACACCAGCACTCTGCTCCACCTCCTCGCTTGTGTGTGGCTTGTCATGCTGTTGTTGTTGTTGTTGTTTAGTCATGACTGACTCTTTGTGACCTCCTGGACTGTAGCCTGCCAGGCTCCTCCACCCATGACATTTCCCAGGCAAGAATACCAGAGTGGGTTGCCATTTCCTTCTCCAGGGGATCTTCCTAACCCAGGGATCGAACCCTGCTCTCTCACATTGCAGGCAGATTCTGAGCCATCAGGGGCCTGAAGCCAGAAAGCCTGATGTGACACTTTTAGATAAGTTTACTCATCCTTCAGTGACAGCCTTTCTGAGACATTTTTAAAATGCAAAACTGAATTTCTCTTCTTTAAGAATGGGGTCAGTCTTTACTGGTAGAAATAAGAGAGGGCAGAAAGAATAGGTTTCTTCTTTTTACATTTTTTTCTCTTTTTGAACTGAAAGGAAACACAAAATTCATATTGGCAAAGCTTCTGTGGTGCCTTGTTTATCACTAGTTCTTTTCCTGGTTTCATTAGATCTTTTTCCTGATTCCAAGTGCTAATTCTGTTAACAGAAAGAATGAAAAGAAATCGGTTATTTAGTCCAAAGATAGTTCATTTCAGGTTTAATTTTATCACCCACAGGCATGTGGGTGTGAGGGTCATATCTATCTAATGATTTCTGTGTATCTATCATCATAATCACAGAAAAGTCAGAAGTTAAGGTCTTCATCTGAATGTGATTCTGCTGTTTATTCTTTGATTTTCAGAGAGCTGCATTAACAATTCGAGCCTCTGATTCCTCATCTAGTAAATGGAATAATAATATTTACTATAGGGAGAAAGGGCATTTTGGCTCATTTTTTACTAATAGATGCTTCTATTACCCATCCTGGTTGTCTTACAATAGAACATAATTTAAAATTCTTACTTGATTATTTAGCACTGAAGACAATGTTTTGGAATAATTACCGGTGGTTGACATCATTTTGTCCTAAAAAGCCTAAATTCATCTTCCTTCTTTCTTCCTAGTTTCAGGGGTAGTCAGACCCAGGCAGAGTCAATGAGCTTGGGGAAGTCCAAATATGTGAACCCTTGACTATTACAGGTTCTCTGTAGCTGGATGGATCCATAGACTCTAGGTTCCACTTGGAATTTCTCTTTCTCTGTATCTCTCTCCCACACAATTACTCTTTCGCTGAATATAAGGGGTCAGGATCCCTGTTACTGATGGGGAGATGCATGTTTACAAAAATGTTTTACTCAAGCACAGTGATTGCTTGCTGTAATGGGAAGATCTAAGTCAACATTACCAATGTTCAGAGGTATTTGTCATTTCATAGAGTATCTGTGTAAATTTTGACACTCTCAGAAACCAGGTTAGCTCATATTTAATTCTATCAAATTACCAATATGTTTGTCTGCTTCATACAGACAATCTAGAGCAGAGATTTGAAAGTGCACAGAAAAATTAGATTTGGCTGCAACTTAGAAATGCTGTCACCCATGAAAAGTCATATTCTAATTATCACATTTATATTGTCTCTTTTTCCCCTGATTATGTCTAGTGGAAGTTTTATTTCATTCTAATGTTGCTTCTGTGTTTTGACAGTGTCAACCCTTTTTCTGTAACAAACAGTTGGACTTGATTTTTAACTGTTAAGATGAGGCTTAGATATGCACAAAAACTTTCTTTTGTCATCTTATATTATTAAAATATTTCCGTGGCCCAAGTCTATGTAAGTTACTCAGTTCTGAAAAATTCATGATGAGTTTCAAGTAAATCTCAAACTATATTTATATAAGATTCAAAGCATAAAATGACATAGAGTTGAATGTTTGATGACTTCCATTTTTATTCCCTATACCATAGCTTGCAAACATTTCCATACCCCATACTCTGTGACTAGTAACATAGATATATGTAAAGTAATTCAAGAGTTAAGAGCAATCCACTCAAGATATCTTTATTGTGCCATGTGCCACTGATTTTGAATGCAGACCTTAAAAACACAGGTGTTGGGCTGTCAGCAGTTATGCATTTTTGATTGATTACTGCATTACCATGCTATTGTATAAGAAATATCTCCAGACAGGCAATTGCTTTGTGAGATTGATCTAGACTCACAGGTGAATCTAGCTTCTAAAAGGATGGCCGGGTTGTAATTCTTCACATGCTGGAATTGTCATCCTCACAATTTCTTCAAGGATTATTGGCTACTCCAGAGTGGGCGGTTTCTGTCCTGAAAAGTATGTTGATGTTCAGTTACAGCCCCCTCCCATGTTAAAATAGAGCAGCCACATCCTTGAAAATTGCACATCGATCAATTTTCCTCCTCCCCCTAAAGCATTTAGTGCTTGTGATTCATCTGGAGTGCTGTTTACCTTCATCAGAAGCATGGGCTTCAGTTTGGAGGTTTCCTGAAGGTAACTGATGGATCGGGCAAAGCTTCCGTGTCCACCTGTCAGGGTTCAGCCCCCTGAACGCACAGACTTGCTTCCTGCTTGTTGAGTCACACTCGTGTCACTTGCAACCTGACTGACCACGAATACGCACTGAGGTCACACCTGCTGCCTCGCTGACTCCTCCCTGCCATTCTCTGAGTTCTCTACTCTTAAATACTCCCTCTCACTGTTATACCTCCCTCCATCCCTTCTTTAGGGTTTCCCTTGTGACTCAGATGGTAAAGAATCTGCCTTAAATGCAGGACACCCAGGTTTGATCCTTGGCTTGGGAAGATCCCCCAGAGAAGGCAAGGCTGCCCACTCCAATATTCTTGTCTGGAGAATCCCAGAGGAGCCTGGTGGGCTACAGTCCATGACAGGACTGAGTGACTAATATCCCTTCTTTAATGAGGATCCTTTCGCAAGTGTTTAGAAAATCCACATTGTGAGATAAATGTCTTACCCTTTTAAAGTCTAAACTGCTAGAGAAAGTCATCTGGCTATCCCTCTGACACGTAATTCTTAGCAGAACAGAAATCCAGATGGTTTTTACTCAAATTTCCTATCTCTTATCAGCTTTCTTAGTCTCTTTCTTCCAACCTCGCGTTCTCCACATCGTGCAAACATTCACTCTGTGAGGTACACTCTAGTTTAAAAATAATTTTTTTTTGATGTGGACCATTTTTAAAGTATGCATTGAATTTGTGATGGTGTTGTTCCTGTCTTATGTGTTGGCTGTTTTGACCCCAGGGCGTGTGTGATCTTAGCCCCTGACCAGGAATGGAGATCACACACCCTTGCCTTGGAGGGCAGAGTCTTAACCACTGACCACCAAGAAGGTCCCCGAACTGCTCTCTATTTAACACTTCAAAACACTTACAATTTTCAATTAATTTCATTTCATATTTTCCACATTATATTTAATTTCATAAATTCCAAATTTGCCTAGACTTTTGACACCCAAACTAGGATTATTTCAGCCATAGGTACATGATACTATGATAGGTTTGGTTATATTGTGATTTATAAAATCTGAACCTTTATAATGAGAATTTATTTCTTGCTCAAGCTTGAAATCCATAAACTTCATTCTTTCCTCTTTTATGTATACTCCTGGTTGATAAGATTCATATGATATATTCTAGGTGTAAAGTAATGTGTTTAAAATTGTGTGCATATGTATGTATATAATCTATAGATTCTAAGAGTTGGGGAATTAATAGGGAATCTTAGTTTGCTTTCCTTCTGAATCTAGAACATATTTTTGAAAGAATTATCTCAGCACTTGCTTTTTGAAACATTGTTAGGAAAGGTTTTGATTTCTTAGTGGAAAGGCTTTAATGTAAATAAGTTCAGTTATTTATATTGACCATGGTCAATGAGGCTGAGAAAAGTAAAGAAAATAAACATAGATGCCTTGCAAGCATATAGATTTTGCTGTAGAGCGTATTTACCAATGGTTAAGTGAAGTGTTTTAATCTTACATCCTTAATGCTTTGGTTGCTGTGTTGAATATTTATATTTTGACAGTTTTATGTCCTCAGAGAGAATGTTGCGCTGTTTCTTTCTTTAGATCAGTTATAATTATCTCTTAAATATACCCATCAAGAAAAGTCAAGTTTTCCTGATTTCATGATTAGATTAAATCTTCATATCCCAAGCTTCCCTGGTGGCTTAGATGGTTAAAAGTCTGCCTGCAGTGTGGGAGACCTGGGTTTGATTCCTGGGCCAGGAAAATCCTTGGAGAAGGAAATGGCAACCCACTCCAGTGTTCTTACCTGGAAAATCCTATGAACAGAGGAGCCTGGCAGGCTACCGTCCATAGGACCACAGAGAGTCCTACATGACTGAGGGACTTCACTTCACTTAAATGTACCTGTCATAAAAAGTCAAGTTTTCCTGTTTCTTGATTAGATTAAATCCTAATATCCTAAACATAGTTGTAGTTTTCATTAATACATATCATAATTGCATTCATCTACTTTACATGATTTTATTCCATCTACCAAACTATAAAATCTGTAAGGGTAAAAGACATATCAATATTTGACTGCCGGTGTACTTGTATTAGTGAAGCCTCAACACAGTAGCCCCTTGACCAAGATTTCTCATTAAATGGATCAATGCGACATATTTTTGAAGGCATTATTTTGTAGATATCAATCTTGTAAAGGGCAGGTAGCATGATTCAAGTGTATCTAACCTCTAAGGCAGAGAACATTTCCAATAATCTGAGAAGAATTAAAATAAATGATTTCCCATTTAAACTTTTCAAATTGTGCCCTTCTTGTGAGATTGATTTTGACCCCTTTGTACATTAATAAAAAGACCAGCACACATATTTATATAGAGCCTTGTTATAAAAGCCAAGACCTTTCCATTGCAAATGATTGCCAGTCTTTCTCAAATAGGATCAACTGACTAATGAAACCAAGAAATACAAAGATAAGATTGACTTAATAGGACCTGAACAAGGAGGTGCAAACAATGTACAATGTTATAAAAATTTACTATCTATCTACCTGTCACCTATCTATCTATCTATCTATCTATCTATCTGTCTATACTCTGGGCTTCCCAGGTGGGACTAGTGGTAACGACTCTGCCTGCCAATGCAGGGAACACAAGAGACTTGGGTTGGATCCCTGGATCAGGAAGATCTCCTGGAGTAGGAAATAGCAGCCCACTCTGGTATTCTTGCCTAGAAAATCCCATGGAGAGAGGGGCCTGGTGGGCTACAGTCCATGGGGTGGGTCACAAAGAGTTGGACATGTCTGAGCACACACACACACACATCTGTCATCTATTGTCTATCTTCTATCATCTGTGTATCGTCCATCACCTATCTATCCATCTGTGCATCTCTCTCCTGTCTTCTCTCTCTCTCTGCTAATCACCCACTGTTCCATGCTCTTGCTCTCTCTCTGTCCTTCTCCCTCCCCTCCTCCTCTTTCCTCTTCCCTCTTCTCCCCTCTCCTTCCTCTCTCCCCTCATCCTCTCCTTCCTCCCCCTCCTGTTCTTCCTTCCTCCTCCTCTTCCTCCCTCCCCTCCTCCTTTCCTTCCTCCCTCTCCTCCTCTCCTTCCTCCCCCTCATCCTCTTCTTTTCTTCTCCTCCTCTTCCCTCCTTCTTCTTCTCCCTTCTCCTTCCTCCCTCCCCTCATCCTCTCCTCCCTCCCTCTCTTCCTCTTCCTTCCTCCTCCTCTTACTCCCTCACCTCCTCCTCTTCCTCCCTCACCACCTCCTCTCCTTCCTCCCCCTCCCCCTCTTCCTTCCTCTCCTCCTCCTCTCCTTCCTTCCTCTTCTCCTCTTCCCTCCTCCCTCTTCTCCCCTTTCCTTCCTCCCTCCCCTCCTTCCCTCTCCTTCCTCCCTCCCCTCCTTCCCTCTCCTTCCTCCCTCCCCTCCTGCTCTCCTTCTCCCCTCTCCTTCCTCCTTCCCTCTGTCACTCTCATAAGAACTGCATTTTATTCTCAGACAGGTTCCTTCAGAGTGATGGAAAAACAGCCACTGGCAGTTCTCATCTTACTGCCTTCTCATTGAGCAATAGAGAATCAAGAAAGCATCTTTTTGTAAACAGCAGTTGCAAAACTCCCTTATAAAATCCTCTTTGATCTACAAGGTGTCACCTGCCAACTGCTGATTCAATCACTGGAGTGACTGAGCTCAGCCTTGGGGCTTTGGGAGTGAGAACAGAGCCAACTAAACAATGATTCAGAGTGGGAGAGAGGGGGTTTCCAAACTGGTTTTGAAGGGAGCAAAACGACGATCCCGTGGTGGTGAAGAGTGGTTTCATTTCTGGCTCTGAGTGATTTCATTCCTGATCCTGAAGTGTGACATAATAGCATCTTGTCTTTTATACACTTAGTGGGGAAAAATACCCTATTGAATGACTCATTTTACTTGTGCCTGTCTTTTGGTATGTTTTTATTTTAAAATATCTTTGTTCCTTTCTTAGCCACAGGACTAAGATTCACATATACCTGCTACTTAAAATCCTCTGAATTCAGAGGTCAGGGTTTGGAGAGGAGTTTTCTGTTGAGCGCACTGTTAATGCACAGCCTTTATCTCTGCTTCTCCGTGTACCTTCACCTGCATTGCTTTCTTTTGTGTACGTCCTTTTCTTACCTAGAGTTGATATCAACTTAAGCTACTGATTGGCTCTAGCATCCAAATATCACATTCCTCCTCCCCTTCTTATAAAAATAGAGCATAAATTGGAACAAATTTTAATGTATCTATAACAATTGCTTTTCATTAACTATTGATTTACTGTTATTAATTAATGTGTGTGTGTTCAGTTGCTCACTTGTGTCTGGCTCTTTGCAGCCCCATGGACTGTAGCCTACCAGGCCCCTTTGTTCATGAAGTTTTCCAAGCAAGAATATGGAGTGGAGTGCCATTTCCTTCTCCAGGGGATCTTCCCCACCCAGGGATTGAACCCTCCTCTCTTGTGTCTCCTGCATTGGCAAGTGGATTCTTTACCACTATTACCATCTGGGAATCTCCAATTAACTTGTATCTGTATTAAAATATCAAACATGTGAAAACAGGTGTTATGAGGGATATAAAGAAACACAGTCATTTGTGCCTTTTTAGGAACATGTGATTTAGTCGAGGGGATAGTCATAGTACTGTTGTCAATGAACAGTGCTTCAAATCTGCACCGGTGGGAGATACATTTACTGGGATTTAGATCATTGTGAGAGGATGTTTGCTGGGGTGGCCACTCAAGGTAGGACTTTTAAGTGTGGATTGCAGTTTAGAAGTTATTGGAAAGCAGGAAAAAAAGTGTTGTAATTTTACACTTTTCTCATCCAAATGGAAAATTTGTTGCCACAGAAAGATTTATCTTAGTGTGAGACAATAGTGTGGTTGACTTTATGTTTTGCTTAGAGGATTTTTTGTTGTTGTTTGTTTGTTCCTTTTTGCAGGTCACCAAGTGGAGCTCATGTCCAGGGTTGGAGTACAATAACACGTAAGTATTTAAGTAAATTAATTACTCCCTGTATTTTAGAGCTATGTAGACTCTGATAAGTAACTTTTTTTTTTTTTTACCATTTACTCAACTCTATGAACAATACTCAGTTTAGGTTATAACTGTTAATAAATATAATGATGATGTTAAGAATCAGTTCAGTTCAATACAGTTCAGTTGCTCAGTCGTGTCCGACTCTTTGTGACCTCATGAATCACAGCACGCCAGGCCTCCCTGTCCATCACCAACTCCTGGAGTTCACTCAGACTCATGTCCATTGAATCGGTGATGCCACCCAGCCATCTCATCCTCTGTCGTCCCCTTTTCCTCCTGCCCCCAATCCCTCCCAGCATCAGAGTCTTTTCCAATGAGTCAACTCTTTGCATGAGGTGGTCAAAGTACTGGAGTTTCAGCTTTAGCATCATTCCTCCCAAAGAAATCCCAGGCCTGATCTCCTTCAGAATGGACTGGTTGGATCTCCTTGCAGTCCAAGGGACTCTCAAGAGTCTTCTCCAACACCACAGTGCAAAAGCATCAATTCTTCGGCGCTCAGCCTTCTTCACAGTCCAGCTCTCACATCCATACATGACTACTGGAAAAACCATAGCCTTGACTAGATGGACTTTAGTCGGCAAAGTAATGTCTCTGCTTTTGAATATGCTGTCTAAGTTGGTCATAACTTTCCTTCCAAGGAGTAAGCATCTTTTAATCTCATGGCTGCAGTCACCATCTGCAGTGATTTTGGAGCCCCCAAAATAAATTCTGACACTGTTTCCACTGTTTCCCCATCTATTTCCCATGAAGTGATGGGACCAGATGTCATGATCTTAGTTTTCTGAATGTTGAGCTTTAAGCCAACTTTTCGCTCTCCTCTTTCACTTTCATCAAGAGGCTTTTTAGTTTCTCTTCACTTTCTGCCATAAGGGTGGTGTCATCTGCATATCTGAGGTTCTGATATTTCTCCCAGCAATCTTGATTCCAGCTTGTGCTTCTTCCAACCCAGCGTTTCTCATGATGTATTCTGCATGTAAGTTAAATAAGCAGGGTGACAGTGTACAGCCTTGACATACTCCTTTTCCTATTTGGAACCAGTCTGTTGTTCCATGTCCAGTTCTAACTGTTGCTTCCTTAAAAATAATGGATAATAATTCTTGACTTTTAATATGATGGTCATTATTTTTGCCCTTTTACTTATATTAATTTACTTAATTATTTAATTAATTCAAACTGCTATTGCCTTCACTTTAAAGCTAGGAAAATTGATAACATTTTCACCAGATTATTATTCTAATGTTATGTCATCCTTCAAGTTTTCATTTTTATTGTGTAACTTTGATCATTAAACACATTTCCATGTCTACGTTGTTTTTCTGTATTTTAGCTATACTATAGAAGATGCTCCACTTTAAAAATGCAATAAAATAAAACTAAATAAATCTTTCTTTTAACCTTGGTTTTGAAAGATTGTTTTTCATTTCCTAACTGACCTGGGCAAGCTGTGAGTTGCTAACTTTTTGTTTTAATTTTCATTTGGTTTCATTTTCATTTTTACTTAGTCATTTCACAAGAGGAGTAGAATCATATTTCAACTACAATTTATTAAGGCTATTTCCACAGTTAAGTGGGATTGTATAAACTGATAAGTATCATATAAACTTATTTATAATTTTCTTAAAGATCTTGTTATAGAATTTATCAGGTACAATTCAGTTGTTTCGCTGTTCAATTTACAGTAAAAAATGCTTTGTATATTCTAACCAAATGTATCAGCTTACTGTCATCCATTAGTATTTTTAATTTCATAATTTTCAAATGAGATAACCTGGTTTTGTATTAATTTCATTGAAAAGAGACAAATCAGTAAGATCATATTAAAGTACTTATTAATATAAAGGATGCATATTTTTGTTCTGTACAGAGGCTTAGGCTCCTGTTAATTAATCATACTTTGTCTCTTTGAAAACAGGGTGAGGAAATTATACAATCTGTGTGTTCATTAGATGAATTACATTTGTAAACGTGTGTTTGTATGAATGACTCATTTTCCTGAAAGTGATATAAATGACTGCGATTATCCCACTGGCAGCATCATTTATGTGGCATGATTTGTACAAGTTATATTTTCTCACTGACTAACATGTATCATTATTTCATGCTATGACATGGCACTTAAAAGTAATCTATTGTAATTTTTGATGAGGATTAGATAAAATTATACATGTTTGGTGCATGCCCCTACTCTCTATGCTTAGACATTGGCTTTACAATCTTCAGTAGTACCTGTAGTAATTATGTTGTATATTTTCATATACTTGTTTGATAGGGATTGTAATTAGACTATGAATAATTTTTACAAGGTCCTATATTTTCAGGTAATGAAAGCAAGTCATGACTTCTTTATATGTGTTTGATTTGTAAACAAACCAATAATACCACCTGAATCTTGAATCCAGAGTTTTCTTTGGAAATTTACTATGGAAATATTAGATAAACCTTGAACCATTTAGGATGTCATAACTGGTGAGATCTTAGCTTAAATCAAAATAATGTCTTATTATCTATGAAATAATTTGTTTTGTATATATTTGCTAGATAATTTATAATGTTATTTTCTTACAAATGATTTTTAAAGATATTTCTAACACACTATTTCATAAATTTTATGCAACTTTGTCCATTAATGCCAAGAAATAAAATCTTTAACTACATTACCTCTGGACAAGATATTATAGGATAGTCCTTGAAGACAAATTCAAGGAGCTTGACTACCAATTAAGGAAAAATATGAAAATAAGGGAATAACTGTCATCAATGCTTTTGCATCAATTATTCTAATAACCTGGAGTATTTCCAGCACCATTGACAACATGGACAAAATTTGAGAGGTAGGTTGATGTAATCCTCAGTTTGTCCTGCAACAAGTATATACACAGTTTTCTGACCCCTCCCCGCCAACACACCCATACTTAACTTCCCATCTTTCCATCAACACCCAAGCCTCCATGTTTTTTTCAGCTTCACTAGGCAAGTTTCTTCTGGAGAAGGAAATGACAACCCACTCCAGTATTCTTACCTGGGACATCCCACAGACAGAGGAGCCTGGTGGGCTACAGTCCATGGGGTCAGAAAGAGTCAGACACGACTGAGTGGCTCACATTTTCACTGTCACTTTCTTTATTCTAAGACCCAGATCTCCCTTTTTTGAGAGCGTTTACTTCAGATAACTTTTCAATTTTCTCTGCCTCTTTGAGATATAAATCTATTAAAGAAAATCTTTTGGCAGTTTCAAGACCCAGGGAATGCCTTTCTCAGTGACCTGGGATCCACTCCAGGAGGTGTAATCCTCAGGAAGGAAGACCCCACTTATGACTCAGTCTCTGTGGGATGGGGAATGTTGGCCTTTAATGGGCTGCTGCTGCTGCTGCTAAGTCACTTCAGTCATGTCCGACTCTGTGCAACCCCATAGACGGCAGCCCACAGGCTCCCCCATCCCTGGGATTCTCCAGGCAAGAACACTGGAGTGGGTTGCCATGTCCTTCTCCAATGTGTGAAAGTGAAAAGTGAAAGTGAAGTCGCCCAGTCATGTCTGACTTGTAGCGACCCCATGGACTGCAGCCTACCAGGCTCCTCTGTCCACGGGATTTTTCCAGGCAAGAGTACTGGAGTGAGTTGCCATTGCCTTCTCCCTCTAATGGGCGTCACTTGCGAACTTGTTAACCTATCTTCTGTGATGGTGACAGGAAAGTTTGCTTTTCCTTTGGGCAGGAAACACAGAGGGCCTAAGATTCCCACTTCCCAATCCTAGCTCTTAAAAATTCTCCAGCCCATTCCTTTTGCAGCAAATTTGAGCTCAGACTGAGTTCTGTCTTCTCTATTGCAGTGACCATGAATAAGTTCTTCCTTGCCTCTTCAAATCTACTCTGTTTAACGTTTGCTTTGACAATATTCCTGCACCTCCTCTTTGCCTCTTTTTCCCTTTCTATCTCTGTAGCCAACTACACTTCCGTTCATACTGACACCTACCTTTGGGCATACTGAATGGCAGTGTTGAAAATATGTGCCTTCTGTTAAGATATGTGGTCAACTGGGTAATCCAAACAGGTAGAAAGTAGCCTATAATTTACATGCTCAAAGAAAATCTGCCTGTTTCCTCATTAGTGCTTTCATATAGTCTTAAACATTTTTTTAAATTCTGTATTGGAGTATATCTGGAGTATATCTGATTAACAATGTTGTTCACCCTATCGTTTCGGGTGAACAGTGAAGTGCCTCAGCCATACATATACATGTGTCCATTCTCCCCCAAACTCCCCTCCCATCCAGGCTGTCACATAACATTGAACAGAGTTCCCGGTGCTCTACAGTAGGCGCTTGGTGGTCATCCATTTTAAATGTAGCAGTGTGTACATGTCTATCCCATCTCCCTAACTATCCCTTCTCCCAATTCTTTCCCCCAGCAATGATAAGTTAGTTCTCTGTGAGTCTGTTTCTCTTTTGTAAATAGGTTCATGTGTATTATTTCTTTTTAGTGGATTCCTTTTCTCATAGGAAACTTTTGATCATCTGATGAACTAGCGTGAACACTCTTATGCTTGGGGAAAGAGCCCATTTCTTACACACAGAGATGTGTACATATGTTTATCTGTAGCCTTGAAATTAGTTAAAGTGATAGAAAACATATGCTCATAAAAAAGCAATTAGCTAGACAATTTCCGCTTCTTGCCTTCTAGTTTTGTTCTGTGGCCATATAAACAAAAGTTGCATACTTTGGTTAAAGTTGGTGAAAAAAAAATTAATGATGAAAACAATATTAGATACAGCAGTTACATACTATGAATGTGTATACATGAAAATCAATATGGTTGGTAAAAACTGTTACCATTTGTTAAAGTAGTAAATTCAGTGACCCTCACTCATATTTAACATGCAAATGTCTAAAAACCTACCCAAGTATAATATAAAAAATCTGCTAAATGAGAATTTTACTTGGAACTTTAGCTCAAAATATTAACTATAATTTAACTATAGTCAAAGCTATGGTTTTTCCAGTAGTTGTGTACAGATATGAGAGTTGGACCATAAAGAAGGCTGAGCGCCAAAGAATTGATGCCTTCAAAGTGTGGTGCTAGAGAAGACTGTTGAGAGTCCCTTGGACTGCAAGGAGATCCAACCAGTCCATCCTAAAGGAAATCAGTCCTGAATATTCATTTGGAAGGACTGATGCTGATGTTGAAGCTGAAACTCCAATACTTTGGCCACTTGATCCAAAGAGCCGACTCATTGGAAAAGACTCTGATGCTGGGAAAGGTTGAGGGCAGGAGGAGAAGGGGATGACAGAGGATGAAATGGTTGAATGGCATCATCGACTCAATGGACATGAGTTTGGGTAAATTCTGGGAGTTGGTGATGGACAGGGAGGCCTGGTGTGCTGCAGTTCATGGGGTCGAAAGAGTCGAATACGACTGAGTGACTAAACTGAACTGAACTGAACATCCTAAATGGTATGAGGTTTATCTAATATTTCCACAGTAAATTTCCAACATGCTACAATCCATGGGGTCACAAATAGTCAGACATGACTGAGCAACTGAACGACAACAAGGTCTAAACTTACACGTATGAAGTATATTAAAACATTGGAGGCTAAGAGGATATCATCAAGATACCTTTAGGACACCATTCTATGCCTTGCTAGCACATAATAAATTCTGCCCATTTCCAAGCAGTAACCCAACCTGTGAGGTCCATTTCAAAACCACCCAGATAGAGTCCCCTAACCACATGAATACTTTCTCAAAATTTGCTTGTATTGAGAAAATGCTAAGGCTGTCAAGGTACTATTCTATCATATTGAAATAACTCTAAAAACTAGATTCAACTGCTCAGCAATTTTACCCAGTCTCATGAATTCAGTAGTTAGCACCACCCATAATAATTTAAAAAATTTAAATTATACAGAGGAAAATTTTTATGGAAGCTATTAAATAAAAATTTCCAAAAGATAAATAGTATTTTGAAATCCAAGCCTTGTTTGATTTTAACCTTAATAATATCTTCATGACATTTTTAATATACCATATATTAAACTAGTTTAAAGAGCTATCTCTCACTGAGAAAATATCTCAGGTGTATGAAAAAAAAAAGTTTGCTTTCTTGCTTGAAAATATCCTTTAAAAAATATAATGTGACTTCTGTGTTATTGACAGATTAGCTGTGAATGTAAGAGTTTTTACTTTTTCTTCTTGAAAAGATTGAACCAAAAGTGAGGTCATTCAACAGTGCATCTGCCGTGTGTAGGGGTCTGACAGAATGAGAACACTTAGAGCCCAAATTAAAATGTCTCATGGTGTCTCCCAAGTGATTCTGAAATGGAAAAAATAAAAGCCAAGGTCAGAAAAATGTCACCATTTGAACAAGCTGTCAAGCAGCCTCCAAGGAAATATGTTCAGATGGCTTCTATATACATAGAGTAAGTTAGTTAAGTAAGAGGATACAATTCAAATGTGCCTTCATTAAGCCTATCAGGGATTGAAAGAAAGACATCTTTTTCCATTTCCTCCGGGAAGAAAGAGCTTACTTTTCTTTCTTCCTTTAATTCTCTCTGCATGCTCGCTCACTCAGTCGTGTCCAACTCTTTGTGACCCCGTGGACCGTGGCCCATGCTCTGTCCACGGGATTTTTCAGGCAACAATATTGGAATGGGTTGCCATTTCCTCTTTCAGGGGATCTTCCCCACTCAGGGATTGAACCCACGTCTCCACATCTCCTGCATTGGAAAGTGGATTCTTTACCACTGAGCAACCAGGGAAGTCCTAAATTCTCTTTACTCCTCTAAAATTCTGGGGTGGGGATCAAGAAATTGCCTCTATATTATGGTATCAAAAGGGATTCCCTTTGGCATGGGGCATCAGGGGAAGAAGGTCACTAACAAATGAACTTTCTAGGTCTTTGCAGTAGGAACTGTGAGATTGTTAGGTCCAGAAAGTGCTTACATATATGGACTCCCTCACCAGCAGACTCTAGTACCCGCCTGTCCACCTATATGTCAGTTTCACATAGCTGCTCATGTTTTGGTGTTAACAGGTGTATTAATATAAACTATTGATTCCCCGAATTTGCAAGGATTGTAGTCACAAGGTTTTACTATTTGTCTTAAATATGGAATTCCATAGTCTTATAGTTGATTGTTTAAACATTTATAAGAAAATGAAAAAAAAAAGTTTTACTGTCATGAAGGAAATAAATGATATAAATGAATCATTTACTGGTAAGAGCTGCAGGAGAAGGAAATTGTTCTTCCTGCTCAGCTCACTGGGACAGAAACTGAGAAGAGAAGCTCTGTTGGCAGAACAGTGTCAGAGACGCAGGCACATCATGGGATATTACTCTATGACATGCATGTGTGTGTGTGTGTGTGTGTCTGTGTGTGTGAGTATTCAGGCTTTCAGTCATGTCCAACTCTTTGTGACCTCATGGACTGAAGCTCACCAGGCTCCTCTTGTCCTTGGAATTTTTCAGGGTAGGATACTGGAGTGGGTTGCCATTTCCCTCTTACAGGGTGTCTTCCCGACCCAGAGATCAAACTTGCATCTCTTGTGTCTCTTGCATTGACAGGCAGATTCTTTACCACTATCATCACCTGGGAAGAACACTCTATAACATAGGTCCTCTAAACTCTTTTCCCGCTGCTGCTACTGCTAAGTTGCTTCAGTCGTGTCTGACTCTGTGCAACCCCAGAGATGGCAGCCCATTAGACTCCCCCATCCTTGGGATTCTCCAGGCAAGAACACTGGAGCAGGTTGCGATTTCCTTCTCCAGTGCATGAAAGTGAAGTCACTCAGTCATGTCCGACCCTCAGTGACCCCATGGTCTGCAGCCCACCAGGCTCCTCCATCCATGGGAGTTTCCTGATGTCTGGGCTATACTGGCTTCGTGCCTCAACAATAATGCCTTAATTGAGCTGCTGTGGACAACCATGCCCTTGTCTCTTATCAAAGATTATTTTAAGGAATAGCCACATGGAGAAAATTATGTTATCTTTGGCAAAATTGTAGATGGACATTACCCAGTACAGTAGTTAGTGTCTCTTAAGACTTGATATCATACATTTTTTGAAAACATTGAGTGCCATGTGTATCTACGTAGTATGTTGCGTATGGATGTATATACTCACACATAGTCTGTCTTTCATGCTTCTTTTTTGAATGAAATCTACCTAAAATCATGTTTCAGTTTTATCTTCTTGGAAAAGCAAAATTAAACTGATTTTGTTGTTCTCTTTGGTTCCGAAGACTGTTTCCTCCTTCCTTTCCATCATTCTATGTATTTCTATTTCATGGCTTTTACTTTTTATTTGTTCAGTTTTGTATGCCTCTTTTAAGCAAATGTAAAGTGTTGGAAGTTGTCAAGGAATCAATAAATGTTCAAAGAATTGTTCTGAATCTACAACAATGATGTATACACATCATAGATTTACTTGTAGATGAAGCAACGGAACATCAGAGATGTTAATGAACTTGCTCATTCCCACAATCGGCTGATAGTACAGGGAGGTTTGACTGAGCAGACTCAGAGCTGCTCATTCTGTGCTGCACTTATTATTCTTAGAGTTCAAGCACCCTGCTTTCAGTTCCCTCCACACAGCCTCTCTCAGTGCCTGAAAGTTAGTTTCCTTTAGTGATGCTCATGTGGGTCTTGGAGGCTTTCTCTGTCTTAAATGTCACCTTCAGTCTCTGTAGGCAGGTGTGGTGCAAGAAACTAACTTTCAAAGGGGGGACTCCAGGAGGACAGAGGTATTGAGAGACACTTGAATACAAAATGTAAATCCACTTAAAAGAGACTTCTAGTTGTTATCATTCAGTGTGCTTCAAACCACAAAACAGGCCAATAAATTCTGGACATTGTTTTTGATGTCTATGATATTAATGCCATCATAAGACTCCCCTTTAAATAACTCTTCATGGAAGAAAATAGAAAAAGTCTAGGTGGAAGCAACAAATCTGGAAGAAGCATCAGTTGAAAAGGAAAAATTGTTAAGGACTAAAAGACTAATGATGGTGAAATGATTCTGAGACAACTGGCAGTGATGAGTCTCATCTCATATTGAAATATTCAACGTTGTTACACAGTTTTAGGGGAATTTATAGAGATTTAGGGGCTTCCCAGGTGGCTCAGTGGTAAATAATAGGCCTGTAATGCAGGAGACACAGGTTCCATCCCTGGGTGAGAATGATCCCCTGGAGGAGGAAATGGCAACCCAGTCCAGTATTCTTTCCTGGGAAATCCCATGGACAGAAGTGTCTGGTGGACTATAGTCCATGGGGTCGCAAAAGAGTCTGACATGACTTAGCAACTAAACAACAATAGAGATTTCACTGTGGTTTGATCTGGTCTATACAAAATAGAATAGATTAAATATGTACACTTCTAGGGCTTCCCTGGTGGTCCAGCAGTTAAAAATTCACGCTCCCACTGTCGGGGTGCGGGTTCGATCCCTGGTCAGAGAGTATGATCTCACATGCCAGGCAGTGCAGTCAAAACAAATGAAAGACAAAAAGCGGATATATGCCTTTTTAATTTAGCCTTTCTTGAAATTTTGTGTTACTTGCAACATTAGAAAAAGAGACAATGCATTTTAGGGTTCATGGTAAAAGATAGTAGAGCTAACTTCCTGGGAAATGGAAGATAGCTGGCTGTGTTACATCATCACCAAATAAAAGTGAGGCTCCCATGGTAAAGGCAGTCAACAAGTCATGACAATATTTTTTAAGTGTGTAAAATTTGAGAAGGAAAAAAAAAAATAAGGGCAGTAAACACAATGAAGATGTAATGTGATAAGTACCAAATGAGATGGTGTTCGGACCATTCCAGAAGAAAGGAAACTATGTCACCAGATTTGGTCTACTGCTTCAACAAGGAAAAAGTGTATTTTCAGCCTGATGTACAGAAAACACTACTAGATTTGGAATTGTGCATGGAGGAGATATAATGCTGTAAAATTCAAGTGAACTAACTTTGGGGAGAAATAAGCAAGGCTATTGAAAGAAGCCCAAATTCAATTCATATAATTTTTAATTTAGAAGAGAAAATCTGGAGAATAAAAACCATACACGTATTCAGACTCATTGAAAAAGACTGTGATGCTGGAAAGATTGAAGGCAGGAGGCGAAGGGTGCCACAGAGGATGAGATGGTTGGATGGCATCATCAACTCAATGGACATGAGTTTGTGCAAGCTCTGGGAGATAGTGAAGGACAGGGAAGCCTGGCGTGCTGCAGTCCAAGCAAAGAGTCAGACAAAAGTTGGTCTCAAAGAGCCAGAAACAGCTGAGTGAGTGAACAACAATAAAGAGATCTACCTCTCTGTCGTCTCCTCACATAAATGAAACTATGCATTTAAGAAAATCTGTTATTTCTTGTGCTCCCATCTTACTGAAAGTGAAAGTGAAAGTGAAGTTGCTCAGTCGTATCTTACTCTTTGCAACCCTGTGGACTGTAGCCCACCAGGCTACTCTGTCCATGGATTCTCTGGGCAAGAATACTGGAGAGGGTTGCCATTTCTTTCTCCAAGGGATCTTCCCAACCCAGGGATCGAAGCTAGGTCTCCCACATTGCAGGCAGATGGTTTAACCTCTGAGCCATCAGGGACAGTAATTTGGAGAAACAGCTTGAAGAAAAAGGGAAACTATTCTACATATCAGTTGGAAAATGGAGTTGGAATATGCAAGTCTTCTAAAGGAATGTGTGTACTAGGTAGCTACTGGTGCGTAACAAGTAGCCCCAAGCTTAGTTTCTGAAAACAACACCCAATTGTTACCTCAGATTATGGCTTGGCTGGTTGCATTTCTCAGGATCTCACAGGGATGCAGTCACTAACATCATCATTTCCCCTGTTCTGCTTTCCTGCTTAGCACTTTTCAGTGTCTGAGGTTCTTGTGTTGTTTACTCATATATTTTCATTGTCTTCCCTGCCAGTGGAATATACACTCTGTGAAATTTTGTCTGTTTTGTTCACTGCTATAATATAGGAGAAGGCAATGGCAACCCACTCCAGCACTCTTGCCTGGAAAATCCCATGGATTGAGGAGCCTGGTAGGCTGCAGTCCATGGGGTCGTTAAGAGTCGGACACGACTGACAGACTTCACTTTCACTTTTCATTTTCATGCATTGGAGAAGGAAATGGCAACCCACTCCAGCGTTCTTGCCTGGAGGGTCTCAGGGATGGGGGAGCCTTGTGGGCTGCCCTCTATGGGGTTGCACAGAGTTGAACACAACTGAAGTGGCATAGCAGTAGCAGCATAATACCCAGTATAATATAAATTTTGGTATAAGCACTTTGGCATCTTACTTGGCAGGAGTGTTTTATTCCTGTGAGTCACAGTGGTCCAGTGTGGGAGGAATTTTCCACACCAAACAATGCTGGTAATCGCTCGTCAGGTGGGGCCACAGGACCAGCTCTGCAGCACAACAGCCTCAACCACATGGCACTTCCTTAAAGGTTAAAAACATGAAGGGGGAAGGCTGCAGCAGCCTTCTATTAACCAAAGTGCTCTATGTTAAAATAAGCACTGGGCATTCCCAGTGGATATTTTAAGTGACTGTAACCAACTATTATGTGCAACTGTGTTCAGTTAAACCCGTTCTACTTCACTTAAAATTTGAAGAGAATGAGTAGCTTCAGCAACATTTCTTATCCTTTAAAAAAAAAAAAACTTTTTAGCATACTTCAGAAATCATCAGACAAAGTAGACAGTGGGAAAGATGCCTTTGTTTTTAATCTCATAATTGTTAATATTTCTGTTTGTCACAAAAACTGAAGATCATAGTATTTACATGTTATGTGAGCATGGATATGCTTACAGAATAATTTTGACCCATTTTAAGTGGTATTGTTATTAATGCATGTAAGAATTAAAGATTTTAAAATTTAAAAAAGAAAAAAAAAAGAAAAAATAAATAAATAAAATTAAATTAAAAAAAATAAATAAAGATACTAATACAAAAAAATAAATAAATAAAATTTTAATTGGAGTATAGTTGATTAACAATGTTGTGTTAGTTTCAGGTGTATAGCAAACTGAATCAGTTATACATATATATATGTATATATATATATATTATACATATATATATGTATATATATATATATATATACACACATATATATATGCACTCTATTTTAAGATCCTTTTCCCCTATAGGTCATCACAGCGTATTGGGTATTTCCCTGTGTTTTACACTAGATCCTTATCAGTGATCTATTTTATATAAAAATGTAGTAGTGTGTATATATTAACTCAAATCTCCAAATTTAGCCCTCCCTCCTCCCTTATTCCCTGGTGACTGTAAGTTTGTTTCCTATACCTGTGACTCTATTTCTGTTTTGTAAATAAATTCATTTGTACCTTCTTTTTTAAGATTCTATAAATAAGTGATATCATATGATATTTGTATTTTTCTGCCTGGTTTATTCACTCGATATGACTACCTATATCTTTATATTTTGTTCTGTGATACTTCAAATTAATCTGGAATGCTTTTTAATAACATGATGAGTGAAGTTAATCTTACATTTTGCCTGTGAACAGATAATTGCATAAATTCCATTATTTATAGTGTTCCCTGTTGATTTGCAAAAGACTCTGGTACTGGGAAAGATTGAAGGCAAAATAAAAGGGGGCAGCAGAGGATGAGATGGTTACATAACATTATCCACTCATGGGGTCACAAAGAGTTGTGACTGAACTTAGTGACTGAACAAAAACAACCATTGATCTGAATGTAATGCTTTACTAAGTTTGCCAAAGGGTTGACCCCGCAAAAGCCAACTAAGACCTCCATCTTGCTTGGCTTCATTTTAAGGTAAATATTGGGAGGCTTATGCATGCTCTTACCTGGATTCCTTTGCTGATAGAGATAGTCATGGGATTTAGTTCTTAAAGCTATTTTGAAGAAATTTTTTCTAAGGCAAGAGCACAGTCCTTATAGAGTTGGGAATTTACCTAAAGAAAATGTCTTACTAAGTGTTTACCTTTGAGAATTTGAGAAGGTGAAGCCCTTCTGGGGTTTGGGTTAGATTTTTGCTTGGTGACATAATTTACTGTTACACAATGTGAGGTTACCTGTGTGCACCTGGATTTTAAGGTATCATTCTACAAGGAGGAGATGAGAGACAAATCAAGTTGCGGCAACTAGGTGTCTTGGAGATGATTGCAGTAAAAAGAATGTCACATGACCAAGCGACTTCAGTAAATCTGAATGTGTAGCATCCAACTTTGTTTTACATAAACTTTATTTTTTAGGAAAATTTTAGATTTTCCGCAGAAACATTTAGTGTAAAGTGCAGAGATTTCCCATATAATTCCTCTCCTCAGTCTCCCCATTATCAGCAACCCCCCCTCCCACCAGACTTATATACTTGTTATGATTGCTAAAGCTCTGCCAACATATCATTATTACTCAGAGTCCGTGGTTTTTGTCAAATTTCAGTCTTGGTGTTATAGATTCTATGCTGCTGCTGCTGCTAAGTCACTTCACTGTGACCCCATAGACAGCAGCCCACCAGGCTCCACCGTCCCTGGGATTCTCCAGGCAAGAACCCTGGAGTGGGGTTGCCATTTCCTTCTCCAACACATGAAAGCGAAAAGTGAAAGTGAAGTCGTTCAGTCGTGTCCAACTCTTCGTGACCCCATGGACTGCAGCCCACCAGGCTCCTCCATCCATGGGATTTTCCAGGCAAGAATACTGGAGTGGGGTGCCAGTGCCTTCTCCGACAGATTCTATGGGTTTGGGCTAATGTGTGCTGGCATGCATCCACCATGTTAGAAACATTATGAATAGTTTCATTGTTCCTAAATTACTTTGTCATATACCTATTCATATTTTCTCTTTCCAGCTTCTGGAAAACACTTATTTTTATTGTCACCATAATTTTGCCTTTTCCAGAACTTCATCTAGTTAGAATCATACAGAATGTAGCTTTTTCAGATTGTCTTCTTTTACTTAGTAATAAGTATTTAAAGTTCCTCCATATCTTTTCACAGCTGGATAACTTATTTCTTTTTAGCCCTGAATAATATTCCATTGTCTGAGTGTACCACCATTTATTTATCCATTTACCTACTGAAGGGCGTCTTGATGGTTTCCATGTTTTGACTGTCATGAATAAAGCTGCTATAAACATCCATACACAGTTTTTTGGACATAAATTTTTAGCTCCTTTGGGTGAATACCAAGGAGCATGATTATTTGGATCATATAGTAAAAGTATGTTTAGTTTTGTAAAGAAACTGCCAAACTGCCTTCTAAAGTAGCTTCCAAAATGGTACTATTTTGCATACCCACCAGCAATGAAGCTTTCTATTTTAACTTTCTTTTCTCTGCTGGCTTGTACTGTAAAATACCCCTATTAGTTTAGCCATCAGTAAACGTCTGTTCCTTATTATCTGTTAGTTTTGGTTTTGTGGAATACAGGAAGGGAGGCAGTGATTAGCATGATTCAAAGTGGTACAGAGAGAAAATGACATCCACGGCAGACAAAAATACGAAGAAGGTGGTGGTTCCCTGGAAGAAAGAAATAAGTGTTAATGGGTTCCCAGGAAAACATAACCCCCTGGGAATAGGCAGAGCTGTTGTGTGTAAGAATGATCCATGAATTCCTGTATTATGCTGGATGTGAGCTCAAATAATCTTAGTTGAATTTTAAAGTAAAATTTAAAGATGTGTAGATGTTCCCACATTTCTTATATTTTTCAGGTACCTCTCCAATGTGAGACACATCACAGTGAGATTTGAGTAATTAGTGAAAGTTTTCTACATAACTTATCTTTGTATGTTTTCTTTTGTTGTGAACTTCTCGTGTATCTTCAAAAGAATGTGGGCCAAGACTTTCACGCACACCTTATTTTTATCATGTTTCTCTTTCTCTTGTCACACATATAGCAAGTTTGAAAGTTCATTGAGAACTTTCCCCAGAGCTCCTGCTTTTGTAAGCCTTCTCTCCAGTATGTGTTCTTATGGGTACTCTAAGTCTGTAGGAACAGCCAGTTTTCCCACTTTCCACACTTTCATATGGCTTCTCTCTACTGGGAGTTTCCACAGGTTTGGTAATGAATGAGGAATGAACACATTCATTATATTTTTAACACATATATTGAACTTTTACAGTGTGACCTCTGACATGTGCCCTAAGGATGATGGACAACTGTATTCCACAATTTATAAGGTTGTCTCCATTTATTCCCACTTATAAGGTCATCTCCATCTTGGATTCTCAGAATGTGATTGTGTTAGTCATTTAGTCGTGTCTGATTCTTTATAACTCCATGGACGGTAGCACGTCAGGCTCTTCTGTCCATGGAATCCTCCAGGCATTCTTATACCAGGTATTCTTATACCAGAGCATGTAGCCATTCCCTTCCCAGGGGATCTTCCTGACCCAGGGATTGAACCCAGGTCTCCTGCACTGCAGGTAGATTCCTTACCATCTGAGCTACCAGGGAAGCCCAGGTTCTCAAAGAAGTCCTCAAATATGAGTGATACCTGTAGGCTTGTCCACATTCCTTATACCAAGAGAAATTCTGTCCAGGTGGGATCTGCTAGGATCCCACTTTCATCTCTATGGGATGAAGGATCCATGAGAGTATCTTTCACAACATTCATATGGTTTTATCCCTGTAGGACTTTCTTTCAGCATAATAAGATTTAAAATCTGAATGATAGTTGCCCTGCATTGATGACCTTTACTTTCTTTTTTTAAAAAAAATTTTTTATTTTTACTTTATTTTACTTTACAATACTGTATTAGTTTTGCCATACCTTTACTTTCATAGAGGCCACCCATCAAATAACCTCTCAGATGCGTTTTTGTTCATGTGATGAACTTCAGTGCCATATTATTCCAAGTTTCTCTTCAGTGGAGGACTAGGAATTATTCTTTGTGATTTTTTCCCTATTTTCTGTTCATTGGAATTTTTTGTCCATGAATATGGCGCTGAGCAACCAGTTCATTGGTTATAAGTTGAGTCTGACATGGTTTTCGTGCCAGTTTCCTGGAATTTTCAAAAATTGCATCCTAGTAGAGATGACTTTGACGAGGATCCAGCAAAGCCCACTCCTAGGAGATGTTCACAGCCACATCCTGAAGGACCACAGTATCCACAAACAAGACAGATGGAGAAACTCCTGGACCATCTGCAGGCAGTGCTGAGATTCAGCACCGGGGATGTAAGAGCGTGGGCTGAGAAAAAAGACATCCACGATAAAATCTCCCAAGGAGAAACTCAGCCCAAAGACATGCTCCTGGGATATTGATCCCTGAGGAAGAGCCGTCTTCTGGTTCAAATACTTAAAAGTCTCTGTTCAAATCAGCAATACCATCCAAGAGGCAATTTAAAGATAGAGTTAAAGAGGGTAGAAGCAGGATTGTCTTGAGAAATCTGCACTTGGTTGAAAAGAGCTTGGACTACAAAAGCAGGCAGGAAAGGTGATATGTTTGATTTTTTTCCCCCCAACTGATCCCTGATATTTTCTTAGATTGTTCATTCAACTCTTATTCCTGTTACAGGTGAAACCAGGATAATAAGGCACATAAAAATAGAATGTTAGACCAGAGAACCTGAAAGAAACTTAAACAAGCAATTTGAATATATCACTAGCTTACACCATTTAAAGGGCAGTTTGGAAATCTCTTAATAAAAATAAATGTTTGAATTTGAGCCTGTGTCTTCCGGACCAGAATAATTGCTGATGCTGAAAGAAACTGACACTTGCTCGAACCACATCTCAACAGGACGACACATTTCAGAGCTTTTGTCATCGCTTCCGATTACTGGGTTCCACACTGACGGCCTGGAAAAAAACCATTTCTGACGTTGCCGTGTTCTCTTAAATTTCTGGAAAGAATTTTCTTTAGAGAGGCTTTTCTGTGACTGTTTCCATTTAACATGTGGTCTATTAAAAAATAGAAATTAGAAACTACTGAGCTGGGATCACTGTCATCTTCTGTGGCCTTGAAGAGTTTCTTTGTTTCTCTGTGAAATATCATCCCTTCACCTTGCACCCACTGCTATGCTTCTCAACACCAATCTTAATATACAGTGAAAGAGAAATACTTTAAAGGTAAATACTATAGCTAAAGGTATTAACTACAGTTAAAGGTAAATAAATTCTACCTTTTGGAATACTAGTTTCAGACAGCAAGTCAAGAAGGAGTTAAGGAATATAAAAATATTTTGAGGACTGGGAATCCCTGGTGGTCCAGTGGCAAAGACTCCAACCGCCTGATGCTGGAGCCCAGGGTTCAATCCCTAGTCAGGGAACTAGATCCCACGTGCCACAACTTAAGATCCAGAGTGCCTCAACCAAGACCCTGCACGGCCAAAATAAAGAAACAGATCTTTAAAAATATTTTGAAATTCGCTTCTTGGGTTAATTCTTCCTTAACATTCTTTTTATCGCTTTTGGCTGTGCTGGGTCTTCACTGCTGCACAGGCTTTTGTCAGGTTGCAGCGAGTGGGTGCCACCCTGTAGTTGAGGCACACACCCTTCTCCTTGCGGTGGCTCCTGTTGCTGCCAAGCACGAGCTCTGAGCACAGGCCCAACAGCTGTAGCACCCGGGCTTAGCTGCTCTGCGCATGTGGGATCTTCCTGGCTGCTGCTGCTGCTGCTAAGTTGCGTCAGTCATGTCAGTCGTGTCAGACTCTGTGAGACCCCATAGACGGCAGCCCACCAGGCTCCCCCGTGCCGGGGATTCTCCAGGCAAGAACACTGGAATGGGTTGCCATTTCCTTCTCCAATGCATGAAAGTGAAAAGTGAAAGGGAAGTAAGTCTCTCAGTCGTGTCTGACTCTCAGAGAGCCCATGGACTGCAGCCCACCAGGCTCCTCTGCCCATGGGAGTTTCCAGGCGAGAGTGCTGGAGTGGGTGCCATTGAGCAGGGATCAAACTCGTGTCTTCTGCATTGCCACTGAGCCACCAGGGAAACCCTTATATTAATTTCTTTAGTAAAAACTTATAAATAATTTTCAGAATTTATGGTTGTCTATAGCTATACATTTATATATATATATATATATATATATATATATATACATACTTTGATCTATTTAGTCTAAGTTGAGAGGAAGTCTCCAATTATTTTTGGAGAAATGAGAAAACCTAAAGAATAAACACCTTTTAAAGAATAACATATAAGCACAGAAACTATTTTCTTGCTTATTGTCTTCACCTATTGTATAGATTTTGAGCTATAATGTATATTAGAGGTCCTTATAAAAAGAAAAAATACTTTGTCATCATTCAAAATTTTTCTATCCAGGAGAAGAAAGAAAGTAGATGAAGACAGAAGTCAGAAGAATATACTAAAAACTGTTTTTTACCCTGCTCTGTTTTATTTCATTTCCCCAAATATACCAACTTTAGGGAGAATGGGTAAATTGACCCAAGATCACTGGATAATCAAACCAATCTACTGTTCTACTAAGAATATTGGAAGAGAACTCTGGAAATAAAGTCTGCAGTGTACTGTATTGCTGAAGATAAAATCAACTTCCATGTAGATGTTTTTGAGTACTTCAAATTTTATAAAACGTGATATTGAGATTAGGAGTTTTGTTACATGAATCCAAAATAAATTATATAGATTTAAGTGAAATAAAGCAATCAGTACAGAAAAATCAGCAAGACTTCTAAAAGAAGTGAAGAAATTTATATTCCAATTTATATTGAACTTTTAGAATTTTGTTTTTATTGTTGCTAAAAAACATAGCTGGGTTTTCTGGGAGTGGTGGTTTTGTGTTTATATGCATATCTGTTCCCTAAGAATGGAAAAATAAATGCATTTTCTTTACAAAATTGAAAAGCAGCATTGATATTTGTACGATTAATGTTGAGCATAATGTTATACCTAAAATGATTTCAGAAAAGTTTTGTAATACTTTAATAATTTTTATTGTGTAGCTTGTTGTTAAATGTCATGTGTAAGAAATTTCTAATTACTCAGTTTTACTTCAAACAATTTAAAAGTGAATCATCTAAACATGAGATTAATAATATCTTTGGGATATTGACAAAAGCATTTAAAAATAATAACATAGAGAGAGTAATTGAAAGTAAAATGCTCTAAGGGCCTAGCATGGTTAAAAATGATTAAGAAAGAATTTATATCAGATGTTTAATTCAGAAATTAATTTGTGGTAAATCAAGAATATAACAGTTCTGGTTGAAAGTAGGATGCAAAATATAGGTTAATTTAATGATTAAGTGTATATATTTATATACAGATAACAAAAAAATTAATAAATTATTAATAATAAAATTAACATATACATATAAATATGCAAACAAAGACTATTTAGAGTGTTCTGTACAGCACCAGAGATATTCAAAGCAATGCAATTTGAGAAGCAATGCAATTTCTATAGCTATTAAGTAACATTTTCATATCAGATAACTACATTAAAATGAATTTTGTATTTTGCCACACTAATCAATGTAACAGATGTCACAAAACCCTTAGGCAAATTAAAAGTAAGAAAGGCTCCCAAGAGCAAAGAAAAGCAAAATGATAATTAGGAAAATCAATCTAGCAGAAATTCAGAAGTAGAGAAAATAGAATATAAAATTGTTTGATCAAGCATTGGTTGATCAGCTTTGAAGTGTATTTGATTCTTGTTAACTCTTTTTTTTAATCCTGGATCCTTCTTCATTGAAACAGTATGGAAGGATGAGTTTCTGGGCTTAATATACCAGGGAAGGAATGAGGGGACAAAGTTAAAAAGCCAGCTTGCTAATTTAAGGTTTTAATACATGTTATCAAATTTATGGAACAAGCAGGACTTTGATTTTAAATAATCATGTAGAATAATCATGTAGTTTTAACTTTGACGGATTTAATGCAGAATGTTTTTGCAACAAAAAAATTGATAGCGAAAACACTTGATCACATAGAATGATTTTCTTAGTGTTTTTCCAAGGGAGGAAGGAGAAGAGAAAGGCTCCATTTCCTTCTTTTGTTCCCCCTTTAGAACAGGAATGTCAGTAGTGTTTCTTCTCTGGTTGTTCCACAGCTGGATTTTGGGATCAGGTAATTTGTCTTTTCTTTTTTTTCGGAGAAGGCAATGGTACTCCACTCCAGTACTCTTGCCTGGAAAATCCCATGGGCCGAGGAGCCTGGTAGGCTGCAGTCCATGGGGTTGCGAAAAGTCGGACACGACTGAGTGACTTCACTTTCACTTTTCACTTTCATGCACTGGAGAAGGAAATGGCAACCCACTCCAGCGTTCTTGCCTGGAGAATCCCAGGGACAGGGGAGCCTGGTGGGCTGCTGTCTATGGGGCTGCACAGAGTTGGACAGGAGTGAAGCGACTTGGCAGCAGCGATTTATCTTTTTAGTCTTATCATCCCACAGCTGGCGAGGAATAACCTCCAGAAGCTGCAGTGAATGGATTATACACAGGAGTCTCATCTACACCTGTACCTGATTTAGGTTTGGATTTTGAGTTGATGAGATTTACATAAAATTTTGCACTTCCTATTAATGAAATGGGGCTTCCCTTGTGACTCAGCTGATAAAGAATCTGCCAGCAATGCAGGAGACCTGGGTTTGATCCATGGGTTGGGAACATCCCCTGGAGAAGGGAAAGGCTACACACTCCAGTATTCTGGCCTGGAGAATTCCCTGGACTGTAGAGTCCATGGGGTTGCAAAGAGTCAGACATGACTGAGAAACTTTCCCTTTCACTCTACATAGAGATTAAATAAACAGGGAGTCAATATACAGCCTTTACTTAGTCCTTTTCCAATTTTGAACCAATCTGTTGTTGTTCTCTGTCAGGTTATAACAGTTGCTTATTGAACTGCATACAGGTTTCTCAGGAGACAGGTAAGGTGGTCTGGTATATCCATTTCTTCAGGAATTTTCCACTGTTTGTTGTGGTCCACATAAAGGCCTTAGAGTAGTCAATGAAGGCTTCAGTCTAGATTTTCATTTCCAATTGCTGAGTCTATCTCATAGAATTTGGGTTTCTCAGTGCAATAGAAAAAAACACATTTTTTTTTATGGATGGTGTTAACTATCTCACTTCATGTTTTTGGCCACCTCTATATGTTTCATTCCTCAATTACATTATAGTTTCTCTCTTTTTCTTTCTCTCTGACCTGTGCTTTCTAAAAGATTCTATTTAGCCTCTGCATTTGTGAGCACCTGGAAACAGAATGGAATTGAATTCACTTTATGGAGTGCTTTGAACTGTCTCTCTTTGGCTGGATTTGTAAAATGTAATAGAGGGTGTCATGGAGGGAACTTATTTTGGAAATCCAGAACTCATTTGCATCCATATTGTATTTTTGTGTCAAGGATTTAAGAAGGTCAAACACTCTCACTGAGTTCATAGAATAGATAGAGGTCATTCTTCCCTGCAGACAGAAACCCTTGATGATATTTATTCATGAACCAGGACAATCTCAACAGTAAAATAATTCATTGCCCAAAATATCTTTGCTGGAAAATTCAAATAGCCAGATGGTGGTGGTGCAGCCTTATATCCTTTCAGAATATGCTGTAGTCAACAGATTACAAGTCAGTGAAAGAAAGAGGAGTTGATATTCAGTGTAAATGTAATACAATTATAACCATGTATCTCCTGTAGGCAGAGAGGATAAGAGGGCAGAAGAAAATAGTGTTTTCCTTAGTACAGGTCATAATATTTTATGCTGAAAACAAATATACTTGACTTTGACTCTTACTCGATAACTCAACTGTGTAAGAATGTTCAGGACATCTGGTCTCATTAAAAAGGTAATTGCTAGAATGTATATAAAGATATGACAAAGACCTTTCTATATCATAAAATTCAATAGTTTAACTCTCAATTGCTATTTAGCATTAAATGCAAATCTATCAAGTCTTTTCCCTAGTTTGCCATTAAGAATTAGGATTAAATGTTACTTTCAATTGAAGAACTCCAAATAACTGCTACCTAGCTACTGATGTGTGCTCAGTCACTCAGTCTTGTCCCACTGTTTGTAGCCCCATGGACAATTCTTGAATGGGTTGCCGTGCCCTCCTCTGGGGATCTTTCTGACCCAAGGATCCAAACCATGTCTCATGTCTCCTGCATTGGTAGGTGAATTCTTTACCACTAGCACCACCTGGGAAGACCCAGCTCCTAATACTGCGTTGACTAATTACAAGGGACTTCCCAATGCCATTTTTGCTGCTCATGTGGTACAGAATTGGGTCTTAGGGATATTCTGGCCTTAACATTGAGATGTATAATGTTAATAGTTGTAGTATCTTATAAATACAATGATCCACAACAGGCTGCTTTCTTTCTTTAAAATTTTTGATAGAGGGGGCAGAGAGCTTTATGCGTTTGAGAAATATGGTAAATGAGAATCATCATTTTAGCTGGATGATTGGTTACAGAAAACTTGAACTAAAGAAGTAAACGTACAGGGAATTGACTAGTGGCCCAGTGGTTCTCACTGCCAAGGGCTCAGGTTCAATATCTAGGTGGGGAACAAAGATCCCACAAGCTGCATTGTTAATTGTTGTTTAGTCAGTAAATTATGCCCGACTCATGGACTAAAGCACACCAGGCTCTTCTGCCCACAGGATTTCTCAAGGAAGAATACTGGAGTGGGTTGCCATTTCCTTCTCCAGGGAATCTTCCCAACTCAGGGATCAAACCTGCATCTCCTGCATTGGCAGGGGGATTCTTTAACACTGAACCACTAGGGAAGCCAACAAACCACAAGCCATAGCTGAAAAAAGAGAAGAAGCAGTCATGTTAAAGACCAATGTATCATTTTAGAGCAAACGTATTTTGTTCTACAGTTTTCATGAGTTAAAAGCACTCTGTTGAAGTACAATAATATTCAGGTTGAGAATATTTGTGTCTTTGCTCCATCATGCTTCAGGGCCTCTGTCTATGTTTTTCTCTTTTTAGAATGTGCTCCCTCCCTCCTTAGCCCAACCTCCTGTCATTCATTTCTGCATCTGTTAACTTTGCCTCAAGTTTCAGCTATCAACTCAGAGGTAAATTTCCCTGGGAGGCCTTGCTTATTCTGCCCATACTGACTTATGTCTTCTGTTTTCATTTGAATCTTTCTTATTTAGCATTAACTGTAAATGAAACATTATTATTGATATAATTACCTGATTGGTGTTAGGCTCCTATTTTAAGTCGTGTTATCTGTAAAGGCAGGCAGTATGTTTTTTATAAAATATTCATAGTCAAGCAAGATAATTGGAGTGGGTTGCCATTTCCTCCTCCGGGGAATTTTTCACACCCAGGAAATGAACCCAAGTGTCTTGCATCTCCTGCACTGGCGGGCAGATTCTTTACCACAAAGATTCTTTACCTGGGAATCCCCTCAATCTATATCGCCTAAAATCTCCTTAAGTCTCATCAGCTTGATAGTCTTTTATTCACCTGCCCACACAGTGATCACAAATACTCCAAACTTTCCTTTTTCCCAACTCCTCTCAATACTTGCTCAAACGAAATGTTCTTTAAAAGACATACCATTTTATGATGCTCATTAAAACATATTAATGCTTTCCCAATCCTAAAATAAATTCCAACATCTTTTATGTATTTCTCAAGTCCCAAGTGAGTTGGCTGCATCTGTCTCTCCTTGTCAAGAACTCTTACCTTTTATACTAAAGAGTAAACATAGCTACCTTTCACTCCAATGGGAGACACTGCCTCTGTCTGCCAAGGCCTTTGCTGTACAAGCATCTCTGAAAAGATAATCTGGAAAAGAAGGTATCCTGTAAGCACAGACATGCAGAAACATGAGATTCCACTAAAAAACTGAATCTCTTCACATCCAGAAATTCTCCCTTTTAGACCAACTCTCATCATATAGAACATTTTTTACTTTTTCGGCTTTGTGATGCTTCTTTTTGGCTCTCGGATTTCAGTTTCTTCTGATTGGTATATTCTTGCCTGGTTGATCCCTGTGTCATTTGGAATATTGAAGTGTTGAATCAGGGTCATGGGATCTTTTATTTTCTAATTGTAGCAACATTTCTGAAACATAATAATTTCTTAATGTTTCTTTTATTAAGTAAGTGAATGAGGTCCATCTTGAGATCCATTATTCAGGGAAACACACAGCAGCTAGATGAAAACTGGTGAAACCACATCTAAGTGACCTCCTTGCATCTCCAGGATTTCGTGGATGGTGATATATAATTGCTACCCACCACATATTCTCTGAAGCATGACAGAACTGTTTGGAGAAAGAGCAGAGGAAGTCTTAAAGGAAGGGACTATAGAAAGGAGAATGTAAAGAAAAAGAAGATGATGTTAAAAGCACGAACACTAATAAAAAGAAAGATAAAGATACTTTTCAGGCAAGTAAAATTTAAGAGAATTCAGTACCACCAAATCAGCTTTACAACAAATGTTAAATGGACTTCTGTAGTCAAGAAATACAACAAAAGAAAAAAGATCTACAAAATCAAACCCAAACAATTAGAAAATGGCAATAGAAACATATATATCAATAATTACTTTAAATATAAATGGATTAAATGCTACAACCAAAAGACACAGACTGGCTGAATTGATACAAGAACAAGACCCATATATATGCTGTCTACAAGAAACCCACTTCCCATCTCAAGACACATATAGACTGAAAGTGAGAGGATGGAAAAATGTATTCCATGCAAATGGGAAGCAAAAGAAAGCTGGAGTAGCAATCCTTATATCAGACAAAATAGACCTTAAAATAAAGAAGATTACAAGAGATAACAAAGGACACTACATAATGATCAAGGGATCAATCCAAGAAGAAGACAAAACAATTGTAAATATTCAAGCATCCAACATAGGAGCACCTCAACACATAAGACAAACGCCAACAGACATAAAAGGAGAAATTGATAGTAACACAATAATAATAGGAGACTTTAACACTCTACTCACACCAATGGATAGATCATCAGAACAAAATTAATAAGGGAACACAAGTCTTAAATGATTCATTAGATGAGATGGATCTCACTGATATCTTCAGGACATTCCATCCAAATGCAGAAGAATACACCTTCTTCTCAAGTGCATGAGGAACATTCTCCAGGATAGACCACATCTTGGGTAACAAATCAAACCTCAGTAAATTTTAGAAAATTGAAATCATATCAAGCATCTTCTCTGGCCACAATGCTATGAGACTAGATATCAATTACAAGGAAAAAAAAAAAAAAACTATAAGAAACACAAACCATGGAGATTAAACAACACAACAGGTTTCTAAGTTATTTCTAAATAATCAACAGGTTATTGAAGAAATAAAAAGGAAGTAAAAACATTTCTAGAAACAAATGACAATGAGACCATGACAACTCAAAACCTATGGGATGCAGCAAAACAGTTCTAAGAGGGAAGTTTATTGCAGCACAATCTTACCTCAAGAAACAAGAAAAACATTGACTAGGCAACCTAACTTTACAGCTAAAGCAGTTGGAAAAAGAAGAATTAAAAAAAAACACAAAATTAGTGCAAGGAAAGAAATCACAAAGATCTGAGCAGAAATAAAGGAAAAAGAAGTAAGAAACAATAATAAAGATTAATAAAACTAAAAGCTGGTTCCTTGAAAAGATAAACAAAATTGACAAACTCTTAGCCAGACTCATCAAGAAAAAAAGACAGAAGAATCAAATAAACAAAATTAGAAATGAAAAAGGAGAGGTTACAACAGACAATGCAGAAATACAAAGGATTATAAGAGAATGTTATGAACAACAAAATGATAACCAGGAAGAAATGGACAGATTCTTAGAAAAGTTCAATCTTCCAAGACTGAACCAAGAAGAAACAGAAATTATGAACAATCCAGTTAAAAGCACTGAAATGGAAGCTATGATCAAAAATTTCCCAAAAAACAAGCCCAGGACCAGATGGCTTCACAGGAGAATTCTATTAAACATTTAGAGAAGAGCTAATGCCTATCCTTCTAAAACTCTTTCAAAAAATTGCAGAGGAAGGAACACTTCCAAATTCATTCTATGAGGCCACCATCACCCTGATATCAAAACCAGACAAAGACAATGCAAAAAAAGAGAAAACTATAGGCCAATATCACTGATGAACATCGATCAAAAATCCTCAGCAAAATTTTACCAAACGGAACTTAGCAACACATCAAAAAGCTCAAACACCAGGATCAAGTTGGGTTTATTCTAGGGATGCAAGGATTCTTCAATATATGGAAACCAATCAATGTGATACACCATATTAACAAATTGAAATATAAAAACCATATGATCACCTCAATAGATGCCGAAAAAGCCTTTGACAAAATTTAGCACATATTTATAATAAAAACTCTTCAAAAAATGACCATAGAAAGAAGCTACCTCAACATAGTAAAGGGCATATATGATAAGCAAACTTTATCCTCAATGGTGAAAAACTGAAAGCATTTCTCCTAAGATCAGGAACAAGACAAGGGTGTACACTTTCACCACTATTATTCAACATAGTTCTGAAAGTCCTAGCCACAGCAACCAGAGAAGAAAAAGAAATAAAAAGAATCCAGATCAGAAAAGAAGAAGTAAAGCTCTCGCTGTTTGTAGATGGTATGATATTGTACATAGAAAACCCTAAAGATAGTATCAGAAAATTACTAATCAGTGAATTTAGCAAAGTTGCAGGATATGAAATCACTTGCATTTCTGTATGCTAACAATGAAAAAGCACAACCTGGAATCAAGATTGCTGGGAGAAATATCAATAACCTCAGATATGCAGATGACACCACCCTTATAGCAGAAAGTGAAGAGAAACTAAAAAGCCTCTTGTTGAAAGTGAAAGAGGAGAGTGAAAAAGTTGGCTTAAAGCTCAACATTCAGAAAACTAAGATCATGGCATCTGGTCCCATCACTTCATTGGAAATAGATGGGGAAACAGTGGAGACAGTGGCTGACTTCATATTTGGGGGCTCCAAAATCACTGAAGATGATGATTGCAGCCATGAAATTAAAAGGCGCTTACTCCTTGGAAGGAAAGTTATGACCAACCTAGACAGCATATTAAAAAGCAGAGACATTACTTTGTCAACAAAGGTCCATCTAGTCAAGGCTATGGTTTTTCCATTGGTCATGTATGGATGTGAGAATTGCACTGTGAAGAAAGCTGAGCACCGAAGAATTGATGCTTTTGAACTGTGGTGTTGGAGAAGACTCTTGAGAGTCCCTTGGACTGCAAGGAGATCCAACCAGTCCATTCTAAAGGAGATCAATTCTGAGCTTTCATTGGAAGGACTGATGGTAAAGCTGAAACTCCAATACTTTGGCCACCTGATGCGAAGAGTTGACTCATTGGAAAATACCCTGATTCTGGGAGGGATTGGGGGCAGGAGGAGAAGGGGATGACAGAGGATGAGATGGTTGGATGGCATCACTGACTCGATGGACATGAGTTTGAGTAAACTCCAGGAGTTGGTGATGGACAGGGTGGCCTGGCATGCTGCAATTCATGGGGTGGCAAAGAGTCAGACATGACTGACTGACTGAACTGAACTGAACTGAACAATGAAAAATCAGAAAGAGAAATTAATGAAGCAATCCCATTCACCATTGCAACAAAAAGAATTAAATATATAGGAATAAATTTACCTAGGGAGATGAAAGAACTGTACACAGAAAATTATAAGACACTAATGAAATAAATCAAAGGTGACATAAACAGATGAAGAGATATTCCATGTTCCTGGGTAGGAAGAATCAATATTGTGAAAATGACTATACTACCAAATGCAATCTACATATTCAATGCAATACCTATCAAATTACCAATGTCATTTTTCACAGAACAAAAAATTTCACAATTTATATGGAAACACAAAAGACCACAAATAGCCAAAGCAGTTTTGAGAAAGAAGAATGGAGCTGGAGGAATCAAGCTTCCTGACTTCAGGTTACACTACAAAGCTACTGTCATCAAGACAGTATGGTACTGGCACAAAAACAGGAATATAGACCAATGGAACAAGGTAGAAAGCCCAGAGATAAACCCATCACCTATGGGTACCTTATTTTTTAGAAAGGAGGCAAGAATTTACAAAGGGGCAAAGACAGCCCCTTCAATAAATGGTCCTGGGAAAACTGGACAGCTACATGTAAAAGAATGAAATTAGAACACTTCCTAACACCATACATAAAGATAAACTCAAAACGGATTAAAGACCTAAATGTAAGACCAGAAACTCTTAGAGGAAAACATAGGCAGAACACTTGATGACATAAATCAAAGCAAGATCCTCTATGACCAACCTCCTAGAGTAATGGAAATAAAAACAAAAGTAAACGAGTGGGACCTGATTAAACATAAAAGCTTTTGCACAGCAAAGGAAACTATAAGCAAGGTGAAAAGACAACCCTCAGAATGAGAGGAGAAAATAATAACCAATGAAACAACTGACACAGGATTAATTTCCAAAACATACAAGCCACTCATACAACTCAATAGCAGAAAGAAAAAAAAAATCAAAAAGTGAGAAAAAGACCTAAACAGACTTTTCTCCAAAGAAGACATGCAGATGGCTAACAAACACAGAAAAAGATGCTCAACATTGTTCATTATTAGAGAAATGCAAATCAAAACTACAGTGAGATATCACCTCACACCAGTGAGAATACTACTACTGCTAAGTCACTTCAGTCGTGTCCGACTCTGTGCGACCCCAGAGACGGCAGCCCATCAGGCTCCACCGTCCCTGGGATTCTCCAGGCAAGAACACTGGAGTGGGTTGCCATTTCCTTCTCCAACCAGTGAGAATGGCCCTCATCAAAATATCTACAAGCAATAAATGCTTGAAAGGGTGTGGAGAAAGGGAATACTCTTACACTATTGGTGGGAATATAAATTGATACAGCCACTATGGAAGACAGTATGGAGATTCCTTAAAAAACTAGGAATAAAACCACCACATGACCCTGCAGTTACACTCCTAGGCATATACCCTGAGGAAACCAAAATTGAAAGAGACACATGTATACCATTGTTTATTGCAGCAATATTTATAATAGCTAGAACATGGAAACAACTTAGATGTCCATTGACAGATGAATGGATAAAGAAGTGTGCTATATGTACGCAATGGAATATTCAGTTCAGTTCAGTTCAGTTCAATCGCTCAGTCATGTCTGACTCTTTGCAACCCCATGAATCACAGCACTGCAGGCCTCCCTGTCCATCACCAACTCCCGGAGTTCACTCACGTCCATCAAGTCAGTGATGCCATCCAGCCATCTCATCCTCTGTCATCCCCTTCTTCTCCTGCTCCCAATCCCTCCCAGCATCAGAGTCTTTTCCAATGAGTCAGCTCTTCGCATGAGGTGGCCAAAGTATTGGAGTTTCAGCTTCAGCAGCATCCCTTCCAAAGAAATCCCAGGGCTGATCTCCTTCAGAATGGACTGGTTGGATGTCCTTGCAGTTCAAGAGACTCTCAAGAGTCTTCTCCAACACCACAGTTCAAAAGCATCAATTCTTCAGTGCTCAGCCTTCTTCACAGTCCAACTCTCATATCCATACATGACCACAGGAAAAACCATAGCCTTGACTAGATGGACCTTAGTCAGCAAAGCAATATATCTGCTTTTGAATATGCTATCTAGATTGGTCATAACTTTTCTTCCAAGGAGTAAGCGTCTTTTAATTTCATGGCTGCAATCACCATCTGCAGTAATTTTGGAGCCCCCCCAAAATAAAGTCTGACACTGTTTCCACTGTTTCCCCATCTATTTGCCATGAAGTGATGGGACCAGATGCCATGATCTTAGTTTTTTGAATGTTGAGCTTTAAGCCAACTTTTTCACTCTCCTCTTTCACTTTCATCAAGAGGCTTTTTAATTCCTCTTCACTTTCTGGCTTTAAGCCAACTTTTTCACTCTCCTCTTTCACTTTCATCAAGAGGCTTTTTAATTCCTCTTCACTTTCTGCCATAAGTTGGTGTCATCTGTATATCTGAGATTATTGATATTTCTCCCGGCAATCTTGATTCCAGCTTGTGTTTCTTCCAGTCCAGCGTTTCTCATGACATACTCTGCATATAAGTTAAATAAGCAGGGTAACAATATAGAGCCTTGACATACTCCTTTTCCTATTTGAAACCAGTCTGTTGTTCCACGTCCAGTTCTAATTTTTGCATACAGATTTCTCAAGAGGCAGGTCAGGTGGTCTGGTATTCCCATCTCTTTCAGAATTTTCCACAGTTTATTGTGATCCACACAATCAAAGGCTTTGGCATAGTCAGTAAAGCAGAAATAGATGTTTTTCTGGAACTCTCTTACTTTTTCCATGATCCAGCGGATACTCAGCCATAAAAAGGAGCACATTTGAGTCTGTTCTAATGAGGTCAATGAAGTAGAGCCTATTATAGAGTGAAGTGAATCAGAAAGAGAAAGATAAATACTGTATTCTAACACATATATACAGAATCTAGAAAAATGGTACTGTAGAATTTATTTACAGGACAACAATGGAGAAACAGGCATAGAGAACAGACTTATGACATGGGGAAAGAGGAAGAGAGGGTGAGGTGAATGGAAAGACTAACAGGGAAAGTTACATTACCACATGTAAAATAGATAACCAATGGGAATTTGCTCTATGGCTCAGGAAACTCAAACAGGTCCTCTGTATCAACCTAGAGTGTGGGATGGGGAGGGGGATAGGAGGGAGATTCAAGAGGGAAGGGATATATGTACATCTATGGCTGATTCATGTTGAGGTTTGACATAAAGCAACAAAATTCTCTAAAGCAATTGTCCTTCAATAAAAAATAAATAAGTAATAAAAGAAAGAAAGACAAGGATACTCTGTTTGAATGTTAGATTAGCCAAGTGTGGGGAGGGGGCAGGCATTTGAAGGAGAGGAGGACCTGGAGAGAATTGTGATGCAAAGAGAAAATGGACTCAGTAATGAACTGCTGAGGGGGCTTGTGTCACCAGGAACACGTTTGTTGGCAACAGGCAGGGCTGGGAGTCAAAGGTCAGTGTTGGGAGTCAAAGGTCACTGTCAGGGTTCCGGGGACTTGTCGCAGGTTTTAAGAAAACCCTCCAAGTGGACACTGAAAAGGGTGAGTAGACGTGGGGCAAAAAAAGAATAGCTTGACCAATTCTGTTAAATGAGAGACAGTGGACATTGGAATACACAAATCTTTTGTCTATGCTTCAGTTTTCTAAATAAATTGTCCTGCCTTTCACCCAGGTGTGTGTGATTCAACCAACATAATGCCTTCATTGGGCACCACTATTTTTTCTTATATGTTGAATTTAATTTAGCCTGACTTTAGAGACAAAAATAGGATGTTTAATATTCATGTATGTAGGTTCACTATTCACACTTTCAATCAGCTATTTGCCATATTCTCTAATTTCAAAAATATCAAGAGATGAATTTGAGATTAAGCCTATTATTGCATCAAAATTTGCATATTTATTTTATTTTGAATATGATTAGGAAAGAACATAGATCTTCCTGCTCCCAGGTAAATTCCAAATAAAATTCTGAAAATCAGGTTAGGCTAAACATGAAATGTTTATTTTGGCATTTTATTAATTCTAGACCCCTTTGACCATTAAGTTAATCTGCTATAATATATTCTTATCTGGATATAACTAAGTTTCATTGCTGAGCACATAGGTTCCTAAGTGCAGTTTGTAATTTAGTTTCTGTAATTCACTATAGTTCTAATAATACTAAATGTAGTAATTGGGGAAAAGGATGTCAGAATAAATCTGCTATTTCTGCTGTATATTTCAGAGCCATTAGAATTATATCAAGTAAATTATATCAGGTATTTATGATAAAATTTCATTGGTCATCATTAAAAATCAGGCAAATGAACTAAAACTAAAACTCAAACTCACATTTCTAAATGATTTCAGTAAATCTTAGACTTGTGGCCATTGCTTGCTTCTTCTGCCATTCAGTCATCTAAGACAAGCAATCTTGCTTCCACTTTGGATCATTTCCTGGGAAATGACGTTTTTCCCCCAACTATGTCACATGCATAGTTATACTTTTTTTTAAAACTTTTTATTGCACAGGTATACTTTTAATGACCACTTACCACTTCCCAGTATTATGCATGAAATTTTTATCTTTATTTTTTAAAACTGTTATTTAAAAATTTTTGCAGGTCTGGTTCTTTATATCAATATTGTAGACTAGTCATCCTTAAATCTCATAAGAAGTTTGATTATTTTTGTGTGTAGCCTCCTCAGCATCATTCATCTATTTCTTTGCTTTACTTTTTCTTGTCAGTACTCATTTAAACGGATTTAGTGCCAAGAAAGTATGGAGTTTTATCAACTTTTTATATGTTGTTTTTCGGTTATCAAGAGACGTAGGAAATTGACTCTTACATGAGCACAGTGTTCACAAAGGACCTTGGACATCATGCTGAGGAGTTTGCATTAGATCAGGCACTTTGCACTTTTGAAAAATCTTAATCAAAGGACTCAAATTGTCTGTTCTGCTTGTTAGAGAGAATATTTGAAAAGCCATGTGGGAAAGAATTGGTTTTAAAGCAGGAAGCATCATTACGGGAAATCATTGAGTCATTTCAAGATCAAACCCTGCTTCCAATTAATCCTTTCCCCTTTTTTTGTCTCTCCATATTGCTTGCCCTTCGATCTCAAGGATTCTGTTGAAAGAAACACCTTTTTCCAAAGAGAGAAGATTTGTAAGAAATTTTGTTGATTTGCAGTTGAGGCAATCGAAGCCCTCTACACCGGACAGTTGAGAGACAGTACATAGAATTGATCTTACACTCAATACCACATTTGTTTAAGTACATCAGAGCTGAAATCTTCCTTGAGTGTTCTATTGAATCTTTAGTTTGCACGTGAACATAGCCTGCTTCACAAAAGACTATCATACAGACTGAAGAGAGGGTCAGAATCAATACACTCTCCACTTTTAGTTGTCTGTAACATCAAGGTAGAGATTATAGCGCTGCCTTGCAGATACTGACTTGATCACAAGCGTGAGACTTAATATTCACACCTATAAAAGATTGCAAACTATTCTCTTAAAAACTTTATGTGAAATAATCATTATTACAAAACACACATACACACTCCCTTAAATTATTTCTTAATTGCTGCTCTTTGCAAAGAACAATTAGCTTGTCAGATATTGCCACTACTTCCACCTCCACTGTCCACACAAGACAAATGAAGTACAAAAATCATCTCTATCTTTAGCAACTTGTGATGTGTTTAATGAGAGAGAATTAATGCCCATAAAATATTTTTTAATGAATGCAATATAGAGTATAACCAAATGTTAAACTCTTTATAAATCATATCTATGCAAAGAAGTTTTTTGAGGAAGAAGAGATCTTTATAAACTAAAATATTCAAGAAGAAATTCATTGGGAAGATGGGAAACTTCTGAGAAAGTTTGAAAATATTGTCAGTTAACAAAAAGTTAACACATGCTCTAAGCATATTATATCCATCCCATAATTGTTGGTGCTCAGTCATTCAGTGGTGTCTGACTCTCTTGAGACCTCATGGACTGTAGCCCACCCATGTAGCTCCACAGAGGACTATAGGCTCCTCTGTCCATGAGATTCTCACAGCAAGAACACTGGAGCGGGCTGCCATTTCCTTCTCCAGGGGAGCTTCCTGACAGAGGGATCCAACCCACGTTTCTGGCACTGGCAGAAGGATTCTTTACCACTGAGCCATGGGGAAGCCCCATAATTGGTTCCTTATAAATATCACATGAAGTTTTCTTGTCCCTCTTCACCAAGAGAAGGAAATCTCCGTGGCTGGTAAGATCACAGTGTATCTGCACCTAGGGTTCTTACCCTTGTATTACTTGAGTTTCAACAGAGAAAAGCATGAGCTGAAGGGCACTGGTGCTGAGTGCATTAGCTCATTGCCAAGAGACCCTGTGTTCTGGAAATAGTGGTTGTTGAACTGAACCACCCATATTGTCTCAATATGCAACTTAAAAGCAAAACTTTGGTGACGGCAAATTTCAATCCTGAAATGGAATAATCATTAATACCAAACCATGGATTACTAACTAACACTTTCACAAAAACTTTAACACTTGCACTTACACTTTCAGCAGGACATAGATCCATGGTTTTTTAATAATCATTAATCCAACTGATAATTTAGAAAACAAAATAAAGCTGGTTAACTTCCTAGTGTACTAAATGTAAATAATATCTAAATACTTTAAAATTTGGGATCTACAGGATACTACTTTCCTAACATCATACACTTATTGTACTCTTACTAGAATAACATTTATGTAGCAAATTACTCTTCATTTCTGTATTTACTATGACAGAGAATATAAGTAGAATTATCACCACATCATATACTTTATGCATAAAATATTACTAAACATAATCTTTGTGGCATGAGGATTTTTTTAACTTTTGTTGTGGCAAGATGATAGGATATCATTTCATTTCATGAGATATCACAAGAATTTGCTTAACAAAACGTACCTCTATTCTGTAAAAGAAAACACAACTTCAGGGTAAGAAAGTGCATCCAGGCAATACTTCTTTTCATTATTATAATTACTTTAGTTTGTTTCCAACTCAGGAGAATTTTTGATGTGTGTATTACTTTCAAATTATGCTTTGAGTCTGTTCACAATCATTGAACAACTTGGAGAAAGATATTTGCAATGTCTAAAATTAGTTATGAACAAATATCTTATGTAAGAGAATCCCAGAAAATGTTAAACTAAAAAGACAAAACCTCACTGGGGAAATTGTCAAAAGAAGATGTAAACAGGCAATTTATATAAGGGAACCCCCAGAAGAATAGCAAGCATATGCCAAGATGCTCAAACTCATTAGTATTTAGAAAAATGCAAATTAAAAGAGCAATATGATATTGCTTTGTAATATTACACTGATTAATACATCACACACCAGGAGACATGGGATGCACAAAACTGCACAGAGGTAAGAAAGTTCCTGTTACAGCCTGCTCAAGAGCAATTTGACACCACATAGTTAGATTAAGTTCAAGTAGCACACCATATGACTTGCAATCCTGCTCCAGGGTGTAAACCCCCTAGCGAAGCCCTAACATATTCTGTAGCAGGACATCCCTGGTGGCTCAGATGATGAAGAATCTGCTCGCAGTGCGGGAGACTCAGGTTCGATTCCTGAGTCAGGAAGATCCCCTGGAGTAGGAAATGGCAGCCCGCTCCAGTATTCTTGCCTGGAGAATTCCATGGACAGAGGAGCCGGGTGGGCTACAGTCTATGGGGTCACAAAGAGTTGGGCATGAGTGACTAACACTTTCAGCAGGACATAGAGAAGACACTCTTTCCGGTGTTGTTTGTGGTGCAGGAAGCCTGGCTGGGGAGTGACTAGCAAACGTGGAAGGTGCGTGTTATTTCGGACTCAACAATGCTCTGGAAGGATCCTCTAGCTGTGTACTTTAGTTCCACGAGTGATTTGACACACACACACAAAAGTACCGAGTGAAAACATTTACACAACACAATTTTGTGCATATAATGGTCTGAAGGAAATTAAAATATCCTTAAACATGTGCGTTTATAAGAACACATATAAGGGCTTCCAAGGCAGCTCAGTGGTAAAGAATCCGCCTGCCAATGCAGGAGACAGGGGTTTGATCTCATGGTCCGGGAAGATCCCACGTGCCGTGGAGCAGCTAAGCACGTATGCTGCAGCTACTGAGCCTATGCTCTAGAGACCCCGGGGCCTAAACAAGAGAAGCCCCCACAGCGAGAGGCCCTTGTGCCTCGACTAGAGAAGAGCTCCGGCTCCAAACAGCTAGAGAAAACCCTGCACAGCAATGAAGACCCAGCACAGCCAAACATAAATAAATAAATAAAATTATAAAAAAGAAAACATATGAAGAATGTATGCTACTAAATTCATTAGGATGGCTGCATCTGGGGAGCAAGGGAGTCATTATTAAAGATTAGAAAGGGATTTTCTCTTTTTTAAAAGCTGGTAATTGGTTGTTAACATTGTCTCTGTAAAAGACAAATCCTTGAAATCTCAGTGGTTTAACACATGAAAGCTTTATTTTTGATTTACATTACAGTTCAATGAGTGTTTTTATAGGAAGGCAGCCCACCAGGTGGTTCGGGCATTCCACCCACCTACAGTCAATGACTCATGAATCACTCACAGCTGGGGGACAAGAGGAAGGGTGGGGGTTTTCATGGACCATGTATGGAAGGCACATCCCTCGGCTTAGATCCCAGTTTCTCCCACATTCTGCATAGTACAAGAAAAGCTAGTGATGGCTAATCAAATTGTGAATCAACAGGAAGATAAAGGTTCATCTAGTCAAAGCTGTGGTTTTTCCAGTAGTCTTGTATGGATGTGAGAGTTTGACCATAAAGAAGGCTGAGGGCCAAAGAATTGATGCTTTTGAAGCATGGTGTTGGAGAAGACTCTTAAGAGTCCCTTGGACTGAATAGAGATCAAACCAGTCCATCCTGAAGAAGAAGGAAATCAGTTCATTGGAAGGACTGATGCTGAAGCTGAAGTTCCAGTATTTAGGCCACCTGATGCAAAGAATTGACTCACTGGAAAAGACCCTGATGCTGAGAAAGATAGAAGGCAGGAGAATAAGGGGATGAGGTGGTTGGATGGCATCACCGACTCAATGGACATGAGTTTGAGCAAGCTCTGGGAGCTGGTGATGGACAGGGAAGCCTGGCATGCTCGAGTTCATGGGATAACAAAGAGTTGGACATGGCTGAGCAACTGAACTGAACTAAAGAAGAGAAATGAGTCGCAAGCTTTCTGCACCTGGAAGATGATTATATGCCCTGAATTGAGACATTTGATCAATGCAACTGTCAGCCCTGGGATGCATTTATCCCTAACTAAACACTCAAATACACTAAGGTTTATACCAACCAAAACCATGGATGATGAAGTAAAATTATAAATACAATGAGTCCAGGTATTGCTATGAAAGCATGATGATTGGTTAGAATAAAGGTGATCAGTGAATAAATATGGCTTGAAAGTGGGTAAAGACTTGAATAACCAGGAGTTATTCTAAATAAATGTTAATACATAAAATTTATATCACAAAATTTAAATTATGTGCTAGAATAATTGGATCATTACTAAATAGATATAATTATACCTTGGAAAGCCATCCATATCATGATATGTTTTCTTAGAATTACAGTTTGGAAAAATAGCAATGGAAAAACAGATACACTAGAGAAGTCCTGAATATTCATTAGAATGATTGACGCTGAAGCTGAAACTCCAATACTTTGGCCACCTGATGCAAACAGCTGACTCATTGGAAAAGACCCTGATGCTGGAAAAGATTGAAGGCAGGAGGAGAAGGAGACCACAGAGGGTGAGATGGTTGGATGGCATCACTGACGGATATGAGTTTGAGTAAACTCCTGGAGTTGGTGATGGACAGGGAGTCCTGGTAAGCTGCAGTCCATGGGACACAGCTGGGTGACTGAACTGAATTGAACTGAGAGAAAAGCACTCATTTGACTGAGGCCTTATGTTTGATAATTATGTGATAATGAAATCTGAATATCTAAACCTCAATTTCATAAAAGTGAGATGTGGATTTATTTTTCCAAAAGCTTTTGCAATATATTTATGGGCCAATTCAGAATTTATGAAAATGGATGGATAGTTTTAAAGGGCCACGATCAGAAGGAGTTACACAATTTAAAGTTGACCAAATGAAGGGCAAAAAAGAACGACTATTTTTAATTTTTCTGCACAATATAATGTATTTACAGCACATATAAAAACATTTTAAAAGTGAGATCATTTTTCTATAATTCACCGAATCTCATCATAAAAGCATGTATTTTATTTTTCACTTTTATTTTGGAATAGCATTCATTTCAATCTTAGCTGGGAGGATCTTTCAGCTTGGTTAAGATATTATCTGTATCTTTTTTCTCCTGATGATGATTCGTGGCAGAAGTTACATGACTGATTCTGAGTGAAAATGACAAGGACACACCCAAGGGTTTTCCACATCCTTCATAAATAGTAATTGATCAAACTCCAAAGAGTAACACCCCACATACCACTGGGGAAGCAGCCCTTAATATGTAAATATGGACTTTAAAAATAATGCTGATGTAGCATTCAGTTGTTTGTGTGTGTTAGTCGCTTACTTGTGTCTGACTTTCTGCGACCACAAGGACTGTCTCTTGCCAGGCTCCTCTATCCATAGGATTCTCCAGGCAAGAATACTGGAGTGGGTTGCCATTCCCTTGTCCAGGAGATCTTCCCAACCCAGGGACTGAACCCAGCTCTCCCACAAGGTGGACAGATTCTTTATCATCTGAGCCACCAGGGAAGCCAAGATTTCAATTAGTTAATAAACTATTAATCAGCACATTGATTCTTTCCATGTATTTACATTTGAAGCTGAGAATTAAAATAGATTCACAATTAACTCAGGCCTAAAAAAAATTCAGCTGAAATATACCCAAATAACAGTCCAAACAGAGAGATTAAGCTTTTTTCCATTCTAATCTTCCCTTGCATTGACAGTCATAATCTGTCCCTATGTGACCATTTGACAGATTTCAGTCAAATATGTCCTGATGCGTCATGTGAAATAATAGGACCTGTTTTTATTCCGGGGACTGTGTTTGTGGTTCATTGCCTCTTAATTGTTAATATGATTTTGTACAAACTTCGGCAATATGCATACTCATATTTTTTCTGTGTCTTCATGATGACTGAATTGTATCATATTGTTGGTTTATGTTTTTGCATTTTTGCATGCATACATGCTAAGTTGCTTCAGTCATGTCTGACTCTTTGGGACTCTATGGACCATAACCTGCCAGACTCCTCTGTCCGTGAGATGCTTCAGGCAAGAATACTAGTGAGTTGCCGTTTCCTCCTCCAAGGGATCTTCCTGACCCAGGGATTGAACCCCCATCTCTTATGTCTCCTACATTGGCGGGCAGGTTCTTTACCACTAGTGTCACCTTGGATGCCCTTTTGTGTTTTTATTCATCTCCAATTTTGCCTCCTCTTTCTTGCATTAGTTGCCCCAGGAGAAGTTTAAGTAGCTTTCTAACCTGGGTCCAGATTGCCTTGGCAGTGCTTGGAGGACCCAGGGCTCAGCTCCTTAGTCTGTCTTTCCTGCAGACTAAGTGGCTTCCCTCCCTGCTCAGCTCACCTGCTTTGACTGTTTCTTTCAAGGCTCACAATTTTGACATAGAAACTCCCAACAATAAGTCATATAAATATTTTGTCTGTTGAATTCTCATTCATATATTATATTCATAATCATAACAACTCTCACATGGCTGATATGTATAAAACTTTCTTGCAAACCTGGGAGATTCTTAAAATTAACAAATTTAATTACTTGAAAAATTAGGATGATTGCTTATATTTCAGGAAAAAACACACATGAATTGCCTGTTTTACAGGATGAATGATAATTTTTCTGAGACTCTTGGGTTCATAAGGTGGTGTTGGCCAAATATGATATATTTTTTCCTGCAGGTATTCCCTGTAAGTATGCTTGGTGATACACAGAACAGAAATTATATTTTAATACATGTGTGTGTGCTAAGTTGCTTCAATCATATCCAACTCTGTGGAATGCTATGGACTGTAGCCTGCCAGGCTTCTGTGCCCATGGGATTTTTCAAGACAGAATGCTGGAGTGGGTTGCTGTGCCCTCCTCTAGGATATTTTAGTATTTTAATAAAGGACAGAAATGGTATCGACCTAAGAGAAGCAGAAGATATTAAGAAGAGGTGGCAAGAATACACAGAAGAACTGTACAAAAAAGATCTTCACGACCCAGATAATCATGATGGTGTGATCACTTACCTAGAGCCAGGTATCCTGGAATGTGAAGTCAAGTGGGCCTTAGGAAGCATCACTATGAACAAAGCTAGTGGAGATGATGGAATACCAGTTGAGCTACTTCACATCCTGAAAGATGATGCTATGAAAGTGTTGTACTCAATATGCCAGCAAATTTGGAAAACTCAGCAGTGGCCACGGGACTGGAAAAGGTCAGTTTTCATTCCAATCCCAAGGAAAGGCAATGCCAAAGAATGCTCACACTACCGCACAAATGCACTCATCTCACACGCTAGTAAAGTAATGCTCAAAATTCTCCAAGCCAGGCTTCAGCAATACACTAACCGTGAACTTCCAGATGTTCAAGCTGGTTTCAGAAAAGGCAGAGGAACCAGAGATCAAATTGCCAATATTCGCTGGATCATGGAAAAGCAAGAGAGTTCCAGAAAAACATCTGTTTCTGCTTTATTGACTATGCCAACGCCTTTGACTGTGTGGATCACAACAAACTGTGGAAAATTCTGAAAGAAATGGGCATACCAGATCACCTGACCTGCCTCTTGAGAAACCTATATGCAGGTCAGGACGCAACAGTTAGAACTGGACATGAAACAACAGACTGGTTCCAAATTGGGAAAGGAGTACGTCAAGGCTGTATATTGTCACCCTGCTTATTTAACTTATATGCAGAGTACATCATGAGAAATGCTGGACTGAAGGAAGCACAAGATGAAATCAAGTTTGCCAGGAGAAATATCAATAACCTCAGATATGCAAATGACACCACCTTTATGGCAGAAAGTGAAGAAGAAATAAAGAGCCTTTTGATGAAAGTGAAAGAGAAGAGTGGAAAAGTTGGCTTGAAACTCAACATTCAGAAAACAAAGATCATGGAATCTGGTCCCATCACTTTACGGCAAATAGATGGGAAAACAGTGGAAACAGTGTCAGAATTTATTTTGGGGGGCTCCAAAATTACTGCAGATGGTGACTGCAACCATGAAATTGAAAGATGCTTACTCCTTGGAAGGAAAGGTATGACCAACTTAGACAGCATATTCAAAAGCAGAGGCATTACTTTGTCAACAAAGGTCCATCTAGTCAAGGCTATGTTTTTTCCAGTAGTCATGTATGCATGTGAGAGTTGGACTATAAAGAAAGCTGAGTGCTGAAGAATTGATGCTTTTGAACTGTGGTGTTGGAGAAGACTCTTGAGAGTCCCTTGGACTGCAAGGAGATCCAACCAGTCCATCCTCAAGGAGATCAGTCCTGGGATTTCTTTGGAAGGACTGATGTTGAAGCTGAAACACCAATACTTTGGCCACCTGATGGGAAAAACTGACTCCTTGGAAAAGACCCTGATGCTGGGAAAGATTGAAGGCAGGAGGAGAAGGGGAAGATGGAGGATAGATGGCTGGATGGCATCATCAATTCGATGGACATGAGTTTGGGTGAACTCCGAGAGTTGGTGATGGACAAGGAAACCTGGAGTGCTGCAATTCATGGGGTCGCGAAGAGTCGGACACGACTGAGCGACTAAACTGAACTGATTGATATATGTATATATATAAAACCCAATGTATATATATATGTGTGTGTGTGTGTGTGTGTGTGTGTGTGTGTGTTAGTTGCTCAGTCGTGTCCGACTCTTTGCAACCCCATACCATAGACTGGAGCCTGTCAGGCTCCTCTGTCTATGGAATTCTCCTGGCAAGAATACTGGAGTGGGTTTCCATTTCCTTTTCCAGGGATATATATATGGGTTCAAATAAATACATATATTTAAAACTACTATTTGGCAAAACATAAAAAATTCATATATATTAAGATTATATATATATATAAGAAGGGTTCAAAATAAATAGACTTAATGGTATTTATTTTCAGATAACATGGACAGTATGTTCAGTCATTCAATCTTGTTTGATTCTTTGCTGCCCTGTGGACTGTAGCCTGCCAAGTTCCTCTGCCCATGGGATCTCCTAGGCAGGAATACTGAAACGAGTTGCCATTTCCTTCTCCAAAAGATCTTCCCCACACCGGGATCAAACCTATATTTCTTGTGTCTCCTGCATTGATAGGTGTATTCTTTACCACTAGTACCACCTAAGAAGTAGAAATGTGCTTACATGAGTGTTGAAAAGAGGTTCATGTGTGTCTGGGATGAACATTCTATCTGTGACATCCAGTTATTGAATGAGACAGCCTGTGCAAATGCTCTGATTTTTCAGTTGTATTTGCTCATTTCAACAGCGTAGATCTATCCTTAAAAAGCAAGCTTACATCATCATCATTCCCTTTGCCAGAGAATGATGTATTTGTTGACTGTGAACTAGAGTCATCAGAATTGCTTAATGATGGTGAATTGTATTATTTTGGCAATCTGAACAGTTTTTTCCAGCATACTGAAAGTAATGTTAATATGAATAAGAAGTACTTAAAAGACTTGATAAAAATCTTCCTATGTAGCTTCCTGAACAGGGTGGCCAGTGCAGTAGTACAGTAAATCACTTCCTCATTATTTTCCAGACATTACCAAATCCCTCTACGTACTCAAAAGAAAGTACTCAACAGAATTTAGACATCACTTCATATGACTTCTGCAAATGGAAACATGGAATTAAATGCGCTTACATCACTTCATTCAGGAATTAATCCTCAACACTGAAATCTTTTAGAAAGGTAGTTTTCTCTTTCTGCAACTTGCTTATGCAAATTGAGTACTAGCACTGATTAACATTGAAATAAAAAGAATCATTCTTTATATAGGATGCTTACTCAAAAAGAAAGGAACATTGAGAAATTTTTCCGTTATACTTTCTTTTTTTCTCTTTATCTACACCTGCCTTTGATGTGGGTGTGAGGCTGGAAATACTGGAAATGCCTTGCAGTGTCAACACTATGTTGGAATCCTCGTGCTAAGGATGGCAAAGCAGAATGATAGAAGGAGCCTGAGACAGTAATGGCATTGAACAGGAGACAGTTTATCATCCCTGAAAGAAATCTCTATAGATACCTTTTACGTTGTAAAATCAGTGCCTATTTTAGCTTAATTGGTCATTTCTGTTACATGCAGCTAAATGCACTCATAATTGGTAAGAATTTCTGATGAAAATTCAGGACTGTTTATGTTCAAATCCTGAATATTGGGCTAGATTCATTACTTCTTGAGAATATTTGAATAGTAATGCTTCCTGCCACCAAGTAGAACAAGCTAGTTATTTACAAGAATACCAAGACTCCTTTACTAGGAATGGAAAAAATATGAGATTGTAAAAAATCAACAATGTGCTGAAAGAAAATTTATACTATAGAACTATCTCTCCTGAAGTTTAAATATTTTTTAGTAAAACAAAAGCTGGTGGAGTTTATTATCAATAGATCATAAGAAAGAAATAGGATGACTTCAGATGAAAGAAGAAAACCTAGATGAAGGACTAACATGCAAAAAGGAATAGTGAGCAAAGAGAGAGTGGAAAAATGAGATGGATCTCATATATAATACATATAATTTAAAATAGCACAGTGGCTAAGAGCAAGCCTTTGAAGCCTGGCTGCTAGGACTTGAATTCTACCTCACAACTTGCAGGGTGATATTAAGCAAATTATTCTCTTTTATTCTATTTTACCAATTGTTTAATGGGGAAATAATAGAAGTTATCTTAGACTCACTATGAGGATTAAATGAATTGTATACCTAAGGTAGAGAACTATTTTGAGCTGTACTAAGCTCTCCATGGTTAGGTATTATTACTGCAGGTGACATTATGCAGGAAAACCTCTGTTGGGATTGTATGTGTGTTAGTTGCTCAGTCCTGTTCAACTCTTTGTGACCCCATGGACTATAGCCCACCAGGCTCCTCTGTCCATGGAATTCTCCAGGCAAGAATACTGAAGTGGGTTGCCATTCCCTTGTCTAGGGGATCTTCCCAACCCTGGGATCGAACCCAGGTCTCCACATTACAGGTAGATTCTTCACCATATGAGCCACCAGGGACATCCTGATTGGGATTAGGTCAGACAATAAATCAGATTCGACGTTGCACTTTTTCCAAAAAATGAATTTGCTAAGTTAGTCTATAGTAGCTCAGATTCTGGCTACCAGCCAGATTCCATGTCTGGAAACAAAATCAAAGGACCTGGATTTGGTAGATTCCAGTCTAGATCTAAGGATTCTCAGGTGACTCAGAGGTAAAAGTATCCACCTACCAATGTAAGAGAAGGAGACGTGGGTTCGATTCCTGGGTAGTGAAGATCCCTCGGAGGAGGAAATGGCAACCCACTCCAGGATTTCTGCCTGAAAAATCCCATGGACAGAGGAGCCTGGTGGGCCACAGTCCATGGGGTCACAAAAAAGTTGGGCACAATTGAGCATGAGCATGAGAACTTCAAAAAAAGAGTTGTTAATTTTAATGACTGCTTTGCCATTTATCTCTAAGCTTTTTTTGAAGTCTGTATATGTTAGCCAGATGTGTTTTACTCAGTGGAATTTGACTAATTTGCCTTATTAGTGTATATGTGAGACTAAAAATATTTACTGATGCCACTGTCTTCAACCTTCTCTCACTGTAACAAACACCAGGTGGGTGTAGATTTGTTCCCTGAGCACGATTGTGTTTTCCAGCAGAACATCTCTGCTCTGCTGATCTTGCTAATGGTGTAAACAAACCCATCTTCTCATGAGAAGGAGGTGAAAGTTATAAAGGTAGGTGCGTAGCTTGCTCAGTCATTTCGCATAAAAATCAAATGTGCATTTTTCAGAAGTGTACTTTCTAGAGAGGAGCAGACTGTGTGGACTCTGAGCAATTTAAAGAAATCATAAAACTCTTAAAGGATCTCAAAATAGTGAAGTTCAGCCTTTACTGAAATTGATATCTGGGGTTTGACTGGAGGTGTTAATTTAAAAATAACAGGGAATTCTGGGTAACATTTACAGACAGAAATCACTTATAAATCCCTAGTCACCTCTAGGGCTTAATAGAGGATCAATATGGCCAGCTGATTCCATGTTTAGAATCTGATCATATAATATGACTGTCTATCCATATTTTCTTCTTAAGTTTTTGCCTTCACTTTATGTACCCTACTAAGTAGTACCCCTCATCTCTGTAAGTGTATCTGTGATATTGTATGTAATCTAAAAATAGAAAGTAAATATTAGGTTAAAATAAATAAGCCTGTAACATACTATCTCTGACTTTCACCCATGTTTTTAATGACTTCTGTATAACAGAGATACTGGGCATTATATAGGTGAATTTACCATAATTTTAACCTCTAACTAACCTTGTGAATAGGGTAATATTGACATTTTGGTATGATAAAACATACAGAATCATTAATTCAAATATGTCCTGGCTCTTCATTTATTATATTTAGCTCTCAAATTCTATTCCTCTTACTATGACTTCACTGAGCAATTCAGTCTACTTGTTTTGTTAATTCTTGGAATGCGTATACCTAACTTAATCCTTCTGATTACATTGCATTTTTGTTTGCAGTCAGAGAAATTTACTGTCTTTTATATTTAAATCACTGATATATTACATTTAAGTCTTGGAGACTGTAAATTTAAGTAGATAGGCATTAAACACCTATTGAATCATCATGCACACAGATAGATTAATAGACAAGTTAGACGCTATAGGATGCTAGTATTGTCACTGAGAGAAGCTGCGCAAAGTAGAATGTTTTGAAGAAGAATGGCTGAACTCTGGTTCTGGATTAACTCAAATCCCAGGCTTATTAATATGAGCTTTATTCTGTAGTGTTATCTCTGCAAGTGTTGAACAGAGTCTCATTATTATCAGAAAAGTTCTACCAATAGGCATATGGCAGCTGGGTGTAGAGGGCAATGGTATGAAGTGAACTAAAGTGAAGTTGCTCAGTCGTGTCCGACTCTTTGTGATCCATGGACTGTAGCCCACCAGGCTCCTCCCTCCATGGGATTTTCCAGGCAAGAGTACTGGAGTGGGTTGCCATTTCCTTCTCCAGGGGATCTTCCAGACTCAGGGATCAAACCCAGGTCTCCTGCATTCCAGGCAGACACTTTAACTTCTGAGCCACCAGGGAAGCTCAAGGAAATAGTATAGGTAAAAACATATAACATATAAGAATTAGAAGAGAGACACCAGAATAATAGCGAGACTGTTCTTTTTTTAATGAATGATATTTGATAATTGTTTGAATATAAGGGATAAAATAGCATAAATTATTCCAAGTTTTTGAGCTGGCATAATCTTAGTATTGTGATGTGTTTATATAAATAAGAAAAAAGCAAAAACAAATAGAGTTGGTAAATTGGGTTAGTGTTGTATTTGAGATTCTAAATGGATATTCAGGCAGAGATTATGATAAATGTTCATTTAGAAATTTAAGATCAGTCTTTAGAAAGCCAATCTCAGAAGGAACAGTTTGGGGATGGTCACAAATAGTATCATTTGTCCAATATTGCTTACATTACTGCTAGCTCTGAACTTGATCCTAGATGGTCTTTATTAGTAATGATTTTTTCAATGATTAGAAAGCTAAAGGTGTATGGATAATTTAGCCAAGGCTACCAATTAGTTAATACAGAACCCATGCATTTTCAACTTCATAAGAGTTTGTGTTATGGTTCAGTTCAGTTCAATTCAGTTCAGTCGTGTCTGACTCTTTGTAACCCCATGAATCCCAGCACTCCAGGCCTCCCTGTCCATCACCATCTCCCACAGTTCACTCAAGCTCACGTCCATCGAGTCAGTGATGCCATCCAGCCATCTCATCCTCTGTCATCTCCTTCTCCTCCTGCCCCCAATCCCTCCCAGCATCAGAGTCTTTTCCAATGAGTCAACTCTTCACATGAGGTGGCCAAAGTACTGGAGTTTCAGCTTTAGCATCATTCCTTCCAAAGAACACCCAGGGCTGATCTCCTTCAGAATGGACTGGTTGGATCTCCTTGCAGTCCAAGGGACTCTCAAGAGTCTTTTCCAACACCACAGTTTAGAAGCATCAATTCTTTGGCACTCAGTTTTCTTCACAGTCCAACTCTCACATCCATACATGACCACTTGAAAAACTATAGCCTTAACTAGACGGACCTTTGTTGGCGAAGTAATGTCTCTGCTTTTCAATATGTGTTATGGTAGTATAGTTAAATTTGTGGATAAAGGATAATCCCAAAAATAAGAGTGGAGAAGGAATAAAAATGGGAGAGCACGTGAAAGGTACAAAAAGAGAATGAGTGGAAAATTTGTCCTGTGTGTAAGCAGTAAACTCCTGCTGCTGCTACTAAGTCATGTCAGTCATGTCTGACTCTGTGCGACCCCATAGACGGCAGCCCATCAGGCTCTCTCGTCCCTGGGATTCTCCAGGCAAGAACACTGGAGTGGGTTGCCATTTCCTTCTCCAATGCATGAAAGTGAAAAGTGAAAGTGAAGCCCTCAGTCATGTCCAACTCTAAGGGACCCCATGGACTGTAGCCTACCAGGCTCCTCCCATGGGATTTTCCAGGCAAGAGTACTGGAGTGGGGTGCCATTGCCTTCTCCAAAACAGTAAACTAGGTGATCACAAAGTCAATGAAAGAAAGCGAAGGAGAAAGTTGAAGGAGATACAGCAGAAAAATACAGGAGGCATGCTTTTGCTGTCATCCACTGCACCTCAGTCTGAATGACTTGCTAATGTTTAAGCATTATGATTATTTTCATCCCAATATCTACAAAGGTGGAAACATGCTTCTTCTTGGATTTGTGGAAAAACATTCTCTAGTGGCTCCATGGTAAAGAATCCACCTGCCCGTGCAGGAGACACAGGTTCAATCCCTGCATTGGGAAATCCCCTGGAGAAGGAAATGGCAACCCCCTCCAGTGGGAAGTCTACAGTCTATGGGGTTGAAAAAGGGTTGGATACAACTTAGTGACTAAACAACAACAACAAAAATCTATTCCCTAAAAATACCATGAGAAAATTTAATCTTTAATGAAGATTTCAGGGAAGAGATAGACTAATAGAAGGACTGGTGGATATTTACTTAAGACTTTACTACTGATACAGCATCACCATGAGGAGTTCATTATTCACCAACATCTAATGCCATGATGCTGTGTGCTATGCTCAGTCACTCAGTTCAGTTCAGTTCAGTTCATTCGCTCAGTCATGTCCGACTCCTTGGGACCCCATGGACTGTAGCTCACCAGGCTTCTCTGCCCATGGGGATTCTCCAGACAAGAATACTGGAGTGGGTTCCATGCCCTCCTCCAGGGGATCTTCCCAACCCAGGGACTGAATCCAGGTCTTCCACATTGCAGGCAAATTCTTTACCATCTGAGCCACCAGGGAAGCCCAATGATGAGGTGTATGTATTTTACTAATAAGAAAACTGAGGTCCAGAAAGTTTGTGACCTTCCCAAGACAAAAAGCAAAAATTTACAAAGCCATGTAAAAACAAACAAATCTCATTAGTAGATCTTTTTCTTAAAAAATTATCATCATCTTTCCATGAAATTTTTTGCTCTGCCTTTTTCTTTCATTTTTTGTTGCATTGGAGTTTTCTACCAACATATACTTTGGCCACGTGATGGGAAGAAGAGACTCATTGGAAATGACTCTGATGCTGGGAAAGATTGAGGGCAAGAGTAGAAGGAAGCAACAGAGGATGAGATGGTTGGATGGCATCACTGACTCAATGGATGAGTTTGAGTAAACTCTGGGAGTTGGTGATGGACAGGGGAGCTGGCGTGCTGCAGTTCATGAGGTTGCAGAGAGTCAGATATGACTCAGTGACTAAACAACAACAACCAACATTTAAACAAGCTGTTTTAAATTCATAGACTCAGATTTACATGTTCCTAGAATTATTCTAAATTGTTCTGTAAATTTTAGTCTATCTTGTAGATGTTTTGCAAAGTATTTATTTGACAATGGTTCTCAGCTCAGGATGGGATCAGAGCTTATAAACCAAAATTAAGCATCTTGTCATATTCTTAAGAGGATTTCTTTTTATGAGAGAATGCAGATTTCAGAGGATTTTAGCTTTGCAGTGGTCACTGCATATTGGAGAATTTACTTTCTATTTTAAGAACTCTCTCAAGTGAACTATTTTATTCATAATGAAAATTAAGAAAGTGACAGATTGTCATCTTAGTTGGAGTTATAGTAAAGGGCAAGTGTCTAAGACAGAAACATCATGAACTTCGGGTTAGGCTGAGAAACTCATGAGTGTGGCAGGGGTCAGTGGGAAGTTTGGTTTCACAGCTGTGTTTTGGTTCTTAAGAATTCACCTGCCAGAGCAAGAGACGCAAGACACTGGGTTTGATCCCTGGGCTGGGAAGATCCCCTGAAAGAGGAAATGGCAACCCACCCCAGTATTCTAGCACTGGAGATTTCCATGGACAGAGGAGCTTGTCCGGCTACAGTCCATGGGGTTGCAAAGAGTTAGACATGACTGAAGTGACTTAGCATTGCACGCATGCTTGGGTCTGCAGTCTTACGTCTGTGATTCCTAGCAGAAGTTTAGAAAAGAAATACCTCCCTGAGCCAGATTCTCATGAACAAAATACAACCACACTAATAAACCTTGCATAAAGTGTTGATGCTTGAAGTACAATTTGTGAAAACACACTGCTAGTCCAAGAAACCTCATGAACTCCTCAGTTTCCAAGGCAAAACCAAGGAACAGATTTATCAAGTCATGTTCCCATCTCTATTTCTCAAGAAAATCCTTTATAGCTGTCCAAAATCAAACCAAGGATAAGTACAAACAAATAGCAGACAGGCTTCTACTGAGAATAAAGGCTTTCCAAGCTGATCTGATAATCAGAGGATTGCTAAAAGGGCTTTTATATTCTAGGAGACAAACTAAACAGCATTTGAGAGGCTGATGCACAGATGCAATGTCTGACTCTTCTCATCACCCTGGAGACCTCTAACCTAAACTCTGGGGACCTCAGGGGAACATTCTATTTACAAGTTTCAGATCTTGGATGATGGCCACGAAGGGGTGTTGAGTAGACACTGGTGAAACCACCAGATTGCTAAACTCTCGAAAATGTCACTAAGAAATCTGTTAAAAAATCAGAGCTGAGTATATTAGAACTTACTGTTTTAAGCAAGAACACCACCTTGACAATTTTAGCAGTGTTGCAGGTGGGAAGAAAGAGGGTTTTACGGCATTTCTATCAAACAAGGGACTAATTAAGATTTAGCGAATTCATGATATGTAGTTTAGGATTGGTAGAACTGCCAAACTGGTCTTGATGAAAGAATTGCTTGTCCAAGTTGGTGGCTCATATTGGCTTTGAAGAATGGATTGGTAGGAATGTTCTGAAGCAAACTAATTTATTGGTTTCCAGGCTTATCTTTTCTCAGTTAAAGTTTTCTTGTAGCAAGCAACTAGGTAATGTTGCCGCTGGAGGTCTGGCTCTTATCAAGTCACATAAACCCTCAACTGTCAACATGAAAACAGAATCTTTCCCTCATCCAAGTGTTGCAGTTTTAATATTCTGATCTTCCGACCTCATTCTCCTTTATGCTTCCATCCTCTTTTTGACCCCTATGTTCCTGCCTCTGTTGTTTATTCGTTGATTTAACCACTTCCCATAGCAGGACTTTATAAAGTCTTCAATTCTTCACCCTCTTGCCTGTACTTTCTCTTTATTTGCTTAATCCTTTATCTGTCAGGTCACAGCACTCTAAATCCAGGGTCTTGTCAAGCTGTTCTCTGTTCATCTGATATATGCCGCATTTTTTTTAAAGGGTTTGACAATTTTATTTATTTATTTTTGGCTGTGCTGGGTCTCCATTGACGCATGGGTTTTCTCTAGTTGTGAGCAGGGGCTACTCTGCAGCTGCAGTGTGCGAGTTTCTCCTCGTGGTGGCTTCGCCTGTTGCAGACCACGGGCCCTACCTAGGACCCATGGGATTCAGTACTTGTGGCTCCCTGGCTCTAGAACACAGGCTCAGTACTTGTGGTGCTTCACGGCATGTGGGATCTTCCCAGACCAAGGACTGTACCCCCGTCTCCTGCCTTGTCAGGCAGATCCTTTACCACTGAGTCACCAGGGAAACCCCCAAGTTTTTTTTTTTTTTAATGATTGGCAAACTCACGGAGTACAAACAGCAACACAATTTCAAGCTATATATAATTTAAGAAATAGTCATTTAAAATATTATTAGATCAATAAAATGTTAAATGTTAAGATATGAATGTTCATGGGTCAAATTATCAATACATAGAATTAAATTATAACTTTAAAAACCAAGTTAGAGAATGGAAATTTTACATATTGTGACTCAATATATATCAGATAAACTAGAGGAAATACAAGTCCATCAAAAAAGGTTTTGAATTATTAACATACTATAGACTACATTGGGTTTCCCTGGTGGCTCAGATGGTAAACTGTCTGCCTGCAATGTGGGAAACCCAGGTTCAATCCCTGGGTTGGGAAGATCCCCTGGAGAAGGAAATGGCAACCCACTCCAGTACTCTTGCCTGGAAAATTCCATGGACTGAGGAGCCTGGTAGACTACAGTCCATGGGGTCACAAAGAGTCGGACATGACTTAGCGACTTCACTTTCATAGACTACATTAACCAATCAATAATAGCAAGAGAAAGCAAATTGTACAACTTCATGTTCTCATGAAATATTTTTAAAATTGATGGTGTTTTAACATCTAAGTTTACTTCTAAATTTTCACTAAATATATTGTATTATTAGTATTTTCTGATACAATGTAATATAATTAAATAATATTAAAAGCATAAAATGATTTAGATAGCTTTGATTAAAATTATGGTTTAGAGAAAAAATAAGAAGCTTTAAAATTGTATAGAGAAACAAGGACACAATTGTAGTAGTTAAATAAATGCTACAAATTCTTTAGGCTTTCCTGGTGGCTCAGATGGTAAAGAATCTACCTGCAATGCAAGAAACCAGGGTTCAATCCCTGGGTCAGGAAGACCCCCTGGAGAAGGAAATGGCTACCCACTCCAGTATTCTTGCCTGGAGAATCCCATGGACAGAGGAGCTTGGTGGGCTACAGTCCATGGCATCACAAAGAGTTGGACATGACTGGGCAATTAACACTTTTACTTCCTTTTCAAAGTATCTATGAAAGGTACAGAATTAGGATTCATCCCAGTGGTGTCTGGTTCTACAAGTGATAGAGAGCTGACATCTGCATTATCTAAATAATTTTCTTGTGCCAGTCTCACTTAGCAATAAAGAATATCATAGATTTTGTTATCAACTCTGTGGTGGCCATGAATTGAACTGGTTGTTTTAAATAATTAACATAATGTAAACACTATAAAAATGCATTGAATTGGATTGTGAGAACATGCATTAAAATGTTAATAGCATTGGCTTCAACATGAAAGCTATGCTCTTGAATAATCCACAGCTTTGCAAATGCCAAAGACCATTCCACCCAATCTGTTGTTTCAGAGATCATTGCCTCCCCTTCTGATGGACTTGACTGATGGTGTTCTTTGATGCTGTACATCAAGGTAAATAATTTCAGTGTTTCCCAGTGTCATGAGAGCTATGACATGTTTAAGTCTGAGCTATTGTGTTAACTCTTTCAATTGGTAGCTTTAGCTGGAAATTTAAATTGGATTCCCAAAAGTAGTCAAAGAAACTAACATACACCTCTTCTAAAAGAAGTCAGAGAATTGAGGAATAAATACAGTTCATGTGTTGAAATGTTTCTAAAAGAGTTCAAAGAAATAGCAACTACTTTGGGAATGATATATGTAGAAAGAGATTTTCCTATCTCATCTATTGTCATGAAAGAGTTAATGAACCTCCAAAAGAGTAAATAATCTACTGTATTTTTGGTAGATTTAGGCCTGTTAGTGTGATCTAAATTAAAACTGTTGTTTCTTATTTTCTATAGTCAAGCAAATATATTCCATAACACTGTGGATAGGAAAGGCAGTTTGACACTTGCCTAAACAGTGATTCCTTTCTTAAAGAAAAATGATAAATGTTCCTTCTTTAGAATGAGAATAGGAAATTACTTGACTAGAAACCATTCATTCTAGTATTATTAATTATGTAGAGAATTTCATGATTTAATGAAATTTAGATAGCCTTTCAGGAAGCAATGTGATTTAGTAATATACTGACAATTAGCTAAGAATGTATCATGTATATTTTATCTATATTTCTAGGCATCTACCTCTGAAACATTGGAATCATGAAGAATGGAAATATATATCAATCATTTTGAACACTAAAAATGTCTTCTTTAAAGAACAGGAAACATTCTATCAAAAAGAGAAATTTTACAATAAAATTGATTTTTATAGCAAGTCCAAAATATACAAAAGTGTTCTGTGTATGAGAAGTAATTTTCCTCAAAGGAGGAAAATTAATTAGGAAATGATTAGAAGTTAATAGCTGTTCCCTGAGACTCGATCTTTTGCATTTTTGAACTTCCCATAGCACTTTGTGCTTTTTTGAGCACATATCAATTTATTCCTTGTATGACAATTATTTATTCTTATACTATGCTTCTTAAAAGAATATGTGGATTGAATAGCATATTACACCTACTTAATGACATTTTAACCTAAGCTGAAATTCTTAACTGAATTATTTAAAATCTTGGGCCTCAGTTTTCTCATTTGAGAAACAGGGAAAGCTAAACCATGTAGAACTTTTCTTGTTACAAAGATAACCTAGGTAAACACAAGAGACACCCAGTGAAAATTGTTTTACCAAAGTGAAAGCTAGTCTATCTTTCATTATATTCAATATCAATAAAATCTATTGATATGGCTGCAGTCACCATCTCAAGTTATTTTGGAGCTCAAATAACTAAAGTCTGTCACTGTTTGTACTGTTTCCCCATCTAATTGCCATGAAGTGATGGGACCAGATGCCATAATCTTAGTTTTCTGAATGTTGAGTTTTAAGACAACTTTTTCACTCTCCTCTTTCACTTTCATCAGGAGGCTCTTGAAGTTCTTCTTTGCTTTCTGCCATAAGGGTGGTGTAATCTGCATATCTGAGGTTATTGATATTTCTCCTGGCAATCTTGATTCCAGCTTGTGTTTCATCCAGCCCAGCATTTCTCCAGATGTACTCTGCATATAAATTAAATAAGCAGGGTGACAATATACAGCCTTGATGTACTCCTTTCCTGATTTGGAACCAGTCTGTTGATCCCTGTCCATTTCTAACTGTTGCTTCCTGACCTGCATATAGGTTTCTCAAGAGGCAGGTCAGGTAGTCTGGTATTCCCATCTCTTTCAGAATTTTCCACTGTTTGTTTTTATCCACACAGTCAAAGGCTCTGGCATAGTCAATAAAGCAGATGTTTTTCTGGAACTCTCTTGCTTTTTTGATGATCCAACAGATGTTGGCAATTTGTTCTCTGGTTCCTCTGCCTTATCTAAACCCAGCTTGAACATCTGGAATTTCACAGTTCACATACTGTTGAAGCCTGGGTTAGAGAATTTTGAGCATTACTTTACTAGCATGTGAGATGAGTGCAATTGTCTGGTAGTCTGAGCATTCTTTGGCATTGCCTTTCTTTGGGATTGGAATGGAAACTGACCTTTTCCAGTCCTGTGGCCACTGCCGAGTTTTCCAAATTTGCTAGCATATTGAGTGAAGCACTTTCACAGCATCATCTTTTAATATAGCTTTTATCTTTAAGAAATTATAATAATGTATTATTAGGCTTAGCTGTAAGCAATAGAAAACAAAAATCAAACAGAAGGGTATAAGGTTATAAGGTAGAAGCTTATGTTTATTTACAAACAATTTCAGTTCTGTGATCCTGTGCTGATGTAGCACACCATGGTATCAGACTCAGCCTCTGTATCCTCATTAATTTCTATACAAACCTCCATTTCCAATATCTATTCATGGCAAAAGATGACTGCTCTAGATCTAGCAGTTACATCTGCATATTAACCAACAGAAGGTTAAAAAGGAGTGTAGAAACATACACATACCTTTACATGTGGCATTATTTTACGACTCACGGGACACAACTGTTGAAATTCCACCATCTAGAATTTAGTTATATGTCCACAGTGCACTAAAAGGCAGATTGATAAATACTATTTTCCTCTTAGGTACCACACACCCAACTCAAACCAGAATTCTATTACCAAATGGAATAGGAAAATGAATATTGGGGGGCATTAAGAAGTTATTGCAATATACACATGTATATAAAACAATTGTATTTGCAATCTATATAAAGTAATACTTTAATTAAATAAGAAAAATCACAGGGGGCAAAGATTAGCATGCCTATTTTTATAGGAAGAGGTGATGATATTTCAAATCCTTTGGGTTTTCAGGTTCCCTTGATAACACAACATTAATTTAGTGCAAGATCCAGGAGTCTATACTAGCTGGAAATATTTCCATTGTAAGTAAAAAAAAAATACAACAATCTCCGAAGCACTCTATGATCTGTACCTTTTCACTTGTAGAACATACCACTGTCTGACCATATTTTTATCTTTAATTTGCTTATTTTTTTTTAATTTTACTGCCCCTTCCTCTAAGTTGTAAACTGCATGAGGGCAGAGAAATTGTCACTAACATTTAATTTTATTTGCCCCACATCTGTAAGACTTCCTGAAAAATAATAGCACCAACATATTTGTGAAATGAATTGTACTTCATTTATTTTTACAAAGCTTTATTCCCAACTAGACTGTGAGTGTTATAATTTCAGAGGCTCTGTGTACTTATCTACTCTCCTGTGAAAAAGTGTAGTCACTTGGTCGTGTCTGACTCTGTATGACCACATAGACTATTCAGTCCATGGAATTCTCCAGGACAGAATACTGGAGTGGGTAGCCTTTCCCGTCTCCAGGGGATCTTCCCAACCCAGGGATTGAATCCAGGTCTCCTTCATTGCAGGTAGATTCTTTACCAGCTGAGCCACAAGGGAAGACCAAGAATACTTGAGTGGGTAGCCTATCGCTTCTCCAGCAGATCTTGTTAAGTGTTAAATCATTATTCTATTCATGTACTTCCAAATTCCTAGTACTCCTTAACAAAGAACATTACTTATAACATATTTTGGCACTTTTGTCTTTATTATTGGTTTCCTTCTACTAAGATATCATTTGATTTTAAAAAGTTTAACCTGAGTGCCTCTAAAGTGTCTCAACTATCTGGACTTTATTGTCCCATCTTTTGTTGAATAAGCACAGGTTCTATGCAGGACAGCCTGGGTTCAATGTTATCTTTTCTGTAGCATCAAAGATGCTATAGAAAGTCAATGTGTATAGATAGCATTTGCATTACATATGCAAGGACCACATCACTTTATGTGGCTCATGCTTGTGATCAGTCGCTACGCTGTACCCAACTCTTTGTGACCCCATGGACTGTAGCCCACCAGGCTCCTCTGTCCATGGGATTCTCAAGGCAAGAGTACTGGAGTGGGTTGCCATTTCCTTCTCCAGGGGATCAAACCTGTGTCTTCTGCTTGGCAGGTGGATTCTTGGCACTGTTTTACCTGGGAAGCAACTTTATGTGGCTACAGACATCTTAATAATCCAACAATATTAATAAGCCACTGATTACCATTAAAATATAAAAGTACATTTTGCTTTTGAATTAGAGCTAATGCAGCTTTTCTAAGAATATGCTTCTATTATGAGCCAGTGAAAAAGGTAATATTACAAAATGTTTGTGGTGAAAGCGAGAAACAAAATCAATATAATAAGATTGATTCCCAATAAGAGCACTTTCTTTCCTTTTCCTTTTACTAGTTCCACCCCACCCTCTCTGGCTCAAGACTTTTTGTTTTGTCTTTCTTTTCCAGTGCTGTTTAGATTAGACTCAGATTTCTGCAAAGGGGCCTTCCCTGGTCTTGCCTGCAAATTGAGAGACCTGGGTTCAATCCTTGGGTCAGGAAGGTTCCCTGGAGAAGGGAATGGCAATCCACTCCAGTACTCCAGTATTCTCTTGCCTGGAGAATCCATGGACAGAAGATCCTGGTGGGCTACAGTCCATGGGGTCACAGAGTCAGACCCGATTGAGCAACTAACACTTCACAAAAGAAGAGCTGTGCTTTTTTTTTTTTAACAAGCAAATATAATTGTATAGTTTTTTAGCATTGCCTTTATACTTAACTCACAACCAGCTACTTCTTTCTGTGAAAATAAACAGCTTCATTTGCAAAAAGTCTTTTTTCTTCAATCATCCATATTTCTATAATATGACTGATGTTCCAGTTGAAGCAATGATTCTTTCAGGTTTGAATATTTGACTTTTAAATTATTCAAGAAATAGCCAAATCATTAACAGCTACCTTAATTTTAAAAATGTTATTAAAACATCTATCTTTTCTTTTAATAAATGACTTCTACATTAAAAAAAAAAAAAACATGACAACCTTTTTGGGAAAGGTGAAGAATTCAGCTTAACTGCAATCAGTATTCTAAAAATTTTATTACAGAAAATAATTAGAAAGTGAATTAAACTAATCATGTAGAGCTTGAACTACATTCTAGAAGATTTTCCTACAAAAGACATGGTTCTTTCTTTCTTAGGCCCTCTTATGTTACACTTTCAGGATATTCATATCTCTTAAATTTGTAAAATTAGCTTGGAATATCTAGCTCCATAAAAATTTAACTTCAGATAAACTGGTTACTTCTTACCAAATATTACCTTTATGTATATGACAAGCACTTTGAACGAGATTCTCTAAATAAAAGAGACAACACAATGTGTAATTTAAGATGTGAACATTAACAGTCTTGGTGTACCATGTGGATTTAAAATTTCTTCCATGTAGAACATGATAATCAGTTCTTTGTTTTCTGCCTGCCATTTAATTGTGCATACTTCAAAGTAGTTTCTTACGTTTATGTGTCTATTTTCTTTTTTAACTGAAGTAAGCTTGATTTACAATGTTGTGTTAGTTTCAGGAGTAAAGCAGTGATTCAGTTATATGTATATTATATATATACATATAAATATGTGTGTACATATATATTCTTTTTTAGATTATTTTCTATTTTAAGTTATTATAAGATATTGAATATAGTTTCCTGTGCAATAGATCCTTGTTCTTTATCTATTTTATATATAATAGTCTGTATCTGTTAATCCGAAACTCATAATTTATCCCTCTTCCTCTATGTATCTTTCTTTTAATAAAACTCCCATGTCAACACTATTCCACTGGGTCTTATACTTTCTTGCTATACACATGTTAATATTAAGTGAATGATATGTGATCCTAAAGGAAATCAGTCCTGAATATTCATTGGAAGTACTGATGCTGAAGCTGAAACTCCAATACTCTAGCAACCTGATGTGAAGAATTGACTCCTTGAAAAAGACTCTGATGCTGGGAAAGACCGAAGGCGGGAGAAGAAGGGGATGACAGAGGATGAGATGCTTGGATGGCATCACTGACTCAATGGACATGAGTTTGAGTAAGCTCTAGGAGTTGGTGATGGACAGGGAAGCCTGGAATGCTGCAGTTCATGGGGTTGCAAAGAGTCAGACACGACTGACCGACTGAACTGAACTGATGTGATACTATTAATGCGTCTATTTAAAATTCAGGCTTTGGTTGGATTATATGTCTGTCATTCATATCTTAAATTTTTAACATGGCCTTCCTCAATCTCAAACTTCAAATTTTTGAGCCTGCTTCAAATGTTGCCAACCACAGATAACATATCCATAATTATGGCTTTGTCTTTAATTGTACCGCCCTTATGAAATTCAGTTCAGTTCAGTCACTCAGTCATGTCCGACTCTTTGTGACCCCATGAATGCCAGGCCTCCCTGTCCATCACCAACTCCCAGAGTTCACTCAGACTCAAGTCCATCGAGTCAGTGATGCCATCCAGCCATCTCATCCTCTGTCATCCCCTTCTCCTCCTGCTCCCAATCCCTCCCAGCATCAGAGTCTTCGCCAATGAGTCAACTCTTCGCATCAGGTGAGCCAAAGTATTGGAGTTTCAGCCTCAGCATCAGTCTTTCCAATGAACATCCAGGACTGGTCTTTAGGAAGGACTGGTTGGATCTCCTTGCAGTACAAGGGACTCTCAAGAGTTTTCTCCAACACCACAGTTCAAAAGCATCAATTCTTCAGCGCTCAGCTTTCTTCACAGTCTGACTCTCACATCCATACATGACCACTGGAAAAACCATAGCCTTGACTAGATGGACTTTTGTTGACAAAGTAATATCTCTGCTTTTCAATATGCTATGTAGGTTGGTCATAACTTTCCTTCCAAGGAGTAAGCGTCTTTTAATTTTATGGCTGCAATCACCATCTGCAGTGATTTTGGAGCCCCACAAAATAAAGTCTGACACTGTTTCCACTGTTTCCCCATCTATTTCCCATGAAGTGATGGGACCAGATGCCATGGTCTTTGTTTTCTGAATGTTGAGCTTTAAGCCAAATTTTTCGCTCTCCTCTTTCACTTTCATCAAGAGGCTCTTTAGTTCCTCTTCACTTTCTGCCATAAGGGTGGTGTCATCTGAGGTTATTGATATTTCTCCTGGCAATCTTGATTCCAGCTTGTGCTTCTTCCAGCCCAGTGTTTCTCATGACGTACTCTGCATAGAAGTTAAATAAGCAGGGTGACAATATACAGCCTTGATGTACTCCTTTTCCTATTTGGAACCAGTCTGTTGTTCCATGTCCAGTTCTAACTGTTGCTTCCTGACCTGCATATAGGTTTCTCAAGAGGCGGGTCAGATGGTCTGGCATTCCCATCTCTTTCAGAATTTTCCACAGTTTATTGTGAGACATACAGTCAAAGGCTTTGGAGAAGTCAATAAAGCAGAAACAGATGTTTTTCTGGAACTCTCTTGCTTTTTCCATGATCCAGCATTACATGTAAGTAAATATTTAGACTAGGGCTTCCCAGCTGGCTCAGTGGTATAGACTCTACCTGCCAATGCAGGAGATATGGTTTCAATCCCAGAGTCAGGAAGATCTGAAGAAAGAAATGGCATCCCCCTCCAGTATTTCTGCCTGGAGAATCCCATGGACAGAGGAGCCTGGCTGTCTACAGTCCATGGGACTGCAGAGAGTCAGACACAACTGAGTAACTAAACAACAACAATGGCTAATGATGTTAAACATCTTTCCATGGTTGCTTTTTCCCCTTTCATACATCCCCTTGGGGGAAGAGTTTGTGTGAATTTTGTGGTCCATTTTTAATATTTGTCTGTTTCCGTTTAGTTCTGACGGTTATATACATCCATATATTCTAGATACAAGTCCATTGTCAGATATGATTTTCAAATATTTTCTCTTGGCCTGTAGCAGGTCTTCCAATTTGCTTAACAGTGCCTCTCAGATTAAAAAAAAGACACAAACAATGAAGTGTTTAAATTTTTAATCTAATTTATCATTTTCTTTTTATGGGTTGTGTTTTCTGTGTCTCATCTCAGCACTCTTTGCCAATGCCAGGACACAAAGATCTGTAATTTCTTCTAAAAATATTATAGTTTTGCATTTTACATTCAGATATATTCTCTATTTAGAGATAATTTTTGTATAATGGTGTGAGTTTTAGGTCATGATATTTTTTTAAGATTTTTTGCATATGAATATCCAATTGTTTCAATGCCATTTATTGAAGGACTATATTCTCTCTCCATTTAAATATATTGCATAGGTCTGCCTTGGTAAAAATTGATCTGTCGCATTTGTCCTGACTTATTCTGGATTCATGTTCTTCTCTATATGTTGTTTCCTTTACCAATAATGCTGTCTTGATTATTGAAGCTTAAAAAGCAGTTGTATTGAGGTACAATTGATATATTAAAAAAATGAACATATGTACTGTCTATATAATTCAATGAGCCTAAATATGTGCATATACCTAGTAAACCATCACCACAATCATTGTTGTAAACATCTCTTGCAGAATTTTCCTCTTGCCTCTGTGTGTGTATGTGTTTGTGTGTTGGTTGGTTTTGCTGAGAACACTTGAGTCCTAACTTTTTAACAAATTTTCAAGAATACAACTCAATATTAACTTTAGCCTCGAGGTTGTACAGCAGAGCTCTAGAACGTAGTCATCATTTATAGCTAAAACTCTACGTATTGAACAGCCCCCACATTTTTCCCTTCCCCAACCCCATCAACAACCATTCTCTCTTTCTATTAGTTTGCCTAATTTGAGTTGTATGCATGCTAAGTCTCTTCAGTCATGGCTGATTCTTTGTGACGCCATGGACTGTAACCCACCAGGCACCTCTGTCCATGCAATTCTCCAGGTTGCCATGCCCTCCTCCAAGGGATCATCCCGAACCAAGGATCAAACTTACACCTCTTATGTCTCCTGCATTAGCAGGTGGGTTATTGGCCCCTAGCACCACCTGGGAAGCCCTTGACTACTTTAAATATCTGTTATAAGTGAAATCATACAGTACTTGTCTTTCTGTGACTGGCTTATTTCATTTAGCATAATGTTCCCCAGATTCATTATATTGTCGACTATGGTGGTGTTCCCTTCCTTTCTAAGGCTGAGTAATATTCCACTGCATGTTTATACCATTTTTTCTTTATTCATTCTTCTACCCACAGTCCCTTTGTCTCCATATCTTGGTTACTGTGAATAATGCTGCAAAGAACACAGGTGAACAGCTGTCTCTATGAGACTCTGATAACAAGCTATACATCATGATAAGCAGTTAATATCTAAAATATATAAGGAACTCCCACAATTCAATTACATATCTATGCTTTATATTACTGAGCTTCCCACAGATGGTAAAGAAACTGCCTGCAGTATGGGAGACCTGGGTTCAATCCCTGGGTTGAGAAGATCCCCTGGGGAAGGGCATGGGACCCACTCCAATATTCTTGCCTGGAGAATCCCCATGGACAGAGGAGCCTGGTAGGCTACAGTCTATGGGATCACAAAGAGTTGGACATGACTGAGTGACTAAGCACAGCACAGAGCATGCTTTATATTATTATTATGAACATATTACACATATATAATGTATATTACAAATATACATATAATATATATTACAAATGGTCAAAATACTTGGACAGACATTTCTCCAAAGAGGACATACAGGTCCACAAACTTGTAAAAATCACTTGACATCACTAATCATCAGAAAAATGTAAATTCAAGCCACAGTGATGTATGACCTCACATTTTCCAGCATCATTATATCAGTAAGATAGAACAAATGTTGATACAGTGTAGAGGAAAGAGATCCCTCATGCACTTATGTTGGTGGGAATGAAAATTAGTGTAGCCACATAGTATGCAGTTTTCTCAAACGATTAAAAATAGAACTACCATCTAATCCAGCAATTTCACTTCTGAGTACACCTTAGTCTTTTCTATGGAGAAGGTTTTATTTCAGTTATGAGTATGGAACACAAACTCCTCTCACACTGAATGGAGAGAAAGTGAAACTGATCTGTGGTTTCCATTGCTGCCTGACTTCCCTGCATCTCTGCTCCAGAAGTCTGTTACCAGCCTGGCTGGCAGCCTGGCTTCCCGCCTGTCTTAGCTACCGTTTCTTAGCAACGCCTAGATTTGCTTAATTACTTCACATGTGCTTCTGTGAGCTCCTTAAGTATTTTCGGCACTTTATCCTGCTTATGCTTGGCCCACTCTAGGCCTACAAAGCATCTTTGGCTTGCGCACTTAAGAGGCTTCTGACTACTGGCACAAACATGTTCTCCTTTGAACACATGTTTCTTTAAGGCCTCCCATCTGTGGGTGTCACATATTTCATTTCAGCCCTGGGAGTGGAGGCAGAATGATGCTGGTGAGGAGATTCTGGGGCCCACCACGTGGAGCTCCAGGACAGGTAGTCTTTTATTATTATTATTTAATTTTTTATTTTACTTTACAACACAGTATTGGTTTTGTCATACATTGACATGAATCCACCATGGGTGTACATGAGTTCCCAATCCTGAATCGCCCACCTCCCCACCTCTCTCCCCGTATCATCTCTGGGTCATCCCAGTACACCAGCCCCAAGCATCCTGTATTGTATCGAATGTAGACTGGTGATACGTTTCTTACATGATAGTATACATCTTTCAATGCTGTTCTCCCAAATCATCCCACCCTCTCCCTCTTCCACAGAGTCCAAAATTCTGTTCTATACATTTGTGTCTCTTTTGCTGTCTCGTATACAGGGTTATCATTACATCTTTCTAAATTCCATATATATGTGTTAGTATACTGTATTAATGTTTTTCTTTCTGGCTTACTTCACTCTGTATAATCGGCTCCAGTTTCATCCACCTCATTAGAACGGATTCAAATGTAATCTTTTTAATGGCTGAGTAATACTCCATTGGGTATATGTACCACAGCTTTCTTATCCATTCATCTGCTGATGGACATCTAGGTTGCTTCCATGTCCTGGCTATTATAAACAGTGCTGCGATGAACACTGGGGTACACGTGTCTCTTTCAATTCTGGTTTCTTCGGTGTGTATGCCCAGCAGTGGGATTGCTGGGTCATAAGCCAGTTCTATTTGCAATTTTTAAAGGAATCTCCACACTGTTCTCCATAGTGGCTGTACTAGTTTGCATTCCCACTAACAGTATAAGAGGGTTCCCTTTTCTCCACACCCTCTCCAGCATTTATTGCTTGTAGACTTTTGGATCGCAGCCATTCTGACTGGTGTGAAATGTTATCTCATTGTGGTCTTGATTTGCATTTCTCTGATAATGAGTGATGTTGAGCATCTTTTCATGTGTTTGTTAGCCATCTGTATGTCTTCTTTGGAGAAATGCCTATTTAGTTCTTTGGCCCATTTTTTGATTGGGTCGTTTATTTTTCTGGAATTGAGCTGCATACGTTGCTTGTATATTTTTGAGATTAGTTGTCAGTTGCTTCATTTGCTATTATTTTCTCCCATTCTGAAGGCTGTCTTTTCACCTTGCTTATAGTTTCCTTTGTTGTGCAGAAGCTTTTAATTTTAATTAGATCCCACTTGTTTATTTTTGCTTTTATTTCCAATATTCTAGGAGGTGGGCCATAGAGGATCCTGCTGTGATTTATGTCTGAGAGTGTTTTGCCTATGTTCTCCTCTAGGCTTTTTATAGTTTCTGGTCTTACATTTAGATCTTTAATCCATTTTGAGTTTATTTTTGTGTATGGTGTTAGAAAGTGTTCTAGTTTCATTCTTTTACAAGTGGTTGACCAGTTTTCCCAGCACCACTTGTTGAAGAGATTGCCTTTAATCCATTGTATATTCTTGCCTCCTTTGTCGAAGATAAGGGGTCCATAGGTGTGTGGATTTATCTCTGGGCTTTCTATTTTGTTCCATTGATCTATATTTCTGTCTTTGTGCCAGTACCATACTGTCTTGATGACTGTGGCTTTGTAGTAGAGCCTGGTCAGGCAGGTTGATTCCTCCAGTTCCATCCTTCTTTCTCAAGATTGCTTTGGCTATTTGAGGGTTTTTGTATTTCCATACAAATCTTGAAATTATGTGTTCTAGCTCTGTGAAAAATACCTCTGGTAGCTTGATAGGGATTGCATTGAATCTGTAGATTGCTTTGGGTAGTATACTCATTTTCACTATATTGATTCTTCCAATCCATGAACATGGTGTATTTCTCCATCTATTAGTATCCTCTTTGATTTCTTTCACCAGTGTTTTATAGTTTTCTGTATATAGGTCTTTTGTTTCTTTAGGTAGATATATTTCTAAGTATTTTATTCTTTTCGTTGCAATGGTGAATGGAATTGTTTCCTTAATTTCTTTTTCTACTTTCTCATTATTAGTGTATAGGAATGTAAGCGATTTCTGTGTGTCGATTTTATATCCTGCAACTTTACTATATTCATTGATTAGCTCTAGTAATTTTCTGGTGGAGTCTTTAGGGTTTTCTATGTAGAGGATCATGTCATCTGCAAACAGTGAGAGTTTTACTTCTTCTTTTCCAATTTGGATTCCTTTTATTTCTTTTTCTGCTCTGATAGCTGTGGCCAAAACTTCCAGAACTATGTTGAATAGTAGCGGTGAAAGTGGGCACCCTTGTCTTGTTTCTGACTTTAGGGGAAATGCTTTCAATTTTTCACCATTGAGGATAATGTTTGCTGTGGGTTTGTCATATATAGCTTTTATTATGTTGAGGTATGTTCCTTCTATTCCTGCTTTCTGGAGAGTTTTTATCATAAATGGATGTTGAATTTTGTCAAAGGCCTTCTCTGCATCTATTGAGATAATCATATGGCTTTTATTTTTCAATTTGTTAATGTGGTAAATTACATTAATTGATTTGCGGATGTTGAAGAATCCTTGCATCCCTGGGATAAAGCCCACTTGGTCATGGTCTATGATCTTTTTAATGTGTTGTTGGATTCTGATTGCTAGAATTTTGTTAAGGATTTTTGCATCTATGTTTATCAGTGATATTGGCCTGTAATTTTCTTTTCTGGTGGCATCTTTGTCAGGTTTTGGTATGAGAGTGATGGTGGCCTTGTAGAATGAGTTTGGATGTTTCCCTTCCTCTGCAATTTTCTGGAAGAGTTTGAGTAGGATAGGTGTTAGCTCTTCTCGAAATTTTGTGTAGAATTCAGCTGTGAAGCCGTCTGGACCTGGGCTTTTGTTTGCTGGAAGATTGCTGATCACAGTTTCAATTTCCGTGCTTGTGATGGGTCTGTTAAGATTTTCTATTTCTTCCTGATTCAGTTTTGGAAAGTTGTACTTTTATAAGAATTTGTCCATTTCTTCCACGTTGTCCATTTTATTGGCCTATAATTGCTGATAGTAGTCTCTTATGATCCTTTGTATTTCTGTGTTGTCTGTTGTGATCTCTCCATTTTCATATCTAATTTTATTGAGTTGATTTTTTTCCCTTTATTTCTTGATGAGTCTGGCTAGTGGTTTGTCAATTTTATTTATCCTCTCAAAGAACCAGCTTTTGGCTTTGTTGATTTTTGCTATGGTCTCTTTTGTTTCTTTTGCATATTTCTGCCCTAATTTTTAAGATTTCTTTCCTTCTACTAACCCTGGGGTTCTCCATTTCTTCCTTTTCTAGTTGCTTTAGGTGTAGAGTTAGGTTATTCATTTGACTTTTTTCTTATTTCTTGAGGTATGCCTGTATTGCTATGAACTTTCCCCTTAGCACTGCTTTTATAGTGCCCCACAGGTTTTGGGGTGTTGTGTTTTCATTTTCATTAGTTTCTATGCATATTTTGATTTCTGTTTTGATTTCTTCTATGATTTGTTGGTTATCCAGAAGTGTGTTATTCAGCCTCCATATATTGGAGCTTTTAATAGTTTTTCTCCTATAATTGAGATCTAATCTTAATGCATTATGGTCAGAAAAGATGCTTGGAATGATTTCAATTTTTTTGAATTTATCAAGGCTAGATTTATGGCCCAGGATGTGATCTGTCCTGGAGAAGGTTCCATGAGCACTTTTGAGAAAGGTGAAATTCATTGTTTTGGGGTGAAATGTCCTATAGATATCAATTAGGTCTAATTGGTCTATTGCATCATTTAAAGTTTGTGTTTCTTTGTTAATTTTCTGTTTAGTTGATCTATCCATAGGTGTGAGTGGGGTATTAAAGTCTCCCACTATTATTATGTTATTGTTAATTTCCCTTTTCACACTTGTTAGCATTTGTCTTACATATTGTGGTGCTCCTATGTTGGGTGCATATATATTTATAATTGTTATATCTTCTTCTTGGATTGATCCTTTGATCATTATGTAGTGGCCTTCTTTGTCTCTTTTCACAGCCTTTGTTTTAAAGTCTATTTTATCTGATATGAGTATTGCTACTCCTGCTTTCTTTTGGTCTCGATTTGCATGGAATATATTTTTCCAGCCCTTCACTTTCAGTCTGTATGTGTGCCTTGTTTTGAGGTTGGTCTCTTGTAGACAACATATATGGGGGTCTTGTTTTTGTATCCATTCAGCAAGTCTTTGTCTTTTGATTGGGGCTTTCAACCCATTTATGTTTAAGGTAATTATTGATAAGTATGATCCCGTTGCCATTTACTTTATTGTTTTGGGTTCGGGTTTATATGCCCTTTTTGTGTTTCCTGTTTAGAGAATATCCTTTAGCGTTTGTTGGAGAGCTGGTTTGGTGGTGCTGAATTCTGTCAGCCGTGCTTGTCTGTAAAGCTTTTGATTTCTCCTTCATATTTGAATGAGATCCTTGCTGAGTACAGTAATCTGGGCTGTAGGTTATTTTCTTTCATCACTTTAAGTATGTCTTGCCATTCCCTCCTGGCCTGAGAGTTTCTATTGAAAGCTCAGCTGTTATCCTTATGGGAATCCCCTTGTGTGTTATTTGTTGTTTTTCCCTTGCTGCTTTTAATATTTGTTCTTTGTGTTTGATCTTTGTTAATTTGATTAATATGCGTCTTGGGGTGTTTTGCCTTGGGTTTGTCCTGTTTGGGACTCTCTGGGTTTCTTGGACTTGGGTGATTATTTCCTTCCCCGTTTTAGGGAAGTTTTCAACTATTATCTCAAGTATTTCTCATGGTCTTTCTTTTTGTCTTCTTCTGGGACTCCTATAATTCAAATGTTTGAGCATTTTATATTGTTCTGGAGGTCTCTGTGATAGGACAGATAGTCTTAAAACAGGAAATTCTGTTTCTACAGCAACCAACTCAATAATGTCATGAAGCCTCACTGGCCTTCTGTTAAATATTCTGTACATTGTAGTTCTATCATGCAAACAAAGCAAAACATGTAATACGATGGACTTAGCACAGTACTGTTGTATATTTATCATTCAGTAATAATTATTATTGGGCTTCTATATTTATTGGTTGGTTTACAATGTCGTATTAGTTTCTACTGTACAGCAAAGTGAATCAGCTGTAAGTATACATATAGCCCCTCTTTTCTGGATTTCCTTCCTGTCTAAGCCACCACAGAGCATTGAGCAGGGTTCCCTGTACTGTGCAGTAGTTTCTCATTTGTTATCTATTTTATACATGTGTGTGTGAAAGTTGTTTAGTCATGTCCAAGTCATGGTCTGTAGCCCACCAGACCCCTCTGCGCATGGAATTCTCCAGACAATAATACTGGAGTGAGTTGACATTCTTTTCTCCATGGGATCTTCCTGACCCAAGGAATCAAACCTGGGTCTCCTGCATTGCAGGCAGATTTTTTATCATGTGAGCCACTAGGGAAGCCATAGTGGTGTATATATGTCATTTCAAGTCTGCCTGTTCATCCCGCTCTCCTTTTCTCCTTTGGTATCCATGTTTGTTCTCTACCTCTGTGTCCCTGTTTATATTTTGCAAATAGGTTCATCTTGATTACTATAGCTTTGTATGGGTTTTTGAAAGAGGGTAGTGAAAGTTCCCCAACTTTTTTCTTTGTGGTGAGGTTGTTTTGTTTCTGCTGGATCTCTCATGTTCTTATATGAATTTAAAGATCAATTTGTCAATGTCTGCAAGAAATGCCATTTGAAATTGCTGTAGTGGTTTAACTGAATATATAGTTTAATTGGGTGAGTGTGAGCATCGTCATCCAGTCAACATCCTATTTTGCAATTTCTATTATCTTTTAAAACAAATATAGAGCCCTCAATCAATGCCACAGAAATAGTCGATATTCCATCACAGTCCTGCATATTTACTTATACAAAGGAAAAAAAAATCCTGTCTCATCATACCAAGAAAAATAACATCAGATTCTTTAGAAACAAATCTTGAATCAAATGTCAAAACACAAATGGTCCTTAAATAAAATGTTCAATTGCTCAGGCCAAATTACCACCAAACAAGTCAACAGCGACTTCACAGGTTTTCTCTTTCCAATAGAAAAATGGTCATGTGTGTGATTTTCATTAGTTCAGTTAAAGAGTGCTTTAAAATGAATTTTCTCATAAAATAAAGTTTTATCCAAAAATAAAATTGGATCATGTACTTCTGGCAAGTTATGAGGGCTATAGTAGATATCTTTCAAGTTTCTACACATCCAGGACACAATTTTTTTGTTTTATTTTCAAATACACAAATATAATAAATGTCTAAAAATATATTTAAAGTATTTTGCAACATAAGTACTGCATGCCATATAGAACAAATACTGAATATATTTGAGGAAACTTATAATTATTGCTTCTTTCTCTTCTAAATCTCCATGGGTAGAAGGTATATTCTTTTTAACTACCCTGAGTCTTTTCTGTAAAGAAAAATATTAAGGACATTAAAAACTAAAAGAAAACAATGGAGGTGCATTTGCTTACTTTTGTTCATCTCCCCCCCTCCCAATAATGCCCCAGAGCAGAAAAATCCACTATTTGCACCAATGTTGCTTGAGGGGGAAACTTTGTTTAGGAGTTGCTTAGAAATAATTTTGAGTGTATTCCAATATAAAAACAGCTGGTTGCTTGAATGTCCAAAGTTATTTTTTTTTAAACCATAAAGCAAGGCAGCATAGTCTTGAGCCTAGAAAATTATCATAGCAGATGTCAAAATCCTCAGTAATTTCCCCATGAAGCATCTAATATAGATCAACATGGTTTCCTGGTGAACCTGCCAGGATACATTAGGAACAAAGTGTACCCCACAGCTACCTAAACCAATTAACATGCTGTATGGAATTATTTGATAGAAACCAATTACATTTTGTTAAGTTTCAGCCAAAGATAATAATTTTAGTTTTAGAAGAATTCACATGAAGCCATTTTTTTTTAGACCATAATTAAATAGCACACCTAATTGCCTATTGAGGACATGTTTTTCTGGTGATAATGCAACCAAATTATCAGTGTTTAGATCTATCAGGGGATTCTTCTGATTATTCAAGTGTTATTCAGAGGCAGTTTTAACAAATTCATTAAGAAAAAATGCTTGTTTCATAGGAACACTGAATAGATATGTGGTGAATGACTCAGTTCAGTCACTCAGTCGTGTCTGACTCTTTGAGACCCCGTGAACTGCAGCACGCCAGGCCTCCCTGTCCATCACTAACTCTAGGAGTCCACCCAAATCCATTTCCATTGAGTAGGTCATGCCATCCAACCATCTCATCCACTGTCATGCCCTTCTCCTCCTGCCCTCAATCTTTCTCAGCATCAGGGTCTTTTCAAATGAGTCAGCTCTTTGCATTAGGTGGCCAAAGTATTGGAGTTTCGGCTTCAACATCAGTCTTTCCAGTGAACACCCAGGGCTGATCTCCTTTAGGATGGACTGGTTAGATCTCCTTGCAGTCCAAGGGACTCTCAAGAGTCTTCTCCAACACCACAGTTCAAAAGCATCAATTCTTCAGTGCTCAGCTTTCTTTATAGTCCAACTCTCATGTGCATAATTGACCTCTAGTTCCTCTGCCTTTTCTAAAACCAGCTTGAACATCTGGAAGTTCACAGTTCACGTATGAACTAACACATTAGCTCATACGTGTTGAACTAATGAATGACTAACACAATGAATAAATGCATATCGACAGATTATATATACATATATAATATATAGACACAAAGTCATTACATCACCTGTCTCTACGCACAAAGTGAGATACCCATTAATGGAGAATTTGTGGTCCTCAACATTTGCATCATTCCTGTTAACATGCTACTGCTCTTGTGAGACTTCTATGATGGTTTCCATTTAAGACATAATTTTTAAAAGAAAGAAAGAATTTTCCATGTATTTTGGGAAGTGGTGATTAGAGGGCTGGGGTTCTGGAGTTAGGTGGACATAGCTGAATCTTTTGTTTGTTTGTTTTTGGCTGTGCTGGGTCTTCACTGATGCTTGCAAGTTTTTCTAGTTGTGGAGAGCAGGGGCTTTCTTCATTGCAGTGTGCTGGCTTCTCACTACAGTAGCTTCTCTTGTTGCAGAGCATGGACTAAAGTGTGCGTGGGCTCAGCAGCTGTGGCATGAGGGCTTAACTGCTTCTCAGACCAGGGACTGAACCCATGTCCCCTGCATTGGCAGGTGGACTTTTAACCACTAGCCCACTAGGGAAGTCCTAGAGTTGAATCTTGATTCCACAATAAAAGAGCTGTTTGTCCTTGGCCAAGTTAATCAACCTGTCTGAGCCTACAGTCATCAACCATAAATTGAGAATAGTGTTAATACTCAACCTCAAAGCTGTCATCAGAACTATTAATAAATGAAATCATGCCTGAAAATCACTTAGCATTGGATCTTGCACAATCAAATATTCAGTTGAGCTTAGATATTAATTTTAGCACACTTCTTATTGTTTCTTGCAGTGCCTTATTTTGGTAAATGTTTTGTCATCAAGACAAACGTATTTTTGTTACAGAGGATAAATTTAAGTTTCATTGGTTATGAACACTGGTCTAACATACTGTAAACACTGAACAATTTTTTGAGATATGATATGCTAAAACTGTATTTTTCTTTCCTCTTGCTTCAAACCATTGTCAAATTATTGTAAATTTAATTTGTTCCTGGCTATTTATCCATCTGGCATTTTATTTCTCTCCCTTGCATTGTGTTGAATGAATGGTCATATTAAGCTAGGCTCTTAGGAATTATGCATGCAAATGTCTGACTTGCATTAGCAAAATGAATGATTTTGATTCCATATTGCTTTGATAATAAAACAAAACAAAAACCCTAACATTATTATGAATAACTACTTTGGGAAAAACAAATGCTATGTTTTATCAGAATTGAAATTATAAGTAAAAATGTTTTAATGGTTATTATATTATCATAAAGCCAACCAAGTGTAAATATTTTAATAATAGAAGCTATAATTAAGGCTATGTATTTCAGCTCTTTAATTATATCTGATAGAGTAGCAAACCTGGGAGCATGTCTGCCTGTGTACAAAGCCCATGTACTTTGCTTTTTTTCTCAAGCCTTTGCAGAATTATGTGTTTTGCTAAATTATTAAATTAAAAGATAGAATCAAACATCAGTTATCCAAATGCTAAGATTTGAACATTTTTGTCCACTCCACATTAACAAGTTGAAGTTATAACCCTACAGGGAGATGGTGTTAGGAGTTGAGGCCTTTGGGAGGTGATTAGGTCATGAGATGGGGCCCCTTTAATAAGATTAGTGCCCTTAGAAGAGACCCCAGAGAGTTTCCTCTTCTCCTTTCACCATGTGTAGACAAGACCAGAAAGAGGGCCCTCATCCAGTCATGCTGGCATCCTGATCTCAGACCCCAGCCTCCAAAGCTGTGAGGAAAAATGTCTTTTGTTGATCCAGCAGCCCCAATGATCTAAGGTACCAAATGTCAGAGATTTGACATGTTATGAATAGTTTTATTGTCTCTCACCATTATAAGATTTTATATCTTGCAAATAGTCTTTTCAATTTTTATTTATGTCTCACAATTATTTTAGATGTATTGGAATAATCATCCTATCACTCTTTAGTAGCAAATTAAAGAGAAGGCTCTGAATTAATGGAAATTACAGGGCTTCCATAGTGGTTCAGTGATAAAGATCTTCTTGCCAACATGGGAGACATGGGCTTGAACCCTGATCTGGGAAGATTCCCTCATGCCACAGAGCAACTAGGCTCGTGTGTCACAACTATTGAACCTGTGCTCTAGGGCCAGGGAGCCACAACTACTGAACACTACCACTGGAACTTGCACACTCTAGAGCCCATGCTCCACAGGAAGAGAAGCCACTGCAAGGAGAGGCTGTGCACCACAACTAGAGAGTAGCCCCCACTTGCCATAACTAGAGAAAAGCCACAAGGCAGTGAAGACCCACCACAAAAGATGGAAACAGACACTAAATAGGTAAATAAACTACAGGCCTACCTGGTTTGTGAGTCCATCTGCCTGACTTCCACATTATATCACACTGCCTCTCATACATTTGTTGAAAACCTTTTTATTGAAATGTGTTTAAAATACATCACACATTCTTGCAAGGCACAGTTGCATAATTAACCTATGGTTAATGATGTAAGCATCATTGTTGTTAGAACATTGGAGCAATGCCATGACCATAAATGGACTCTGAGTTGTGATTACCTACCAGTACTTAAAGGAATAATAATCACTACTCAACTGATAACATCAGAACTTAACAGACTGATCCATCCTCTCATTACAGAGCCTTAATTTCTATTTTATAAAAATTACCAAATCTCTCTCTTCAGGCCTAATGGTTCCCCTAAAGTCCACAAATATATATAGTTCAGTTCAGTTGCTCAGTTGTGTCCAACTCTTTGCAACCCCATGAACCGAAGCATGCCAGGCCTCCCTGTCCATCACCAAGTCCTGGAGTTTATCCAAACTCACATCCATTGAGTCAGTGATGCCATCCAACCATCTCATCCACTGTCATGCCCTTCTCCTCCTGCCCTCAAATTTTCCCAGCATCAGGGTCTTTTCAAATGAGTCAGCTCTTCACATCAGGTGCCCAAATTATTGGAGTTTCAGCTTCAACATCAGTCTTTCCAACGAACACCCAGGACTGATCTCCTTTAGAATGGACTTGCTGGATCTCCTTGCAGCCCAAGGGACTCTCAAGAGTCTTCTCCAACACCACAATTCAAAAGCATCAATTCTTCAGTGCTCAACTTTCTTTATAGTCCAACTCTCACATCCATACATGACTACTGTTAAAACCATAGCCTTGACTAGATGGACCTTTGTTGGCAAAGTAATGTCTCTGCTTTATCATATGCTGTCTAGGTTGATCATAACTTTCCTTCCAAGGAGTAAGCATCTTTTAATTTCATGACTGCAGTCACCATCTGCAGTCATTTTGGAGCCCCCAAAAATAAAGTCAGCCACTGTTTCCCCATCTATTTGCCATGAAGTGACAGGACCAGATGCCATGATCTTAGTTTTCTGAATGTTGAGCTTTAAGACAACTTTTTCACTCTCCCCTTTCACTTTCATCAAGAGGCTCTTTAGTTCTTCTTCACTTTGTGCCATAAGGGTGGTGTCATCTGCATATCTGAGGTTATTGATATTTCTCCCAGCAATCTTGATTCCAGCTTGTGCTTCATCCAGCTCAGCATTTTTCATGATGTACTCTGCATATAAGTTAAATAAGCAAGGTAACAATACAGCCTTGATGTACAAATAAAATTTCTATGTATTGCACGGGGACCCTATCTCAAATTTCCAAACTGAAATAATTTTTATATTCTATTATCAAAAGCCTGATTTAGTTTTGTAGTGCCTAAACTAATGTCAGCTTCTCTGGTGGCTCAGTGGTAAAGTCTCCAGTTCAGGAGACACAGGTTTGATCCCTGGTCCTGGAAGATCTACTGGAGAAGAAAATGACAACCCATTCCCTTATTCTTGCCTGCAGAATCTCATGGACAGAGGAACCTGGTGGGTTCCAGTCCATGGGCTTGCAAAGAGTCAGAAACAATTGAGTGACTAACACTTTCACTCTCAATAAATGATGGGAAAGTTTCTAGGTCATCTCAGCCAACTTGGGATCCCCTTGGTAACATCAGGGGCTTGCAGCCCTCTGGGTTTGAGCACAAAGTCTGGGCAGTGGGGATGAAAACAGAGGAGAGGGGTCCAGTGACTGCTAGAAGAAGACAAGTGGTCTTTGGGTGTCAGCTGCTTGAACTGATATCTGATCATGTGGACACTTGTAAGCTATGGATATTGGGGTTCTACTTGCCCAATCAATGTGCTGGCCCTTCCTTTCTGGTCCCCCATGAAAGGATTTTATCTTGAGTACATTTGCAACCTTCTTGGGTTACCAGGAAACATGTGACAGCTTGCCTGTGACAATTTATATCTAAGAGACTCGGGTCCTTCTGCCTACTGTGCAGGTGCATGCACAGGTAAGTTTATTATAGCTGTCCTGTGTGCTGGAGAATGCAATAAAAAGCGAGCCATCTCATAATCAACAACCAGGTCTGATCTACATTGCCTGTGTCTGTATCTACATCTGTATCTCCTGATCCAGGACCTTGACTCTTGATCCTTTAGATCTCTTGGAGATCTGCACCTTTACCCTTCCTTTTGGGATTTGCTAGAGGGCAGGCATGGCAGAGAAAGCACCAGGCACTTCTCAGCCATCCATCAAAGTCTAGGTCAATAGAAGACACGCTTTCTTTAAAAGGCCTGCTGATAAGTATTTTCAGCTTCACAGACCATAGAGTGCCTGGCACTACCAAGGAAGTCATGGGCAATATGTAAAGGAATAAAGTTTTCCAGTAAAACTTTATTTACAAAAATAACCTGCAGGCTGGGTTTGACCCTCAAGCAGTCATGTGCTAGTTTCTGGGCCCCTGGAAGGCTCTGCTTCATCCTTCATCCTTCTCTGAGACAAAGCAGGTTTGGGTGTGCTCTCCCAAACCTGGGCGTCCTCTGTGTCTCAGTGGTAAAGAATCTGCCTGCTATTGCAGGAGACACAGTAGATGTGTGTTTGATACCTGCATTAGGAATTTCCCCTGGAGGCAGAAATGGCAACTCACCCCAGTATTCCTTCTAGGGAGATCCGATGGACAGAGGAGCTTGGTGGGCTTCAGCCCATGGGGTTAAAAAAGTTGGACATGACAGAGTGACCGAGCAAGCATGCACCTGCACCGCTCCCAAACTTTTATTTGAATCTTAACTTTTGAAATTTAAAACAACAACAACAACTAAGATCATGGGTCCTGTGTCCTTCCTTGTCCTATCATCACGGGCTTCCCTGAGGTCCGAGTGTATGTGGCTGACCACAGAGCAGAAGGGCTAACATGACAGGCCTGAGTAAGAAAAAAGCCCGCGGGATTGTCTATCAAAGGTTCCCCGATGTACTACTTTCATCTGCATGCTCTTTTCCTCTCACTCTTTCTTTTTTTTTTCTTTGGAAATGTCTTTATGTGATGGATTCAGCTTTGCATTTTGGACTGTGTGTTTTTGGCCCCTCTCCAGACCCTTAAGGGAAACATTTGGAGTCAATCTCATCCTCTGATGCAGTGCTGAATAAGAAAGTGTTCCCAGTCTAAGTCAGAGCCAACTATGTAATTGAATCTCATCCAGATTGCATCAAATATCCTGATAGAGAATAATAGTGACAAGTTTGTTTATGGAGTGTTTCTCAGGGTTGTTTTATAAACTGCTTCTGTAGATGTGTCTCACTAATCCTAAAAATATCCCCATACTAAATTCCAACCTTTTTTTTGTTGTTGTCAATATATTATTTTAAGAAATCAAAATGCTTGTGCCATCATATCATCACTATTTACTCCATCTGTGGAATAAATATCAAGTCCATGTTCATGGAGATTATATACTATCAATTTTAGTAGCAATCACAGATGATATACGTGTAATATCCTCAATTATACATCTCTGAAATCATGCCTAAATCACATGAATTTGAGCAAACTCCAGGAGAGAGTGAAGGACAGGGAAATCTGGTATGCTGCAGTCCAGGGATCGCAAAGAGTGAGACATGACTTAGGGACTAAGCAACAACAACACTCGTTTGCTATATGATAATTTACCAATGACTCAAAACATATCGATGACTTATCTCCCTGTGGTTTTGAGCCAAGAAAAAGAGCAAAGGAAGTTTTCCATTTTCTCTTTATTTCCCCAGAGTAGTTACTCATTTTCTCCTGAGGAACTAACAGTAAAGGAAATTGTCTGAATCAGCACTAACACTCTGAGCTATTTGATATTTGGAACTTTTTTACTTACTTCTGATTTTCCCAATACTTAGAAGCCGTGCAGCCAATCTAATCACATGGATCACAGCCTTGTCTAACTCAATGAAACTATGAGCCATGCCGTGTAGGGCCACCCAAGATGGATGGGTCATGGTGGAGAGTTCTGACAAAATGTGGTCCACTGGAGAAGGGAACGGCAAACCACTTCAGTATTCTTGCCTTGAGAACCCCATGAACAGTATGAAAGGCAAAAGATAGGACACTGAAAGATGAACTCCCCAGGTTGGTAGGTGCCCGATATGCTACTGGAGATTAGTGGAGATAGCTCCAGAAAGAATGAAGAGATGGACCCAAAGCAAAAACAACACCCAGTTGTGGATGTGACCGGTGATGGAAGCAAGGTCCAATGCTGTACAGAACAATATTGCATAGGAACCTGGAACGTTAGGTCCATCAGTACAGTTCAGTTCAGCTCAGTCACTCAGTCGTGTCTGACTCTTTGCGACCCCATGAATCTCAGCACGCCAGGCATCCCTGTCCATCACCAACTCCCATGGTTCACCCAAACTCATGTGCATTGAGTCGGTGATGCCATTCAGCCATCTCATTCTCTGTTGTCCCTTTCTCCTCCTGCCCACAATCCCTCCCAGCATCAGGGTCTTTTCCAATGAATCAACTCTTATGAAGTGGCCAAAGTATTGGAGTTTCAGCCTCAGCATCAGTCTTTCCAATGAACACCCAGTCCTTTAGGATGGACTGGTTGGATTTCCTTGCAGTCCAAGGGACTCTCAAGAGTCTTCTCCAGCACCAGTTCAAAAGCATCAATTCTTCGTGCTCAGCTTTCTTCACAGTCAAACTCTCACATCTATACATGACCACTGGAAAAACCATAGCCTTGACTAGACAGACCTTTGTTGGTAAAGTAATATCTCCGCTTTTTAATATGCTATCTAGGTTGGTCATAACTTTCCTTCCTAGGAGTAAACGTCTTTTAATTTCATGGCTGCAATCACCACCTGCAGTGATTTTGGAGCCCCCCAAAATAAAGTCTGACACTGTTTCCCCATCTATTTCCCATGACGTGATGGGACCAGATGCCATGATCTTAGTTTTCTGAATGTTGAGCTTTAAGACAACTTTTTCACTCCCTTTTTTCACTTGCATCAAGAAGCTTTTTAGTTCCTCTTCACTTTCTGCCATAAGGGTGGTGTCATCTGCATATCTGAGGTTATTGATATTTCTCCCAACAATCTTGATTCCAGCTTGTGCTTCTTCCAGGAAAAGGTCAGTTTTCATTCCAATTCCAAAGAAAGGCAATGCCAAAGAATGCTCAAACTACTGCACAGTTTCACTCATCTCACACGCTAGTAAAGTAATGCTCAAAATTCTCCAAGCCAGGCTTCAGCAGTACATGAACCGTGAACTTCCAGATGTTCAAGCTGGTTTTAGAAAAGGCAGAGGAACCAGAGATCAAATTGCCAACATCCTCTGGATCATCGAAAAAGCAAGAGAGTTCCAGAAAAAACATCTATTTCTGCTTTATTGACTATGCCAAATCCTTTGACTGTGTGGATCACAATAAACTGTGGAAAATTCTGAAAGAGATGGGAATACCAGACCACCTGACCTGCCTCTTGAGAAGCCTATATGCAGGTTAGGAAGCAACAGTTAAAACTGGACATACAACTGAATGGTTCCAAATAGGAAAAGGAGTACATCAAGGCTATATATTGTCATCCTGCTTATTTAACTTATATGCAAGAATCAAGGTAAATTGGTGGTTAAACAGGAGATGGCAAGAGTGAATGTTGATTTTTAGGAATCAGCCAAATAAAATGGACTGGAATGGGTGAATTTAACTCAGATGACCATTGTATCTACTACTGAGGGCAAGAATCTTTCAAAGAAATAGAGTAGCCATCATAGTCAACCAAAGAGTCCAAAATCTCAAAAATGACAGAATGATCTCTGTTCGTTTCCAAGGCAAATCATTCACTATCACAGTAATCCAAGTCTATGCCCCAACCAGTTATGCTGAAAAAGCTGAAGTTGAACAGTGCTAAAGACCTACAAGGCCTTTTACAACTAACACCCAAAAATGATGTCCTTTTCAGTATAGGGGACTGGAATGCAAAAGTAGGAAGTCAAGAAACACCTGGAGCAACAGGCAAATTTAGCCTTGGAGTACAGAATGAAGCAGGGCAAAGGCTAATAGAGTTTTGCCAGGAGAATGCACTGGTCATAGCAAACACCCTCTTCCAACAACATAAGACAAGACTCTACACATGGACATCACTAGATGATCAACACTGAAATCAGATTGATTATATTCTTTGCAGCCAAAGATGGAGAAGCTCTATACAGTCAGCAAAAACAAGACTGGGAGCTGACTGTGGCTCAGATCATGAACTCCTTATTGCCAAATACTGACTGAAATTGAAGACAGTAGGAAAAACCACTAGACCATTCAGGTTATGACCTAAATCAATCCATTACGATTATATAATAGAAGTGAGAAATAGATTTAAGGGACTAGATCTGATAGATAGATTGCCTGATGAACTATGGATGGAGGTTTGTGACATTGTGCAGGAGACAGGGATCAAGGCCATCCCCAACAGAAGAAATGTAAAAAGCAAAATGGCTGTCTGAGGAGGGTTTACAAACATCTGTGAAAAGAAAAGAGGCAAAAAACAAAGGAGAAAATGAAAGATATACTCATTTGAATGCAGAGTTTCAAAGAATAGCAAGGAGAGATAAGAAAACCTTCCTCAGTGACCAGTGCAAAGAAACAGAGGAAAACAACAGAGTGGGAAAGTCTAGAGATGTCTTTAAGGAAATTAGAGATACCAAGGGAATATTTCATGCAAAGATGGGCCCAATAAAGGACAGAAATGGTATGGACCTAAGAAAAGCAGAATATATTAAGAAGAGGTGGCAAGAATACACAGAAGAACTGTACCTAAAAGATCTTCATGATCCAGGTAACCATAATGGTGTGATCACTCAGCTAGAGCCAGACATCCTGGAATGCAAAGTCAAGTGGGTCTTAGGAAGCATCATTACAAACAAAGCTAGTGGAGGTGATGGAATCCCAGTTGAGCTACTTCAAATCCTGAAAGATGATGCTGTGAAAGTGCTGCACTCAATATGCCAGCAAATTTGAATAACTTAGCAGTGGCCTCAGGACTCGAAAGGTCAGATTTCATTCCAATCCCAAAGAAAGGCAATGCCAAAGAATGCTCAAACTACCGCACAATTGCACTCTTATCACATACTAGTAAAGTAATACTCAACACTCTCCAAGCCAGGCTTCAACAAGTACATGAAACATGAACTTCCAGATGTTCAAGCTGGTTTTAGAAAGGCAGAGGAACCAGAGATCAAATTGCCAACTTCCATTGGATCATCAAAAAAGCAAGAAAGTTCCAGAAAAACATCTATTTCTGCTTTATTGACTATGCCAAAGCCTTTGACTGTGTGTCTCACAATAAACTGTGGAAAATTCTTAAAGAGATGGGATTATAAGACCACCTGACCTGCCTCTTGAGAAATCTGTATGCAAGTCAGGAAGTAACAGTTAGAACTGGACAGGGATCAACAGACTGGTTCCAAAAAGGGAAAGGAGTACACCAAGGCTGTATATTGTCACCCTGCTTATTTAATTTATATTCAGAGTACACCATGAGAAATTCTGGGCTGGATGAATTACAAGTTGGAATCAAGTTTGCCAGGAGAAATATCAGTAACCTCAGATATGCAGATGACACTACCCTTATGGCAGAAAGTGAAGAAGAACTAAGGAGCCTATTAATGAGGTTCTTGATGAAAGTGAAAGAGGCAGATCAGGTGGTCTGGTAATCACTTCTCTTTAAGAATTTTCCACAGATGTTTTGGCATTGTCAATGAAGCAGAAATAGGTGTTTCTCTGGAACTTTCTTGCTTGTTTTTGATGATCCAGCAGATGTTGGCCATTTGATCTATGGTTCCTCTGCCTTTTCTAAAACCAGCTTGAACATCTGGAAATTCATGGTTCATGTATTGCTGAAGCCTGGCTTGGAAAATTTTAAGCATCACTTTACTAGCATGTGAGATGAATGCAACCGTGCGGTAGTTTGAACATTCTTTGGCATTGCTTTTCTTTGGAATTGGGATGAAAACTGACCTTTTCCAGTCTTGTGGCTACTGCTGAGTTTTCCAACTATGAGGATATGGGTTAGAAAATCTGATACTGTTTTGTGTGTATACTCCAGTTAAGCAGTTAATTAAATGGATTATGTTTGGTGGGAACTGGATTCCTTGTGGTTGGAGTGGGGATTTATATTTTAGCCTGGGTACCAGAAGGATCCATGTGGTGATGCATTACTGTTGGAGACATCACTATGAACTCAAAGTTGGCTTAATATAGATACAAGTGATAACATATAAAATTATTTATAGATAAGTGTGTATACAGTTTCTGCTATGCTCACATAGACTTCCTTCTTCTGTCAGCTGAGAGGCTTAGAAACAGTAACTTCACAGTAGTAATATGCACTCCTAATGTTTGGATCTTAGTTTCCTTGATTTTCAATAAAAGGAAGCCAAACTCCTGGGAGAAATGACTAATTTAAGGGAAAATTCAAAATTAAAAAAAAAAAAAGAGAGAGAGAGATACTGGATCTTTTGCAGAATCAGAAGGAAAGAAAATTTCAGCAAACCTCCACTTATCAGGGTATCACAGCTGCTGAAAGTTTACCCAATGACCAAGATCAGAACAATTTAAGCAACACAGTAAATAATGCAGAGTTACAATCTGTACCCAAAGTATAAAATAATATCCATGAGATCATGCTGAATATAGATAAATGATTGCATGATTTAACAAAAGGAGGAGAAGAGATACATCTTTGTTGTAGAAGAATTCCAAGTAATATATGTAGATATTTATTCTTCAAGGAGTAAGACCATGTGAACAGCAAATTTACAGTGGAGAAAAGGAGTGGGCAGTCAGAGTCAACATCACCAGCAACAAGCCCCTGATGATAAGTACCTGAGATGTGATGAACAGGAAATGGTCCCTGTGGTCTTCCTCCCATGACCCTAGTCTAACCATGAGAAAAAACATCAAACAAGCTCCAAATGTGGAATATTCTTCCACAGAATACTGTCTAGTACTCCTCAAGACTGCTTAGGACATTAAAAACCAGGTCAATCTGAGGAAATGTCATAGCCAAGAGGAGACACAATGGCTGTGTGTAATAAGGAGACCTGAATGGGATCCTGGAACAGGAAAAGAACATTAGAGAAAAACTGGAAAACTTAATGTATTGCACACTTTTGTTTAAAATAATGTATCAGTACTGAATCAACAATTTGTTGTGATCTACAGTCAAAGGTTTTTGTGTAATCAATGAAGCAGAAGTAGATGTCTTTCTGGAAGTCTCTTGCTTTTTAGATGATCCAACAGATGTTGGCAATTTGATCTCTGGTTCCTCTGCCTTTTCTGAATCCAGCTTGAACATCTGGAAGTTCACAGTTCACGTATTGTTGAAGCCTGGCTTGGAGAATTTGGAGCATTACTTTGCTAGTGTGTGAGATGAGTACAATTGTACAGTAGTTTGAGCATTCTTTGGCCTTGTCTTTCTTTGCGATTGGAATGAAACTGAGCTTTTCCAGTCCTGTGGCCACTGCTGAGTTTTCCAAATTTGCTGGCATATTGAGTACAGCACTTTCACAGCATCATCTTTTAGGATTTGAAATAGCTCAACTGGAATTCCATCACTTCCACTAGCTTTGTTCATAATGATGCTTTTTAAAGTTCACTTGACTTTGCATTCCAGGATGTCTGCCTCTAGGTGAGTGATAACACCATCGTGATTATCTGGGTCATGAAGATCTTTTTTGTGTAGTTCTTCTGTGTGTTCTTGCCACCTCTTCTTAATATCTTCTACTTCTGTTAGGTCCATACCAGTTCTGTCCTTTATTGAGCCCATCTTTGCATGAAAAATTCCCTTGGTATCTCTAATTTTCTTGAAGACATCTCTAGTCTTTCACAGTCTGTTGTTTTCCTCTATTTCTTTGCACTGATCATGGAGAAAGGCTTTCTTATCTCTCCTTGCTATTCTTTGGAACTCTGCATTCAAATGGGTATTCTTTCTGTTTCTCCTTTGCCTTTTGCTTCTCTTCTTTTCACAGCTATTTGTAAGGCCTCCTCAGACAAATGTTTTGCCTTTTTGCATTTCTTTTTCTTGGGGATGGTTTTGATCACTGCCTAGTGTGCAATGTCATGTACCTCCATCCATAGTTCTTCAGGCACTTTGTCTATCACGTCTAATGCTTTGAATCTTTTTGTCACTTCTGCTCTATAATAGTAAGGGATTTGATTTAGGTCTTACCTGAATGTTCTGCTGGTTTTCCCTATTTTCTTCTATTTCAATCTGAATTTGGCAATAAGGAGTTCATGATCCAAGCTACGGTCAGCTCCTGGTCTTGTTTTTGCTGACTGTATATAGCATCTCCATCTTTGGTTGCTAAGACTATACTCAATCTGATTTTGGTATTGACCATCTGGTGATGTCCATGTGTACAGTCTTGTCTTGTGTTGTTGGAAGAGGGTATTTGCTCTGATCAGTATGTTCTCTTGGCAAAATTCTGTTAGCCTTTGACCTGCTTCATTCTGTACTCCAAGGCCAAATTTGCCTGTTACTCCAGGTGTTTCTTGACTTTCTACTTTTGCATTCCAGTCCCCTACATTGAAGAGAACATCTTTTTTGAGTGTTAGTTCTAGAAAGTCTTGTAGATCTTCATAGAACCTACCTAATTAATACTATTATCTATTACTTAAGTAATACCATTGAATAAAAGAAGCAGAAATTTCAGTTCTCATTAACCCTGAATTTTTAAGCAGGGGTAGAAGCAAATAAAACATTTAGATTATACAAGGTATTTGACGGTGATAATTATTATAAAGGAAAATAAAGAATAAGAGCATATAAGTTGTGCTGGGGAATGGTTGGGGTTGAGTTTCTGAATAATTAACTAAAGCAGCTATATTCTTTTGATTCTGCGACTTTTCCTATTAGTAGTTTTATTTTTTGTGTGTGAACTGTTGAGCTGAAACAATGACGTCTGATGTATGCACTACGTACATGATATACATTTGCCATATCAATAAAATAATTATACATTTTATAATAAAATAATCATTTAGAATGAACTGATTTTTTAGTAAAACATATCTTTACAACTGTTGAAAATTAGTATTTGAAATCTATGATGTTTAACTGAATTTTCTTATCAAATTTGTCAAAAAAGTTAAACCAATACTAAGGCTCAGCTTCCATGGTTTCAAAGCATAATTCAAAGCATTTTTTTTAAAAAATGGATATTGGAACTGTCCTGGTGGTCCAGTGGTTAATACTGTATGCTTCCACTGCAGGGGTCCCAGGTTTAATACCTGGTTGAGGAACTGAAATCCCAAATGCTGTGGGTCATGGCCTGAAAAGAAAAAAAAAAACAAAAAACAACGGTCTCCACCTTTCAGCTCCAATCTCACCACATCAGAAAGAACTCTGCTCATCATCTTAGTTGTTTTATTGCCCTATATAACATTCAAGGGGCTTCCCCAATGGTTCAACAGTAAGGAATCCACATGCCAATGTAGGAGACATGGGAGACACAGCCTCAATCCCTGGGTCCAGAAGATTCCCTGGAGGAGGGCACAGCAACATACTCCAGAGGAGCCTGGCAGGCTCCAATCCGTGGGGCTGCAAAGAGCTGGACATGACTGAGCACCTAAAATGTGTTTTATCAAGGCAGGAAGGCATGTAGAAAATGCTATCAAATAGATTTTAGCCTGTTGAGGCATCACCCTTAATTCGATAGAATAAGGCAAAAATTTTCCCTTACGATTTCACTTTTCTCCCAAATTCATAGTGTTATTATGCCAAGTCCCTGCCTAGAGTCTATATAATGAGTTTGCTGTTACAATTCTCCTTTTCAACCGAGTCTGTAATGCATTTACTGGCTGCACCATGAAATTTATTTTACTTTCACAGCACTTTTTCCTTATGGCAGTGCACATTTATCTATGGAACCTGCTGGGTCCTGTGATTTATGAATATGATTCTGACCGATGACTATATTGTATTTATATTTGAAAGTGAGTTAGCAGGTAGAATAATTATAACGTTAGCATAATTGCATCTAAGGTCTGTTTAATAAAATTCCACTTTGGAAATCGCTGTTTGAGCCTCACCTCAAAGTGTCTGTCTCAGCGAGGAGTCATTAACAACTCACAGCGAACATTTACTTCGTTAATTTGGTGTCACTCCTAGAAGACTTTTCAGACCTGACAATTTTTTTCCGTGTTACAAAGTTTTGCTCCAGAATTTGTCACTGTTGAGCAACCTGACTCCCAGGACAGTGCTGGACGCTGCGCAAGGCGCAAGGAGAAAACACCCGGATTGCACCCAGTGAGAGGCTCTCCACGTGGCTCATTGCTGTGACGTCATTTTAGCAGCTTGCACTTCCTCTGCCATAGAGAAGAAAGCAAAGACCCACATAGGGGTGCCACTCCAGGAGCTCGAGAGCACAGTGTTTTTCTAACAGAACCACAAAATGATGCCTCCATGACTTCCTACTTTTGGACTTCTTTGAAGAGAAAAATTTCTTGATAATGTTCACTGTTCAGATACTAAGTCATGTCGGACTCTATGCAACCCCATGGACTGCAGCACCGCCAGGCTCCCCTGTCCTTCACTATCTCCCGGAATGGGCTCAGATTCATGGCCACTGAGGAAGGAATATCATCCAACCATCTCATCCTCTGTCGCTCCCTTTCTCCTCTTGCCCTCAATCTTCCCAGCATCTGGATCCTTCCCAGTGAATCGGCTCCTTGCATCTGGTGGTTAAAGTATTAGAGCTTCTCAATGTCACTTATTACTTTATGACACAATTTGAAAGTTTTTGCATTAGCAGAAAAAGAGCAATTTTAATGTTAAACTGTTAAATTGATAAACGTTAACCTGTTGAATGTTAAACTAAAAATATGTAACTCTGATTAAAGTAAATGTGAACAGGATGAAGAATTACATCATTATGAACAAAAAAATGAATACTACTTACTTTTCAAAGAATTGGACACGACTTAATGGCTGAAGAGCAACAATTGCAGACAGAGTTCCCAAAATTAAAGCCAAAGCAAACAAAACCTGGGTGAATATGCTCTATTTTTCATGAGATAATGATGCTAAACAAGGTTAGTAGAAGAGAATCAAGAAGTTAGCATTGGAAAATGGTGAACAAATGTTGGCTTCCAAAATTAGAGGCCAACATAAGAAGGTCACTTTTGAATTAGCTTGGTCATATTTTATGGAGAAAAATATCCTACATTTAAAACATTTTTATTTCATTCTTAAACTAGAATTTAATTATTAGTATAACTTATCAGCTTATTGTGTTTCTTTTCTTTACTCCTAATGCTTCAACCAATGTTATTAGGAAGGAAACACTGGATTAAAATGAAGTTGATCTCATGTTTTCTCTGTGGGAGAAAATGATTTTTAATTACCATCAGAATTCCAAAGCCCAGTAGACAGCAGAAATAGTTTTTACCTGCTCAGTAGAACATTTCTTTTTTATTTTTTTAGTTCCTTTAAATGTTAAAATTTAAGGTACAGTAGATCGTGACTGCAAAATAAGTTAAAAAGAATGCATTTGTTGGTGCTCTGCCATTTCTTTTCTGTGGTAACAGGGGGAAAAAGCCTAAACTAGAAGTATGACCAAGCCCTAATTTCCATTTCTGAATATGTATATGCTTGATTGTGGAGAATTCATTTCAAAGAAAATAAAGCAGATTGTCATGAATTCACCATTATCGTGGTTAGTCTGAATTTTCAATGTCTCTAGGATATCTTCTAGGAAGTATATGCTCTGTCACTAGATGGTGATAAAAAGTTATAACAACCTTATTGTCCCTGTTGAGACGAAAACCCTAAATAAAATTGTCAAGCCAAAGAAGTAATTAGTTTTTTAAAAGTACTTAATTTATGTTAATCTCCCTAAGTATTAACTCACAATGAAAGTGCATTCAAAATGTAATTTTATTATGAATTTATTTGTGACTTAAAATTTATTTTCTTATAGAAATAAAGTTTTACATGTCAACAAAATTATTTCCATAATATAGCTGAAATACCATACTGACATACTGATGTGTGTGTGTGTGTGTGTGTGTGTGTGTGTGTGTGTGTGTGTGTGGTGTCTGACCCTTTGTGACCCCTCAGACTGTAGCCCACCAGGCTCCTCTGTCCATGGGATTCTCTAGGCAAGAATACTGGAGTGGGTTGCCATTTCCTTCTCCAGGAGATCTTCCTGACCCAGGGACCAAATGCACGTCTCCTTTGTTTCCCACATTGGCAGGTGGGTTCTTTACCACTGAGCCACCTGGAAAACCCCAGGGTATTGATACTTAGACTTATGTAATACCAGGAAAGACAATCTTTCTGAATAAGCCAGCTGTGATTACAAAGGAACTTAGATCAAACTGCAACCAGGATAGTTTTGCCCCAAAGACAGATTCTGGTCAAACCCAACTCTGGACAGGCTCTTTGCATCAGTGTCTCCTAAGCTGTGCTCCAGAAACTGTTTTATATCATCCTCCGCTCTTTTCACACTCAACTGAGATCAGAAAACAACATCAGGAGATGAAAAAGAGTGATACACAAAAATATAACTAAATGAAAGTTTAAAATATTGGAATTACAAATATACAGAATTTTAAACACTTGTCAGATTTTGAAAATGTTTTTCAGACAAACGTTTAGTATCTTTAACCTATAAATAGTTCCCATAAATAAATAGGAAAAAAGTAAGGCAGTGAAAGGAAAACTAGATAAAGTTCATGAAAAGCCAATTCACTAAATTCACTGCTGGTTAATAAACCATGAGCTGAAGTTAGAAACTCACTAGTAACCAAGAACATGGGGAAATTAAAAATTCCCATGTTTTATGCATCATATAAAATATCGGCAAAAATGTAGAGAAAAGCTGTATTCAAAATTTATTTTTGGACTGAATTTTACAGAAAGCCTTTTGGAAAAGCACACTGGTTTTATTTATGAAAATTTGCTCAGCAATTACAAATCTGTGAACAGAATCTTACAGAAACATTAACTTACAAGCATACAGAGATGCTCATAGGATGTCTGTGCATTTAGATAACATTAGTAGCAAAATATCCATCAGTAGAGCAATAGTTTCATAAATTGTGGTTAAGAAACTTTAATGAAATTCAATACAATGGAGTTGATGCAAGACCAAAGAGTCCAAAATGTGTTAGATGAAGAATGAAGATTTCAGAGATATATTAACTATATTAGCTTATTTATGCACATAAAAAACAACTTTTCTAAGTCGTATTTTTGAACTTTCCATTTCTAAGTGTAAATGCTTGGAATGAGGTCTGTAGAGATGTACACTGTGCCCAGGAGTGGAGTAGGACATGACCTGAAAGGGGTTTTCTTTATTCACTGTAAAGAGTTTTTCATTTTTCCTTTTTTTTTAACACTTATTTTTTAAGTGACAAGGACTTACCTTTATCTTGCTACAGGGTATTTCCAACATTAACATGCAGCAAAGAAGTAATTTGTCTAAAGCTGAGTAGTAACATAATTTTTTATTTCATAGTTTTAGAATTGGACAGTCCACATTATTAAACTTCCTCAAAGATTATGCAGTAACAGGTGACAAAAAACCTGGCCAGCAAGGTTGACTAACTTGTCACTTTGATGCCCAGTAAGTGTCCATTAACAGAACTAACTTATTATAATGATACTTTTCTAAAACATAAATTAAAAAATGTAAATTATCTATAAATCTAACAAATCTGTCCTGTTTCAAATTTCACTGGGGTATAATTAAGTTACATGAATGTATGTGTATCATTGAATACTCTTCTATTTTTTGAAGGCTTTCTTTTGCACATTGTTTCAGAATATCTGGTAGATCTTACCATTTTTTTTTTTAAATTAGGCATTTTCACAGCCGTAACAAGAATGACTCATTAAAGCTTTCTTTTTCTTTCTTATTCTTTGACTGATATGTTCTTAAGTGCATTTTAAATTTCAGTTTCTTTTCAGTTTCTTTTACCATGGTGTATATAATCACACTGAAAAACAACTCATAGAGTAATAAAAGTGTGACTGACTCAATTTTCAGATAAACCTTGAATAGCTATGAATTAACTTATTGTTAATTCTTTATTTCCCAGGTAACATCTAACATCTAATACTAATTTCCTAGACACATGGATCCTAGATCTGCTTAAATAATTGGCACCATCGAGTCACTGCTATTTAGATTTTATCTCAGTAAGGATCTGCATGAGTAGACAAATAGCAGAAGAATCCTCAAAGCCAGCTTCTACATCCTCCCAGTCTCATCTGTGATCATTCCAAAATTGTAAGTCTGTGAATACTTAGCTTCAATTTAGGCATTTTGGATTTGTGTATCCAATAAAAATTTCTTTCATAGAAGAAAGTCAATTAGGATGACGCTTAATTATTCAGATACTGTGTCTTGTACTAAAAGATGCTAATTTCAGTGAAATCCAGTGAGTGCTGGGACAGAACTCATTATCTGTATGGGTGTTCCACTATATTCAAAATATTTGCATAAAAAGGTTAGAGCCAGTTAAAATAAAATAAATTCCTCTTAAACAGGAGAAATGTAAATCAGCTTAGAGCACCAAAGAATGACATCTTACATATAAATGTCAAGAACTTATTGTGATTACTGATAGAAATATTTAATAAAATACCAATTTAAGGAGAATTACTATTGATTTAATAGTTCACAGTATTATAATATGATTATAACTAATTCATGAATAATTAATAGAGAATGAATACCAAAGTGCAGGTCTTATATATCAAAAAATATTAAGTATTTCAAACTTGAAATGTTTTTCCTTTTTTTTAGTTATTTTTTTTTTACTCTTTATTTTATATTGGAGTGTAGTTAATTAACAATGTTGTGTTAGATTCAAATGTACAGCAAAGTGATTCATCCCTCAGTCGTTTCCATGGACTATACACTCCATGGAATTCTTCAGGCCAGAATACTGGAGTGGGTAGCCGTTCCCTTCTCCAGCGGATCTTCCCAACCCAGGGATCAAACCCAGGTCCCCCGCATTACAGGCTGATTCTTTACCTGCTGAGCCACAAGGGAAGTCCAGCAATACTGGAGTGGGTAGCCTATTCCTTCTCCAGCAAATATTCCTGACCCAGGATTCAAACCAGGGTCTCCTGCATTGCAGGCAGAGGCTTTACCAGCTGAGCTGTCAGGGAAGCCCTATCTATGTGTATCTACTCTTTTTAAAATTCTTTCCCTATTTAGGTTGCTATATAATAATGAGCAGATTTCCCTGTGGTATACAGTATGCCCTGAAATCCTTTTCATTTTGTATTTAAGACTTTTTTTTTTTTTTTTTGATGTGGACCATTTTTATAGTCTACTGAATTTTTACAATATGGCTGTTTTATGCTTTTTTTTTTTTTGGCAACGTGGCATGAGGGATCTTAGCTCTCCGGCCAGGGATTGAACCTGTGCCCCGTGCATTGGAAGGCAAAGTCTTAACCACTGGAGTGCCACGCAAGTTCTGCTTCTCCTTTCTCTTTAAAAAAATCAGGCAAATACAAGCTGTATCAGTGAGAAAAACCGCAGAACCTTCCTAGAAATAGTGCCTAACTTTTTCCCCTCCATTTGGAATTACAAAATCAACTATTAAGATTGAATTGATTTGTGAATGATTTGATTGCTTAAAATATTAAACCTAATTGACTTGACTTAATTTATCAATCATAGCTTGGCTTGGGATAGACAGAAGCTTGGTTCTAAATATTAAGAAAAAACGTGAGTACCTAAATTATAGTTAGCAGTACTTATGTATCATTTGGCGCTGAGGAAAATTGCTGTGATTCATTGTGAACTCTCCGTTGAAAGTAAATGTATTATTCTCTATTGTAAGAGTAAGAAGATACCAGTGTCTCCCCTTCAGTAATTCGTCATAAAAATATAACTGCTAAATGTATGAGCCAGAATGGTGTTAGGACATGATAGGGTTTGTTGCTAAATTATACACAGAAGGAAAAAAAGAACAAGTTCAAAATGATCTTTTAAAAAATCTAGAGGGATTTTCTGTTTCTGAGAGAAAAAAGATGCAAAATAGAACAGAAAGACTGAACAGGAATTTACATTACTTGCTGTGAAGACTTTAGTATTGAAAAAGAAAGCTTCTTTTTCCTTATTTTTAACATTTGTTTTTAAGTAACCAGAAGTTATGTTTATCTGGTTATAGGAATTTCTAATAGATTAACATATAACAAAGACGTAATTTCTCCAAAACCGAAAAATAACATTCCTTTTTTCCGTCACTTTAGAATTGAAAAGTCTATGCTTTATAGAACATTGTAAAACTTTATAGAACATTAATAAGCTTTCAAAGTACAGTACATAGTTTATTGTTAAGTCCAAGATGGTAAATACTTCCGTATGGTATTTAAAGTACAAAGAAATAGGCATTTTGTGATTTTGTAGAGGATTACTCTTCAAAATTAAAATTTTCAAACTTCTGATGCTTAGAATATAACATCAGATTTATAAAGATTCTAATTTAAGGCTTCTCCTGTTAGAGATATTCTGGTTCTGAGGATCTTTATGTCAATCCCCCTGACTCTTGTTTAATCTAGAGCTCTCCATGGCGGTGGTGTGCTTCAGTTGCTAAATCATGTCCAATTACTGCGACCCCAAGGACTGCAGCCCACCAGGCTCCTCTGTCCATGGGATTATTCCAGCCGGAATACTGAAGTAGGTTGCCATTTCCTCTTCCAGGGGGATCTTCTCAACCCAAGGATGGGACCTGTCTCCTGCACTGGCAAGCAGACTGTTTACCACTGAGCCACCACATGACCTCAGGGTTCTCCATGAACCCTAATTAATTCTTCAGTTTCTTCCTGAAGGCATTTCAACTGACTTCCCTGCTCTCTAGACACTGCGCTTCATCTCTTTGCCAATAATGAGAAACTCATGAAATTATTCACTTTGCTGTATACCTGAAATTCATACAACATTGTAAGTTAACTATATTCCAGTAAAATTTTTAATTCCAGTAAAGTGTTAAATTTTACTGATAAAATTCCAGTAAAAAAATTTTTTTAAAACCTTCTTGCTGTTGCTAAGTCGCCCCAGTCGTGTCTGGCTCTGTGCGACCCCATAGACGGCAGCTCACCAGGCTCCCCGATCCCTGGGATTCTCAAGGCAAGAACACTAGAGTGGGTTGCCATATCCTTCTCCAATGCATGAAAGTGAAAAGTGAAAGGGAAGTCACTGAGTCGTGTCTGACTCTTAGCGACCCCATGGACTGCAGCCCACCAGGCTCCTCTGTCCATGGGATTTTCCAGGCAAGAGTGCTGGAGTGGGGTGCCATCGCCTTAGGTTCCACCAAAAAGCTTCCACTGCCTTGGTCTTGAAGGCCATCATGTTCTGTGGATAGATGCGTAGTAGCAGACAGTGTAGACCAACTTACTTCCACCATTCCATTCATCCTTTCCTTCTCTCTCCCTTTCTCTCTCTCTGGCTATTCTGATTTATGTTTGTTTACTTATTTGCCTGGAAGATATTGTTAAGTTCCAGTAAAGCATTACTCTGATGTAGACTTGCTCTAATGGAGATGAGATTATAACTCATTAACAAGGTCTGAAAATTTTCATCCAATCAATTAAAGCACTGAAGGATTGGCACATTGACTTCACGTTGCCCGTAAGAGATGAGTGCAGTGTGGGATGAGGTCTTTATGCTGCATATATCTGAGTAAGTCAAGACCAGAATTACACGGCTAAGGGTAGTGGGTGGAACCCTTTGTCCTTTGTCCTTTACAAAGAGTGTGTGTGTGTGTGTGTGTGTGTGAAGAGAGACAGAGTGAGAGAAGAAAACAAAACATATTAGAGCCATAAATTGCCAAGAATATAATAATGGAGCGAGCAGCTGTGTACATGTTTCAAAGGTGTCCTGAGAACAGGAGGGTGAAACCCAGCCAACAGGAAAGCCGCCCCACCCACAAAGGGCAGCCGTCCTTCCCAGACAGGCTCAGCCATCAAACACAAAGTGAGGCATTTGAAGCCTCCTTCAAATTATGACATAAAGCAAGTGTGGGGTCCACTCAGGACAGCTCGCACCTTTTCTCATCTCCTTTGGGCTCTCTTGTCTCCTTACCCTACGGCTCACTCTGCGGGCCACGTGCCGGAGGAGGGCTCCCCACGTCCCTCAGCCGGTCCAAGAGGCAGCCTGTACTACAGTCGGGTGAGGAATGAAAGAAAGGCCTTTATCAGGATGCTCTTTAAACCAAAGCCTTCTCTTCGGTAACCGCTAGATCCCAGGCCATGTTGCAGAGTAAGTTTCCATGATTTGTAAAATAATGGCAACTTGTGAACACTGCCAAATAGCTTAAAATACTATTTAACATATGTTGCTTCACTTCTAAGGCTTGTATATGTTCATGTCCTTCAAATTAATAAAGCAAATCATATTATATTTTAGGTCTTGAGAAATCTGGGGTAAAAGGAACTGATATTTCAATTAATTGATTTTTCTCAAAATTTCTGTTCAATTTTTGCCTAATTTGTTAGGTGCCAGCCTCACCAGGTGTGCTCACAGGTGGCCTCACAGTTATCTGAATTCATTAAGAACAGTCAGCTGCAAGCTCAGCTGGTAACAAATCTGCCTGCAGAGCAGGAGACCCCGGTTTGATCCCTGGGTTGGGAACATCGCCTGGAGAAAGGAAAGGCTACCCACTCTAGTATTCTTGGGCTTCCCCTGTGGCTCAGCTGGTAAAGAATCTGCCTGCAATGAGGGAGACCTGAGTTCGATCCCTGGGTTGAGAAGATCTCCTGGAGAAGGGAAAGTAAGTCCAGTATTCTGGCCTGAAGAATTCCATGGACTCTAGTCCATGGGGTTGCAAAGAGTTGAACGAGACTTAACAACTTTCTCTTCACTTCACAAAGATGATAGCTTTCTATTATCACAAGAAACAGTCTCTCCATACAGTTTTATCTTACGTGTGAATATATTTACATATACATATTATGATTGGTTCACTTTTCTGTCCCTAACAGACAGAATATTCTAATACTTTGTTGATGGGAATGCAAATAATTTAAGAAATAGCATATATTAATAGGAGTTCTAATAACAAGCAGAATTCCAGTACAGACTTCCTCACCATGCTGGCTAATTTGGTGTGTCCACTTCATTAAGTACCCAGATATTTAATCAAATACCAGAAGATGTGCTGTGGAGGCATTTTCTAGATGGGATTAACATTTAAATCAGTTGACAGTGAGTAAAGTGTATTATCCTCATCCACTCTATAATATCCTTGCCCAAGAGGTGAGTGGGCCTCATGCAATCAGTTGACGGTCTTAGGAGAAAAAGACGGAAATGGTGCAAGATGGGGGACTAGGACACTCCTGACTCTTGTTCTTCCAACAGGTACACCAAGTATACAGCTACATGCAGATAAATCCCCTCTGAGAGAAATTCAGAAACCAATTGAGAGACAACTGCACATCCAGTGGCTGAGAAAGTAGCCCCATTGAAGCAGGCAGGAAAATGTGAGACAAACTCAGCTACCCAAACCCTCTCCGGCACTGCACTTCCCAGTTGAGAGGGACCCCCAACTTTCAGCTTCTCCCTGAGGAGCAAAGAGGATATGAAACACACATCCAACACTCCAGTTTATTTGAGTGTCACCAGGGAGACTGGCTCTCGCATCCTCCAGCTCTGAAAGCCAGTGGGGACTTCCCTGGTGGTCCTGTGGCTAAGACTTGTGCCCAATGCAGGGGACCCAGGTTCAGTCCCTTGTCAGGGAATTAATCCCACTTGCTGCAACTAAAAAGATTCTGTGTGCTGCAGATAAAGACCCCATGAGCCGCAAGTAAGATCCGACACTGCCAAATAAATATTTTAAACAATAAATAGGAATAAAAGCCAACGACAACACCAGGATTGCATAAAACAGACAGGCAGTTTCTGAGCAGGCAGGAGTATTCCCCACTGCCTTCCCCAGGGGCTCAGCACAGAGGGACCATGAAAAAGTGCTGAGGTCTCAGTCTCTCCTGGGAGGAATTTAACCGCCAATTTTCACTGCTGCCACTGAGGATTGGGCTAATTTTGACTCACCTGCATCTGCAAGCTGATGGGTGTGGGTGAGCAGTAATCTCCTCAGCAATGATGGGTCAGTAGAAATTTACCCCACCTCTAGAAACCAATAGGACTTGTCACTCTAATTTCCCGGGAGCCACTTGGAACAAACATGGAAGTTTGGACAAGCAGCGAGTTTTGAGGGGCACCTGTAATCTCTGGTCAGCCTGATGAGTCATTTCAGACAAAACTAAGCATTGGTTTTCTGGAAGAATAAAGTCATTATTCCCCACTCTGACTCAGTCCCAGTGCTTTCCCACTCTTAGCCCTTCCGCCTCGCCCTCCATTCACCTGATGCCTCCAGGTTCCTTAAAACTGCAAGGACGTTTGTTCAGGCTCAGACACTCAGTTCTGTCTGAACCTTTGCAACCCCACTGACTGCAGCTCTCCAGGTTCCTCTGTCCATGGGATTTCCTAGGCAAGAACACTGGAATGGGTTTCCATTTCCTTCTCCAGGGCACCTTTCCCACCCACGGGTTGAACACATGTTTCTTGTGCTTTCTGCACCGGCAGGCAAATTCCTTACCACTGTGCCACCTGGGAAGCCCGGACTTTTGTTCAGTCTCCTTCAACAGTGAGATGACCCACCGTGTCTGTGCACCATCCCAAAGCAGGAGTCAGTGCTTTCTCAGACGTTTCACTCTTGCTTATATCATTGCAGTAAGTAATTCAAGGATTTTCTCTTGCATTGTTGGTTGTTTCGATGGGCTCCTCTGTACTCTGACCTGTAACAGCTCATCTGAGCTTCTGATGATGTGTCATCTCAATTAATTTTGATAACAACCTCATAACACATAAGCTGTTTATCAAATTTTGATGGTGAATAAGCTCAAGCTCCTAAGGAATATAGACCTTGTATACATGATAGCAGCCTCACTGGAAACAAACCCAAGATGAGCTGATGCAGGGGTCATGTACTTGACCCCAACCCTGTACTGAAAGAATGTTCAGTGTTTAAGATTTAGAAATTGCATGGATGTCTCAAAGAATATTTCCCTGGTGGCTCATGGTAAAGAATCTTCTCGCAATGCAGGAGATACAAGAGACCTCTGTTAGATTCCTGGGTTGGGACAATCCCCTGGAGAAGGAAATGGCCACCCACTCCAGTGTTCTTGCCTGGAGAATCCCATGGACAGAGGAGCCTGGTGGGCTGCAGTTCATGGGGTTGCAAAAGAGTCCAACAGGAGTTAGCAACTGAAAGTAAACGACTCAAAGAATATAGAGATGCCGGAAGGCAAAAGGAAGAATGCCAGTTCTGCTTTCTTCTTCCATTGTAGGCAACTCTTTGTCTGTATTTTTATGTCTACTTTTTTTTGTGTTTTTTACAACATATATGTGTTCTTTATAACCTTGAATGTTTTTTAAAAAGTACTAAGAAGTGCCCAGATATGAATCTATTGTTAAAAAATTTTACCTAGGTACTTGATGACTCATATGCATCTCAAGAGCAAGTTATTTTTCAGAGTATCTACTTTCATTTTGTTGAATTTTGCTCCTATAAAGTCCTAACAGAATTCATATTTGCAAATGGAGCCTTGAGGATCTATTACACATGTCTATTTTATTGTTTTTCTTTATTTTCAATTAGTTTTCAAAAAATTGCTGTGCTGATCTTTGTATTACTAATCCAGTTTTCTTTAGAGGCTATTGGTTTTTCACTCTCTACTGGATTTTATACTTTGATAATTATATTTTTTATTTGAACGCTCCCTTTATGAATATTACATTGTTTCTCTCATATGAATATAATTTTTCCCATGACTTTTACCCTCATTTTAAAAAAAAATTTGGTAAAATATGCTATACTTTGGCAACCTGATGGAAAGAGCTGACTCATTGGGAAAGATCCTGATGCTGGGAAGATTGAGGGCAGGAGGAGAAGGGAGCAACAGAGTATGAGATGATTAGATGGCATCACCAATGGACTCAATGGACATGGGTTTAAACAAACTCCAGGAGATGGTGAAGGACAAGGAAGCCTGGTGTGCCATAGTCCATGGAGTCACAAAGAATTGGAGAGGAGTGAGTAACTGAACTGAACTGAACTGAATACAAAATTGTACCATTTTAACCATTTTTAAAAGTACAGGTCAGTGCTTTTAAATATATTTGGAATATAGTGCAAACATCACCACCACCCATCTCCATAACCTTTCTCATCTTATGAAACTAAAACTTTATACTCATTGAACAGTAACTCTCAGGACATCCCTGGCGGTCCAATGGTTAAGGACTACCTTCCAATGCAGGGGACGTGGTTCAATCCCTGGTCAAGGAACTAAGATCCCACATGCAACATGCAACTAAGCCTGCATGCCACAATTAGAGAAGTCCTCTCGTCACAACTACTGAGCCCACGCACTCTATAGTCCATGCTCCACAACTAGAGAAAAGCCTGGAGCCATAGCGAAGACACAGTATTGCAAAAAAAAAGTAACTCCCTAGCAAGATCACCCAGTGAAAGCTCGTATATTATTATTTCACATGTTCATGTATTCATCCTGTATTTTGAAATTATTACAACAGAAAATACTTTATTTCATTTAAATGACATTTAAAATACCATGTATATCTTCTGTACCTGTAAAAACAGACTTCTATTATATAATTGCATTTATAAACAATGTAGCAATTAAAATCCTTTCAAGTTTGCTTTCATGGAAATCTCTACATCTTTGAAAAATTATTTTATTTACATTAAATCCCCAAACAAAATGTTTCTGTTACAAAAACAGTACTCACTAAGAAAAATAAAGCCATATTTATTATCTAAATATTGTATCTCAAAAGTAAAAACACTTGAAATTAGAATAAAATTTATAATTGCACTCCTCAAATGTTTACAGATATTTCCTTCAAAATACTAATGAAAAATATTAATCTCAATAATAGTTAGACAAATGCATTTATTCTCTTTTTCTTTGGATAGGTTTATTTTTTAAAATATGTAGCAGCTTCTTAAAGGAAAATAAATCCCTGTGAATGGATTATATTTAAAGCAAAGCCGATTTAAAGGAAATATTTTATTAGAAGGCAAAGTTCAAAAATTATGTTGTTGTAGAAAATCTATTCTGGCCCTCTAAAATAACTCTAGAATTTAGCACTCTGTCTTGTATGTAGACATTTGTCGTTTATAATATTTGGCATCTATTGAGTATTATTGCTGTATTGATCATGGTTCAGTTAGGAAAGATCTGATGCATTGAACAGAATTTAAACAAAAATAATTTTGTTACTAGATTATGTACAGAGGTGTGGGTTGGGGTGAGAAAACTATCATGGAATTAATAGTGATGTCGTAGGAAGCAAGAGAAAGTGGGAAGTTCCTCCCACCCCAGAGAAGCAGGCAGTGGTTCCTTTCGTATGAGGAGCTTCAGCTAACATCAGCCAAAGGGCAGAGTATGCACCTCTGAACATTCACGCTTCCATAAAAGCAATGGGAAAAGCTGGCAAATATCACCAATGGCAACTATTTCAGAACCCTGGAAGACAACTGAAGGCTTGTGGCAACCCAGACAAGATGTGTTTAAGAAAAATGCCTGCATTTCAGTAAGAACAGTGAGGTTTGTGGCATTTTAACAAGCCTCTGTCCTAACTCCATGCCCACCCACCTTAGTGAGCGCCTTAAGACGCTAACAGCCTGCCTTCCATCAACCTGGGACCGGAGAGCGTGGCATACAGCAGAGTTCTTTGAAAGCTTAATTTCCAAAGAAATGTCATTATTTGATGGATAAATGTCTTCCTCCATCTGAGGAGATGCTGTGAGGAAACGAGGTTTGCTAATGACATAGTCATATTTGGAACTTTTATGGAGCAGTAAATACAAATTTCGGGTTTTGTTCTAGGGAATTTAGGGGAGAAAACAGCAAGAAAGGGATTTTATAATTTTACTCCAAAATCATAGATTACTAATTCTATAGCTTTACTCATAAACAAGCAAAGGATGATAAGAAATAGAAATGTAGTATTTCGACAATTTTATGTTGCTGTTTTCTTAAAGTCTTTGTAAAAAAACTTTTTACATTTGTCTTCTGTTTGCCAATACATAAATAACTTCTCACACTAATATGATATGGTATGATAATTTGTTTTGATTAGAACTACAACTCACTAATATCTTTCAAGAACAGTACATTCTTACGTGTTTATTGTCTCCATTAAAGACATAGCTTGAAACACAGAGCTTGCAAAGTTGCAATATTGATTCTGTTATGAAACCCCCTTGGGTGGGCATTTGTGACCAAGCCTCAGTGCGTGTGTGCTCAGTAGCTAAGTCTTGTCCAACTCTTTGTGACCCCATGGACTATAGTCCACCAGGCTTCTCTGTCCATGGGATTTTTCAGGCAAGAACCCTAGAGAGGGTTGCCTTCTCCTCCTCCAGTAGATCTGCCTGACCCAGGGATAGAATCCGTGTCTCCTGCATTGGCAGATGAATTCTTTACCACTGTGCCACCTGGGAAGTCTCAGTAGGCAGCTTAATTACAGTGGTGAGCTCTGGACAAGAATATAAAATATGATTTGGAGACTGGCATGAGTACATGAAATCTTGAAGCATAGCAATGATCAAAACCTATGAAAACTTTTATCTAGCATTTTAAATGTTTTATCATCTTAGTTTAGCTTTACATACATTCCAGGGTCCATTAAGATACTGGTCCAGGGAATTTTGGAGGATTTTACCTCATAAGCCAAAATAGCTTCTTTAGTATATGCCTTGTGGCAAATGGCTCTTTATCTGGGGGAAAGGCTGATTTGAAAATCATTCACAAGGATTATTAATTGTGTTGTTCCATTAACCATAGGAAAAAAATATTTAAGTTACAAAAGCAAAGGAAACAAAACCATGAGTGGCTCTGCAAAGATATTTATCGTATGCTTTATGCCAAGAAAACAGCATGCATACTAACTCATATCTTCATTATGTGTGCGAGTAGGGAGATTCTGTGGCCCTCAGGATCATGAATGAGACAGAAATCACTGGAATTGGAAGACATCACTATCTTGATGAATATCTTGCCTCCAGTGGGAATGATGGGTATGTTGGAAACTCACAACTTGACTAAAGTTGAGGTTTTGTGTTTAATGTACTTCTTAACATAGGGATGGAAAAGAATTTAGGGGAGTTTTTCCTTGCTTAATGGGCTTCCCTTGTATCTTGGGATTCCTCAGTAAATTTCCTTGAAAAGAAATCCTGCCAGTTCAGGAGATGCAGCTTTGATTCCTGGGTTGGGAAGATCCACTGGAGAAGGAAATGGCAATACACTCCAGTATTCTTGCCTGCAAAGTCCTGTGGACAGAGAAGCCTGGAGAGCTACAGTCCATGGGCTGGCAAAGAGTCAGGAATGATTTAAGGCCTAAACAACAACAGTTCCTTGCTTATACTTTTAAAATTTGCAAAGAACCTCAGAAGGCTGAGAAAAAAAACTGCAGTTACAATTGATTATTACTTAATATTACTTTGAAAAGAAAAAACTAGGATTTTATGTTAAACCTTTCTCAACAGCGGTCCATCACATTGTGTTCAAAAGAACTCACTGCTTTATAGTCAGGACCAACTAATTAGGAAACAGAATCCACCTCTATTTCAGACCAAAATCTCCCCTAAAACGTCACACCCCTGGCAGTCTTCCGCAATATAATTTCATTTGTATTGTACAGACGGGAAACAGCTTAAATTTGTGATATATTCCTCACGATTGGGCAAACGTAAGAGGATTGTAATTGCAAAGTCACATAAGCGTGGGCTGTAGGCTGAAAGATAAGCCTCTTTGGAGAAGAAATACTAATAAAATGCTCATTTTTAAGCAAGAAAACATACCTGAGAGATATATTTGGTAACTGCAGGTTAACAGAAAGGTACAAATTTGAGGTCTGGCGATGCTGAATTCTGTTTGAAAGTATTCTTTTTTTTTTTCCTCTACAAAGATGTAAAGCAGAATAAAATATCTCTCTAAAAAGACTTTATCTGTGTTTTCAGATTACTGTCAACAAAGTAGGCTCTCCCTCTCCTGTACTTTTAGATGCTCGCTAGAGAATTCTATCTTTCCTAGAGCTTTGGGGCCATTGTTTGTAATCATATCCCCCCAAGCTTTTCTTTAGGTGTATAGAGATGATGACTTATTCAACAGATTATAGCTCATTTTGCCATTTTGCACGATTTAGTCATCCCTGACAAATGACTCTAGAAGGTGCTGACATTTATGGCATGTTTTTTCATCATTCAGCCAACTCCATCAGAGTCAATAGGTCCTGAATTGAACCATTCACGGGACTGAAGCCTGTAAATGCAAAGACGTCCCATTAAACTCTGTCTTTCTCTCTCTCTCTGTCTCTCTCTCTCCCTCGCTCACACACACACATACACACATACACACACACACTCACTACACTTAAACTCAAGGTTCACAATGTGCTGAACTCATATTTATATCTCAAAAACAATTAAAAATCTGTAGGCAAATCAAGTACAGCGCATTCTGAGATTAGGGTAAGTGAAATATTGTTAGAAATAACCTATGTCACAGTACATCATTGCCTCTAAGCCACATATATATGCATACGTATACGTATTTCTACTTGTTAACCATCTCTATCAAGCTAAACATGAGTCCATAAGTATGTCTGCAACTCTGATGACCACATGGGTCTTTCTAAAATCTTTCTCTAGTTTCTCTATGATTTTCACTCCAACAGTGAGCAAGCTGGATCCCACCGCAGCTATTCATGCATTTAACCGCTCAGTCTCAGTGTGCGTGTAGACCTGTCTCAGAATTATTAACCCATATCCCCACAGGAAGCAACCGTATCAACAAGAGTGCATCTTTTTTGTGCAGTCACTTTGGTCTCACAGGGTCCGTCTTCTCCAGGGTTGAATGGGCTCCTCTGTTCCCACGCTTTCAACATGGGTGTCCTTTTTGGTGATGACATTCCCCAGGACTCAGATCTCTCTCTTGAGGTACTGTTTCAGCCCTCATCTTTCATATTGTTCTTTCTCCTCTACCTCCTCCTCCCCAAACCTTATAAAAATAGAAAATATATATTAAATAATAAGTGACAAACATTCCCCTCTTTTTATAAAGGAAATTAAAATTACTTTGTAGATCTTTGATCTATCTATCTATCTATAAATTTTCAACTGAAAACAACATTAAGTGCAACAGCTACTTTCTTCTGAGTATTTTGTTTCTACCCTTGTGATTTCAATCACATCTCTCGAGACATTTTCTCACAGAGTAACATATAAAATTATTATTGGCTTAAAGTGATCAATCAGGACATAAAATCTCCATAATTCTCTAAGACTCATCCATGGCCGCATACTTTTCTTAAAGTTTACCTTTCAGCCATGGGCAGTTATTACTTCCTTCCACACTTTTATAACCCATTCATGCTACCTAGAGACTTATACTTTTGTGAACAATGGTTCACCATGTGAATATGAAAAAAATTCATTGCTGGGAAACCAAGCATGGGGTTCTTCTGTACCCTCCATAAAGAAGTGCCCAATCAAAACTGCAGAGTGGGACGTTACCTGCCTCACTATGGAAGATGGCTTGTGCACAGAAACATATGGGGCAGAGCAGAGCAAAGGCAGCTCTCAAATGCCCAGACTTTCATTTTTCTCCAAAAACATAATTTGGAAATACATCCACTATCCTTCTAACAGAGAAAATTGTAGAAATTATTGAAAATTTACTGTTTCAAAGAGCCAGCCAGAGGCACTGAAAAGTGAAATACTCAGTTTCTAAGAACAGAGGTGATGCATGTTCAAGCCATAAATTGGAAAGATGAAATAGATACAACTCTTGGTCACATATTTGGAGAAGCTGGTTATATTAAAAATATATTATTGTCATTTAGATATGTATGTACTACACATAGTAAAGCATTTTGTGGCTTCTACAGCATCTTTATTATCATTAATTTTTATGAAAGAACACAATTTTTAACATATTGCTCTCTGCAAGGGTGTATCACACAGTATTCAAAAGAATTTATTGAACAATTCTAAGATGTGCTTTAAGAAATAGTTGCCTTGTATTTCTTTCCAATAAAATTTTGCATCCTGGGAAATTAGAGACATATGTTCAATAACCAAAATGTTGAAGTAAAGTGGTTTGAAATAATGATCATGTCATGTTAACACCCAAATCGGCAGTCAACTCCCCTCCCTCTTTGATGCAGCATTTCACTTGATAATTAGCAGCTGTATGCTAATCACACTGGGGGCTCTTGATTTCCTGAGTATGCTAATTTAAAGCTCTGTTGAGTGGTGACTTTGTTTCCTAGAAGCCTAATATATAAGCTATATAGAATACACTATACAGCTCATCCTACCCACAGCCTCTGGGGAGAATGAACGAAGTGCCTCTGTTAATGGTGCCTCATAGTAAAGAGGAAAATTGTTTGGACTCTGATTGCAAGAGGAGAAACTGAACCCTTCTGAGATTGGGATTCCTGTGATGAACTGAGCCACCTGAATGCTGAGGGACAATGAGAGTCACCAACAGCCACCAGGATCAAATTAACACCTGGCTCAGCTCTCCTGAAAGCAGAATCTACTAACTGAGTATTTTGAAACTTCATCATTTAACTAATGTAAATATGATGACAGTTAAGAGCTGATCTGACCTCCTAGTGGAAAACGAAAGGCTTTAGGGACTCTTGGGACATGGCCATGGAAGAGCTGATGTCAAGAGTGGTGGTGGAGTTGATGTGATAATGCTTCTTACATGATCTTTATCATATAACATTATTGATTTGGGTTTCTCTGTACAGCTCTCCACCTGACCTTTCTTCTGTGCAGGTTATGTGCTTGGCTTAAACAAAAAAGAGGATGTCAACTTGGAGTAATATCCACTGTCTGATCCCTCAGTTAAAAGTATCAGTCATGAGATGGAACACTGAACCTTGGAGGATGCTTCAGGAAATAATATAGTGGAGCCCTGCTGTATTCATACTAAAGGGAATAGAAAGCCAGTTGAGAACCTAAAATAAATATTTATTTTGTTTTCTTTAGGTTTATTCCTCTTGATATTCCTAGACATATATTTTCATGATAATTTATAATATTTCTAGTATTTACTATGTTTCAATTGGGTATGATTCTAGTATATAATTTATGTGTAGGTATATAAATACACACACACATAAATATATGTTTAAGAATAATACTGTTTTATTTCCCATTTGATTAAAGAAAAAACTATGTCACAGAAAACAATTTAAAGCTAATTTTGTAAGGTCAACCTGCACGCAAATGGTATAGCTCAGTTTAGTGCCAAGCACTCTGTCCCAAGGATGTGCGGTGTACTCAGTATTTAGTGTATTTAGACACTACTTCTTTCTCTCTCCTTTTAACCAGTTTTATTTATTTTAATTTGAATTTCTGGCCACCTGCTGCAGCATGTAGCCCCTTTGTTCCCCAACCAGGTGTCAAACCTGCAGCCCTTGCATTGGAAGGCAGAGTCTTAACCACTGGACCGCTGGGGAAATGCTGACACTATCTCTCTTGATTAAAACCCCACACATATACGAACCACCAAGATTGATAGACACTTTCTTAGGAATGTCAATGTCCTATCTTATAAGACATGGATACTTAAAGAAAAGAAAACAGAAGATTGCTGCAGAGGCTGTGCTGGGCTACACCATTTCCTTTATTCCAGTATCCTTTACTTCAAACTGCTCCTTCCCTGTGTATATGGATTTAAAATATAAAGCATAACTTCTGAATAAAGGATTTTTAATGGATTTGTAAAAGTCTTGCCAAATTAATATCAAAAAGCATGTTTCAGTCCCTGGAGATAGTATTGCAGTGGATTTCTACAAATTTCATTTAAACCAGGCTTAATAGAACTTGCACCTACAGTTCTACTCATCAGACAAACTACAAAAGCTAAAGGAATAATCCTGTAATATCTTGAGAAGAGAAGCATTGGTGTTCTGCTAGATAGCATAGGACGTATAAAAAAGTAGAAAACAAGGTATAGATCTTTGCTTTATTTATTGTGATGTGATACATATTTTTCAAAATTATTTCTGGGTGTATAAACAAGATAGTTTATTTTTTTCTGGAAACTTTTATTTTTTTATTATTTTTTTTTGTTCTTTTTTTTTAGTTTTTTTTTTTTTAATTTTAAAATCTTTATGGGGAGGGAGGTGGGAGGGGGTTCATGTTTGGGAATGCATGTAGGAATTAAACAAGATAGTTTAAAGAGCTTACATCATCAAAGTAATTAGGGTGCTACCTAACTATACACATTTCACTTGTATCATCTATCAGAATTATTTTTCTGCATAATTTAAACTTTAGTCACTTTAAACTAGACATGCACAACTTTCTTTACCTGTTTTTCAATGTCCTTATGTTGCTCTGTCTTTAATTGTAAGTTGGCTAGATATTGATTTCTAGATTGACAGTTATGTTTCCTCAGCATTTTAAATATGTATTCCATTTCTTATTGCAAACGCCACTGCTGATAAAATGTCCACCAGGCTAAATATTGTTTCCCTGTAGGTCATTTGTCCTTTCTCTCAGGTGATTTTCAGACTTTATGTTAGTTTTGTATGCTCTGAATTTTTACCGAGATGTGTCCGAGAATAGTTTTAGTGTTATTCTTTTTGCTGTCAACTTAATGGACTTTCTGATCCTGTAACTCATGCTTTCTTTAATTCTCTTAAGTTCTCAGACATTATTTTTATAAATAATTTCCACTCACAACAGTCTCTAAACTTCTCCGTTTCATTATAAAATGATGATACTAGTAGACTGCAATAAGTTGAACAAATATAATGTAATACCTAGAACAACTGCAAGATAAGCTATATAAGAGACACTATCAAAAAATAAAATGAAATTTTTTAAATGGGTCAAATAACCCACAAGAAGGCAGGAAAAGGGAAACTGCAAATGAAAAACAAAGAGAACAATAGAAGATAAATGACAGACTTAAGCATTAACATATCAATAATTACATTAAATGTAAATGATCTAAATGTACTGATTGAATGACAGAGACTGGAAGATTAGAACAGGAACAATAACTTAACCATATGCTAAATACAAGAAAGCCTTTCAATTATAATAACATGGGTATGCACACATAAGACAAGCATACTAAATCAATTTTTTTCTATAAGCTAGTAATGAACACATGAACACAGAACTACAATTCCATTTTCAATCGCTCAAAAAAGAAATAATTATTTGTAAATCTAACAAAACTTATTGAGGACTTATTTGTTAAAACCTACACAGTGCTGATGAATTAAACATACTTGGAAAATACAACCATTTCATGTGCTACAAATATAAAACTGGAGGAGATGTTCCTCCTGGAACTTTCACATTTATGAAGTATGAACCTTGAAAACTTGAATACAAATTACTGCAATTAAGTGGTAAATATGCTAAAATAGCAAAGAGTAAACTCTGTGCCATTGGCAATCATGTGGGATTGAGTCAGTCTTCCTGGAAGTGACTTGTGTACTGAGTCTTGAGCAATGAGTAGCTATTTTCCAGATGGACAAACATAAAATGCATTCCTGGAAGAGGAAGAAGAAACCAGCGCACAGATGTATGAATTAACACAGCCAACCGAGAGATCTCCAAATGCTTATACAGCATTCAACTTAAAGGACTCAGGTTTGGTGACATGATGAAAAATGGAGTGAAAGTGGAAATAATTTTGCTTGGAAATATTCTGGAAAACAATTCACTTCTAATGCTAAAATAGAGGGATTATATACTTAATTTTTTAAATAGTTTAAATCATTATATAAATGAAATCATGTTCACCTTTGCAGCAGCATTGGTTTATTTCCAAGTCACAAAAACCAATTTCTGGGAAAAAAAATCCAATTATCCATCTTTTCATTTTATGATCCTTTGAGTAGTATCAAATCTTGACATCTTATTAGACTCTGAATTTCTCTAATAGCCTCCTGGCTTGATGTAGGTAAACAATGTGTCTTAGTCATGTTTGTATACCTAGATATGCCACAGCATCTGGAACTTTATAGGTGCTCTGTAAATTTTTTTGCATACACCAAAGGAACATAACCATTAACATGGCTAAAAGCCTGGTATAGTATAATGATAAAGAGCATGGATATTGAAGTCAAATACATACCCATTTGCAAGATGGGTATTTTTGGCAGTTATTTAATTTCAATGAACTTTATGTTTATTACCTATAAAAAAAGGAATCTAAGTTGCTTTTCTCTCCATGATACACGTTTCTGAAAATAATATGTAATTCAAACTTGTTCAAGTTTGTTGTAAATGAGAAAATTCACAGCATATAAATCTATCAACATGTTGCATATTTTATTTTGATGCTACTTTTAATTTTTGACATTATTTCTTACAGATTTTTTAATTCACTCTGAAAGAACAATAGTAAAAGATAATACCAAGATTATTTGGCCTTATTGTTGCACTTTAACACATACAGCTTCTGTTTCAATATTATCAACTAGTCAGTATAAATTTTAATATTAGATTTATAAACAAAGAAAATATTTGGATGGCATTTCATATTAAGGGAATTTAAATACTAACAGCTACCATAAAAACCAAATTCTTGATAGATGATTTGATGCAAATAAACAGCTGGTCTAAAAGAATTTATGTTTCATAATTAAAGAAGCACAATTCTGTGGCAAAAATATAAACAAATTACAACCTCCAAGGAAGAGGTACCAACTTACAATTGATGATTTATTAAGGCTAAAATTTGGGGGATAATATTATGATTACAACAATTTTCTCATATAAATAAGGTAGTGATAGCTTATGGTGAACAATGTTGGATTAGTGATCTCCAAAGAAGAAGATTTAGCTTCGGGACCAGGGACCAGGCTTGATCACTCAAGAGCTTTTGTGTTGCAGAGTTTTGTTAAAGTGTGAAAAGGGGCAGAGAAAGCTTCTGACACAGACATCAGAAGGGTGTGAGACTTGAGACTAGAGAGTGCCCCCTCACTAGTCTTTAGCAAGGGAGTTATACCTGAAGGGCAGCAGCCAAGAGGAGATACCCCACTTCCGAGGTCAGGGGCAGTGGCCGAGAGTGCCAGGCTGCGACGGCACAGGAACGGCCGAGAGGAGCTACCCCAAGTCTGAGGTCAGGGATGGCGGTTGGGAGGAGCCACCCCATGTCCGAGGTCAGGGGAGATGGCCAGGAGGAGCAACCCCACACCCGAGGCCAGGGGCGGCGGCCAGGAGGAGCGACCCCAGGTGCAAGGAGCAGTGGCTGCACTGGCACAGGAGGGCCTAGAGGAGCTATCCCACATTGAAGGTCAGGAAGGATGGCGGTGAGGAGATACCCTCATCCAAGATAAGGAGCAGCGGCTGAGCATTGCTGGAGCAGCCATGAAGAGATACCCCACGCCAAAGTAAGAGAAACCCAACTAAGATGGTAGGTGTTGCAAGAGGGCATCAGAGGGCAAACACACTGAAACTATACTCACAGAAAACTAGTCAATCTAATCACACTAGGACCACAGCCTTGTCGAACTCAATGAAACTAAGACATGCCCAAGGGGCAACCCAAGACAGACGGGTCATGGTGGAGAGGTCTGACAGAATGTGGTCCACTGGAGAAGGGAATGGCAAACCACTTCAGTAGTCTTGCCTTGAGAATCCCATGAACAGTATAAAAAGGCAAAATGATAGGATCCTGAAAGACGAACTCCCCAGGTTGGTGGGTGCCCAATATGCTACTGGAGATCAGTCCAGAAAGCATGAAGGGATGGAGCCAAAGCAAAAACAATACCCAGCTGTGGATGTGACTGGTGATAGAAGCAAGGTCCGATGCTGTAAAGAGCAATATTGCATAGGAACCTGGAATGTCAGGTCCATGAATCAAAGCAAATTGGAAGTGGTCAAACAGGAGATGGCAAGAGTGAACGTCGACATTCTAGGAATCAGCGAACTAAAATGGACTGGAATGGGTGAATTTAACTCAGATGACCATTATATCTATTACTGCGGGCAGGAATCCCTCAGAAGAAATGGAGTAGCCACCATGGTCAACAAAAGAGTCCAAAATGCAGTACTTGGAAGCAATCTCAAAAATGACAGAATGATCTCTGTTCGTCTCCAAGGCAAACCATTCAATATCACAATAATCCAAGTCTATGCCCCAGCCAGTAACACTGAAGAAGCTGAAGTTGAAAGGTTCTATGAAGACCTATAAGACCTTTTAGAACACCCAAAAAAGATGTCCTTTTCATTATAGGGGACTGGAATGCAAAAGTAGGAAATCAAGAAACACCTGGAATAACAGGCAAATTTGGCCTTGGAAAGCAGAATGAAGCAGGGCAAAGACTAATAGAGTTTTGCCAAGAAAATGCACTGGTTATAGCAAACACCCTCTCCCAACTACACAAGAGAAGACTCTACACATGGACATCACCAGATGGTCAACACCGAAATCAGATTGATTATATTCTTTGCAGCCAAAGATGGAGAAGCTCTATACCGTCAACAAAAACAAGACCGGGAGCTGACTGTGGCTCAGATCATGAACTTCTTAATACCAAATTCAGACTGAAATTGAAGAAAGTAGGAAAAACCACTAGACCATTCAAGTATGACCTAAATCAAATCCCTTATGATTATACAGTGGAAGTGAGAAATAGATTTAAGGGCCTAGATCTGATAGATAGAGTGCCTTGTGAATTATGGAATGAGGCTCGTGACATTTTACAGGAGACAGGGATCAAGACCATCCCCATGGAAAGGAAGTGCAAAAAAGCAAAATGGCTGTCTGTGGAGGCCTTACTAATAGCTGAGAAAAGAAGAGAAGCGAAAAGCAAAGGAGAAAAGGAAAGATATGAGTATCTGAATGCAGAGTTTCAAAGAATAGCAAGAAGAGATAAGAAAGCCTTCTTCAGCGATCAATGCAAAGAAATAGACAAAAGAACAGAATGGGAAAGACTAGAGATCTCTTCAAGAAAATTAGAGATACCAAGGGAACATTTCATGCAAAGATGGGCTCGATAAAGGACAGAAATGGTATGGACCTAACAGAAGCAGAAGATATTAAGAAGAGGTGGCAAGAATACACAGAAGAACTGTACAAAAAGATCTTCACGACCCGGATAATCACGATGGTGTGATCACTCATCTAGAGCCAGACATCCTGGAATGTGAAGTCAAGTGGGCCTTAGAAAGCATCACTACGAACTAAGCTAGTGGAGGTGATGGAATTCCAGTGGAGCTATTTCAAATCCTGAAAGATGATGCTGTGAAAGTGCTACACTCAATATGCCAGCAAATTTGGAAAACTCAGCAGTGGCCACAGGACTGGAAAAGGTCAGTTTTCATTCCAATCCCAAAGAAAGGTAATGCCAAAGAATGCTCAAACTACCGCACAATTGCACTCATCTCACATGCTAGTAAAGTAATGCTCAAAATTCTCCAAGCCAGACTTCAGCAATACGTGAACCGTGAACTTCCTGATGTTCAAGCTGGTTTTAGAAAAGGCAGAGGAACCAGAGATCAAATTGCCAATATCGGCTGGATCATGGAAAAAGCAAGAGAGTTCCATAAATAACATCTATTTCTGCTTTATTGTCTATGCCAAAGTCTTTGACTGTGTGGGTCACAATAAACTGTGGAAGAATCTGAGAGAGATGGGAATACCAGACTACCTGGCCTGCCTCTTGAGAAATCTGTATGCAGGTCAGGAAGCAACAGTTAGAACTGGACATGGAACAACAGACTGGCTTCAAATAGGAAAAGAAGTACGTTAAGGCTGTATATTGTCACCCTGCTTATTTAACTTCTATGCAGAGTACATCATGAGAAACGCTGGACTGGAAGAAACACAGGCTGGAATCAAGATTGCTGGGTGAAATATCAATAACCTCAGATATGCAGATGACACCACCCTTATGGCAGAAAGTGAAGAGGAACTAAAGAGTCTCTTGATGAAAGTGAAAGAAGAGAGTGCAAAAGTTGGCTTAAAGCTCAACGTTCAGAAAACGAAGATCATGACATCCGGTGCCATCACTTCATGGGAAATAGATGGGGAAACAGTGGAAACAGTGTCAGATTTTATTTTCTGGGGCTCCAAAATCACTGCAGATGGTGACTGCAGCCATGAATTTAAAAGACGCTTACTCCTTGGAAGAAAAGTTATGACCAAACTAGATAGCATATTGAAAAGCAGAGACATTACTTTGCCGACTAAGGTCCATCTAGTCAAGGCTATGGTTTTTCCAGTGGTCATGTATGGATGTGAGAGTTGGACTGTGGAGAAGGCTGGGCGCTGAAGAATTGATGCGTTTGAACTGTGGTGTTGGAGAAGACTCGAGAGTCCCTTGGACCGCAAGGAGATCCAACCAGTCCATTTTGAAGGAGATCAGCCCTGGGATTTCTTTGGAAGGAATGATGCTAAAGCTGAAACTCCAGTACCTTGGCCACCTCATGCAAAGAGTTGACTCATTGGAAAAGTCTCTGATGCTGGGAGGAGTTGGGGGCAGGAGGAGAAGGGGACGACAGAGGATGAGATGGCTGGATGGCATCACTGACTCAATGGACGTGAGTCTGAGTGAACTCTGGGAGTTGGTGATGGACAGGGAGGCCTGGCGTGCTGTGATTCATGGGGTCGCAAAGAGTTGGACATGATGATAGACTGAACTGAACTGAACTATATATTTTAATTAGTTATTACTATAAATCAAAAGAATGTCTCAAGTTTGTGAATATTTTATCAGACCCACCCCCACAATTTACATTTTAGGATAACAGGATTAGAACTGAAAAATAGAAAGATCCTACCAGACCCACTCCTCTAATTTACATTTTAAAATATGAGTATTAGTCAGAAGGTTTTCAGGAAGGAGAAACTGTCCTCAATCAAGATACACTGTTTTTATATAATCCCTAGTACAGAGTTTAAACTGAGTTGTTTGTTGTATAATCATCAGTTCCAGGCTTAAAGAAAAGAAAAAATGAAAAAAAAAAAAAACATTTTATGTGATTAAGCCTAATGAATGTAGAGAGAAAAAAATAAAGTTTGTCCTTTCCTCCTTCTTGAGAATTCCAGACCCCTGTCTCCTTGGGAACCCCAGGCTTCTTATCAACTTGCCTAGGAATTGGCTATCTCAGTGGTTAATGTCACCCAATGTCACAATAGCGCTATAGATTTCTGCTTCAAGAGAGAATTGAGTACTTTATAGCAGACCAGTGTTCCCACTGACAAAAGTTTCTAATCTTTGATGAACAAAATCTCATTTGATTAAGGATATCAGGCAGTAGCTAAGATAAAAAGTACAGCTGTCTTCATAGAAGCATTATTCGTAATATTCCCAAACTAAAAACATCTAAATGGTTCACCAGTGTTAAAATGAATAAATAAATTATAGCAAGTTCATACAATGGAATATTCTTCAATGAGAAATCTGCTGCTAGCCATAAAATATGGCTGATTCCACAGGGTTATGCTCAGAAAAGTATGTGACATATGTGTATAAAAGATGATTCCGCTGATATAATTTTCAAAAGCAGGTAAAGCTCACCTGCAGTACTGAAAAACAGGATAGTGTTTATGTTTAAGTGGGCTTCCCTGGTGGCTCAGTGGTAAAGAATCTGCCTGTCAACACAGAAGAAGCAGATTCAATCCCTGGGTGAGGACAATCTCGTGGAGGTGGAAATGGCCACTCACTCCAATATTCTTGTCTGGGAAATCCCATGGACAGAGGAGCTGGGTGGGCTACAGTCTACAGGGTTGCAAAAGTCAGATATGACTTAGCAACTGAAAAAAAAAAAAACTAGGCTAACATGTATACTATCATGTAAGAATTGAATCGCCAGTCTATGTCTGATGCAGGATACAGCATGCTTGGGGCTGGTGCATGGGGATGACCCACAGAGATGTTATGGGGAGGGAGGTGGGAGGGGGGTTCATGCTTGGGAACGCATGTAAGAATTAAAGATTTTAAAATTAAAAAACTAAAAAAAAAATAAACTTAAAGGCTGGTGTTTAGTAAGTGGGGTCACAAGATACTCTAACAATAAGTGGTTTATGTTCTATTTCTTTATATGACTGTTGGTCACATCAGTTCAGTTCAGTTGCTCAGCCAAGTCCAACTCTTTGTGATCCCATGGACTGCAGCACACCAGGCTCCCCTGTCCATCACCAACTCCCAGAGCTTGCTCAAACTCAAATCCATTCAGTGGGTGACGCCATCCAACTATCTCATCCTCCTGCCCTCAATCTTTCCCAGCATCAGGGGCCTTTCAAATGAGTCATTTCTTTGCATCACATGGTCAAAGTATTGGAACTTAGTTAGCTTCAGCATCAGTCCTTCCAATGAATAGTCAGGACTTATTTCCTTTAGGGTTGACTGGTTTGATCTCCTTGCAGTCCAAGAGACTCTCAAGAGTCTTCTCCAACACCACAGTTCAAAAGCATCAATTCTTCAGCGCTCAGCTTTTTTTATGGTTGGTCACATGAGTGTGTTCATTTTGTCAAAATTCTTTGTGCTGTACATTATGATCTGTGCTATACGATCTGTCATATATTATAGCTCAATAAGAAGTTTTTAAAAACATAAAATTTGCATAAAATGATTTCAACATAATAACTGCTTCTAAGGTTTGGGAAACAGCCTATAAAGGACTTATCTTAATGCTCTATTCATTTTAAGTACCCAATAAAATGTAATATACTTGTTTTTATCCTTCCACCTGTCTTAAATTCCAAGTTTTACTGTATACCCTTTACAAAATGTAAAAAATGCGTAAGAACTCCAAACATGTTGCTACTCTTCCTACAAGATTGTCTTGCTTAATGAAATGTTATTAGTAACTGTTTTTAAGGTATACTATGCTTTCTCTAAATTGTCAATTGTAATCTAGTTTTCAGGTCTGACATTCATCAGTCTGCTATAAATTTTCTATTGAATATACATAGCTTTTTTATATTGAATAATACAGTTTCATGGCTAAGTACACAGAGTCTGCAAATTGAATTGCCTTAGGTTCACACCCCTACTTTGTCATGTACTAGCTTTGGAGTCGTGTAAGAATAAACCCTGCATCCATTTTCAGTGTGAAGAGTTCATTCTCATGTTGAGAATGATACAAGGCATTTAGTAAATGTTAGGCATCACTACTTATTGCAGCGGATTTTAATAATTCAGAACCATTAACCATCTTCAGTAGTTTAAATATAAGAAATAAAATTCATTACTGTGACAGTCTTGAAACCTTCAGATGTGGCTAATTTTTCTTTGAAAGTTGTGGAAGTGTTTTCTGTAGGAAAGAGAAGTTGTTTTTTGCTTAATTCATCAAGCATAAGGTGCTCACAGATGCCTAATTAGTGGCATGCTTCACAAAGGACATGCTTGGTGAAATTTCTGTGAAAATACCACATTCTGCTTGGCAACCCAAACTTTTAAATTCAGTCACCTTCTGGACAAGTGGCATTTATTTATTTATTTTTTAATATCTCATCTAAAAGTTCACTCACTTTGCCTCTTAAAAGATGAATTTTCTCTGATTATCTGGATCACTCAAATAGAAGTCCCTCTCTCTGAAATGTTAATAGCACCACCATAAATTATCCTTTGTCTAAATGTGACTGCAACTTCTGGGTCTTAATAAGGAACAGTCTTACACATTATTTGTATTTGTCAATATAATATTCTACACTAACTGTCAATTTATAGTAATTATTTTTATGAAAAATTATGAAGTCCTAATATATTCAAGTCACAGTCCCATATTCAGAGAATATAAATAGATCTAAGCTAATGCTCCTGACTTCCTAAAAGTTCACAATTTATTTATGGTAATGATGCATATACACTAAAATAATAAAATATAGAGGTCAATATGAAATTAATTTTTTAAATTAGAGAAAAGCAAGGTGATACTTTCTAGATTGAATATAATAGTGCTCAATTGAGTCTTGGAGTATAGATTAAATGAGATGAAAGAAAAGAAGAATGAACACAGCAAATTGAGATAACAATTTAAGAAAAGAACAAAGTTTGTTGTACATCATATATTATAAGGCACTTCAGTAGTGTCTGACTCTGTGCAACCCTATGGACTGTAGGCTCCTCTATCCGTGGAATTCTCCAGGCAAGAACACTGGAGTGGGTTGCCATGCCCTCCTCCAGGGGTTCTTCCCTACCCAGGGGATCGAACCCATGTCTCCTGCACTGGCAAGCGTACCACTTACCACGTGGGAAGCCCAAAACTACCACGACTACCCTTGTTTTTGAGTGCAGGCAGAATACCACTGAGAACAGTTTCCCTGCTTAAGTGATTCAGAATTAAAGAGAGTTCAGCAATAATAACTGAATCAATTACATAACACAATTTAATAATCTACTGAATTAAACATGTTAAGATGAGTTTAACTTTTTTTCATTACCAGTGGTTGATAATTGGGGGTGGAGAGGATTAGCATTACCAACAATACCCCACCCCCAAAAAAATCCTTGATTTCTTAATGAAATCACTTGGAAAATGTTTTTACTCTGCAATGTTAAGCATTTTAATTGAAAGAAACATATTAAAAAAGCAAATTGATATCTATTATTTTAGAAGAAATTAAACTATATTTTTTAAGAAATACTACTTCTGAAAAACAGTATGAGTTTCTCGATGAGACTCTTGATGTTCTTTCTGTAGATCAAGAAAAAAAGGCTCTGCAGCTTGTATCTGGCTGTTGACCTTTTATAATAAGTATTTAATTGGTCCTCATACGTACAACCTAATGAACTATTGCACGTGCATGATGAGACATGATATTCTGACACCCACCTTCCTTCTGCTCCACAGCAAAAGAAAAATCTAAGTTTTGTCTTTTTATAAATCAGTAAATCAAGGATTCTGGAATTCTCAAAGCATTTGGACATTTTCTTTCTTTTGTATCTTGATATCCCATGGGAAGATGACTTTCTTCTGGAAATATTATTAATCCTCTAGATTAATTTTTGAAACTTAGATGGACCATATTAAAATCTTTGTAAAGGATTTATTTTTTAATATACATTTATTTATTTTAATTGGAGGCCAATTATTTTACAATATTGTATTTGGTTTGCCATACGTCAACATGAATCTGCCACAGGTATACACGTGTTCCCCATCCTGAACTCCCCTGCCTCCTCCGTCCCCATACCATCCCTCTGGGTCGTCTCAGTGCACCAGCCCCAAGCATCCAGTATCATGCATCAAACCTGGACTGGTGATTCATCTCATACATGTTTCAATGCCATTCTCCCAAATCATCCCACCCTCTCCCTCTCCCACAGAGTCCAAAAGACTGTTCTTTACATCTGTGTCTCTTTTGCTGTCTTGCAGACAGGGTTATCGGTACCATCTTTCTAAATTCCATATATATGCATTAGTATACTGTATTGGTGTTTTTCTTTCTGGCTTACTTCACTCTGTATAATAGGCTTCAGTTTCATCCACCTCATTAGAACAGATTCAAATGTGTTCTTTTTAATGGCTGAGTAATACTCCATTGTGTATATGTACCACAGTTTTCTTATCCATTCATCTGCTGATGGGACATCTAGGATGCTCCCATGTCCTGGCTATTATAAACAGTGCTGCGATGAACATTGGGGTACATGTGTCTCTTTCAATTCTGGTTTCCTTGGTGTGTATGCCCAGCACTGGGATTGCTGGGTCATAAGCCAGTTCTATTTCCGGTTTTTTAAGGAATCTCCACACTGTTCTCCATAGTGGCTGTACTAGTTTGCATTCCCACCAACAGTGTAAGAGGGTTCCCTTTTCTCCACACCCTCTCCAGCATTTATTACTTATAGACTTTTGGATCACAGCCACTCTGACTGGTATGAAATGGTACCTCATTGTGGTTTTGATTTGCATTTCTCTGATAACGAGTGATGTTGAGCATCTTTTCATGTGTTTGTTAGCCATCCATATGTCTTCTTTGGAGAAATGTCTATTTAGTTCTTTAGCCCATTTTTGGATTGGGTCATTTATTTTTCTGGAATTGAGCTGCAGGAGTTGATTGTATATTTTTGAGATTAGTTGTTTGTCAGTTGCTTCATTTGCTATTATTTTCTCCCATTCTAAAGGCTGTCTTTTCACCTTGCTTATAGTTTCCTTTGTTGTGCAGAAGCTTTTTTAAGTCTAATTAGGTCCCATTTGTTTATTTTTGCTTTTATTTCCAATATTCTGCGAGGTGGGTCATAGAGGATCCTGCTGTGATAAAAGCCATATGATTATCTCAATAGATGCAGAGAAGGCCTTTGACAAAATTCAACATCCATTTATGATAAAACTCTCCAGAAAGCAGGAATAGAAGGAACATACCTCAACATAATAAAAGCTATATATGACAAAACCACAGCAAACGTTATCCTCAATGGTGAAAAATTGAAAGCATTTCCCCTAAAGTCAGAAACAAGACAAGGGTGCCCACTTTCACCGCTACTGTTCAACATAGTTCTGGAAATTTTGGCCACAGCAATCAGAGCAGAAAAAGAAATAAAAGGAATCCAAATTGGAAAAGAAGAAGTAAAACTCTCACTGTTTGTAGATGACATGATCCTCTACATAGAAAACCCTAAGGACTCCAGCAGAAAATTACTAGAGCTAATCAATGAATATAGTAAAGTTGCAGGATATAAAATCAACACACAGAAATCCCTTGCATTCCTGTACACTAATAATGAGAAAATAGAAAGAGAAATTAAGGAAACAATTCCATTCACCATTGCAACGAAAAGAATAAAATACTTAGGGATATATCTACCTAAAGAAACTAAAGACCTATATATAAAGACCTATATATAGAAAGAGAAATTAAGGAAACAATAATGAGAAAATAGAAAGAGAAATTAAGGAAACAATTCCATTCACCATTGCAACTAAAAGAATAAAATACTTAGGAATATAACTAAAGACCTATATATAAAGACCTATATACAGAAAGAGAAATTAAGGAAACAATAATGAGAAAATAGAAAGAGAAATTAAGGAAACAATTCCACTCACCATTGCAACGAAAAGAATAAAATACTTAGGAATATATCTACCTAAAGAAACTAAAGACCTATAAAACACTGGTGAAAGAAATCAAAGAGGACACTAATAGATGGAGAAATATACCATGTTCATGGATCGGAAGAATCAATATAGTGAACATGAGTATACTACCCAAAGCAATATATAGATTCAATGCAATCCCTATCAAGCTACCAGAGGTATTTTTCACAGAGCTAGAACACATAATTTCAAGATTTGTATGGAAATACAAAAAACCTCAAATACCCAAAGCAATCTTGAGAAAGAAGGATGGAACTGGAGGAATCAACCTGCCTGACTTCAGGCTCTACTACAAAGCCACAGTCATCAAGACAGTATGGTACTGGCACAAAGACAGAAATATAGATCAGTGGAACAAAACAGAAGGCCCAGAGATAAATCCACATACCTATGGACACCTTATCTTTGACAAAGGAGGCGAGAATATACAATGGTTTAAAGGCAATCTCTTTAACAAGTGGTGCTGGGAAAACTGGTCAACCACTTGTAAAAAAATGAAACTAGAACACTTTCTAACACCATACACAAAAATAAACTCAAAATGGATTAAAGATCTAAATGTAAGACCAGAAACTGTAAAAGATTTAAATACATAGGTATAATAAGCAAAAGTCACTGGATAGTTGAAAAGTGTAGCCAGTTTTCAGATTTGTCTAGATAATATCATAAATTTTTTGATAGTTTTCCTCTTGGAATCTTTACTTCTGAGTGAATTTTCTAAATTAACTCTGTATATTGGTGTTTTAGCGGCAGTTTTTAGAGTGTGTGCTAGAGATCTTGTGGGGGAGTCCCCCAGACACCTTCAGGGCTCATGAGTTTCACAGTAACTATAAGATGTTAGTTGCCTTTTTGCTCATTCTCTTATGTGTGTATGGTGGCATTTTCTAGAAGCCAATCATGTACTATATCAATAGATTAGGTACAGAAGCTGATATAAGATTACAGCTACTAGGCTTCTCAGATGGTTCAGTGGTTAAGAATCCACCTGCCAATGCAGGAGATGGGGGTTCAATCCCTGGCTTGGGAAGATCCCCTGGAAGAGGAAATGGCATCCCACTCTAGTATTCTTGCCTGGGAAATCCCATGGACAGAGGAGCCTGGGGAGCTATAGCCCATGGTGTGGCAAAAGAGCTGAATACAACTTAGTGACTAAACAACTACAATATTTTCTACTAAAGACATTTGCAAAGACTATAAGACAATGTCAATGTTCTTGTTAATTTCTTTGTTTTCAGAAATGTATCTGCTTTTCAAAGAATGTTATCTATGTTCACACCGAACTTTAACACTTGCTACTTTTAAAGGAATGAACAACTTGCTCAAAGCTGCAGAGCTAGGATAGGAATTGAGCCCCTAGACAAGCTTGTGTGTGCACAATTTAACTACCAGAGTCTGCTGCTCTAAAGGAAACCTAAGGGGAAAGGAAAAAGAAAGATTATGTAAGGGTTTATAAAATTACCCTTTTTTATTTCATTTTACTTTTTTCTTAAAATAGTTACTAATCACTCTGTACTTCTTGAAAATAATGATAATAGCACTATTTAACTCATGGCATATTGTTACTATTAAATGATTTAATCTATATAGAGATCTAAGAATTGTGCAAATGAAGCACTCAATTGATGTTTGCTAGTATTATTATTGTTGTAATTGTTATTGTTCTTGAAGAGTCCATTTACTATAAATTTACCTTTGTTAAATTGATTTCTTTTTATAGTGATTATTTTAAAATGTTTTATTTAATTGAACATTAACCACTTAACTTTTAATTAGTATAATTAACTGTAATTAATCAGTATAATTAATAAATGAACATTTTAGTACTTATTGGGCTTCCCAGGTGGCTCAGTAGTAAAGAATATTCCTGCCAGTGCAGAAGAGGTGGGTTCCTTCCTTGGGTTAGCAAGATCCCCTGGAGGAGGGCATGGCAACACACTCCAGTGTTCTTGCCTGGATGATCCCATGGACAAAGGAGCTTGGCGGGCTACAGTCCATAGAGCTGCAAAGAGTCGGACACGACTAAAATGTCTCAACACACACAGCACAGCAATACATATTGGGAACAATTAGACTAGCTAGACATAACAATTTATCATGTGAGAAGGTACTTTATGTGAAGTGAAGTGAAAGTGAAAGTTGCTCAGTCGTGTTCATGGAATTCTCCAGGCCAGAATGCTGGAGTGGGTAGCCTTTCCCTTTTCCGGGGGATCGTCCCAACCCAGGGCTCGAATCCAGGTCTCCTGCATTGCAGGAGGATTCTTTACCAACTGAGCTTTCAGGGAATCCCTACATTTATGTGAGAAGTTTATGATTTTAGCTAGAACAATCTGAATATTGAGTGCCTTTTTAGCAAAGTAACCTACCTGTCTCTAGAAGGTGATAAAAAAAAATCAAATAATAATTCAGTAAGTGTCCAGCCTAAATTTGTTCATGGAATAAATGAAATATAATCACATGCATTCTCAAGGAACTTCAGTTCTTCTGCTGGACCACGTTTATCCCCTGGTTGCATTTCCTTCTAACCATTCATGCCACCACCATGGCACTGCCTGTCTCTTGGTATCTGACCTGCTGCTTCTCTGCTTACATTGTTGGGGTGGGCTGGCTGGAGAGCCTTTCCCCCATTGCAAGTATTGGAGCCCAGGAGTCTAGTCTCATGGGGCTTCACTGGAGCCGGACAGCCCTTCGCTGTAGCTCAGGAGCACACCTGGATGGACTGTGTCATCTTCTCCTTTCCCACTTCCTGGCACACCTGTCTATTCCTGTTTCAGGTTCTGTTTGGTGGGAAAACCAAGCTAAGAAAATGTCAAATGGAGAAACTGTATCTGTCTAAAACACCTCACAGTGGATTTGTTTAAAAGATATTTATGAAGAGTAAATCCAGAAAACTAAAGTCCAAATAGGAAGAACCGTGATTTGCATGGAAAGTCCAACAGTTATTTTCTCTGAGAGGTGATGAATGCATGGCCACCTACCCCTCTGTGGAAAAGGCGGCAGATCAAAGTGGTAAAACGGGGACAGGTTTAAATGAAGAGAGGGAAGTGATCCAATGGCCTCTTATCCTCCACGAGGCATTAAAGCCTCAATTATAAAGGTCCTCATAGAGCCAGCCCATAGAGCCTCATCCTACCCCTTCTCTGGTGTAGAAGCCCCGTGAGGTACGTTTCTAGTATAATTTCACATACCAATGGCTTCCTTTTCTCCTCCTTTAAACTGTTTAAAATCTTAAAATTATGAATTAGTTTAATATCATAGAAAATAAACAAGGGAGAGAAAAGGGTAAGAGAAAACTTTTGCTGCTGATTAAATGTTCATGATCTTAATTGCTGTAATGGTTTTATAGTACATTCCTAAGTCAAAGCTTATCAAGTGTATATGTTAATAGGTGCAGTTATGTCAATTAACTCCTATTAACTCTGCTTTAAAGATTAAATTAAGTCTGACAGAGAGAGACAAATATTGTATCATATTACTTTATATGGAATCTAGAAAATAAAACAAACTAGTGAATATAACCGAAAAGAAACAGACTCATAGATATAGAGAACAAACTAGTGGTTATCTGGGGAGAGAGGATGGGAAGAGAGGTAAGAGGCAGTAGGGGATTAACAGATACAAATTATGTATAAAACATTTATAAATAAGCTCCAAGGGTATACTGTGAAACACAGGGAATATAGCCAGAATTTTATAGTAACTATAAACGGAATATAACCTTTAAAATTGTGAATCACTGTTATACACCTGTTACTTATGTAATATTGTACATCAACTGTACTTGAATTTAAAAAAGAAAAAAAATTAAGTTAGGAGACTAAAAAAATGATATAGGAAGTAATCAGTTACTTTCACATAATATATATTAGTATATTATTATATTTCATGTTTAATAAATTGAAATATTAGCTTTGAAATTGATATTTTCAATAAACTGGAAATAGTAACAGTAAAGCTCCACCTCCCTAAATCCTTTCTTTTCCCATCTTGCATACTGGTAATCATTCCTGAAGTTGCTGCTTATTAGTTCAACATAGTTGGTAATAATATTATGTATAATATTCATGCTAAGTCACTTCAGTCATGTCTGACTCTGTGCGACCCCATGGACTGTAGCCAGCCAGACTCCTCTGTCTTTAGGATTCTCCAGGTAAGAATACTGGAGTGGGTTGCCATTTGGTACACCAGGGGATCTTCCCAACCCAAGGATCGAACCCATGTCTCTTGTGTCTCCTGCATTGGCAGGCAGATTCTTTACCACTGCACCACCTGGGAAGCCCTATTAAAGTGGGAAATCCTTAAAGCAGGAGACAGTGCAGTGATCAGGAATGGTAGAAAGCAATAGTTCTGTTTTGGACAGATTAAACGTGAGCCTCTTCTCAAACACTGAGGTGGAAATGTCAAGTAGATATTTGGGGAATATTTAGCTCTAATCTTAACAGTCTTCAAAACCATGCATCTCAATATTATCACTTGTATTTAAAAAAAAAAAACATGAATAGAAAAGAGGGAAAACCTCAGATAAAAAGTGCAGGATACTCTAATATTTCAAGTTTGATCAAAATAGTGTGATAAAGCCTCCAAAATAACTAAAAGGAGTACAGAGGAGAAAAATCAAAAGGAAATACAGCATCAAGTACTATCTCAAAAGCATCAGCAGTTTGAGAAGGAGGAACTGGTCCAGGTGGAAATGCTGAGTCTGAAAACAGGAGAAGTACCAAAGCAGCCTTATATGGGCAAACAGGAGAGAACTGGGGAATTGGATTATGGAGTTCCTGTGACATGCAAAGATCAGGAACTAGGTCCTGAGATGGGTGAGGAGAGGGTGGAAAGGAGATGGACATAACTTGTATGGGTAGAGTTTTCTCTAAGGGGAGCAGGTGACAGCTCAGAGATGCAGGTGGTCAAGGGTAGTCTTTTTTTTTTTTCTTTCATGTTAGCTGTTTTCTCTTGACCTTTCTTTTTTTTAAAAAAACAAATTTATTTTCATGTATTTATTTATTTGGCTTCTCCAGGTCTTAGTTGCTGCATGTGGGATCTAGTTCCCTGACCAAGGATTGAACCTGGACCCCTTGCATTGAGAGCATGGAGTCTTAGCCTCTGGACCACCAGGGAAGTCCCCAAGAGTTGTAGCGGATACAGGAGCATGCTTATGTGCTCACAACAAAATTCTAGGATGAAGGAGAGAAAGGTGGAAGCAAAGGTTTTGAGCAAGTGGGATAAGATGGAATTCAGATTTCAGAAGTTGTGCAGTAGTTTGCTGAAAATGAAAGCAGGGCCCTTCTCTGAGTCAGCAAGAAGCAAAGCAGTACAGAATCTAGGCAGGTAGGAAGTTGGGCTTGTAGGTGGGAAAACAGCACTGTCTTGTCCTTGGGACACATTCAGGGTTAGATGGCTTCTAGTCGTCTTTTTTCATTCAGCTTTAGCCTTTTGTAATGAATGTAATGCATGCAATGTGTAATGCACGCACGCGCGCGCGCACACACACACCCACCCACACACACACACCAGTATTCTTACTGTAAGTTTTGATTGATCTCTTCTTTGTTTTATAACTGACTTGGCCATAACTGATTGATTATTTTTATTGAAAAGGTTTGTAGAAATCTCCCCAGGGGCAAAAATTAGAAAGCCATGAAAGTGAAAAAAAAAAACCAACAAACCTGAACATGCTTTGCATACTAGACAATATAGTGTATCCAAAACACAGAAGAAAGGTATTATAAGTTATCTAAAGTATATCGTGACATTTTGTTGTTTTAGTTGCGGTCCTGTCTGACCTTTTTTGAGCCTGCCAGGCTCCTCTGTCCAATAGATTTTGCAAGCAAGAATCCTGGAATGGGTGGCCATTTCCTCCTCAAGGGGATCTTTCCTACCTATGGATCGAACACTGAGTTTCCTGCATTGGCAGGCGGATTCTTTACTGCTGAGCCACAAGGGAAACCATCATGACATTTTAAGAATCTATTATTATTGAAGATAAACAGATTTATAACTATAATGACAGTGTTTTTAATTCAGATGGCTGGATATCGTACACCTTGCCTGCACTCTCAGTCACTTCAGTCCTGTTCGACACTTTGCGACCCTATGGATGTAGCCTGCTGGGCTCTTCTGTCCATGGGATTCTCCAGGTAAGAATACTGGAGTGTGTTACCTTGCCCTCCTCAGAGGGATCTTCCTGACCCAGGGATGGAACTGGCATCTGCTTACATTTCCTGCATTGTAGGCGGATTCTTTACCCACTGAGCTACCACTTTACTCAAGCAAAATAAGACTTTTCACAGAATGGGTGCTACCTAAGAATCTGAGCATCAAATTGCTTACACTCTGATCCCCTGATGCAAGAATAGAAGTTTAGAGAATAGCATTCAATTTGTTTGCAGTCAGACTCCACTGTCCCTGTTTGCAGACTCAAAGCCCCTAAAGGGAACAAGTGCTCCATTTGCCTTTCCATTTTGAAATTTTTGTGAGTTCTTTCACAGCTGCTTAAATATGTGGAAGCCTCACTGGCAAATGTGCATTTAATCATTGAGTCAAATAATTAGTCTGAACATTAAAATAAAGGATTTCCCTCTTCGTTTTGTTTCTGTTTTTATTTTTTTTAATTAACTGAAAATGCAAGTAAACAAAGCCAAGTTATCAGGCTTTATTTTTCCCACTGCCTGGAGCACTGAAGGATTAAGTTCCTGCTGTATAACAATCTGTGTGCACAGAGAGCAAACCATAGTCAAGAAAAATGCAAATCTTTTTTTTTTTTAAGGACAAAAGAAATGTTTGATGTTGATAGGAATAATAACCGTTTAACAACACCAAACTGCTTAGCAAACCCTTCTTTGTAAGCTATTTCAAGATCCAAAACGTTATAAAATTCCATGGGATTGAATAGGAACAAATCCAAGACATGATATTATTTGTTATGTAGGTGCTTCTGGGATGCCTCCCCACCTGCCAGCAATCATTTCTGTACATTTTAGGTATGCTTTTTCTCTAAAGATTTGCAGAAAAATATAGCACCTTTATAGCCTAAATCTCATTTTGCATATTTGAATAATGAAATAATTGTCTGGCCTTGGAATGGCTTTACAATGTTAGGACAATTTAACACTTATAAAGGAATAACTTTAAAAAAGGAGTAGCTGACTTGATAGTAGAATCTATTCTTCCTGTAGAAACATTAGATTAAGTGTTTATATGCTGGTATTGTAAAAGACCATTGGCATAGAGAAAAATTGAAAAGAACCTTAAATTCTCCAAATCCATTTATGGATGTAACCCTTGATGCAAACAAATTCTATCTTTTGAATCTTCAACAATGGGAGTCATTCAAGCTGGTACTCTGTCATCAGGATTGAAGATGATATGCTAGTTTGGGGACCCAAATATTTTAACAATACTTCAGTTGAAAATAAAAGCTAAATGGTAAATAATGGCCAACATTTAAATTACAATCTAGATCTAAATGCAGATTGCATTTTTTGAAGATAGGCTACATGTATTTTATTTTAAGCTAATTAATTTTAAAATCCATTACACATTATGCATTGCCTCATTGTGTGACTTTAAGTCGGCTGATACCATTGCATTACTTATGATGAAATCTTGCATAACAGCACAGCCATCAGCTAATATTCTCATCATATGGACTTATCATTCAACCCAAATGACAAATTTGGACTCAATTTAGGTTTGGGGGATATGGCAGGTTGAATAATGCTTCCCACATATCACCAATTCCTGATTCATGGAACTTTGGAATACTTTACTTTATATGGCAAAAGAGACTTTGCAGATACAATTAAATTAAGGGCAAGGAGGGACTTCTTTTGAGGTCCAGTGGCTAAGACTCTGTGCTCCTAATCCAGGGGGCTCAGGTTCAATCTGTGGTCAGGGAACTAGATCCCACATGCTGCAACTATGAGTTCACATGTGACAACTAAATATGGATTCTGCAATTAAGGCCCAACATAGCCCATTAATTTTTTTAAGGAACAAAGAGATGGGGTGGTTATGCTGGATTATATAGCTGAACCTCACAATGGTCCTTATTAGAGGGAGGCAGAAAGGTTAGACTTACCGGAAGACACAATATTGTGCTGACTTTGAAAATGAAGGAGAGGAACGTAAACCAAGAAATGTAGGAGCTGCCCCTGAGACCATCACATTAGGGTATCAACACAGAAATTTGAGAGAGAGAAAAATATTAGGCCCGTAAATACTAAGATCATATCTGTCAGGAGTCAAACCCTTTCATATGTCAACAATGTTAAGGTGTTTGGAAATCCTGAATTATGTTTCTAATTATTGATTCTTACCTACTGTCAGCATTTTCTGTATACTTCAAGGGTCCCACCATGCTTGTCAAAGTACAAAGCATTCACCTGTTCCTCATTCACTTCATATTTTGCCCAGGCACCATTTATATGAAACAAGAGTGAGTGGATAAACTTGGTATTTCCATTGTTGGATGCAAGGTTATTTTTGGATATATGAAGCTGATAGGCCAGTCTCACTATTTAACTATTTCTCTGAAATCTTAAAGTATAAGTTAAAACATTCCCTTAATCCTTTCTTTTCTTTCTAAATACAAGCTGTAATTAACTCCTTTAAATAAGGCTTAGTGCTTCCCAGAAAATAACAGAAAATTTAACAACAGGAAAAATGTTACTCAGAATGTATAATTTCTTTCTTTAAAGCATTTGTAAATAGTGTGCTATATTTTACGTAGGCAGTTAACAAAGAATCAAGATATTTTTGGTAACTGAGAATTTTTAGGTAGATTTTCTTGGCACGGCCTAGCACAAGATCTACACAAAAATACTTGTTGAAAAACAATTCAATTTTTTCAAAATTATTATGTGTACTATTATAGCCAAGTATAAGTAAGTACTGAAATGTACAAATATTTATTTTTCTTTATTTGCTTCTTTTTGTTACATCATTCAAGGTATCGCTTCTTTAAAAAGATTGCCAGACTTTAGTGAAAGAAAGGATCATTACGATTTAAAACTAAGATGTTGAGAATATAGTTAGTTAAAGTCTGATTATTTTCTCTCTTGTAGTGAAAGTCCCCCCCACCCACCCGCCCACAGTCCTCTAAAAATTTTTTAGGTCATAATGACTCTTTTCTGTTAAAAATTGCCAATTTCTATTAGTAATTACTTGTCCTTGCATGAACTATGCTATCCACAGCATTTTGCCTATTCCTAAGCATTTAATTTCAGACTGAATAACTCAGATACAGTAGCCCCAATATAGAAAGACAAAAATAAAATTTTGATTAGTATTATCTTTACCTGCGTCTACGTCCACTGCAAAGACTATTGTTGAAGCTAAAACTTCAATACTTTGGCCACCTGATGTAAATAATCAACTCATTGGAAAAGACCCTGATGCTGGAAAAGACTGAAGGCAAGAGGAGAAGGGGGTGATAGAATGAGATGGTTGGATGGCATCATCAACTCAGTGAACATGGATCTGAGCAAACTTTGAGACATAGTGGAGGACAGAGGAAACTGGCATGCTGCAGTCCATGAGGTTGCAAGGAGTTGGACATGACTTAGTGACTAAACAAAAATAGCAGCAAACGTCCACTGTACATCGTCATGATTCCTGGAATGGCTCGGACCCCAGTAAGTATTTTGTGAGCGAATGAATGCATATTGACTTTAGGAACTTGTTTTGATCTGAATGAGCTACCTTCAATGTCCCCAAAAGATTCTGAAAGTCCCTGGCCACTGCTATCACCTGCACCTGAGTTGACAGATTGAATTCAATATTCTCAATAATCAGTACTATATTGGCTCTGAATATTGTCCACCCTGTGCATTTCACATATTTAAACGGATAATTTTGTAAGCTTTGACAAATCACAAAATTGGCAGGACTAAGACGCTTACTCCTTGGAAGGAAAGTTATGACCAACCTAGATAGCATATTGAAAAGCAGAGACATTACTTTGCCAACAAAGGTCCATCTAGTCAAGGCTATGGTTTTTCCAGTGGTTGTGTATGGATGTAAGAATAGGACAGCGAAGAAAGCTGAGCACCGAAGAATTGATGCTTTTGAACTGTGGTGTTGGAGAAGACTCTTGAGAGTCCCTTGGACTGCAAGGAGATCCAACCAGTCCATTCTAAAGGAGATCAGTTCTGGGTGTTCTTTGGAAGGACTGATGTTGAAGCTGAAACTCCAATACTTTGGGCACCTGATGCGAAGAGCTGACTCATTGGAAAAGACCCTGATGCTGGGAAAGATTGAGGGCAGGAGGAGAAGGGGATGACAGTGGATGAGATGGTTGGATGGCATCACTGACTCAATGGATGTGAGTTTGGATAAACTCCAGGAGTTGGTGATTGACAGGGAGGCCTGGCACGCTGCAGTTCATGGGGTCGCAAAGAGTCAGACACAACTGAGTGACTGAACCGAACTGAACTGAAGAGACTCTTATTTATATATAAACACATCTAAACAAAACTATGTTTTCCAGGAATATCCAATCTATAAAAACCTCTAGGGATTACTACTGCCAGAAAGAAGTCTGAAAAAAAAATGATGTCTGTAAGCCACAAGATCAAGAACATCTGACAATGATTCTTTGAAGACCTAGTAGGTAAGGACAAGATGAAAAAGTATACATTTGCTTTGGTTATACTGAAAAAAATTTTTAAATTCATGTCACTTAATAATAACATAAATTTGTTTACTAGTTATACTAGTATCAACATTCATGTAATATTATTTGGTACTTCTATGTCCAATATCTTTTATTTTGAACATATGTGCTGAGAAATTACTATATTCATTTGAATATCTATATTACAAACTGGAAGATAGTGCATTATAAATATATATAAGCAATATTACATATATATGTAATATATATTGATATATATAGTGATAAGTATGAGTATATATGTGTATATAATATATATGTGCATACAATATAAATACCTGTATTATATATGTCTAATTACATATGCATATATATACATATATATATTCTCCTAGAGCCTTTCTGAAAACTCAGAATCATACAATGACGTTTTTACAAAATTGACTATTATATGGAGACAAACATAAACACCTAAATTTACAAATCAGCCTAATATCTAAAGGTTAATGATCAGAAGTCCCATTTGTATAATAACACTCATTTTACCAAACATTTTTAAGAGTTAGTTTTGAATGCATCTTCTTGTCCTTATTTAAGAAGTGAGGAAGTGATGGAGGTCTTGCCCTGAATCTGGTTCACAGCCTCAAGGAGAAAATGAGTGGGCATCCCTCGACTTGGTTTTTCTGTTAATAATTAGCTTCAGTTTTACTGTTTGGCATGAATACTTTCCGACATCACATCTTGTTCTCTCTGTTTATCATGAATCATGCCCCACAGTTTTTGGATATAACGTAATAAATTATAGGGTATGGCTTCTGGCCAACAAAACTCTGCCTTCGCTTATTTTAAGGCACCATCATTAGTAGATCCCTCTGGATGTTTTTTACCCACCACCCACGGCTGAGTCCTTAATCACAGCATTTTTACTTTCCTTGTTCTTGGAAGGAGACAAAAAAAAAAAAGTCAATTCAAGGTTTACAAAGAACGGTCTTCTATCATAATGCAGATACCCCCTTTTTTTATGCATATTCTGTTATCTCCGTAGAACACAAGCAGAATGGTTTTTGTCTCATTTGCAATTATTACTCAAGATCCATTGTATACTTGGCTGCTCAAAGCATAAGAAAGATGGTATTTTGCCTAAGATTTTCACGTCCAAGTGGGAAAAAAGCATTTTCCATGCCACTGCCAGATCTCATGTGGGAAAAGGTAAAAATAATGATGTGTTCTTCTTTCCTGGAAAGATGTGGGAGGCTTTGATCCCTAATGCCCAGCACGTGCACCCAGCCTAGTCCACACCGTATGGCAGCACTCTTTGTTCCTCTTGGCCATGGTTCCAAAGTGTTAGTCTGACTCTCAGTGACCCCTTGGACTATAGCCTGCCTGTCTCCTCTGCCCATGGAATTCTCCAGGCAAGAATACTAGAGTACTAGAATACAAGAATACTAGCTTTCCATTCCTTTCTCCAGGGGATCTTCCCAACCCAGGGATTGAACCTGGCAAAAGACCAATGCAAATGTGTGACTCCCAGAGCTAAGTTAAACAGCAACAGTAAAACTAAGCATCTGATTCCACATTTCCTTATATAAAGTGTCTGCCCTTCACCCTCATGCACACAAGGAGGGATCCACAACTCCTTGCATACCTGGTTTTAATCTGAGCTACATTAAATAGTTTCTCATATTGCTTACTTCCCCTCTCAAGGTCTCTTTCTCATTTTTGTGGTTACCTTGTGTCACCTTAGGTATTTAATTTTAGTGCTTTATGCAGAAATTCTTGCCCATACAAGTGTGTTTTATCCTTTTCTGGTGTTATTCTGACTTCTGTGGTTACCTTTACAGATAGGGTTTAAAAACTAAGAATGTCATACACTTTTGATATTACATAAAAACAGATAACTAATGGGGACCTACTGCATAGCACAGGGAACTCTACTTAATGCTCTGTGGTAATCTGAATGGGAAGAAAACCCAAAAGGGAAGGGATACATGTATATATATATGCTTGATTCATTTTGCTGTACAGTAGAAACTAACAAACCATTGTTAAGCAACTATACTTCAATAAAAATTATTTTAAAAACAAAGCAAAATAACTAAGGATGGCTTTCCAGGATAATATTTTCTATTTCTGTCACTCTTATAAGTCTGTTCAAGCCCTTTTAGCATGTATCCTATCCTCACATTCTCAATGGCACCTTCTGATGTAACTTCCTAGACCTCTTCATAGTAGAAGATTCATTGGTGAAATAAACAACGACCCACGATGATGCCCTCATTTCAAAGACCATATTACCTAAGAAATGTTCTTATGTTAAACAGACATGGTGAGTGAGAGCAGAAGAAGGGATTTAATGGAAATGCCATTTAATGGCCATCTTGCTACAGACAAACTTGATCCACCTCCTGCCCCCGCCCTCAAAGTACTTCACATTGAATCATAGGACAACACATCCTTGAACAAATGATCTATTGCCTTGTTATGAGAAGTGTGGTTGGAAGGCTATGCTGATTTTTGTGAATTAGTAAATGAATGAGACACTATGAAGATTAGATTATAGTCCCACAAGAGATGACCCTGAGACAGAGAAGCAAGAATTGGCCTGAGAACCAGAGAAAATACACATAAGTGAAAGAGAGTCATGCTAAAAATACAGAGGAAAGCAAAGAGGACTGCAGACTATAATTTCTGAAACCTGAGCATCGTCTGTATTCTGTTATATATTGACTTTAACACATAACGTTGTTTCTTCCCATATTTCCCCTCCTCTTCCTACTGTTTTCAGCACTCCCTACCTTGCTGTATAACAATTTTATTAAGATGAACAAGGTATCGGTAAAAGGCAAAATGCAAATCAACACTTGTCCCTTGTCCGTGATATGAAATTTCGGTCTCCATCTTCAGCGCTTTGGTTTGTTTTAAGGAACTGTATCATTTTGAAACTACAATTGCAATTTATCTGTTTTCTATATTTATAAAGCTATTTTGTAAAATCATAAACCCCAGGTCTAATGATACATTTTCATCTCAGGAATAGTGGCTGCTATATTTCTTAAAATTTATTTGGTTGCAACAGGTCTTAGTTGCAGCAGGCAGGATCCTAGTCTTTGTTGTGACATGCGAGGTTTTTAGCTGAAGCGTGCAGGCTCTAGCTCCTTGACCAGGGATCAAACCCAGGCCCTCTGCACTGGGAGTGTCTTATCCACTGGACCACCAGGGACACCCTATAAACCTATCTTTGATGGACCAATCATGTGGATAATTGAGGTGGACTACAAGAAGGAAAAATCACATAAACATGATTTTAACACATGAACTAATGTTAGATTATCTGAAAATAAGGAATAAGAATGATACTTATTTAAAAAAGAAAAGCCTTTGGCAAAGCTAGATGACAATGTGAATCCCTAGATTTAAATTTAGAAATGTACCTTTCCCATGATGGCCTGAGGCAAGTTCAGTTCAGTCGCTCACTCATGTCCGATTCTTTGCCACCCCATGAATCGCAGCATGCCAGGCCTCCCTGTTCATCACCGTCTCCCGGAGTTCACTCAGACTCACGTCCATTGAGTTTGTGATGCCATCCAGCCATCTCAACCTCGGTCGTCCCCTTCTCCTCCTGCCCCCAATCCCTCCCAGCATCAGAGTCTTTTCCAATGAGTCAACTCTTTGCATGAGGTGGCCAAAGTACTGGAGTTTCAGCTTTAGTATCATTCCTTCCAAAGAAATCCCAGGGTTGATACCCTTCAGAATGGACTGGTTGGATCTCCTTGCAGTCCAAGGGACTCTCAAGAGTCTTCTCCAACACCACAGTTCAAAACCATCAATTCTTCAGCACTCAGCCTTCTTCACAGTCCAACTCTCACATCCATACATGACCACAGGAAAAACCATAGCCTTGACTAGACGGACCTTACTCAGCAAAGTAATGTCTCTGCTTTTGAATATGCTATCTAGGTTGGTCATAACTTTCCTTCCAAGGAGTAAGCGTCTTTTAATTTCATGGCTGCAGTCACCATCTGCAGTGATTCTGGAGCCCAAAAGGAAAATAAAGTCTGACACCGTTTCCACTGTTTCCCCATCTATCTCCCATGAAGTGATGGGACCAGATGCCATGATCTTCGTTTTCTGAATGTTGAGCTTTAGGCCAACTTTTTCACTCTCCTCTTTCACTTTCATCAAGAGGCTTTTAGTTCCTCTTCACTTTCTGCCATAAGGGTGGTGTCATCTGCATATCTGAGGTTATTGATATTTCTCCCGACAATCTTGATTCCAGCTTGTGTTTCTTCCAGTCCAGTGTTTCTCATGATGTACTCTGCATAGAAGTTAAATAAGCAGGGTGACAATATACAGCCTTGACGTACTCCTTTTCCTATTTGGAACCAGTCTGTTGTTCCATGTCCAGTTCTAACTGTTGCTTCCTGACCTGCATACAGATTTCTCAAGAGGCAGGTCAGGTGGTCTGGTATTCCAATCTCTTTCAGAATTTTCCACAGTTTATTGTGATCCACACAGTCAAAGGCTTTGGCATAGTCAATAAAGCAGAAATAGATGTTTTTCTGGAACTCTCTTGCTTTTTCGATGATCCAGCGAATGTTGGCAATTTGATCTCTGGTTCCTCTGCCTTTTCTAAAACCAGCTTGAACGTCAGGGAGTTCACAGTTCACATATTGCTGAAGCCTGGCTTGGAGAATTTTGAGCATTACTTTACTAGCATGTGAGATGAGTGCAATTGTGTGGTAGTTTGAGCATTCTCTGGCATTGCCTTTCTTTGGGATTGGAATGAAAACTGACCTTTTCCAGTCCTGTGGCCACTGCTGAGTTTTCCAAATTTGCTGGCATATTGAGTGCAGCACTTTCACAGCATCATCTTTCAGGATTTGAAACAGCTCAATTGGAATTCCATCACCTCCACTAGCTTTGTTAGTAGTGATGCTTTCTAAGGCCCACTTGACTTCACATTCCAAGATATCTGGTTCTAGATTAGTGATCACATCATCATGACTATCTGGGTCAAGAAGATCTTTTTTGTACAGTTCTTCCGTGTATTCTTGCCACCTCTTCTTAATATCTTCTGCTTCTGTTAGGTCCATACCATTTCTGTCCTTTATCGAGCCCATCTTTGCATGAAATGTTCCCTTGGTATCTCTAATTTTCTTGAAGAGATCTCTAGTCTTTCCCAATCTGTTGACCTGAGGCAAAGTTCCCTAATATTTCTTTAGAATCTGAATAATATTTATGCCTTTCTCTCTTCCTCATCTCAGGATGAGACTCAGAGTCTTGTCTTGGGATTTGGGCTTTCCCTTGGAAGAATGAAGGTCATTGTTGTTCTCATACCCAAAGGCAACTTGAGAAGGACAGACCTACTGCCTCCTTCTTGGGCCCTGTGTGGTGGGAGATGCTTCAGGTTGACTGACCCTCCAGAATCACTAGATATGGAGAGGTTAAGTGGCTCAAGGCAGGAGAATCCCATCAGAGATTTCCTTTAGTGTCTCATTCTCTCTACCAGTTGTTACTGTTCAGTCACTAAGTTGTGTATGACTCTTTGTGACTCCATGGACTACAGCATGCAGGCTCCCCTGTTCTTGCTCAGATTCATGTCCATTGAGTTGGTGATGCTATTTAACCATCTCATCCTCTGTTTTCCCCTTCTCCTCCTGCCCTCAATCTTCCCCAGCATCAGGGTCTTTTCTAATGATTCAGCTCTTCACATCAGGTGGCCAAAGGATTGAAGCTACAGATTCAACGTCATCCTTGCAATGAATATTCAGGACTTATTTCCTTTAGGATTGACTGGTTTGATCTCCTTGCAGTCCAAGAGACTGTCAAGAGTCTTCTCCACCACCACAGTTTGAGAGCATCAATTCTTTGGTGTTCAGCCTTCTTTAATGTCCAACTCTCAAATCTATACCAGTTTCTTGATCAGATCTCAGTACTCCAAAAATGCTTTTAGGATAATCATCTACTTTGTCCTTCACCATTTCAAAGGATAATGATAAGCTCAGAGATTTATGGAAATATTTAAGATTATTTATATTGTTTGCCATTTAACATTATATGGTAAATACATTGTTATGAGCTACATGTTGGTCTTATTCACCCTCCAGCACCCCCTCCTCAAATTCATATGTCAAAGCTTAAATCTCCAGTGTGATAGAGGTGGGGTCCTTGAGAAGTAATTTGATCATGTGGGTGGTGCTGTACTTATTAAAGAAACAGAAGAGACAGGGGACTATTCTCTGCTCTTCAACAGTTGAGGGCACAAGGAGATGAGTGTTTGCACCCCAGGAAGAATGCCCCCATCAGACAATGACCTGCAAGAACCTTGATCTTGAGAAATAAATGTCTGCTGTTTAAGCCACCCTGCTGTGATAGGTTGTAATAGAAGCCCAGACTGACCAAGACAATATGGAAAAATGTTTATTGTGTGTCTACCCTATGTCTCAGACTTAAGATGGCAACAGAAGGAACATTAAGATCCATCAAGAATCTTACAAATTAGGGAGAAGGTAAAAGGTCTTAAACACATAACCATCCTGCGGACACTATAATCACCACGTCAGATACATGTTATGAAGAAAGTCAGCGCACTCACTGACTCTGAGAATCTACAAACTGGTCAGGTGATGGGGCAGGGAGAGAGTGGAGTTGGGGTCCGAGGCAGTGAGTACTGGGGTGGTGGTAGAAAAGCAGAGTGGAGAAAGGTGATGTTTATCCGGGATCGACAGAAGGAAAAGTAGTGCATAGAGACTGGGGATTCCAGCAGATGGAGCAGCTGATGCAGACACTCTCGAGTGGGAAAGAAGACGGCGCTTCTGAAACACTTAAAAACAAGTTTGGATTTTAGGGAAGACAGGGAAGGGGTCAGCAGTGGCGGTCCAAGATGAGGAGTTAGGACATGGCTCATCAGAGTTTCCTAATAGGTCCTTTATTTTATTTTTGGAATTTTTTTTGATGTGGGCCATTTTCTAAATCTTTATTGAATTTGTTGCAATATGCTTATGTTTTATATTTTCAATTTTTCCGGTCATGAGGCATGTAGGATCTTAGCTTTCCAACCAAGGACTGAACCCACATCTCCTGCATTGAAAGGTGAAGTCTTAGCCACTGGACCTCCAGGGATATTTCCTAATATGTTCTTTACATAATTAATTCTGGGATTTCACTCATCTGATACATTAGGGAGAGATTATTTAGGAGAAAGCATTGCTTAAATGCTTTGTATATGATTTCATCTACCTCAGAAGTCTGTTCAGTAGTCATAAAATAAAAAGATAATGATATTTTATTACATGTATAAATATTCTATGTGGTTTCTCTACTACATAGCAATTTAGCTGCAAGTTTAAAGAATGTATGCTCAGAGGGCAGAATGTGATTTCCACTGTTTCTACAACATAAACTTAACATTTGGCTCTCTAACAGATTTTATTTTTTTAAGTCTGCTGCTGCTGCTGCTAAGTCGCTTCAGTCGTGTCTGACTCTGTGCGACCCCATAGACGGCAGCCCACCAGGCTCCTTCATCCCTGGGATTCTTCAGGCAAGAACACTGGAGGGGGTTGCCATTTCATTTTAAGTCTAACAGGTAGCTATTTTAATAAACTGCTTCACTGATATGGGCTTAGCTGGATGGGTTCATGTTATAAAAATGACTCTACTACTTAATAGTTGCAGTTTATATATGGTTTTGCTGTTGTTGGTGGCCTGGCTGTTAAACAATTAAGACCATATATCAGTATTTGAACAACTCCTCAATTCAATCTTACACAGTTTTGCTGTTCAGTTCAGTTCAGTTCAGTCACTCAGTCGTGTCCGACTCTTTGCGACCCCATGAATCGCAGCACGCCAGGCCTCCCTGTCCATCACCAACTCCCGGAGTTCACTCAGACCCACGTCTATCGAGTCAGTGATGCCATCCAGCCATCTCATCCTCTGTCGTCCCCTTCTCCTCCTGCCCTCAATCCCTCCCAGCATGAGTCTTTTCCAATGAATCAACTCTTTGCATCAGGTGGCCAAAGTATTGGAGTTGCAGCTTTAGCATCATTCCTTCCGAAGAAATCCCAGGGCTGATCTCCTTCAGAATGGACTGGCTGGATCTCCTTGCAGTCCAAGGGACTCTCAAGAGCCTTCTCCAACACCACAGTTCAAAAGCATCAATTCTTCAGTGCTCAGCCTTCTTCACAGTCCTACTCTCATATTCATACATGACCACTAAGAGTGATTAATGATTCCTGCCTTTCAGTTAAACAAGACCTGTGTTCCTCTTGGGCTTCTCAGGTGGCTCAGAGGTAAAGAATCTGCCTGTCAGTGCAGGAGACAAGGAGACTCAGATTTGATCTCTGGGTATGAGAAATCCCCAGGAGTAAAATGGCAACCCACTCCAGTATTCTTTCATGGGAAATCACTTCCTGGCTTATGACCCCTAGGACTCAAGGCCCCTTCTTGGAGGGGCAGATTACTTGGGTGCCTCAATAACTGTCCATAGCTTTTCTTCCCTGGCAAAGAGATGCTTTGATCCCTTATTCCTTTGGTTAGAAGGACCAAGGGGAGAGTCAGTCTTGGGAGCTGGCTTTTCCAGCCTGTTGCTTTGGCCTTGTCCTTGATATTTGAAAGCTCAAAAAGGGCACTAACTTCTGTTTCCTTTTTTATTTCTGCCACCAGTTCGCTTTCCTGAGTTGGGGAATTTCAAAGTCTGGGTGAAAAAGGGAAAAGTATGATGAGCAAAGCAAATAAATAGCAGAAACAATGGACTTTCCAACCATTAATGTTCCCCATTACCTTTGTGGTACACTAGCAAGCAAGGAACAGTAAGTGAAGTCACTTATTGTCTACACTTGCACAAGCAGAAAAGCTAGAATTGTTTGTTGCCATTGCAAAGCTCGGAGAAGGCAATGGCACCCCACTCCAGTACTCTTGCCTGGAAAATCCCATGGATGGATGAGCCTGGTAGGCTGCAGTCCATGGGGTCACTAAGTGTCGGACACGATTGAGCGACTTCACTTTCATTTTTCCCTTTCATTTTTCATTTTTCCCATTCTCATAAGGAGAAGGAAATGGCAACCCACTCCAGTGTTCTTGCCTGGAGAATCCCAGGGATGGGGGAGCCTGGTGGGCTGCCGTCTATGGGGTCGCACAGCAGCATTGCAAAGCTCATGGAAACTGCAAACATGACAGAGAGGCAAGGCTTTAAGGCAGCACAAGTTAAACCATTTTCAAGCGGTTTTTTATCTTTTGCTGAAACATTTACTCAACTGTGTTAAAAAAAATAACCTGGACAATTTCTTTGGTTATAAAGGCAAAAGAATGCATCAGACATTTATAATAACGTGTGTGTGTGTGTGTGTGTGTGTGTGTATTTTCATTTCCATTTGTTGTTTCCTTTTGTTTTTTGCAGGCCTTTTGTTTTTTGAAATATTTAAACTGAATGTCCATTAACACACAGAAGGCTTTTGCTGAACATAGATTTCTAAATTCTAAAGGTATAGATGAAATAGTTAAAAGTCTAATTTTAAGGTTCATTAATTTTGTTACATACTTAATTAGCATATTATATAAATGGCATATTAGTTTTGATATATAACATATGTCCACCCTTACACAAAATAATTTTCTTTAAGCTATTCACACAAGTCTCTGGCATGAATGTGAGTAATCGAATACATTTTTTTTCAGAATACATTTTCATCCATTCCATCCAAGTTGTTTGATTTACAGCACTTTTAAAATTTGTGTATGATGTTGTCACTGGATATTTTAATATCCAGACACAATAACCATAAGGACAGCAGGAGTTTACAAAATATTACCACCTACTGTCCCATTTTTGATTAATTTTTTAAATTTTGCAATAGATATGTTGTCACAAGAATAAAACATAAATAAATCTAGATTGAGATTTCTGTTTTCAACCCATCTGTCAGGAGTCCTGTATGAGCATCAGAAATGATGGTGTATTGATGCTGTTTCACACCGTATCTTCTCTAAAAGACATAAAATATATTCATCCATATTCAAATCTGAGAACATTTTTACACATTTTAAGAACATCTCATTTTGCGGGATAATTTGAGAAATGATAGTCACTACATTAGTTTTCCAGGGCTGTCATCACAGAGTGCCACAGACTGCGAGGCTTAAGCAGCAGACGCTTATACCGCCATTCTGGGGAGCAGGAGTTCAAGACCCAGACCTCGGCTGCGCTGGTTTCCTGGGATGACTGACTCCCGGGCATGCTGATGGCCATCTTCTCCCTGAGTCCTGCGATGGGCGTCCCTCCTGTGTGTCTGTGTCCCAGTCTCCCCCTCTTACAAGGACATTAGTCATATTGAATATGACTCATGACTCAATAGGAGCCCACTCCAGTGACCGCATTTCACCCTAATTACTTCTTTAGAGACCCTATCTGCAAACGCTGTCACATTCTGCAGTGCTCGGGTTAGGATGTCAACATATGGATTTGGAAGGGGGTCACAATTCAGCCTATAACATATGTTAATCACTATAAAATTATCAGATACCAGTATTACGTGACAAGAATAGTTTAAACATCTATAAAAATATAAACTAGTGAATAATATTAAAATAATCATAAAATCAATGTAAAGTTACAAAAGGCTGACAAAATTACCGCTATAAAATTAAAATTGCTACTCTTTTTAAAGTGAACTGGGTATATTTAAATTTATAAAATGTGAGCTTTTAATAAGGACACTTTCAAAATCAAGCAAAAATTTAAAAGGTTACCAGTTTACCCAAATTGTAAATAAATTATTGTAATTATTTTCAAAATATATCAACCGTATTGCCAGAAATGTTAAAAATACTACTTTGACTACTAAAGTTAGGTAGATATTTAAGTATTGAAAGATGCATTTACTTAGAAACAACTAATTGTAGAATATATATATGTATAGATTATTTGCTTCACATGGAAATCATAAGCAAAATGATTATAGTGTAACAAAAATAATATTAAAGGCCTATAGAGGAATAAAGTTGATCTATATTATTATAAGAAAATATGTAATACATTTATTTATTTAGGAAACATTGCTTTAAAATAAACATAAACTAACAGAATCTTGCTGGAATCCATGAAAAACTCATGAATAAGAGTCTGGTGGTCAATATAAAATACATTTTAGGGAAGTTCTATGTGAATCTATTTATGGAAATTTGGCCAAATATAAATTTATAGGTTTAAATCATTTTACTATAAATTAATATTTAGGCAAAAATACAATTTAGGTACCCCAAACAAAATCATGGAAAATATAGTTATAGTGAATACTATGTTTATAATTCCTGTTGTTTTTCAACAGTTTATTAGGAACACTTTCAAAACTACACAAACACTAAAATAACTATACAGTGAATTCTCATATGCCAACCATCTAGATTTTACAGTTATTTTTTTTAAAATTTATCATATTTGAATCCATCTATTCTTCTATCCATTTATTAACCCGTCTCATCTTCTGATGCATTGCAAAGTAAGTGAGAGACAATAGAAAACCATTAAATTCATCAAGCATATAATCTAGGGATCAACATGTGCTTACACTTTTTTCCCATCTGTGGTAAAAGTTACATACAATAAAATACACAAAATTTAAGCTTATTTTTTGAAAAGAAAGATACATATACATGGACACAAATAATATGAAACTATAAGAAAACTATTAAAAAATAGATCATCAAACAAAAATATTATAGGATTTACATAATAAAAAGCACAATTCCATGTTCAGGAAAACAAAAAGTGCCCTGGAGAAACCACAGCTCTTCAGGTTGATAATAAACCAGCCCCCACAAAGATCATCACTCTTTGTGCTCCTTTACACCTGTTGACACACCTAAAATCACAATGCAAGCAGGAAACGTATCTTAAATAGAAAAATAGTACTGATGAACCTCTTTACAGAGAAGAAATGCAGATTTAGACACAGAGAAGAGACTGTGGACACAGTGGGGAAGGAGCAGGGAGCTACTGTATAACACAGGGAGCCTAGCATGGTGCTCTGTGATGACCTACAGGGAGCGGATGGTGGGGAAAGGCTCAAGTGGGAGGGCGTATATACATATATAGATACACACACATACACATACCCATACATGTATATGCATATAATTACATTTGTATGTATACACATATATATAATTATGATTGATTCATATTGATATACAGCAGAGACTACCACCACATTATAAAGCAATTATAGCACCGAAGAATTGATACATTTGAACTGTGGCGTTGGAGAAGACTCTTGAGGGTCCCTTGGACTGCAAGGAGATTAACCAGTCCATTCTGAAGGAGATCAACCCTGGGATTTCTTTGGAAGGAATGATGCTAAAGCTGAAGCTCCAGTACTTTGGCCACCTCATGTGAAGAGTTGACTCATTGGAAAAGACTCTGATGCTGGGAGAGATTGGGGGCAGGAAGAGAAGGGGACAACCCAGGATGAGATGGCTGGATGGCATCACAGACTCAGTGGACGTGAGTCTGAGTGAACTCCGAGAGATGGTGATGGACAGGGAGGCCTGGAGTGCTGCGATTCATGGGGTTGCAAAGAGTTGGACACGACTGAGCAAGTGAACTGAACTGAATATATATGTTTATATAATAGCCAACTCATTGGAAAAGACCCTGATTCTGGGAAAGATTGAGGACAGGAGGAGAAGGGGGCAACTGAGGATGAGGTGGTTGTATGCCATCACTGACGCAGTGGACATAAACTTGGGCAAACTCCGGGAGAAGGTGAAGGACAGGGAAGCCTGGCGTGCTGCAGTCCATGGGGTTGCAAAGAGTTGCACATGACTTGGCGACTGAGCAACGGCAAAAGTATATCTTCTCCAATGGGAAAATAAGTTCCAAACTCAAAAATTTTGTCACCAAGAAACACAAAATCATATTCCTAGATAACAATTTATTCTTTTTACTTACTCGCATTTTTAATTTTTTTTGCAGTGATTGTTATGCCCCTGTTGAACCAAGTCAACAGAAATGTTCACAATTACAGCTGACAGAGTGCTGAAGTGTGACAGTCACTTTCTGAGTGCTGCACAATCTGTAACTCATTTTACTCCACAACTCTGTGAGATGCGAATTGCTGCCGAGCCCCTTTTAGAGATGAGGAAACAGAGTCACAGAAAGGTGAAGTGGTTTGTTCAGTTAATGAGGAGGGTCATCAGGGTTGCCCCTTTGTTGTTGTTCAGTTGCTCAGTCATGTCCTACTCTTTGAGACCCCATGGACTGCAGCACCCCAGGCTTCCCTGTCCTCCACAATCATCCGGAGTTTGCTCAAACTCTTATCCATTGAATCAGTGATGCCATCTCCTCTTCTGTCGCCCCTTCTCCTTCTGTCCTTTGCCCCTTGCCCCTTGCCCCTGTATCAGAGCACACGTGACTGCCCCCATGCATAGCCCACAGAGCAGCAGAGTGTGTGTTCACATTAACACAGAGTGTTACAAACAAACCAGCTTTCAGTCTGAGTTTCCCTTCTCGTTATGCATGGACCCTGTTCCTTGGATTCTCTAAATTTAATAGTAGGGCTTCAGGTGACTGCTGCTGGCATGCTGGCAGCATGTAAACACTCTGTAGTCTTTTTATGGGTTTAGAACCTTTCTCAGGTGGGATTTTCAGCAGTTTCAATGGTAATTACATGAAATATGTTACCTTCAGCTGCTTTTTAAAAAAATTCATGAGCATGGATACTATTCCAGGCAAAAGGGAAAAGGCCAAGGGAGACCGGTTCACCTGGGTGAAATGAAGTTAATTATGCATCCTCTGGTGAATCTGAACATGCATTCTTAATTTCAACTGTTAAAATGAAAATGCTTCCTTTTTGGAACTGAAAGAGCATCACTCTGTTCTGACCCATGAACTTGGCCTGACACATCCTATCACCTGACACCTTGTTCTCATCACAGCCAGGTCGGATTAGAATATCTTCAGTTTCAACATCTCATATTAATTTTCTCTTTTCTGCTCTCATAATTTCAGTTCCTGGGACCAGATGCCCTAATCAAGTTTTGTTGTTGTTGTTTTTTTTTTTTTTTTAATTCATGTACTTCTGTAAGAAATGAAAAGAAAGAAACTCAGCACACACTTCCAGATTGCCAGTGCCCACTGACTGGTCTATTGGCTCAGTGGCAAGTCCATCTTCATTTGCAGTAAAGAGATCGAATGTGCCCTCTTTGGAGTGATCTGTGCACAGCCAGAGGACGAGCTTAAAGAAACAAGGTAGCCTGGGTAACAAAGGGGGCTCTAATAAGTTCTGTAAAGACTTGTCCAATGTTAGTTTTGAATAAAGATGTAAGACCTCTCTGTTCAGCCCTGTTAATGAACAGCATGGCGCTTTAGATAGTCTCAAGATAAAGACTCCTTTTTTTTCCATTATAAAGAACTACTTCAGCGGAATGTCTGATAATAAGATGCAAAAACCTTCTACAGAGTCTCTTTTATCACAGTCCCCAAATGAAAGTGGCTGCTAGCTATCTTACCCCGATCCCTTCCCATTAGAAAGGAAACAGTTGTCCGACTGTGTCATCAATAGATTTAAGGAAATCTTGTCCACTGCCCCAAATTGGCCCTGGAGTCACAAACACACACACAAAATTCGAGAGCACATACTTGTCTAAATTGAGAGTAAAATAAAGTAGCTACTCCGGGAAAGTTCTGGAAAGAAGGGCAAAAAGGAGAGAAAAAATGGATCACTTCCTACTTTACCTAGCAGCTACCTCTCAAAAGGAGCTTCCTTTATTTTTTACATTAAAATTTTAGGCAATTGCAATATATCTCTTTCTAAAGCTATAGAAGTAGTTATCCTTGTCAAGATTGGAAAGATAATTTAAATAAAATTGACTGCCATGTGTAATCCAGTGATTTGACTCTCATGAAAGATTTCTGAAAGATAAACAGAAACTCTTTAAATACACTTTTCATTTTATTTTCAGAGTAAGTGTGTATGTGTTTATTGTTAATATTGTTGATTGATCCCTTGAACACGAAAAATACATAACATGCATGAAAAGAATTGCTTAGCTAAGGGAACCTCAATTTAGAGAATTGAATCATTTTATTTCCTGTCCCATAGGTCAATTCAATCTCCTTAAGGTGTTTCATCTCTAAAAAAAATGACTTCAGTCCAGCTAGTGTAGTTCTTAGGGTATTTTGGCATGCGATTTAGCCTGACTTTGGGTGTATTTAAGAGTCTGAGAAAACTAAAGGACTTTGGTTTGGTCTTTATCCCAGAGAAGTACACGCTTCCAAATTTAAGGGAAATTTTCTTTTACCTTCTGAAATTGACCTTGTGAATCAGAAACTCATGAAAGCAAAAACATTCTTCTAAAAAAAAAATTCCTCTAAGGCCAGGCAGAGATAAAAGTCCTTCATGTTAGGATATTTAAACCTGTGAAAGATTACCTTTGTCAAAGAAGAATGTCCCAGATGGGTTAAACAGGTGTAGACTAAAAAACTGCAGGTGAGACCAAAAAATCTCTACATAGGTAATCGTGTCATCTGTGAACAAAGACAGTTTTATTTTATCTCTTCCAGCCCAACCCGCTTTGTATTTCATTTTCTTGCTTTCTTGCATTATCAAGAACTTCCAATATGATGTTGAAAAGGCATAGTGAGATTTCCAGTATGATGCTGAAAAGGCGTGGTGAGAGGGGACATCCATGCTTTGCTCCTGATCTTAGGATCATGCCCTCCAGCTTGGGAGGTAAGAGCCTGGTCAGGACCTGAATGAGTTTGTGTGGCTGAGAACTTCTACATTGCTTTCAGGGTCCAGAGTGTCAGAGGACAAAATGAAAATAGGTATCCTCAGAAAGAAGTGCTCCTACCAAGAAGCCAGTGGATCTTTCGAGAAGCTGATTCCTTTGCTACTATTTCCATCCCATTTAATGTCCCAGGGGTGGTCTCTGACCTGTTTCTAGGACTCAGAAAACACAAACAGAACACACAGCCCAGGAGACATAGATGAAATTCACTTTGCCATCTCTCCACAGATATTATAAGAAAAAAAATTTTTTTTAAGTTTGCCCTGGAAATAACCCATGTTTTGAGGATACTAGAGGCTAGAAACAATGGCACCGCACTCCAGTACTCTTGCCTGGAAAATCCTATGGACGGAGGAGCCTGGTAGGCTGCAGTCCATGGGGTCGCTAAGAGTTGGATACGACTGAGCGACTTCACTTTCACTTTTCATTTGCACGCACTGGAGAAGGAAATGGCTGCCCACTCCAGTGTTCTTGCCTGGAGAATCCCAGGGACGGGGGAACCTGCTGGGCTGCCGTCTATGGGGTCGCACAGAGTTGGACACGACTGAAGTGACTTAGCAGCAGCAGCAGAGGCTAGAAAGAGATAACATGGCCAAGAGATAACGAGGCCAAGTTGCAGCAAGCGTGTTAAAACTGAGAAGGACAAATTCAGATTGAGGGTCTGTTCAAACCTGCCACTGCGTGTGAGAAATAAACTGGATTGCACAGTGAAATGGTGTACTGATGGCAGCAACTCAACAGGTCTAAAATATCCATAACTACAGGTCAAGGGGTCTAACCTAGTTTTACGAAAATGAGGAAGCTCCTCATGGAGGCCTTTCTGGATTGTTCTTTGACCGTTAATTTCTGTTTAGTCTATTTGGGACAAAATCATGGGAGTGTTCTATGAGTAGAACACCCAATCTTCTCATCTGTGCTTTCTCCTAAACTGAATTTGTTCTTATGAAATATATAAAAACAATGTTTCATGGTTTTAAATTCTACATGACAAAATAATGTGTCACACAGTTGAAAATGAAATTTCCTCTCATCTGAAAAGTGCTTGGTTTTATATAGACTGTATTTGCACTTTTCTGATTCTTGGTTTATCTCTTCTAGACTTTATTATGCAAAGAAACAAAATAAATGAGATTTCAGCCCCCTCACAATAGCCTTATCTGCTCAGTCAACCCTTCACTTCTCTTTATCAAAGCCGTTTTGGGACCTTTTGAGGGGATTAACCTGTCATAAACCATTTCCTCATCATTTAAGTCCAAATTGTCACACTCAATATTCTTCCTTTATGGTAAACAATTTCTCTGTTTTATAAGATGAATTCATAAACTACGCTAAGCTTGCTTCATCTCTAAATATTTTAATGCCACTAAATGTACAACATACCACAAACAGGTTACACAGAATTAGTTTCAGGGAATTTCTGACTCAAAGTTGAAGCCTTAGGAATTTTCAGACCATCTACCCAAACCAGAGATCTCCCAAGTTTTCAGCAACATTTTAGAAGTTTAAATAAGATTTTTTAGAAAAACCTTAGATACATGATACTATAGAAAAATAGAAGTTTAAATGTGTGAAACAATGAAAAATATAAATATCTCATTATAGAGCTAGTATAGATGAAAATGTATCTCCCCTAAATTCATATGTTTAAGCTCCAGCCTCCAACATGACTTTATTTAGAGCTGAACCTTTATGGAGGTAATTAAGATTAAATAAGATTATAAGTGTAGGCCCCTAGTCCCATAAAATTGGTGTTCTTATGAGGAGAAGAAGAGAACTAGCGCGCTCTCCTTCCACGTGAGCTCAGAGGAGGGTGCAGGGCGAACGCACAAGACAGAAAGAAGCCCTCGTCAGAAATCAGACGTGTTGGTAACTTCCTCTCAAGCTTCCAGCCTCCAGAACTATGAAAAAATAAATTTATGTTATTGAAGCCACCTAGTCTGTTGTGTATTTCCTTGGAAGCAGACTATTATAAAAGTCAGCAAATACTCGTGAATTATGAAAAGGGAAATAGGTTATTCCTTTTTACTTCCCAGGAGTGTCTAAAGTGAAAGTGAAGTCGCTCAGTTGTGTCCGACCATTACGATCGCAGGGACTGTAGGCTCCTCTGTCCATGGGATTTTCCAGGCAAGAGTACTGGAGTGGGTTGCCATTTCCTTCTCCAGGGGATCTTCCCCACCCAGGGATCAAACCTGGGTCTCCCGTATTGTAGGCTGACACTTTTACCATCCAGGTGTCTATTGCTCTAAAAACAACCATGTCCCCTTCCAGGAAAATTAATAAATAAAACAAACTCATAAACATAGGCTCAAAAAGAGCTTGACCTGAAATTCTGAGAAAAAACAACATATCATTTTTGGCTTTCAGCTATCAAATCAAAAGTCAATGAAAAAGCAAAGATCGTTAATGATACTTCCAAAGTCATAAGCAGACTTGTAGCAGGGTTTATGAGGAATGTACTTCTTTCTGTAGTATTCAGTTTACAATTAAATTTTTTAAAAAAATTATTGGTTGGTTATGTTTAACAAATGTCAAGTGTCCATTACCATCTGTTTTCTCGTGGTGTATTTATAAGGTGTGTACCATCCTCTCAGGCAAGGATGCCTGTTCTCTGTCCCCTTAGCTCTGTTTCTTTGGTGGTAATTAAAATTGGGTTTTTTTGGTTTTGTTTTAATGCATTAGGTTGAGCTCCAGTATAATCATCTACTTATATTTTTCACTCTGGATTCATCCATTCTCTTCTCCAGGGGATCTTCTCGACCCAGGGATCAAACCAGGTCCCCTACAATGCAGGCGGATTCTTTACCATCTGAGCCACCAGGGAAGCCCCATTTATCTTTAGAGATGAGGCAATTTACTCTCACCTTTCAGTTCAGTCCATACCATCTTCTGATCCTGAGTCTTTATTTGGGTTAGATTAACTAAAAAACATAACACAAAGAACTAAACAACAGCAACTAATTAATATACAATTTTTAATTGATAAGCTAAGAATCTATAGCTCTTTGGTGGTTTTGGTTTGATTGTTGAAACTGGGTTAATTTTCTGGATTTCTCCTTTTAAATCCATTTGGTCAAACAAAATGAGTCCCCCCACTGAAGTCTTCTCCTCCACTTCTGTCTGTTCTTCAGATATGCAAAGGTCTCACTATCACAGGAACTCCCAGGCTCGTGCCCCTGGGCTAGTTTGAAGTTATCATAATATATTCCCACCAATATGAGTCCAAAAGATGGCACTTAGAACAAAATAGTAGCATTTCACAAAGTGTATTTATACCATTTGTAGGAACACCATGTAGTCTATGATTCTTGCTCATTTTGAAGTCAATGTTATTTCTCATATTCCTTGTTGTGAGAGTAGGTTGCAGGGAGCTTTATAAAATCATCTCCGATGGAATTCAAAATAAAATGAAAATTTAGGAATGATGCCCAGTGTTTGTTTCTATTTCCCTGAACATGAGGTTTATGCACTCAGGAATCACTGTGCTGGGACAGTGAACTGCACCTTTCTTTTCTGCCCCCAACCTGGGAAAGCACATCACCCAACCCTGAGAATGACCACACTGCATGTGGGATCTTAGTTCCCTGACCAGGCATTGAACTGGTGCCCCCTGCAGGGAAAGCACAGAGCCTTAACCATCAGACCACCAGGGAACTCCCTCCAGGGAGTTTTAAACGTGCCCCAGGTCTGGGTTACATATAGGACCACATCATACTGCATTGTGGCTCTGCATTTGCCAGTGTGAGGACCCCATCTCACCTCCCCAACCCCAAGCTCCGCAAGGCCAAGCGAGTCTTCACCGAGTGGCACCCACGCCCACATGGCCTCACACAGAACAGCCACCCAGGCAGTGACTCCAAAAGTGCTGTATAAAGGGGCTAAAATCAACATAGCTTTTGAAGTGAGAAAGCTCCCAGCTTTCCTGGGAGAGGCCCTAGGACACCAAACACATTTTGTAAAGCATCCTATCATGCAGTTAGCTTCCAAGGATGGATGGAAACAGTGAAGAGGATGAGTAAATGCCCCGCGGTCTAGCTGATGCTCTGCTGACCTTAGTGCGCCTGGGCAACGAGCCCTGCGCCCTCCTCTCACCCGCCTCTGCCCGTGTAGGCTGCTGCCTTTATTTCTCTTCCTGCTTCTGTCGTTTTCGCTCCACTGCTTCCCACTTTAGGCTGCAAGCATATTCATGTCTTCTCTGTGCTCCAAAACAAAAAACTCCCTGGACCACAAATCTTCTCCAATTATTTGCTCCCTTGGTGGTACAGTGGTAAAGAATCGGCCTGCCATGCAGGTGACCTGGGTTTGATCCCTGTGTTAGGAAGATGCCCTAGAGAAGGGAATGGCAACCCACTCCAGTATTCTTGCCTGGAGAGTCCCGGGGACAGAGGAGCTAGAGAACATATGGTCACAAAAAGCCAGACACGACTGAGCAACTAACACTTTCTTCACCAAAATCAATCTTAAGAGGAATGCTTTTCCCCCCTTTATCCACACATATTACATTTACTCCTAGAAACACTGAAAGGCTGCGTCACTGCCTAGGTCTCTGCACCTAGCAAGAAGAGCTCGCCTGAGCTGTGCAGATGTACATGTCTCAGCCAAGCTCCATTTCCTGGACCCGTCTGTATCTTTGTTAGAGTCAGTTCCCCTGTTCACCCCACAGTGAGGCCAAACAAACTGAAACATCAGCATTGGAACAGAGAAAAGTTTATTTCAGGGCCACGAAAGACACAAGACAGGTGGACATGCTCTGAAAGACCTCAAGCTCCCCAAAAGGTCTCAAGCAAAGCACTTTTAAAGGCCAGGTGAGGGGGTGGGGGCATCACGGTGTATGCTGTGAGTTGTACAGAGTTCTCTGATTGGCTGATGGGAAGGTAACAGGCTGATGTTACAAGGGTTGACATTCTCAGTCCTTAGGCTCCAGGAGTCCCAGAGCTATGTGCTGGCGGTCATCACATAGTTAACATCTTCCATTTGACGGGAGCATAGCGGGGTGGGGTGGGGTTTCAATCTGTTAAACAAGTAAGGACACGTGCATCATACACACTTATCTGGGAGAAGCTACAGAAAATATGGAGGAAACTTCTCCAACCATTCTGATTTCTTTCCCAGCTTTATTGCGGTATTGACAAGTTACATGGCATCAATCTATACAGTTTGATGATACATATGTATGTTGGACAATGTTCATCACAGTAAAGTTAGTTAACACATTCTACACCTGATATAATTACCATTTTGTGGTGGTTGTTATGATGAGACCATTATAAAGAGAATATCCAAGTCTTTGTGACTCCAAGGACTGTGGCCCACCAGGCTCCTCTGTCAATGCAACTTTCCAGGCAAGAATACTGGAGTAAGTAACCATTTCCTTCTGCAAGGGATCTTCCTGAACCAAGGATCAAATCTGGGTCTCCTGCAGTGCAGGCAGATTCTTCACTATTTGAGCCACCAGGGAAGCCCCAACTATTGTCACCATGATCTACATTATACTTCCAGATAGTATTCATAAATTTATACCCTTGACCTACATGTCCCCATTTCCACCTAATCCTCATTCTACATTCTGCTTTTTTGAGTGTGACTTTTTCAGATTCCACATACATACAAGTGAGATCATACAGCATTTGTCTTTCTCTATCTGGCTTATTTCACTTGACATGAATAATGATAAATGTCATTGTGATAAATGTTGATGGTTTTGCCTACTCAGAATCTATTTCCGTTTCTTCGAGGATTACCTGGCTGATGTGCCTTCATGAAATGAACATTTCCTTTGTGCAGTGGCTGGAGGTACCAGGGATGGAGGTGTTCAGTGATGGACAGGTGCCAACCTGAATCTCTCTGAAATTGGATTCTTGAATGAAAGGAATTAAAATGATGAGAGAGGGACTTCCTTGGTGGTCCAGTGGTTAGGACTCTTTCATTCCAATGCGGGGAATGACCTTTGGTTGCTGAACTAGGATGTCACATGCCAGGCTGCATGGCAGAAGCATTAGTCCTCACCTCTGTCTTGAGTGTCTGACCAACATGTCTTCTTGCTGCTTCCCGTTCTGATAAGTGTGCAAATTTATCCATCCTGGAACAGGATGTTCTTCTCTATTGTTTTATTCTTCACATATTGAAAGCACAGTCCCTTACATATGGTACATGTTAAATAATTATGCACTTAATAGAATCAGTATGTGGGTGCATATATAGGTAACTGAGGCCAAGAACAACAATTGGAGCTCAGAGTTTCAAATGTTTGAGTAAAAAGTGCAGTGTAGTCTCAAATATCAGGGGATGAATTTACAAGGGTTTATTTAATCTACAGATTTTCACCAATTTCAGGATTTGTCTCCTCCATCCTTTCATAATATTCCTTGCCTTAAACTGTAGAAAGAGCCTTTGATTCACATATTCAAGACTGCTACTGCTAAGTCACTTCAGTCGTGTCTGACTCTGTGTGACCCCATAGACGGCAGCCCACCAGGCTCCCCTGCCTCTGGGATTCTCCAGGCAAGAACACTGAAGTGGGTTGCCATTTCCTTCTCCAATGCATGAAAGTGAAAAGTGAAAGGGAAGTCGCTCAGTCGTGTCTGACTCTTTGCGACCCTGTGGACCGCAGCCTACCAGGCTCCTCTGTCCATGGGATTTTCCAGGCAAGTGTACTGGAGTGGGGTGCCATCACCTTCTCTGATACTCAAGACTACCTACTTCTTTAATCATTCCTTATAAGCTCAGACTTCTGTTACTTCTCAGGTTTCTTGTAACACCTCTTTCTAGTCAAGTCTCACTTCATGTCCTCTTTACAACTGTTTCCCCAGCTGTTACTAAATCATTCAATGGGTGGAGTTTACTTTGTGAAATTTCTTTCTTTTTTTTTTTTTTTAATTCATCTAGTGTGACCATCCTCAAAGTTGCTTCCATATTTGACATAAAATGTAACAACTGGCACTGCAAATTGGAAGGGGGTAATTAAAACTACTATAATAATTAACTTGTGAAACTAATTAAATATACTTTAATGAGCCACAAATAATATAGCTGAATATAATTAAATCAAGTAGATGGGGAATTAAATAGATGTTACTTGCAAGGTGATCTTCCCAGGTGACAGGGATCACACAACTATGCTTTCACAGTTAATGGGCATCTGTGTGTTCAAAGGATGCTTTAATTTTCTTTCTCTTTATTCTTGGGTGGATCTGTTATCTAATGATCCGCAAACTTCTTGGCACCAGGGACCAGTTTTCTAAGGACTGGGGTGGCAGGGAGGCATGGTTTCAGGCTATTCAAGTGCATTACATTTACTGCATACTTTATTTCTATTGTTATTATATCAGCTCAACCTCAAACCATCAGGCTTTAGATCTCTGAGTTCAGAGACCCCTGTGTTAATCAGTAAATATTTGTTACTTACTAAGTATCATATGGGTTTCCCTGGTGGCTCAGTGGGAAAGTGTCTGCCGCAATATAGGAGACCCACTTGGAATACAGGAGATGCAGGTCTGATCCCTGGGTCAGGAAGATCCCCTGGAGAAGGGAATAGCAACCCAATCCAATGCCCTTGCTTGGAAAATTCCATGGACAAAGGAGCCTGGAGGGCTACAGTCCACGGGGTCCCAAGAGTCAAACATGACTTAGCGACTGAATCACCATGTGCCATATACCCCTGCAATATTAGAGAAGCAAAGTCTTTGCCTTGAAAAGTTCTCGTTATAATAGGTGATATACCAATGAAAATGCTAATTGCAATGCAGTGATATTACTGATGAGAGTAAGTCTAAAGGCATGCACCTGAAAAAAAATCCTCATTTTAATAGAGTGATTCATTTTATAAAGAATTTTCACCAAATTTCTCTTACTTACTACTACTACTACTACTAAGTCACTTCAGTCATGTCCGACTCTGGGCTACCCCATAGACAGCAGCCCACCAGGCTCCCCCGTCCCTGGGATTCTCCAGGCAAGAACACTGGAGTGGGTTACCATTTCCTTCTCCAATGCATGAAAGTGAAAAGTGAAAGTGAAGTCGCTCAGTCGTGTCCAACCCTCAGCGACCCCATGGACTGCAGCCTTCCAGGCTCCTCCGTCCATGGGATTTTCTAGGCAAGAGTACTGGAGTGGGGTGCCATTGCCTTCTCCATCTCTTACTTAAGGTTATGGTAATTCTTTGTGCTGGGCATTGTTTTCCTCACTTGTTTGAAGATGAAGGAATGAACATTTAGAGCAGGTTAGTGGCTTCCCAGGGTTATATACTTAGCAAATGAAAAAACTAGGATACAATAGCTCAACTATTCATGTTTCATGTTATGCACTCAGAAATATTAGTTGGTGGACTGACTCCCTTGACTTCCAGTCACAGACACAGGGAAGGGTCCCTGTGGTTCACAAACACATGCACACACACGCGCCACATCCCCGGGAATATGACTGCTGATGAAGTCGAAAATTGGAGTTGGGAAGTTTAAATTCAAGATGTTGAGAAAATGTGAATAAAAGGAAATGATGAAGTTTTCTTCATCAATTAAAAAAATCATTTCCTCTGCTAAGCACAAAGTTTCTCCCACCAGTACTAGTGGAGCAGGCTTGCAAGGAAAAGTCCTCATCGAGAAGAGGAAACAGGAACTTCCTGGCAGTCCAGAGGTTAAGACTCCATGCTCCCATGCAGGGGGACAGGTTTTATCGCTGGCTGGGGAAGTAAGACCCATGTGCTACACAGCATTGCAAAAAGAGAGAGAGAGAGAGAAAGCAAGCAAATTCACTGCATGACATTGATAAATTTTGCTAGAAGACAGGAGATAGAGAAGATCTTTCCTGCAAAGACGTAGAGGAGGTGGGAAGCTGCCTTCGTCTGTTGAGGAAGCTGAGGAAGTGAGAGGCAAGATTTTGTAGGAGAGATGATGCTTGAAGAGTTTTGAGATGTTAACAGTGAGTGAGAGTTACTTATTGGACAAAAGAGAAAAATTATTCTAGGTTACACTGTATGCAAGATAAAGAATTCAATTCAATTATTTAAAAAACTAACTCATTGAGCATATTTGCAGTCACTCTGAGGTGACCACGAATCAATTTTTGAGAGGCTTAGAAAATTCCATATAACCTCTATGTAAATATTGAACTCTGCTTATGGAATCCATGGAGTTTATCTGTGCGTTATCACTTCAGACAACATGAGGGTTGTCAATCGCCATGTTCCACTTCTTGCTGCCACGTAGATGTCAAGTTCTGGGAGAGTTAGTGGAAGCACATTAATTATTCCCACATTAAAAGTTGGACGTGGAAACGCATCCCCTTTCCACCTGTTTATTTACTTCTTCTTTCTCTTTTCCTTAGACGTCACTGGCCAGTGATCACTGCTCCTCAACAACACCCCAAAGCAAGAAGCACCCTCATTAACCTGACGGTAAAATCAAACTGATTTCTTACCGCTCAAACCTTGAGCTAGTTAATATACGTCTCACATCTGAACCAGCTGTTCAGCTGTCACGTTCACCTGAATGTACTTTCAGCTTGGTTAACACATCTCATAGAACCAGCCGCAGAGCACCCCAAAACGTTATTTTTCTTTCTGAGTGGGTTTTCCTGGCTGGCATCCTCTTGTTCACTGGGGAAGAAATAATTACTCATCTACCAGTGCCTTCCATGAGTTCACAGGACACACACTGCAACCCTACTTTCTATTATGGATCTAGACAACTCTTATTTATTACCTTTGTAGGTCAAGGCACAGTTCTGCATGATGTGGAAGTTAAGTTGGTACTTAAATTACTTCCTGTAAATAACATTCATTAACCATGGTGACCTGAGAACTTTCAATTTAAGAAGCTGCCCAGTGAGGAGAGTCCTTATATTAATTCTGATACAGCTCCAGCTTCTCTTGTTTTTTTTTTTTTACTCAGTGACATTAACTTTTGGCTCCCTAGCCTAAAAGAAGAGCTCTTTCAGCTTTTTCCACATAGTTCAGTAACACATTTATTTCTGAAAGAAATGGCATTTGTTGTTGTTGTTTACTCAATAAGTCGTGTCCGAATTTTTTGACCCCATGAACTGTAGCCCACCAGGCTTCTCAGTCCAGGGGATTTCCCAGGCAAGCATACTGGAGTATGTCTTCTGCTTGGCGGGTGAATTCTTTACCACTGAGCCACCTGGGAAGCCCTGGAAAAGTACCTAAATCCTAGTAATTTATTTTCATAGCATTCAAACTTACCTTATGTAAACCATGCATTTTTGTTAGATAAAAGAGATGCATTTTAAGAGAGAAAAATCTTACAAATTCTTTAATCAAAGACAAAAAAATGAGATATCTTTATCTTTATAAACTCTATCAACACTAATGTTCTTTATGTATATTACAATGAATTGTAGGTAATAAGAAACTCATCTAGAAGTCAAAATGCTTGAGGTTGGTACAAAAGACTATGAGAAGTAAAAACTGGAAGTGCACTAACACCAATTTTTAACTGCCACTGTCGTTTCTAGTCTTTTTCTGAGTATAACTGGTACAACCAGGTGTGATTGTTATGGACGGGAAAAATACAAATATGCCTGTGTGCTTATGTTAAGCCAAATTTACAGAAATGTAAATCTATTTCTTTTCCCATACTTCAAAAAATTATTATTTGAATGAGAATGCCTTGCTGCTGCTGCTGCTGCTGCTGCTAAGTTGCTTCAGTCGTGTCCGACTCTGTGCGACCCCATAGATGGCAGCCCACCAGGCTCCGCCATCCCTGAGGTTCTCCAGGCAAGAACACTGGAGTGGGTTGCCATTTCCTTCTCTTAATTCGTGAAAGTGAAAAGTGAAAGTGAAGTCGCTCAGTCATGTCTGACCCTCAGCAACCCCAGGGACTGCAGCCTACCAGGCTCCTCCATCCACGGAATTTTCCAGGCAAGAGTACTGGAGTGGGGTGCCACTGCCTTCTCCGAAAGAATGCCCTAGGCATATGTATATGTCCTAAGGCCACTTTCATTTGCTACATTTGAAAACATACCACAACAGCACCAACAGGAGATGTGAATGAGTCACATGGTTCTGGAATTCAGATTTAACTCCTGGATTAGCTGGAGGAAGAGGAGTTACTGCCAAGTTCATAGTCAGTTCTTTGTGGGAGTGGTCTTGCTGTGATTGGCTAGGCTGAAGGACAAAAATACCTGCGGAAAGTGAGCATAATCTGAGGACTACTACATAGAGGAGGTGTACAGCATATACTAGGTCTCTAGACACACCGAAATCCCCAGATTACCATGAAACCCCCTCTATGGCAGCTCCTCTTTGGACTAAGTCATTATCCTTGATGTCTGGAAAGATCAAATGCTTATCCTGCAAATATCTGCAGACTTGAAATCACATTCTAAGTGTCTGGTAGACATGAGGACTCATCCATAAGGCCCCAATATTCACAGGTTTATAATCTAGCTCAAGAGGCAGAACTAAAACATATGTAATGATTGGAGAAGAAGTAAGTGCTAAACTATGTCAAATTCCCTACCGTAAAGAGTTAAGACGGATTAAACAGCATTCTGCTCTAGAGTTGGTGGAGAGGGTCACATTATTAAATAATTTGTAGGATTTTATACAATTCCAGGAAAAAAGAAACAACATTAGTGAGAGGAAAATGATGAAATGAACACAGATTGGATGAAAGATACTGGGCAGGTCCACCTGATCAGAGCGGAGTTTAAGAGTTAGGTGCGTGCATGCTCAGTAGCTAAGTTGTGTCTGTCTATTTCACAACACCATGGACTGTCGCCCACCAGGCTCCTCTGTCCATGGGATTTCCCAGACAAGAATACTGGAGTCGGTTGTTCTTTCCTTCTCCAGGGGATCTTCCCAACCAGGGATCGAACCTGCATCACCAGCTTTGGCAAGAGGATTTTCTTTTTCTTTCTTTCTTTCTTTCTTTTTTTTTTTTTTTAACCACTGAGCCACCCTTAGGAGTTACAAATGCTGTTAAAAAAATTGAGAGAGATGAGCCATATTCCAAGCTGATGCGGGAGAACTCTTACATGGCCACCAGGGATGATTTTAGATCTTTAAGCCATTGTATTTTGTCAAGGTTGTCTAACAGGGACATGAAGAAGAATTAGAAAGAAGACACGATCCACAGCCAAGGGGATAAGCTCGGTACCTTACAGTGATCCACAGACTTGATTCTTATTTTCGTTGTCTGGGAACTTAAATAGTGTCTGTGTCATAATAGCTTCTTAATAACATTTTTTTCTTTTGGAATTGATATTGAATGCACTTGTCCTTCCTGACCCACCAAAATTTTGAAAGGAGCAAATTGAAAATGCTTTCCAATCAAAAAGCATGATCCAAGTGATGTTGTAGTATGGAAGGGTGAGAAGGCCAGATGTGGACGATAGCATGAAAAGCACCTCCAAGATTTTAAAACTAAGAATGGGAAAAGCACATGGCCTTGAAAAGCAGTGCCAAGAAGAATTTTTTTAGAAGAATAATGAATATATGCCCAAATTATTTAAATCTTAAGTGAAGATGCTTTAAGGGAGGCAGTTTACATGAGAGATTGGAATATAAATGCAGGTGGCAATACTAACTAATATTCATGGTCTGATATAAGCCAAGCAGCATGTCTTGTCTTCAAATACCAAGGAGTTGCAGGGCATATAATATGTTTTATATTATAAGATTAAAATTTGTTGGCCATTATTACATATAAGCTGACTCATTTTTTTACATTTTAATGGTCATATGAACTAGTAAAACTAGCAAAATTAGCAATTCAAGATGCTATGAAGCCTAGTGAATATACAAATTTGTTGTGTTAGAATTCAAGAAGCATTAGAAAAAGTCCAAGAAAATGGTGGAGCTTTTCTGTTCTAATGGGCAACTAAAACAGCCTTAAAATGTTGTTTGAAGAATAAGCGTGTGTGCGTGCTCAGTCGCTCAGTTGTGTCCAACTCTTTGCAGCCTCATAGACCACAGTCTGCCAGGTTTCTGGAATTTTCCTTGCAAGAATACTGGAGTGGGTTGCCATTTCTTACTCCAGGGATCTTCCCAACCTAGAGATCGAACTCGCGTCTCTTGTGTCTCCTGCATTAGCAGGCGAATTCTTTACCACTGAGCCACTGTAGAATATGGATTGCCAAAAACCTCTATATATTATTTATTTTTATTAGATAGATTTTTAAAACCTTTCCAAGGAGAGTATTTTGCTGAGGCCACTAAATAAGCTCGAGCAAATGTGTAGGAAATAAAAAATACAGCTCCACCATACAGACTGGCTACAGTACTTTCTTCCTAGAAATACAGAAAGTGGCCACCTTAAAATATTTTCAGTATGTATTCTTTCTTATATGTAAATAGAAAAATGTCCTAGAGTTTTCAAATAGTTGTTATTGAATCACCTGCTGGACCAGCTCCTTTGATGTTCGGGTCATTTATTCTCATTTTGCTGTCTAGACTGAAGAAGCTATTACTTAATCTCAGGCATGGTTATTTTATCCATCTGTCCTTAGAGAAGATTTGACTAAATCAATTTAGCTCTAACGTAGAAGCATGCTCCCTGGGATTATTGAAGAATGATATATTTTCCAACCACAGAATAAATATAGAATATTTTTCCAAGTAGTAATGAAGACTACATGGATCATTTGCACAGCAAGAACAAGATTATTGTTATTTGAAATGTTACCTATAAATGTTCATAGGATAAATGTTGAATATTCATTTAAGTATTTTGAGAAAACATGTATTGTCCTGAGACATGCATTACTGATCTTTACTGTTATGCTATATCTAATGTAAAGGGAACATAGCCACTGCTGTTAGGACAAAAATACTGGGTTGGTCAAAATATAAGTTCTATTTTTCCATAAAATGTTAGGTAGGGGAAAACGAATATGTTTTGACCAACCCAACAGTAGTTAGTAGTCTATCCAAGAGGGTGTGTATGTGCAGAAAAAGTGATTCTGTTAAGCTAATTTTAAGTAATTTTCAATTACTACACTGAAATTAAAATATATACATATGCACGATAGTTCTATTTAGACTATCATTAGGTTTCCATACGGAAGTGTGAATTGTTACATATGACTATCCTGTTATCATTTATTGAGAAGAATATTAGAGACCATTGGGTCCTAGAAATGCTTCCTTTAACCTGGTGGCGATACTGAGAAGTCCTAACATGAACTTCTTACTTTCATTTTAACATTCTTTGCTAATTCAGATGGCAAGAAAAGAAAAGCTCTTAGCTAGAGGTAAGAAGATGCGTCTGTTTGTATTTAACTATGATGTTGAATCCAGATGGCTAATAGAGTTAATCTTTGACCTGAATCATGGCAGGTGCTGTACTTAATCTAAACTTTCACATATCATACCCCCCAAATTGTAACTGTAGTAAGAATAAGAAAATAATAATAATGCTTGCTACTTCTAAATTATTGGTCACAATTACCATAGTATTACATATGCAGTTTCTTGAAACTTCAGAGTATAAAACAAGATAAATATGGGACATTACTATTAGAGATTTTCCTTAATGGTATGTTCAAGACATTGACGGTAACTTAGGAGAGTGTGTTCATTGTGTCATTGTTTTCACTGACAGGATTTATAAGCATAGACGTGGACAGTGATGGTGATACATTTTATTTTTCTATCTAAACTCTAGGGGCCTTCCTTAGAAGGAGGCTTCTCAGGTGGCACTGGCAATAAAGAACCCACCTGCTGGTGCAGCAGATGTGGGTTTGATCCCTGAATCGGGAAGGTCCCCTGGAGGAGGGCATGGCAACCCACTCAAGTGTTCTTGCGTGGAGAATCTCATGGGCAGAGGAGCCTGGCAGGTGGGTCGCAAAGAGCTGGACACGACTCAAACAATGCAGCAGGCACATTTAAGCTATCACTAGTCAATGTGGCCTCTCACCTGCCAGAATCATTCTAAATACAATTTTTCAATTTCTATATTATTTTTGAAATTGATGAGATAGAATATTTTATACAGTTCTTTTCTATTATAAACAGGTTTAGACAGATATTGATACATATCATGAATATTATTTCCTCTTTTAATGTTCAGTTATAAATGATGCTTTAATACTCTATAGGAAATACAACAAATTTTGACTGATAAATATATCCCTTCTACTTTATATTCAGACTTGTATGATTTTTTTAGAGTAATTTTTTTTCTATATAAGCCTCAAATACTTTTAAAAAATTACTACATACACTTTATATAACATCTGATTTAAAATGTTGGCACAATTTTTCATCACATCTCACATTCATAGCTCCATTATTTTTCAGAACTAACAGTCTCTTTTTCATAGATAGATGTAAAGCAAAAATCTACCAAGCAAAAACAGTTTAACGATTAGGCCACAGAAAACTCAAGTAATCAAAATACTCGAAGACTCAGATTAACATGGGAAGAACTGGACATTAAATAATGCTTATCATTAAGGCCTTGAATTCTTAATCCTACATTCCTTATCTTTTGTCATCAGGTTGAATGTTTGGTACTCAGGTATTTACTCCTTTCTCACAACCATGCTCTCACATAATCACAGCCCTTTTATCTAAATCTCTCCATAACCCACACTTACAATATGTTAAGCATGGCAGTTGATATTTTGACTATGGTAGTTCCTTTGTCACAGGTGCCAAAGTCTTAAGAAAACTTTGAGAAATCACATGGAGAAAGAAAAAATATTTATTTTTACTATGTAATTAGTTTTTTATTTTGTTGAATCACAGTCCTTCCAATTTCTCCATACAAGAAAATAAATTGGCACTGAATTAGTTTAAGAATTTATATGAAGGATAACATAGTTAATTTTTAAAAATAGTGATTAAACTTGAAAATTTAAGGAAAAAGGAATAAAAATGTTTAGCTTGAAATATTTAACCAAAACCAGGAAACCAAAAATGCAAAACAGCAATTATTTTAATATAGAAGAATATCTCTTTCAGTTTTTCACTTAGAGTGATCTTGGAAACATGGATTTTCTAAAGAAAGGCAACAAAGAAATGAAGTTTGGAGTAGAAAACAATCTTACAAGCATCTTCACTGATGTTCAAATGAATCTATTTAAAATAAAATGTTGATATATAATCCACCATAATTCTTTGCTTTCAAAAAATTAAATGTCTTGACTGTATTTTGATTGTTTACTATTTCAAAAATTAAAGGAGAAATTTATATCTCAAATTGAGAAATACTGAATCACATATGTGACTATATTTCAAGAAGTGAAAAATGCAGAATCTACTACAAATTGTGTGGTGACCTCACAATATTTTTTTACTCTTTTCTGTATTTTTAATGAAATGATTTAAAGGACAAACTGTATTTATAACTATTAACAAAACCATGTTAACTCTGATAGCTTAGCCCCCACTGTGTGCATTTCAACAATTTCCATTTCAACTTCAAATGAGCTTTATTTTGATCCAACGTGTGTAGGAAGACAACAATACTTTAAGGAGACATGACAAAGGTTTACTCTTCGAGTGTGGTCATGCTACTGCTGTAGGTAAGGTGAGATGCAGGCATGTCATAAAGACAATAGTTTTCATCCATAAAGCTGAGCATGTTTAAGTGTGACAAAGATTTCCTGTTTTCAAAGATTAGCAAAAACTCTTTCTATTTATTCTGATTGAATTTATTAGAAACTCTGTTCTATGATTTACATGATTGTATATTATGAATATTCAAAAGCCAAGTATCTGCAATTTAAAAAGCCAATAAAACCACAAATCAGTTCCAAGATGGTTATAGTCAGACACTTTGTTGTGCACCTGAAGCTAACACAACATTGTAGATTAACTACACTTTAATTTTTTTAATGGTTCAGTTCAGTTCAGTCACTCAGCCGTGTCCGACTCTTTGCGACCCCATGATCGCAGCACGTCAGGCCTCCCTGTCCATCACCATCTCCCGGAGTTCACTCAGACTCACGTCCATCTAGTCCGTGATGCCATCCAGCCATCGCATCCTCAGTCGTCCCCTTCTCCTCCTGCCCCCAATCCTTCCCAGCATCAGAGTCTTTTCCAATGATCAACTGTTCGCATGAGGTGTCCAAAGTACTGGAGCTTCAGCTTTAGCATCATTCCTTCCAAAGAAATCCCAGAGTTGATCCCCTTCAGAATGGACTGTTTGGATCTCCTTGCAGTTCAAGGGACTCTCAAGAGTCTTCTCCAACACCACGGTTCTAAAGCATCAATTCTTTGGCACTCAGCTTTCTTCACAGTCCAACCTTCACATCCATACATGACCACAGGAAAAACCATAGCCTTGACTAGACGGACCTTTGTTGGCAAAGTAATGTCTCTGCTTTTGAATATGCTATCTAGGTTGGTCATAACTTTCCTTCCAAAGAGTAAGCATCTTTTAATTTCATGGCTGCAATCACCATCTGCAGTGATTTTGGAGCCCCCAAAAATAAAGTCTGACACTGTTTCCACTGTTTCCCCATCTATTTCCTATGAAGTGATGGGACCAGATGCCATGATTATCGTTTTCTGAATGTTGAGCTTTCAGCCAACTTTTTCACTCTCTTCTTTCACTTTCATCAAGATTCACTTTCATCAAGAGGCTTTTTAGCTCCTGTTCACTTTCCGCCATAAGGGTGGTATCATCTGCATATCTGAGGTTATTGATATTTCTCCCGGCAATCTTGATTCCAGCTTGTGTTTCTTCCAGTCCAGCATTTCTCATGATGTACTCTGCATAGAAGTTAAATAAGCAGGGTGACAATATACAGCCTTGATGTACTCCTTTTCCTATTTGGAACCAGTCTTTTGTTCCATGTCCAGTTCTAACTGTTGCTTCCTGACCTGCATACAGATTTCTCAAGAGGCAGGTTTGGTGGTCTGGTATTCCCATCTCTTTCAGAATTTTCTACAGTTTATTGTGATCCACGCAATCAAAGGCTTTGGCATAGTCAATAAAGCAGAAATAGATGTTTTTCTGGAACTCTCTTGCTTTTTCCATGATCCAGTGGATGTTGGCAATTTGATCTCTGGTTCCTCTGCCTTTTCTAAAACCAGCTGGACCATCAGGGAGTTCATGGTTCACGTACTCCTGAAGCCTGGCTTGGAGAATTTTGAGCATTACCTTACTAGCATGTGAGATGAGTGCAATTGTGCGGTAGTTTGAACACTCTTTGGCATTGCCTTTCTTTGGAATTGGAATGAAAACTGACCTTTTCCAGTCCTGTGGCCACTGCTGAGTTTTCCAAATTTGCTGGCATATTGAGTGCAGCACTTTCACAATAAAAGGCACCTCACAGTACTCCCTAGCTCCTCCCCCAGGCGAGGAAACAACAATCAGATCCCTAGAAAGGGACTCTCACCAGAAGCTGGCCATGCTGATGCTCTGATCTTGGCCTTCCAGCCTCCAGAAGTATGAGAAATAAACTTCTGCCACCCACTCTGCAGTGTTTTGTTACAGCAGCCAAGATGGAGTTGAGACATTGCTCTTGCTTTACGGTATATGTCTGTCTTGCCCCTTTGGACTGAGCAAATCCTCTATTCTGGAGATATACAGAGGACATGAACCATTATTTGGATATTACAAAGAGATATGAATGTGCTTGCTACCCATCCTGAAGATGCAGTGCATTCTATCTATATTATCAATTCAAAATAACTGGTACTTGAAATCTATCAACCTGAATTGCATGTCTTTCTCAGCCACTGAAGAGAGAAAGATTAAGAGAACCATATATATATTGAATCTCCACTATTTTTGCCAGACTGCAGTGCACTAATATTTTACTTCAATAAAATGATAATTTGGTTTGATACTGTACACAGTGTATACAATAAATATTAGCCTGTACCATCAGGCTGAGTGGCATGATTGCAGCAGCTTAGTTTGTCATTTTGTTGCAGAGGCCACTTGACGTGAGGCCAGAAGTGGTTTCCTGCTCTTGGTGATGCCACTGTGTTATGATTACTTTATAGATTTCTATTGGTATTATTGACACTTATTATGGCCAAACACACTTCTTTTATCCACATCACAAACACTGGTGCAGCTATAAAGCTTGCTTTCAGAAGAATATTTTTTAAAACTTTTTATTTTGTATTGGAGTATAGCCAATTAACAGTGCTGTGATAGTTTCAAGTGGTCCACCCGAAGAGACTTTTTTTTTAATATACAGGTATATAAATATGAAGAGAACATAAAAATATGTATGATAGGAAAAATTAAATCTTGTGATGAAAAGGCTGCAAATTTGTCATTGAAATGAGCCCTAAAAACTGATGTGTGACTCAGGGCAGATTTCGACTCAGTGTTTCATTGATGCCATCTGCATGAGTTCCTACCTAGTCAATCACTCACTGATCCTTGTTCCATTTTGGTTGTTAATAGATTTCTCAAGAAAAGTCAGTAGACCTGATATTATTTGCATTTTTTTAAACTCACAAAATGCAACTATCTGAGAGCATTTGTCATTATCCTAAAAATCAGTTTAATTTTATAAGAAAAGCATCTGTTCATTCTTTTGGATTTCAGATCATTACTTTTTAAAAGTCTTTTATTTGCAGAGATCAAGGTTTACACGTTTAATCAAAATGGTAGTAGCATCTTGTAATAATCTTCTCTGAAGAGGTGGAAGGATAACTTCAGGAAGAAACTGGTAAACATCAGGTATAAGGAGGAAAGGCCTAGAAAGCTGAAACAATGGAAATCTTTTGTTTCCCAAACAAATGTGAGATTTGGGATGTGCAGTGTGTAGAGATTATCCTTAATATGTAACCTATAAATGCCACCATCTGCTCTTAAAGCTTTCAATAATTATGTTTGTTAAAGATCAGTAAGGTTTATGTGGTAATTCTCATTGGTGTCAGGGTGGTCACTGAACTTTTGTTCTTTTGGGAAAGTAAACATACCATTTAGTGACTTTTTTTTCAATGAAAATTACTTCCATCTCTATATTTATTCATGCTAGTTGGGGAAGAGACTTTGCTGAAGACTAAAGGAAATGTGTAAGGTCAGAGGTATTGAATTTTGGTGTATATTTATACTTTCATAAAGCAAGTTCTTGAAATAAAGTGTATTACAAAAAATGTGTCTCCTTGTTCAGTAATGCTATCTTAAATCTCTCATAGGTTACAACACCTCCATGTGGATTTGCATCCGATCAAAAAAATTTAGGACATTTTTTACATTCACTTTAGCTTAGTTTTGGGCTTCCCAGGTGCTGCTAGTGGTAAAGAATCTGACTGCCAATGCAGGAGACGCAGGTTTGATCCCTGAGTCAGGAAGATTCTCTTGAGGAGGAAATGGCAACCCACTCCAGTATTCTTGCCTGGAGAATCCCATGGACAGATGAGCCTGGCAGGCTACAGTCCATGAGGTCACAAAGAGTCAGACATGACCTAGTGACTAAACTACACTGAGCGGCAGTATAGTTTAATTTACTAACCAGTGTTTGGCTTCCCTGGTAGCTCAGAGGTTAAAGTGTCTGCCTGAAATGTGGAAGACCCAGGTTCGATCCCTGGGTTGGGAAGATTCCCCTGGAGAAGGAAATGGCAACCCACTCCAGTATTCTTAGAGAATCCCATGGACGGAGGGACCTGGTGGGCTATAGTCCACGGGGTCACAAAGCGTCAGACACGACTGAGCCACTTCACTTCACTTCACTTCACTTCAACCAGTGTTTACTTACTAAAAGCTCATTGTTCGTGTATACTGCTTATTTGTGTCTGCATTTTTTTCAAGTTTACCATTATGCCTAATGTCAGCTGAATATGTTGATATTATGATGCTGGGACGTGAAGGTAGTGATTGAGTCCCCCTCAGGAATGTCCGAGAATAAGGGAATATTGGGTTTAATAACAACTGTGAGCTTACCAGTAAGAGGCTCCATGATACATGATCACAGAAAAAAATCTATATGGGGGAGAGAGATATGATAGACTTGACATTTAAACTAATCTTTCAAAGTATGCAAGCATGAATGATTTAACAACCTTTAATAGAAACTTGCTTCAAAATGATTTACCATATGCTGCAGACAATTTTGAGAAAAACAGAGATTCCAATTAAAACTTAATTTGGTATATAAAACGGAGTTTCTCAATTACCTGTATTGTCATTTTAATTTTGGATGCTCCATGTGTATAGCCTGTGGCCAGCCAACACACTACTATAAATCGCTTGCAACATGGACTCGATTATGCTGAATAAAGAACTGTATTCTTCTTGTTATAAGTATAGAATATTTAAAACCAATTAATATTCCAAAATTAATTAGAATGTATTTCACAGCTCAGCAATCTCACAAATAAGGTCCTCATTAAGAGAAAGACATAATGAGGCATTCTGATGACAAGATAATCAGTACGTACTGTATTTGCCTTGTATTATCTAGCAGGATAATATTTTAATAGCCCAAGGAAATATATTTCTTGGATAGGTTTTACTTACTGAAGCCAAAGGAGAGGCGTTGCTTTGCCAGGTGTGAGAGGAATTCACCACGTTGCATGAGTCAGAGTTCCCTGGAAGAAAGTTTATTTAGATTCTGAAGGAAAATATAGGATAATTTAGACTAGAAAGCATGTCGCAGGGGTAAAAACTATGCTTTCTCAGAGGGCTTATGTGGAAACCTGTGTTTCTCAGGCTTCCTGTAGTAAACGGTTTCCAACATGGCGGCCACCACTTGCTTCCTCCTGCACATACATGCTATTCCCTTTTCAAAAGGTGGAGAGCTTCCCTTTGCTGTGTGCTGGCCCTGTGTTTCGCTTTGACAAATAAAATATGAAGAAACAGCTTTCAAAGATTCTTGAGCCCATCGCTTATGATGATTGGCAGAATGTAGCTCCTGAGTCTTGGAAAGCTCCTTCTTAGAACCCAGCCTTCTTGGTGTGAAGAGGAATACAACAGCTGAACCTGCAGATTCCCACCCAGCAGCCAGCACCAACTTCCCGTCCTCTGAGGAGGTATGTTTGGTCCTCCTAAGCCATCCCAGTGCTGTAGTCAGTACCAAGGAAAGAGAAGAAATGCCAGTGGATCTTCAGAACTCAGACAGATATGTTGTTGTTATTTAAAGCAGCACATTTTTAAGAGATTTTAATACATCAATTGACAACAAAACACCTGTATTATACATTAATGTTCAGTCTAAGGCAGATTATTGCAAATTTTAATTTGTTTTGTTTCAAGGAGAGCTATTCCTTTCATTTTGTTCATTTATTTTCCTTTGTTATTAGGTGCTACATGCTATCTTAGGGGATTTCAATATTTGTACTATATTATTTTCCAAGGGGAAAAAAAAAGTATTTTGTTAAGCAGTAATGACTTAGAATTAAGAATCAGACACTTAAAGGAGGCAATTTTGAGGAAGTGTATCCTCTGAGAAACTGGGAGAGGTCCACTCAGGGAACAGAAACAAGCCCAGGAGCAGTTTTTAATCACTAGATTGAGAGATACTTACATTCTGGGACATTGCTTGATAACTGAACTTTAGGGGGGAAGGAATGCAGAATTCTGCAGGCAATTCCAAAAGGGACAGAAAAGGGAGAAAGTGACTCATGGATAAGAAAATCTCGTCTTCATGAAGTTCATGAAGATGTTCTAGCAGTGATTTGCTGTGTAGGTGGTGAAAATTAGGTGCATGTGTAGACTCCACAATCAAACCTGAATGAGAGCTGGGGTGGGGGCAGGTCATGGGGAAGGGTCTGTAGCAGACACTGTGATGAAGGAAAAGAACATCCCCGCTGTAATCGCGGGGGGCGGCAGGGGAGGCTTACCTGGTGCTGGGAAATCTCATGGACAGAGGAGTCTCATGGGCTACAGTCCTCGGGGTTGCAAAGAGTTGGACTGAGCAACTAACACACACACACAGCATAATCACAGGCTAAACTGCACTTGCCTGAGTAGTTATGCATTGTTATGGGGGACAAATTACCCTGTCTGACACCACTTTTCAACCCTTATAAAGCATGCTTTTTTTTTGCAGTGACATCTGAAAATAAACACAAACAAATACACAAAGTAAATTACATTCTAGGATTTTTTAACATTTACATTACACGTAAGAATTATGCCATTTGTCATTACATTTTTTTTTTTTTTTGCTCAGAAGTTGCACTGGAAAACTTTGAAGAAATCCATTATTTCTCTCCTAAAATTGATCATTCACTCTTATAGGTACCCAATGAGTGTAGCTTTCAACATATTTTACATTGGATAAAAACCTCCCTTAATGGCTTAACCTTTTCACAAGATACTTTATCTTGTACCTTTATAGGCTATAAATGTATTCTGTCTGGATGAGATTCATTTACAGCCAAAATAAAAGAACACACAGCAGGTTATGTGTCAGTGCTTTTAATTGTATAGTTTATTTACTAAGGTCCATATAATGGTCTCTGTCAATGACAATTTGCAAACATTACTGCTGTTGTATAGTGGAGGTGAAAATAAATTTCCAAGACTAAAATAGATATGTACTGGCTACACAGCCTTTTAAAAGGAATAATTATCTGTGTTTTGGGATTTTTAAGAGAGCTACGGCACAATTCCTTCAAAATGCCTTGTGGATAGTAGATATTCAACGGATGCTTTGAGAAGTGTAATCATTTCTGCCCTTACCTTTGGCTGATTGTAGTCAATGACATCTCCTGCATACAAGTGAGATGCTTCCAGCAGTTTCTCCTGTTGGAAAGCATGCTTGACAAGAGAATTACTAGCTGGATTTATTACAGTAATAGGGTTTCATGTTCTAGCTTCTATTTACTCAGTGGCTATAGAGTCAAAGGGAAGAAATGCCTGTAAAATGCGTGAGATAAACATGCTCTTCAGGAAACAAGATTACAGCCACCACAACAGACTCATCATCGACTCATGGGCCACCATTCTTATAACAAGCCCACTTAGTGTAGTAGAGCATTGTCATGTTTGAAGGAGCTTATTTTAAATAAACAAGTTGGATGATATGAAACTGACTCTAAAGAATACGCACTTTTTTCATTGTATGCTTTATTCAGTACAATGCAAGCTGCAGAAAATTTTCAAAGACTTTCTAAAATACTGTATCTAAAGAGAAGTACTTTGCTTGGGACAAGAATATTTGTTGACTAAATGAGTAAATAGAGCCTACAGGTGAAAAGCCTGCTTTTATTTCCTAGTTTGCAAAGCTAAGTATGCCCAATGCTAGAAAGTGAAAGAGGGCCAATAGGTTGTAACCAACTGCGTCTGTTTTTAAGCGCAGTTGCTGCCATGCCAGATGGCTCCGTGGTAAAGAGCCTGCCTGCCAATGCAAGACACAAGAGGTGTGGATTTGACTCTTGGGTGGGGAAGACACCTTGGAGGAGGAAATGGCAACCTACTCTAGTACTCTTGACTGGAAAATCTCATGGACAGAGGGGCCTGTAGGCTATAGCTCAAGTGGACACAAAGAATTGGACATGACTTAGCGACTGCACAGGCACATAGGGGTAAACAGATTACTCTGAACTTTTACAAAACACCCATAAAGAGAGAACAAGCAGGCACTTCTACCTGCTAGTCTTTAAAATAGATGACAACTCTCTGGTAGTTTCTGACTTGAAGGTTTCCTACAGATTTGAATGAAACTCTAGAAACATTGACGAGATAAATGTGAGATACTGCTCACTATGGAAGTTAAATGTTTTTAGGTACAAGAGTACCATGACCTCAGATCTGCCCTAAACATAGCCCCAAAATACAAGGCAAGTCTCCTGTGCTACTGCTATTAAAAACCATAGCACCCTCATCACTAAGACGTTTGAAAATGACATTCTCTATGGGTAGATTCCATCACCTTACTCACTGGGTGAAACGGTCTCGACTACAATAGTCAGGCACTTTCCACTCACTTCAGGTATCTGTTTAAATTCCCAAAGGAGCTCTTTGAAATGGAACTTTCTGCCCTGTGACAACCTAGAGGGGTGGGAGAGGAGTTGGGAGAGAGGCTCAAGAGAGAGAGGACATATGTCTGATCCATGTGGATATGTGGCAGACATCATCACAATATTGCGATTATCTTCCAATTGAATAAATTTTTTATAAAGTGGTACTTTATAAAAATGACCAAAGAACGTGTAGAAAATATTTGAGCCCACATTTGTGGAAGGTTTGTTTGGAATCTGGAAATAGGAAGATGTGAATGAATCTGACTGTATCTGGATAATTTTGCCCAGTGGCCTTAGAAACTGCAATGAAGAGATCAAGATCACCATTAGATCCACAGGAGAAAAGCAGTGGACAGAGCTTTGTACTTTTCTTCTCAGAATTTTGGAGTTCTTCAAGTGTTGGAGTTTCTACTTTCCATCTCAGTAACCACATCTGCACGTATTTATTGAACAATAAATATATATCTTTTAATATGCGCAAAGGTATGGATGACTTTTTATAGTCAAATATTAATTCCTGGCAAATTTTTTTCTTCAGCTTTCATAGAAGAAATTAAACAGTGTAAGACAGTTGAACTCATACTTCTTCTGAAGCCTGACCTGAGCAGAGAGGTCTACCACTATCTGATGCTTTAAAATTAGTCTGTCTCTATTCCTAATATCAAAATTTACCTAGTATGTAATTCATTTTTTTTTAGATCTCACTCTGAGGCATGTGGGATCTTAGTTCCCTGACCAGGGATCGAACCCAGACCCCCTCCATTGGAAGCTCAGAGTCTTAACTCTGGGACCACCAGGGAAGGTCCCTGTATTTCACGTTTTTAAAGTTCCTTATTTTTAACTGTGCTTAGAGCCTGTACTTTTTGACAAAATGGTGTTAATAGTTGATAGTTTATTGTATTAGTGTTCTAGCAGATTTATACATATGCACTTAAATAGATTATTGTAGCTATCTTTTTAAAAACTGGAGTAATCTTTACCAAATGAATTGTGAGTTTCATCTCTACAGGGACAATGAGTAGAAGCAGAAGCATTTTTAGAAAGGGAGAATTTTCCAGCCACGCCTTCATAAGTCACATCAAAAAGTTGATCTTATATAACACTTATCAGCCACCTAACAATACTTATACAATGACAGCAATCCATGCCTTTTACCGTAAGTGCAGAAGTAAGTGTTTTTGTACATTATAATTCATACTGAATTCTATTTACTTTTTCCTCCCTAAATCTTCATTCCTTGCTTGTAAACGAGATTTTAAATAAATAGATAATCTTTAAGGTTTCTTTAAACTCTCAAACTCTGAGATTTTCCATGGAGCCTATAATTTTATTCTCTAAAAGTTGTTTTCCCAAGATTTCCTTCCCAAATCTGTGTCTGCTTGTCGTCTATTACATTAGTCTTTCACTGAAGCTTTGTACCATGTGTAATTGTTACAATCCAGTTATCTGTCTGGGTTTCCTTGGGTGACTCAATAGTAAAGAATCTACCTGCTAATGAAGGAGACTCAGCTTTGATGCCTGGATGGGAAAGATCCCCTTGAAAAGGAAATATATACCCATTCCAGTATTCTTGCCTGGGTAATTTCATCAACAAAAGAACCTGGTGGGTTATAGTCCATGGAGTTGCAAGAGTCAGACATGACTTGGTAACTAAACAGTAACAATTATATGCTATGTTTTGTCAGTTAAATACATATACTACTTTCCCTACGCTGCTTGTAATTTAATTTGTCTTTCATGATTAAGAAGGTATTTCAAATTCTGCACCCTCTTGAAACTAAAGCTAAAAATATTTTAACTACCACCCCCAGTAGTTGTGAAAACATGCAAAATATATGTAAAATTTACAAACATCTCTGTGACAGAGAAGCACAGTTCTTATTGAACTTGGTTCAATAAGATGTAGCTAAGTAAGATGATGATCAGAAGTAAGTCTCCAAAGATACCTCAACACTGCTTTTAAATAGCACAAAAGATTGTCAAGGACTGGTATATCCAAACCACTTTGGGTAGATGCTATGCCCATGTGAATTTCTTAGCTTATAAGTCAAGTCCAACAACGGTAAAGTGAGATTAAGCAATGCAAATGCTGAGATCAGGGCTTCTCAAGTGTCTTAGTGGCAAAGAATCCACCTGCAGTTCAGGAGGCCTGGGTGCTGAGTCAGTCCCTGAGTCAAGAAGATCTCCTGGAAGAGGAAATGGCAATGCACTCCAGTATCTTTGCCTGGATAATCCCAGGGACAAAGGAGTCTGGTGGGCGACAGTCCACGGGGTCACATAGAGTCAGACATGACTGAGTGACGAAGTCCCACGTGTGCAACGTTGAGATCACAAAATCGTCAAGGTAAACGTCACTACATAAATGCAGTCATTTAGCCTCTCGGTGCATAAGTGAAGAAACATGCTGTCAGCAGAAGATGATAAACAAGATTTTTTGCATGTTACTGTAGCATACAATGTGTACTTCACCCAACAAAACACAGCATAACGTGTGAGCACATTTTATATGCAGCAAAAAGAAACACTGAATTATTTTATCAAATGCCAGAGTCTATTTCTACTCATTTTCACTTAATCTAGAAAATAAAATTACATAGTAGAAAGCCTTCTTTTCAAACAGTATGACTACAGGAAAAACAGAAGGCAAATTTTCGTACTACTGAACCGTAAAATGTGTGCACTGTTGCAGGCGAATGGAGCCCGCAGGAAGTGATTTAATACGACCAAACTTCTGTTCCTTGCAGCTAAGTGGTTTTCTCCTATAGAAGATACTATGCAATCCAGAAAAGACGTTGCCCTTTCAAGCTAAACTTCAGGTGACACTAACATGAGAGTCTATTCGGAGACTTTTATTTATTTATTTTTTTAAGTTAGACTTTATTGTTGACAGTGGTGTTAGGTTCACAGCAAAAGTGAGCATAGATTTTCCATATGCCTCCTTCCCCTGCACACACATAACCTTTCCCATCTTCCAAATATCCCACCGTTCTATTAATATCTATCTATCCATCCATCTTTTCATCTCTATCATCTATTTATCCACCATCTATCAATCCATCTATCCATTTATCTATTCATCTCCATCTACCTATGTATTCACTCATCCATCTATTTATCCATCCATCCCTCTACTGATCTCTATCTATCAAAAAATAAAAATAAAAAGAGAGAGAGAGGAAGAGATAATTACAAAATAGTGACTGCCAGGATAAGTTAAGGGAACAGTGTGTCTACAAGTCTCTGTGAAGTTGTGCTTTATAAGTTCAAAATACTACCACAATAAAACCTTTATACTTTTCAATATTTTTATGATGTGGACCATTTTTAAAGTCTCTATTGAATTTGTCACAACATCTCTTCTGTTTTATATTTTGGATTTTTTTTTTTTTTTTTTTGCTTCAGGGCTTATGGTATCTTAGCTCCCCAGCTGGAGATCAAAGCTGCATGCTCTGCTTTGGAAGGTGAAGTCTTAACCACTGGGCCTCCAAGGAAGTCCCCACAATATAATCTTCAATAGTCTTTCTGTAGAATTCTGATTTGTTTTACATTTGTTATAAAATTTTAGAATCTGAGATTTTTAAAGCCTGAAAAAATAATGGACACTGTGGTGTTCCATATTGCCACTTCATCAATTTACAAAAGCAAACTGATCCAACACGGTACTGCTGTTGTCTAGTCACTCAGTCATGTCTGACTGTTTTCCAACCCCATGGGCTGTAGCCCACCAGGCTCCTTTGTCCATGGGGTTTTCCAGGCAAAGGTACAGGAGTGGGTAGTTATTTCCTTCTCAAGGGGATCTTCCTGACCTAGAGATCGAACCCACATCTCCTGCATTGCAGGCAGATTCTTTACCACTGAGCCACCAGGGAAATCCAAAGTCGTGTAGATTATTTAAAATCCCTTCCTAGTTACTGGCATACACTGTGATTGCACTCTGGATTTTGTGATTTCTGACTCAGTGCTTGGTTTTTATAGCCAGGTGCCCTACTGTAGACAGTACTCTAACTAAATACATTATGTTTGCATTCCAACTACAAAAGTCTACATCTTATTTTAAACATCTTTAAATGGTCTTATAAAAACTGTATATATATATATATATATATATATATGTGTGTGTGTGTGTGTGTGTGTGTGTGTGTATGTATGTGTGTGTATAATTACCAAAAGCAGATTTTTTTGACCACTTAAAATAAATGTTGGTAGTTTAAAATCCCTAAAATATAAAATGTATGTGTAATACTACAGAGGCTGTGACGTTTATTTAGAAACAATCATGTTACTCCAAAAAACATGGTTATGCAATAAATGATGACATATACAAATAAACAGTGAACTTGCTTTTCAAAGACAATTAGATCAACTTGTTTGGAAATAGCTCCTTTCAAACTCAGAGGAGATTATCATATTCATGACTTGTACAAGAAGGAAAAGAATCTGATTTTAAAGTTTCATTTCATTTTACCCGGGGGTGGGGGGGCGTTGGGGAAACCTAGAGAAATGAATAAGCAGAGAAATGAGTAAGCAAATAAATGTTCCAATTTCCTTTTGATAATTTATTAAAGAATATCAACTTAGAAAGGTCAGGATGAGCATATTTGTTGAGACTTAAGAAAGGTGAGTGCAACGGACTAAATATTTGTGCTTCTCCAAAATTCATATGTTGATGCTCTAATCAGAAGCCTGATGATATATGATGTCCCTTGGGAGGCACTTAGATTATATTATGAGCCTATGATAGGATTAGTGTCCTTAAAAGGATAGGAAGTGACCAGAGCTCTCTTTCCATAACACGAGAACAGCTAGAAGGTGACCTGGTGAAGCTGGAAACTGTGAGGAATAAATCTATTTTTAAAATGACTAATCTATTGTACTTTGTTATAGCAGCCTGAGATAACAAAATGGAGAGATAGTAAGGTAATTATTTGCTCTCAAATAAATATAATTGGGGGTGTAAAATATAATTTAGCTCCAAATTACTGGGCCAAATGATCAGCCATGGGAATGATAAATCTTTTTTTTTTTTTTTTGCATTTCATTTTTTTCAATTTTATTGAAGTATAGTTATTTCCTGGAGAATTCCATGGACAGAGAAGCCTGGCAGGCAGCAGTCCATGGAGTTGCAGAGTCAGACATGATTGAGTAGCTAAGCACACACACACAAAATTTGTATACAATAAATGCACTATTTTAGGGATACATTTAGATGAGTTTTAGCAAATGTATGTACCACATAACTATCAGTGCAATCAGGATATAGAACATTCTCATCAGCCCTGGAAAGATCCTTCATATCCTTTGGTAATTAATCCTCACCTCCACTCTGAGTGTTTAGGCAGACACAAAAGTGGCCAGTGCCTGAGCTTAGGGCAAAATCCTGGGACCTGGGATCTGTGTGGAGGTCCAGGAGGCTGGAACGACATGAGAAAGGAAAATAGGGGTGGTGAGAGCAACCATGGGCAACCACAGACCAGGGAGCAGATCACACTTGGCCAGGACGTCTTCGTAAGGTTTTAGACTTTTACTGACTCAAGTGGAAAGCCAGTGCATGACTTTTTAGTAGAGAAATGTCATAATTGGCTTTGTCTTTACAGGAGCAATAGTGAGAAGCAGAGAGAAGAGATTGGGGGGATGGGATGGTGATGGTGGCGGATGTAGTGGAGACAAGAGGGTGATATTTTAGAAAATGTATCATTGCTCTATAAAACTGAATCAAAAAGCAAGTAGCTTGTTGGAGTTAAGGTTACAGATGCTTAGACCCAGTGAACTTGCTGCAAGGTCATGATGTTGTGTATGTATTTGATCAGTCACCATGCTCAGATATGTTGTCAATCACTTTTCTAGGTGTTTCAGTAAAGGTATTTTCAGATGAAAGTAACATTTAATCAGCAAGCTTTTAGTAAAGCCAATTACTTTTTAAATTGTAGTAGACTTTATCAAACCAGTTGAGTTTTTCAAAAGAGGAGGGAATTCTTCCAGCCGGTAGTCTTCAGCTTGAACTGCTGCTTCTCCAGGTCTGCAGCCTGCTTGCTCCCCATCCTGCAGATTTTAGATTTGCCAGCCTCCACAATCCTTGGAAGAAAAGCTATTAAAAACCTAGGCAGCATATTAAAAAGCAGAGACATCACTTTGCCTACAAGGGTCTGTATAGTCGAAGCTATGGTTTTTCCAGTAATCAGGCACAGATGTGAGAGTTGGACCATAAAGAAGACTGAGTGCTGAAGAATTGATGCTTTTGAAGTGTGGTACTGGAGAAGACTCTTGAGAGTCCCTTGGACTTCAAGGAGATCAAACCAGTCCATCCTAAAGGAAATCAACTTTGAATATTCATTGGAAGAACGGATGCTGAAGCTGAAGCTCCAATACTTTGGCCACCTGATGAGAGCGCCAACTCCTTGGAGAAGACTCCAATGCTGGGAGAGATTGAGGCCAGGAGGAGAAGCAGACAACAGAGGATTTGATGGTTGGATGGCATCACTGACTCAGTGAACATGAGTTTTGAACAAACTCCAGGAGATCGTGAAGGACAAAGAAGCCTGGACATGCTGAATTTCATGGGGTCGCAGAGTCGGACAGGACTGAGGGACTGAACAACATCAAGAATCCTGTGAACCAGTTCCTTGAAAGACATCTCCCTCTTTGTGTATACAAGTTGACCCTTGATCAACTCAGGGGTTAGGGGTGCAGAACCTCCACATAGTCAGAAATCCACACATAACTTATGTCCACTCTCAGTATCCAAGGTTCTGCATTCTTTGATCCACCAACATTGGATCATGGAGTACTGTAGTATTTATTATTGAAAATATTCCACATAGAAGTGGGCCCACACAGTTGAGACCTGTGTTGTTCAAGGGTCAACTCTATATGTTATGTCATGTCAGTTGGGTTTCTCTGGGAAACCCTAGGCAGCCCACTCCAGTACTGTTGCCTGGAAAATCCCATGGACAGAGGAGCCTAGAAGGCTGCAGCCCACGGGGTCGCTGAGGGTCGGACACGACTGAGCGACTTCACTTTGACTTTTCACTTTCATGCATTGGAGAAGGAAATGGCAACCCACTCCAGTGTTCTTGCCTGGAGAATCCCAGGGATGGGGGAGCCTGGTGGGCTGCCGTCTATGGGGTCGCACAGAGTCGGACACAACTGAAGTGACTTAGCAGCAGCAGCAGCAGATTAGAGATACCTGGAGAGGTTAACATAGCAAAAACCTTACCCTGAATTGTGTCCCTTTATTATTGACCTCCTGCAGCATGTCAGAACTTGGTTAGGCTCCTGGGGATATAACAGAAGGAAAGAAAATGACGACATCCCTGTCCAACTTTCCCAGTGATCGCACTTTGGAAAAGTGCCTTAAACACTGTACATTTCAGGTTCTTAACTTATAAATAGGCATATGACTAACCTCATTCAGTTGTTGAGAACTTTAAATGTCATAATGCATATAAAGTATTTAGTGGTGAACCAGGCTCAAAATGAGCTCTTTAAAATGACAGTGTTATTATTACTTCTCCCACTCAAAGGGCATTATGTGGTTGCCATGACTGTTAACAGTACAAGTGGTAATAACAGTCGAAGAGATAATAATACCTTGCACTGACTTGATTCACTTAACATTTTAAAGAACTTTCATGTATTAGTCATTATTATGCCACTGATAACCTGTGTAGATTATTGTGCTTTGCATGTCAATGGACACCAGAAAAATGTTACATGACTTTATCCTCCATTAAGTGTAGGGAGGTATCTGGCTGTATATGCACATCTAACATTCTGCGTGTGTGTGTGTTAGTCACGCAGTCATGTCTGACTCTTTGTGACCCCATGGACTGTAGCCCACCAGGCTCCTCTGTCCATGGGGTTCTCCAGGCAAAAATGCTGACGTGTGCTGCCCTTACCTTCTCCAGGGGATCTTCCCAAACCAGGGATCGAATCCAGTTCTCCTGATTACAGGCAGACTCTTTACCGTCTGAGTCACCGAGGCACACAGTGGATAAAATTTTATTTGGCTTCTATAATGAGTAATCAGAGTTCAGATAAGTATGATAGCACCAGAAGTCAGTAAGTTGCATATGGAAAATGTTAAAAAAAAAAAAAGAGTATATAATGTCTTTAAGAATATTTTAAGGAATACAATTTTTTTTGAAAATTTAAAAAAGAAAAAATAGACAACAAACAGAAACTGTCTCTTAGCTCCCAAATGTGCATATATTGTATCATTGAGGGAACTTTGCAAAATTGAATTAGAAACAATTTTGCTTCCTCTGACATTCTCCAAAAGTTTTTCAATGGAAGCTATTTTGTTGCATTTTAATTGTTTCCCCAAAGAGTCAATTGATTTTATCTAATATTTTAATTGACAATACAACAATAGGATTAATGATAATAATAAAGTGGAAATGACTCAGTCATGCCTGACTCTTTTTGACACCATGGACTGTAGCCTGCCAGCCTCCTCTGTCCATGCGACTTCCCAGGCTAGAACACTGGAGTGGGTTGCTGTTTCCTGCTCTAGGGAATCTTCCCAACCCAGGGATTGAACCTGCATCTCTTGTGTCTCCTGCATTGAAAGGCAGATTCTTTACCGCTGTGCCACCAGGGAAGCTGTAAGGTGGAGTTGGAGAAGCGCAATTTAACAAATACTGTACTGTTGTTAATAGAACTATTAAAGTATTATTAAATATAATTTTGTATGGTAACAGTTTTTATGTTAAATCTTGGTCAGTGAAAAAGTTCCAATTTCTATTCCCACTATTGTGTTAACTATATGTTATTATTTTAGGAAAGAAAACAGTGGGTTCACATCTTCCCTCAGCTTCAGCCAAGATTAATGCATACCGCAGGAACAAGTTCTTTCTTCTAAATTCACCTTCTAAGGTTTTATGAACGAGCAGGACTGAACTGTCCTGCTTCAGTTCAGTTCAGTTCAGTCGCTCAGTCGTGTGTCATTCTTTGCAATCCCATGGACTGCAGCCCGCCAGGCTTCAGTTCTTTGCATCAGGTGGCCAAAGGATTGGAGTTTCAGCTTCAGCATCAGTCCTTCCAAGGGACACTCAGGACTGGCTTCCTTTAGGATGGACTTGTTGGATTTCTTTGCTGTCCAACGGTGTTCTCCAACACCATGGTTCAAAAGCATCAGTTCTTGGGGGTTCAACTTTCTTTATAGTCCAACTCTCACATCCATAAATGACTACTGGAAAAACCATAGCTTTGACTAGATAGACCTTTGTTGGCAAAGTAATGTCTCTGCTTCATAGTATTCTCTCTAGGTTAGTCATAGCTTTTCTTCCAAGGAGCAAGTATCTTTTCATTTCATGGCTGCAGTGACCATCTGCAGTGATTTTGGAGCCCCCAAAATTAAGTCTGCCACTGTTTCCATTGTTTCCCCATCTATTTGCCATGAAGTGATGGAACCAGATGCCATGATATTAGTTTTCTGAATGTTGAGTTTTAAGCCATCTTTTTCACTCTCCTCTTTCACTTTCATCAAGAAGCTCTTTAGTTCTTCACTTTCTGCCATAAGGCTGGTGTCATCTGCATATCTGAGGTTATTAATATTTCTCCCGGCAATCTTGTTTCCAGCCTGTGCTTCATCTAGCCTGGCATTTCGCATGATGTACTCTGCATGTAAGTTACATAAGCAGGGTGGCAATATACAGCCTTGACGTACTCCTTTCCCAATTTGGAACCAGTCTGTTGTTCCATGTCCAGTTGTAACTGTTTCTTCTTGACCTGCATAAAGATTTCTCAGGAGGCAGGTAAGGTTGTCTGGTATTCTCATCTGTTTAAGAATTTCCCATAGTTTGCTGTGATCCACACAGTCAAAGGCTTTGGCATAGTCAATAAAGCAAAAGTACGTTTTTCTGGAACTCTCTTGCGTTTTTGATCCAGTGGATATTGGCTATTTGATCTCTGGTTCCTCTGCCTTTTCTAAAACCAGCTTGAACATCTGGAAGTTCATGGTTCACATATTGTTGAAGCCTGGCTTGGAGAATTTTGAGCATTACTTTGCTAGGGTGTGAGATTAGTGCAATTGTGTGGTAGTGTGAGCATTCTTTGGCATTGCCTTTCTTTGGGATTGGAATGAAAACTGACCTTTTCCAGTCCTGTGGCCACTGCTGAGTTTTCCAAATTTGCTGACATATTGAGTGCAGCACTTTCACAGCATCATCTTTTGGGATTTGAGATAACTCATCTGGAATTCTATCACCTCCACTAGCTTTGTTTGTAGTGATGCTTCCTAAGACCCGCTTGACTTTGCATTCTAGGATGTCTTGCTCTAGGTGAGTGATCACACCATCATGGTTATCTGGGTAGTGAAGATCTTTTTGTATTCTTGCACCTCTTCTGACCTGCTTCAGAGGGACTTCATGAAACTTGGAGGAGAGCCAATGCTCTTGTGCTTTTTTGGTTAAAGTCAAACTTGCTTCTTTCCGTATATCTTCCGGGACCATTTTTGTGTTCTCATATTTCAGGTTGCTGCTGCTGCTGCTGCTAAGTCGCTTCAGTCATGTCCGACTCTGGGCTACCCCATAGACAGCAGCCCACCAGGCTCCCCCATCCCTGGGATTCTCCAGGCAAGAACACTGGAGTGAGTTACCATTTCCTTCTCCAGTTCAGGAAAGTGAAAAGTGAAAGTGAAGTCTCTCAGTCGTGTCCGACCCTTAGGGACCCCATGGACTGCAGCCTTCCAGGCTCCTCTGTCCATGGGATTTTTCAGGCAAGAGTACTGGAGTGGGGTGCCATTGCTCTCTCCCATATTTCAAGCTACTTACATCTAAAATGCCATGAAGACTTCAAAATATATCTGTGCTTCATTTCTATGTACTAGCAGATTTACTATACATCAGTGAGAAAAAAAAATAGAGTTGTGAAGATGGGTAAACTGTTTGAGAGTGTTTAGGATGGTATAAGAATAGCCAGCGATTATAAGAGGGTTGGAAAGGGGTGTAATTAATTGATCTAATTTTTTAAAGAATATTCATTATATTCAAGTGATTTACTTATTCTAATTCAATGTTATTTCAGCTAATGTACTTAATTTGATGGGTTCCTGCTCTAGGAATTACTTGATTAAACTCTCTTTGACATGGCAAAATTTTATTTCTGTGACTGTTAAATCTCTAGCTTATTAACGTCATTGGTGCAAATAATTGTTTTATATTAAAATATGAAAGATTTTTATTTGTTTCAAATGCATTCATTATAGTACTTCCTTGTTTTTAAAATGGTTCAAAATATATTTGTATCCTCAAAAGTAACTGGTGAAATTAGTAGGGAAAGTGGTATTTTTTGCAAATCAAGGAAATGATTAAATTATTTTCAGGGCCTTCCCTGGTGGTCAAGTGGCTAAAACTCCATGCTCCCAATGCAAGAGACCCTCGTTTGATCCCTGGGCTTCCCAGGTGACGCTAGTGGTAAAGAACCTGCCTGGCAATACAGGAGACATAAGACACATGAGTTCAATCTCTGCATCAGGAAGAGCCCCTGGAAGAGGACACAGCAACCCACTCCAGTATTCTTTCCTGCAGAATCCCATGGACAGAGGAACCTGACAGACTACAGTCCATGGGGTCCCAAAGAGTTGGACATGACTGAAGCAACTTAGCATGCATGCAGGGAAATAAGATCCCAGATACCTCAAGACCTGGCACAGCCAAATAAATAAATAAAAGTAAAGGAGACTCACATGAGTTGCCCAAGATCACACAAACAAGAGGTAAGACCTGGGTGACATTCAGGTCAGGGGATTACTTGTTTAGTAATGAATAACTAATTTGGCATAATTAGTCTCTGTTAACATCCATTTCCAGGAAATGTACTGATGTGTACCTACATTCCTCATTCTGAAGGAGTCTTATATTGATAATATGGATATATTCAAGTTATTCTTCTAAGGAGTTTTGTCTGAAATTCAATGATATCCATCTCAAGTCCTCTCTTGCCATCATTTCATTGGACTGTGGTGAAAAAGTGTGTCTATGACTTCAGGGCACCTTTGAATAGGGGATTTGCAAGGGCAGTGGGGAATAAGGCAGCAATTGAACAGTAGGTTGTGATGTTAGAGCAATTGCATGCAGGCAGCTCAAAGCCAGCATGCTAAGTCAATTCAGTCGTGTCTGACTCTATGTGACCCTACAGACTGTAGCAGCCAGGCTCTTCTGTCCATGGGATTCTCCAGGCAAGAATACTGGAATGGATTGCCATGTCCTCCTCAGGGGGATCTTCCTGACCCAGGGATCAAACCCATGTTGCACATCTTCTGCACCGGCAGGTGGGTTCTTTCCCACTAGGGCCACTGGATAAGTCCAACGGCAGCATAAAGACAGTCAAATGCTAACGAGACGAGCCCAGAGAAGATGCAGAAGAGCTCAGGCTGCCCTAACTCCTGGACCTTACTGACCAGGACTACTTAGTCTTCAGTATCACAGACCAGCCAGCTTAGCTCATCTCACAGGAATATCTAGGCACACCACACCAGCGTCTGGAATTCTCCAGGCCAGAATATTGGAGTGGGTGGCCATTTCCTTCTCCAGAGTCTATAAATTGACTGTAATTAATTGATGAATCAATAGTTAGCATTCATAGCATTCTCCAAGTTTAAATCTCATGAAATGCATAGATTAACATTATATTTCTGTTATCTTGCTTCTAAAGCTTAAATGTCAACCTCAGGAAAAACTGGGAAAACAAGCAAAACTCAAATCACAAAAACAAAGCGTCATAAAAGATGATTGTTGTTGCATGAGGGCACTTTAGTTTCTAAGAGAAGAAATTAAGGAGTAATCTTTTCCTGAAAACAGCCAGTCAGTGGCTTTTTCACTGAAAACAAACAGACAAAAAAACAATCAGTGGTGTTTTTGTAGTAGATTCTCCTGAATAAGATTCTCTGACTGCTTCTGTTTCAAACATGCTGCTTCTCACATCTTTGTTAAGATGAATTATGGTTTAAAAGTCAACAAAGCTTTAAAATTCTAAAGCCATTGGTCACTACACATGCTTATTTTTTTAAACATCAAAGCTACACTTAAAAGCAAATCTGCATTCTCTTTGCTGGATTTGGAGAAATCAAGGAGCTCTGAATCATACACTTGTAACCTGTGCTGATTTAAAAATAAAAGTTGCATGTGAGAGTTGTGAGTTAAGTTTTATTGAGGCAAAATGAGGACTGGAACTTAGAAGACAGCATTTCAGACACTCTGTGAAACTGCTCCAAGGAGGGGAGGGGGGAGCTAGGATAATAGGAGTTTTGCAACAAAGGGCAGGTAGTAGGGAACATCTAAAGATTGCAGATAATTAAAGAAACCAACTCTGTTTAAGTTAAGGAATTTAGCATTTTTCTATGAAGTGAAAGAGAGTGAAAAGTTGGCTTGAAACTCAACATTCAGAAAACTAAGATCATGGCATCTGGTCCCATCCTTCATGGCAAATAGATGTGAAAATAATGGAAACAGTGAGACTATTATTATTATTATTTTTTTTTTTTGAGCTCCAGAATCACTGCAGATGGTGACTGCAGCCATGAAATTAAAAGACACTTGCTCCTTGGAAGACAAGCTATGACCAACCTAGACAGCATATTAAAAAGCAGAGACATTACATTGCCAACAAAGGTCCATCTAATCAAAGCTATGTTTTTTTCCCAGTAGTCATGTATGGATGTGAGAGTTGGACTATAAAGAAAGCTGAGCACTGAAGAATTGATGCTTTTGAACTGTGGTGTTGGAGAAGACTCTTGAGAGTCCCTTGGATAGTAAGTAACCAGTCCATCCTAAAGGAAATCTGTCCTGAATATTCATTGGGAGAACTGATGCTGAAGCTGAAACTCCGATACTTTCGCCACCTAGTGTAAAGAACTGACTCCTTAGAAAAGACCCTGATGCTGGGAAAGCTTGAAGGCAGGAGGAAAAAGGGACAACAGAGGATGAGATGGTTGGATGGCATCACCAACTCAATGGACATGAGTTTGAGTAAATTCCAAGAGTTGGCAATGGACTGGGAGGCCTGGTGTGCTGCAGTCTGTGGCACCGCAAAGAGTTGGACATGACTGAGCGACTGAACTGAACTGAACTATGTATAGTAAGATATAAGAGTCAGGGTTAACTGAAATCATTCCTTTAATATGCCCCTCAGCTCTCCAGAGCCAGTATCCTGTTTTGTTTTGTTTTGTTTTAACATTTATTTACTGGGTTGCATCAGTCTTAGTTGTGGCATGTGGGGTCTTTCACTGTGGCACATGGACTCTCTAGCGTGGCATTCTGGCTTAGATGTTCCACAGCATGGTTAGTTCCCAGACCAGGAATTGAACTTCCATCCTTTGCATTGCAAGGTGGGTTCTTAAGCACTGGACCACCAGGAAGTGCCCATCCTCTGTTTTCATAACTGAGCAGAAGCCTGCGGGTCATGCCATGGATTGACCCTCCCTCATATCCTCTGCTTAGCTCCTCTCTGAAGCAGTTAGATAACAATATCTGATGCACATCCCTGAGTTGTTTCACAGATGGGAAAACAACCCATCAAATGTAAGATGTTAACTATTTGATGACCTTGCGCAGACAGCCCCAGGCCTCCAAGAGCCCAAGGGCTGAGAAATAACCCCTGTGACATCCCCTTGCTCCCTCCCCATCAGTCAATCAGAGAAATGTGCACAAGCTCATTATAGACCCTGCGACCTGCCCCCGTCCCCAACCTAGCTTTTAAAAATGCACTGCTGCCAAGAAAATTAAAAGAAAAAAAAATGCTTCAGGACGTTTTAGGGCATGAACCACCTGTCTCCTTGCATGGCCCTGAATTTATTTAACCTTTCTCTGCTCCAAACTCTTATGTTTCAGTTTGTTTGGCCTCACTGTGTGTTGAGAACACACACTTGCACTAACTTTTCCGCATCCTGCTTGTCTCCAGGGCTCACTATAGGGAGTGGCTGCAGTCTGGTGGCTGCTAGATGGCAGGTATTACTTTCCTTCCTGAACGTTGGCAGGGCTCACTGGCTCACCATCCATGGTGGCTACAATTGCTGATGGCTGTGACTTCTTTTATTTACTGACTAGCAGGAAATATTCCATTTCTCACCTATGTGGTCTTGGGCTAGTGACTTAACATCTTTGTGCCTCAGTCTTTCCATCTATGAGAAAATTATAATCATAATGGTCACATTAGTTTGTTATGAGAAATCAGTGGTAATAAAGGCAAAGCCCTCAGAAAAGACCTACCAGATCGTAACCACCACAGACGTGCTCCTTATAAACGTCAAGTGCTCTGGCATCAACAAACCTGTGTGGAGCGATCTGGGAATTTATGTTCTGAGTTGGAGCCAAGCTGCTCCCACTGTTACTCAGAATTAAGGTTTTAGGGAAACGATGAGCACTGCTGCAAATTCCAACACTTATTTGATGTTTGACTGAACCATGGAATCTGTCTCCATGCATAACGCAGAACCAGTCCTTTAAATAATTTACCAACCACTTTATTGACTAAAAGAAATGTAAAACTGTGTGAAATACTAGGCAACCCCTTATACCCCTTCTATCTGGGGCTTAGGACTGCAGGCTTAAGACATGTTTACCCTCTTTTCTCTTAGACGCATATGCCCCAAGCTTAGTGAGCATTATGCTATATTAACTTGTGTTTTCTTTAGAGAATACAGCGGCAGAGCATCTTCTCATAAGTACAGAGGAGGAGAACTCTATGTGTGGACTTATGTTCTGACTATTAGAATAGGATCTCCCTGGAGAGTAGTCAGCCATTATCTTGGTTTTTTGGTGAAATAATTTGAAATTTTTATCCCATGAAAGAGAAAGATGTGGGGTTGACCTAAACAGAACAGAGCAAAAGGGAAACATGCAATGGCTTGGAATAATAAAACCCACACACCTTATCATGATCTAAAAATCGCTCCATGATTTAGCCCCTATCTCTTAGCCTAAACTTATTTCGAAATTACTTGTATTCACGCAGTTCACTCCAGACCCAGTGGTTCCCATTTTGGATTTTGCCTGAACCCATCTCATTCTTTGCACTGATTCATCTCTCTGTCTAGAAACTTTTTTCTCCTGGACCTTCACAGGTTTTTATTATTTTGCTTGTTTCATTCAGGTCTTCACAGAGATTCAAACTGAGACTGTACAGCTCTAAGGATGCATTTCTTTCGTCGTGAAATAAGCTATGTGAGTCAACACATTGCTGTGTGGAATGTCAGGGTGGTGGATCCACACACTGTGGTGCCAGGAGAAACATCGTGTGCAGGGCTGGGTGAGAGAGAGGCAGTGACGTAGCCATGTTTGGTTGAAGGACTCTGGGCCACCTGCTCTCACAGCTCACTTGTACCTCTGACCTGTCTGAGTTCGGTGTCTTACACACTTTCCTATCTGATGATAGAGCGTTGCTGTACACACCCACACATATGAGTAGGTGGGTCAGACTGCAGTGGTTTAGGATGGATGCCCAGCTCACACCATCACCTGAGAGTCCATAGCTAAGTATTCAGTTTCTACAAGGTCAGAAACTGTTTCTCAAAAAGGAAACATTATATGCAAAGGAGGGTACAGATTTGTTCCAGAATCTGAGAGGTATGTGCAGTGATTCTAATACAAAGCCATGTTTACCACAGGTGCTTGGAGTGACCTTGGCACTGCTGGAGCTTTGGCGCGGCCCTGATGCAGCCTGAACTTGCTACAGAGCCTCCCCCTGCTCCGGAACCTGCACGGAACGGGCAGCCTGTGGTTATCTCTGTCTCAGTCAAAGTGGTTCATGACACATGGCACTTTTTGCCTCTACACTGTCTTGATGTTTAGAAAAATTTGGAAGTGTGGATTTCCAGAAAATATACAGAACTGATGAGAGGGCAACATTAAAAAAAAAAAAACAACAACCCACAGTTTGTCTTTCAAATAATGCCCAAATACTTAACATAATTACATAAGGACAAAAAACAAAAACAAACAATCAAACAAAAACAAACCCAAAGGTCTCTTCCAACACTAAAATGATATAATTCAATAACCTATTTTTGGACCTACGATATTATTTACAAAGTAATTTCTTTTGAACAAAATATATTCATCAGTCTCATAAATGATTAGCAAGTATATTTCAAATAGAATGTTAAAGTTCCTTAAGATCACAAGATTTTTCCTTGTTAGATTTTTTTTCTGATTAGATAAGTACAAAATTTTACTTATATAAATGTCTTCTAAAAGAGATAAGTAACTAGAAAAAGTATATATATTAAATATATGTTATATTAAGCTACATGATTATTTTTCCTTGTTTTAAAAATCTATAGATATTCCAGGATAAACCTTTAGTTGTTCAAAGTTATATGTCAATGAATATTAAAGTTTTATTTTCCATAAGGACTGTCTAGATAAAGGACTGATTTGTGATGTATGCACTAGGTACATGATATAAATTTGTCAATCCATAAAAGAATTAATTTAGACATTTAATGATTAAATAATGAATGAGCTGATTTTTTAATAGAACATACACTTCAAACTGTTGAAAATGATTATTTGAAATCTAAACACTTTAACTGAATTTTCTTTTCAGGTTCATCAAGAGAGTTGAACCAAATATAAGGCTCAACTTTGATGACTTCCAAGCACGGCTCAAGGGACTTCCCTGGCGGTCCAGTGGTTAAGCCTCATTAAGATTCAGGAGGCCTGGGTTCAATTGCTGGTCAGGGAACTTGATCAGCAACTAAGAGCCTGCACACAGCTAAAGACCTGCCCGGTACAGTCAAATAAATAAAGATAAATAATATTTTTTTTAAAGAGCATAGAGAAGTGTTTTTTTTTAATGGGGATGATAGCAGCAGTAAACTTTGGGGATTGTTTTGATGATTAACTGCAATTTGTAACTGCACGTTAAGAGGTACAAGAGGGAATTCAGACTCTTCAGACCTCTGTAAATGGGCACAAACCCGGCTGAACTCATCTGTTATAATTTGCCCAATCCATCCACTAGCCCTTCAGTGGAAGATGCTCAAAGCACATTAGTTGGATGAATGGGTGTCTTATTACCGCACTGTGACCTGCAAACAGTTCTCACGCTCCCTTTCCATATCCAGTGTTTCCTTCAGTATTCTCTGCCGTGTCTCTTACCCACCTTTAAGAATGTTTAACTCACCTCCCAGCCCACCGTGTGCCTTCCCTCTACGGCCTTGTCACTCACAGGACTCATTTTTATGCTGCTCTTCACTTTTATATTGTTCAATTTTATTTTATCTCTCCAGTAATACACATGCAGTGTTAGCCAAAGGCATATTTGATGATACATAAATTGCTTAGGTTGTCTGATGGATGTTTACGGACACAGAAAGGTATTTGATTTTCTCATGTTTGCTCTGGGATGAGCTAGCATGGAGATTCAGTCTCTCAAAACAGAATATGAATCTCATGCCAGAAGTAGCTACATTTTGATTTCATAAAAGTCATCATAGGAAATAATGTGTCAAGGGCTCATTTAAAGATTATTTGTTTTGAAAACCAAGCTAATCCAGACTCTACAGAATCCTGGGCCTCCCTGGTGGCTCTGTGTAAAGAATTCGACTGCCAATGCAGGAGATGCAAGAAACTTGGTTTTGATTACTGGGTCAGGAAGATCCCATGGCGGAGGAAATGGCAACCCACTCCAGTATTCTCAGCTGGAAAAGTCCACGGACTGAGGAGCCTGGTGGGCAACAATCCATAGGGTTGCAAAGAGGCAGACCCAACTGAGCACACACACCCACACCCACACACACGCTAGCTGATAACAGTGACTCGGCGCTCTGGAAACTGACTAAAGGGGAATAACAATCTGAGACTCTCTCATGCTTGAAAAACCCCTGAATTTCAGGAGAATTCCAAATGATGGATGTAGACACTCTGCCTATGGAGGTGGAGCATAATCCCTCACTCCTTAAATATCGGGTCCATGTAGTAACTATTAAAGGATGAACACCGTAAGATCCAGATTTAATGTTACCTTTTAGTCTCCCTAAATGTGCTGGACAAATTGAAAAAGTGTCCTTAGCCCAAGAGGTTATAAAGGGCTTTTGCCATCCAGATAAAGACAAGGCAGAGACCCAAGGCAGAAAAGAGTCTGAACATCAATCCAGGAGCTCAAGTTAACCCAACTATCACTTCAAACAGAAATTGTAGCATCAAATTAAACTGGCATGTAACAGGCTTTTAATTTAAGACCTGGAGGTATCAGCTAATTTAGGGTGGGTGCCAACCAATGTGATGAAGTCTGAATACAAATGGCAGATACACCAAGGACACATGACTCTGCCCTCAAGGACCTCACGGTGGGTAAAAGAAATACATTAAATGTTCATAACACAATAAGATTGTGGAGACTTTCCTAAAGGCCATGCAACACAGAAGTGAACAGTCTGCTGAGATGTGCTTGCGCTCCTACTTGAGTTCAAACATACATCTGTAACTTATAAGCATGGAGGTATTATAACCTCTTGTAGAAATAACAAGGGACAATACATACTTATTCAGGAAGTAGCAATTTCCAGTTACAGAAAGGATGACTGGACAGCCTACTATTTGCCAAGCATGTGTGCACAGAGCTTGCATGCACATTTCCTTTTTGTACTTATCTGCTATTTGGGAAACATAAAATAAATTTGTTACACATGAAAGGAACAAGAAGTATGATAACTTTCCCAGTGTCACGATGACAGGAAGAAAAAGGATTTGAACCCACATCTGAGTGACCCCAGTGTTCCGTCCTTGTAATGGACCCACACTGTTTACAAAAGCTATCCAGTAGAACTCAAGTTTTTGTTGTTGTTCAGTCACTAAGTCACGTCTGACTCAGACTTCGTGGATGTGGCATGCCGGGCTCCCCTGTCCTTAACTATCTTCCAGAGTTTGCTTCAGTTCATGTCCATTGAGCTGGTGATGCTATCTCATCCTCTGCTGCCCTCTTCTCCTTTCGCCTTCAATCTTTCCCAGCAACAGAGTCTTTTCCAATGAGCTGGCTCTTCAAGCAGCAAGTGGCCAAAGTATTGGAACTTCAGCTTCAGCATCAGTCCTTCCAATGAATAGTCAGGTTGATTTCCTTTAGGATTGACCAGTTTGATCTCTTTGTAGTCCAAGGGACTCTCAAGAGTCTTATTCAGCACCACAGTTCAAAAACATCAATTATTTAGCACTCGGCCTTCTTTATGGCTCAACTCACATCCACACATGACTACTGGAAAAACCATAGCTTTGACTACATGAACTCTGTTGGCAAAGTACCCAAGAGCCATACACTCAGTCCATCTGCAGGAGGCCTGTTTAGATGGATCAGTCGTAGTCCAATGAGGGCACTGAAGCCACATCAGTTGTTTTAACAGAAGTTAGGAAGTTTAATATGCACATAATCATTACCTAGTTTGTGAGATTTAAGAAGGCAAAAAAGCAACTCTGAGATATCATCATATGCCAGTAGCTACTTTATATGTATATACATATTATATATATATATTTAAATTATGTGTATATGTGTGTGTGTGAGGGGGGGTAGTCGCTCAGTCATGTCCAACTCTTCACAGCCCATAGACTATAGCCTGCAAGGCTCCTCTGTCCATGTAATTCTCCAGGCAAGATCCTGGAGTGAGTTGCTATTTCCTTATCTAGGGGATCATTCCGACCCAGGGATCAAACCCAGGTCTCCTGCATTGCAGGCAGACGCTTTACCATCTGAGCCACTAGGGAAGTGGCTATATATATATAGTAGTCATGTATGGATGTGCGAGTTGGACTGTGAAGAAAGCTGAGCGCCGAAGAATTGATGCTTTTGAACTGTGGTGTTGAAGACTCTTGAGAGTCCCTTGGACTGCAAGGAGATCCAACCAGTCCATTCTAAGGGAGATCAGTCCTGGGTGTTCTTTGGAAGGACTGATGCTAAAGCTGAAACTCCAGTACTTTGGCTACCTCATGCGAAGAGTTGATTCATTGGAAAAGACATTGATGCTGGAACGGATTGGGGGCAGGAGGGAAAGGGGATGACAGAGGATGTGATGGCTGGATGGCATCACCGACTCAATGGACATGAGTTTGAGTGAACTCTGGGAGTTGGTAATGGACAAGGAGGCCTGGTGTGCTGCAATTCATGGGGTCACAAAGAGTTGGACACGACTGAGCAACTGAACTGAACTGAACTGAATATATACATATATATATATATATATATATATATATATATATATATATATATAATTTAGTTATTTATTTGGTTGCACCTGGTTTTAGTTGTGGCACTTGAGATCTTTAGCTTTAGCATATAGGATCAGTTCCCTGACCAGGGATGGAACCCCGGTCCCCTGCATTGATAGTGTGGAGTCTTAGCCACTGGACCACCAGGGAAGTTCCCAGAAGAAGCTACTTCTTAAAAAGTTGAAAGAAGAAAGGGCAGGAATTTAGAATATTTGAATTTAGATGTTTCGAAGATGGGCCTTTGAGCTGGGATGTGAAGTCTAAGAAGGGTCCTGTCTCCCAGGACCTTCACTCAGGAGCTCAGAGAAGGGGTGCCTGTGTCTGTCTAAGGAGTAATGTGGTTTGTAGAAGCCAGCTCTTGTCTGACAAAGCGAAATACACCAGGATGAATTTGAAGCTAGGAGACAGTGGTTTAAGAGCCATTATGCTCAACAAGGCTGCATTTCTAAAAACCCAGATGCCCTTTCTGCATCTTTTAGAAATTCCTCCCATAGGTACCACTGGTTTTAAGCCATGACCGTTACTAAAATCAAGCAATATCAGGAGCTGCTATTAAGTATTTTGTCTCCCAAATGCCATAGGTTACCAAAAAGAATGCAGAACTTAGTGGATATATAGTTCATGTTAAATTTTTATTTATAAAAAGAAAGTTAATTTTAGTTTGCCTTTTGAAATTAGTGCAGGAGTGTTGGTATTTTTATCATAGACCCATGACTAAATATAGTTCCTCTGCTGCAAACTTACATAAAATATTTACTTAAGGATAATTATACCACAAAAGCTGATTCAAATGCCAGGCTTCATTAGGAGAGTTTCACAGTTGTCTTAAATCAAGACAGGAGGGTTAATATAAGTGTAATTACTCTGACCTTAAGCCACATATATCTTTTTATATGTCATGCTATTTATAATGCATTTTGGCAGATTAGCCTTTCAAACATATCAGAGGCTGTTTCGTATAAAAGGAGTTATTATTAATATCATTAAGGAAGCACAGAAGTCAGAAAGAAATGGTTACTGGATTCCACCTAAATACATAATGGGCTATTGCAGATACAGAGAACTATAAAGAAGCTCTCAGCTCATCTCAAACTTGCATTTCTGTAGGAAATAAGGCAAGCAAACAGGAAAACTACATTATTCACAGCGTCTCCTCAGACCAAACATATGCTACAATCTATAAGTGCTATAAAAACTGAAAGAAAGAAATTCCCTGTGAGACTTGGGGAAGCTTTCAAGAATGAAGTGGAATTTGAGCTTGACCTTGAAGAATCATTACTTTCTGCTCTCATTTAGCACCTGTGCCAAAGTCAGTGAAAGTGAAGTGAAAGTCACTCAGTCATGTCCGACTCTTTGCAACCCCACGGACTATACAGTCCATGGAATTCTCCAGGGCAGAATACTGGAGTGGGTAGCCTTTCCCTTCTCCAGGGGATCTTCCCAACCCAGAGACTGAACCCAGGTCTCCCGCATTGCAGAAGGATTCTTTACCAGCTGAGCCACAAAGGAAGCCCGAGAATACTGGAGTGGGTAGCCTGTCCCTTCTCCAGTGGATCTTCCTGACCCAGGAATTGAACCAGAGTCTCTTGCATTGCAGGTGGATTCTTTACCAACTGAGCCATCAGGGAAGCCTGTCAAGCAGCTCCTGAAGCCTCCCCACCCACCACCAGGTTAGCTCTCTCTGCAGCAGTCCCCAAATTCCTCCAGGACAGGAACCTTGCTTTGTGTATCCCTGAATATCTAGTTTGCTTTAATAAGCATGTTCCAAACAGTGTGTTGGCCACCTGGTGAGAAGAGCTGACTCATTGGAAAAGATCCTGATGTTGGGCAAGAATTGAAGGCAAGAGAAGGGGGTGACAGAGGATGAAATGGTTGGATCACATCACCACCTCAATGGACATGAGTTTGAGCAAACTCTGGGAGATGGTGAAAGACAGGGAAGGCTGGTGTACTGCAGTCCATGGGGTCACAAAGAGTCGGACCTAGCTTAGTGATTGAACAACAAAACAGTGTGTTATATGGATCTGGATAAAACATTCCTATGGAAAGGTCAATAGCTCCCATTCTTTCTCAGAATCTCACTAGAAAGAGAAGCATGTAAATGCAAAGGGCCATGTACTCCACACAATGGCAAAAGCATCCACCTGCACCTGAGACAGAAGCCCTGTGCAGCAGGCAGAGAGAACAGCCTTCTAGAGTATTCAGCTCAGTGAGTTCTGACAGCTGTCCCACCCGGCAGGCCACCAGTTGCTGAGTGGTTCCGTCTCCCTCAAAACATTCCACGTGCCCCTTTGTGGTCTGCCCCTTCCTCTGCCTCCAGAAACAGTCAACTGCTCTTTCATTGTCATTACAGGCTAGTTTGCATTTCACATAAATAGAATCATTTGGAATGCGTGATGCACATAACATACCTGATAGGCACACCACTTGGTAACTGATTTCTTTCTTTCATGCAGCATGAATATTCTATGTTTCATTCGTCTTGTTTCACAGATCACTTACTATTTGGTTCCTTTTTGTGGCTGACTCAATTGTATGGGTTGTCTGTCCGTTCAAGTGTTGATGGACATCTGTGTTGTTTCCAGTTTGGGGCTATTATGATTAATTTCCTGCTTTCAGGAAGACAGTATGGAGGGTCAGAGTGTCCCTCTTGCATTGGCTATTTCTTAAGTAACTTTAAAAACAATATCAGCAGATGAATGGATAAGAAAGCTGCGGTACATATACACAATGGAGTATTACTCAGCCGTTAAAAGAATACATTTGAATCAGTTCTGATGAGATGGATGAAACTGGATCCGATTATACAGAGAGAAGTAAGCCAGAAAGAAAAACACCAATACAGTATACTAACACATATATATGGAATTTAGAAAGATGGCAATGATGACCCTGTAGGCAAGACAGCAAAAAAGACACAGATGTGTATAGCGGACTTTTGGACTCAGAGGGAGAGGGAGAGGGTGGGATGATTTGGGAGAATGGCATTGAAACATGTATACTATCATGTAAGAATCGAATCACCAGTCTATGTCCGATGCAGGATACAGCATGCTTGGGGCTGGTGCACAGGGATGACCCAGAGGGATGTTATGGGGAGGGAGGTGGGAGGGTGGTTCATGTTTGGGAACACATGTACACCCGTGATGGATTCATGTCAATGTATGGCAAAACCAATACAGTAATGTAAAGTAAAATAAAGTAAAAAAAAAAAAATACATCACTGTGGCACATTTTAGGATAGCCCTTCCTGAACCCCAATGAAATAGTGCTGCAAATGTAGGAAGTGTATTAGAGATGCATCATTTACTGTAAATGGTATGCAGAATCAAGAAATAATAAAAGCATGAAATTTTCTTGCCTATTTTTTATCCTCATTATCATTCTGAATTATACAAGTTAAAAATCACACTTGATTTTGAGAAGTGTGAGTAAAGGGGAGTTTAAAATGGCTACTAAGTCATTTAAAAGTAGAGAGTGATGCATTATTTGTTGTTGAATTCTTAATTCACCAGAGCCAAAACTCCATCTATCAACTGAAATGTTAGCTTTCTTTACATTTTATTTTTTCCTGAATTTTGCAAATTATAATTTCTTGTATGACTTCATGTTGTTTTGGTTTAATAAAAATATTGATTTTATATTGTCTCTCTCAGGTATATAACTTTCTTTGTGTATAGTGAATTACGCTGACCATTGCAAAAACTGGAAACTTATAGAGGAATATCTATAACTCTTCAAAGAGTAATGACTATGTCAGTAAAAATAGCACTTACAGCACTGTATCAAAATATTAATATTGAAATACTAAATTATACAACTGGCTATTTCTTTTAAGGTTTTCAATAGAGAGACAGATATAAGTATAACATAAATATTGAACCAAAATCTACGTTTTGATCTAAATTAGACAATATTTCAAATATATAGCTAAATTTGAAGAAATGACTATTTATTCAATAACCATTGAAGGGCTATTATGAATAATGTTCTCATACTTCATTTTAATCTAACATGGGAAAAAAACAGAGTTTAGGCTGGAAAGGAAATTCAAAAGCTAATATTTAGAAGTCATAAGAGCTGAGAAACATTTTACAGTAAGGAAACCATATGTGTGGAGAAGGCAATGGCAACCCACTCCAGTACTCTTGCCTGGAAAATCCCATGGATGGAGGAGCCTGGTAGGCTGCAGTCCATGGGGTCGGACACGACAGAGCAACTTCACTTTCACTTTTCACTTTCATGCATTGGAGAAGGAAATGGCAACCCACTCCAGTGTTCTTGCCTGGAGAATCCCAGGGATGGGGGAGCCTGGTGGGCTGCCGTCTATGGGGTCGCACAGAGTTAGACACGACTGAAGTGACTTAGCAGCAGCAGCAGCAAACCATATGTGATGATGTAGGATTTGAATTTCCTTGTAAAGAAAACTAAAACTTGGATAGAAGAGGGCAGTGGGGTAGTTTGAGCAGCAGATGGACGTAAAAGAGAGCGGAACTGTCTGACATCTGGAAAACCGCTTTGGCTAGGAAATGATTTCACTTAGGGGAACAGAGAGCAGGGAGCCTGGAAATTATGTCATATACTGTTATATTTGATTTTATGGAGATTTCTCCTGGAATCGTGCCACACAGCTTAGTCTCTGCACCGTTTCAAGGTCATCCTGGAGGCTACAGTGAAAGCACTCATCTCTCAACCCTCAGCCTAGATGCTCCCATTTTCTGCATAAGGAACAGGCCTGTTGGTGCCGACCACAGTAACAGAAGCCTCACTGGGCTGAACTCTGGGCAAAATATCTCTCAAGTGGAATATCAGTGTCAGAAGAGAAGACTTTTTTTGTGGGACTTTAGTATAAATGACATCTCCTCTGGGCCAGGTTCTCCCTTTGTGGGCAACACTGTTGCCTCTATTTCTATGCAGATTATTGGAACTTCTGTCATGACGATTATTCCCATGGACTGGGTAATTATCTTTTTCAATGTCTACATTTCTTCCTAGGTGTCCACTGAATAAAAAAATCACAACGAGTAAGTGATCAGAAAAAGAAGTAAAGGGAATTTTTGTTCGACATTTGAAAAGAAGAAAAGGGACTTTAGGAGCAGCTGTGGGAAAGACCATGCTGACCACTTGAAGTTGGGTTTCAGCCACAGTGCCAGTGTGGGGAATGGACGGTGCATGATAGTGCTGTCATTCCGGGGCTGATGGGTTGAAAACCCAGTGTCCTGGCATTGTTGCCTTTTTCTCTCTAGGCAATGCCTGTAAGAGAGCTCAGGGTGAAATGGTGATGAAACCTCTGATGAAAATAACCCAAATATTTGTGGAAATTGCCAGACTCGTGTGCGGTATTGTATAAGGAAGAAATAAGCACTGTTGTATTTAACTGGTTAGATTTTGTAATTTAAATGTTATAGCAGCTAGCATTAACGATTCAGATAGAAATGCGTATGTTCCTAACTAGCTTAATGCTTGTCACTCATGCTTCCTTCTTAAGAATATTTAGCCCTATTTAGGGACCAAAGAATGGCTTGCTAAAATTTAATGTTGCTGGAGAGATTAATATTGAGATTTTAAGTACCTCTTTGACTTCAGTTACATGAAGAGAATAATTATAATCAGAGTTATCCTGACTTAAAAGGTCAAAGTAAAAAATAAATACCTCATCCGAGGAGACATTTATATGAAGATCAGCCAGTCAGTATCATACAGTAATTTGAGAGCTTGAACTTCTAAAACTCTATAATGATATGTCACAAAAATAAATAACAAATAAATCAGGACTTATTCTTCTATGCAGAGATTGTGGTTGATTTGTTCTGTAAATGTTTGAAATATTCTTAGTGACATAAATTTATTCTTCTTGATATAAATTTAGCCATTATCTATATAATATATATGTAATATATGTGTGCTGCTGCTGCTGCTAAGTCACTTCAGTCGTGTCCAACTCTGTGTGACCCCATAGATGGCCCTATCCCTGTCCGTGGGATTCTCCAGGCAAGAACACTGGAGTGGGTTGCCATTTCCTTCTCCATTGCATGAAAGTGAAAATGAAGTCACTCAGTTGTGTCTGACTCTTCGCTACCCCATGGACTGCAGCCTACCAGCTCCTCCATCCATGGGAGTTTCCAGGCAAGAGTACTGGAGTAGGGTGCCATTGCCTTCTCTGTTATATATATATATATATATATATATATATATATATATATATATAATCACTACTTTTAAAAAAAGTCCTGAATGCAACCATCATATTTGACTTGGAGTTGTTAAATAGTTTTCACAAATATATCCAGAAAAGAAATTCTTTCTTAAAACTGAAGCTGAATTACTTTTGTGTAAAAGACATGCTTGAGAAAAACTCAGTGATTAGTGATTTATGAATGAAAGTTTTAATATCATATTCTGATAATCACCAAAAAACACAAAAACTGTTCTCTGGTTTTAAAATGATATAAGAAATCTCTTTAAAATGATATAAGAAAATAACTACTGTTTCTTTACCATTAAGTTCATCGATGTGTCTGTAATGGCTTAAATGGGTATCCCATGTGAACTGACCTTAAATCACAAGTAAAACAAGACCACACAATTAAAGGGACTCTGCAGAAAAAGATTAACCTAGAAGGACTGAGACTTCATCCTTAGGAAGTCCTGCTTATAAGACTGACCTTTGGATGATGTCTGGGAGCTTGGATTTCAGAACTGTTCTGTGATAAGAGTAACAAGTGCCTAAATGCCTTGAGCAAATACTATAGTTTAGACTGAAATTGCTTTCCTTTCGAGACTCTGGGAGTTTGGTACATGCCAGAAGAGTGTGCATGTGACCAGTGCTCCATAAAAATCACTGGTGCTGAGTGGCTAGTGAGTCCCCTTGTAGACTGTTTCCTGTGTTGTCCCATCTAGCTGCTGAGGGACTGAAGGAATCCTGTGTCATCTTCCCGCCAGGCGAGAACTTGTGTTCCTTGCACCTAGCGTGCTGTATGCTAGGTTGCTTCAGTTATATATGACTCTTTGTGACTCCATGGACTGAAGCCTGCCAGGTTTGTCTGTCTGTGGGATTCTCCAGGCAAGAATATTGGAGGGGGTTGCCATGCCCTCCTCCAGGGGATCTTCCCAACCCAGGGGTCGAACCCATGTCTCTTATGTCTCCTGCAATGGCAGGCAGATTCTTTATAGTTAGCACCACCTGGGAAGCCCTCCTTGCACCTAGAATCCCCCATGTTCCCCTTTTTCCCCTTTTGCTGAGTTTATTTTGTGTCCTTTCACTGTAATAAATCATAACTGTGACTATGACGATATGCTGAATCCAAGGAGTCATCACGTGTAGCGATGGTCTTAGAGACCTCTGACACAGTAACAAAAATTATCCAAATTATACATTTGTCTGCAGACATCTTTCTGTATGAGCCTGTTTTCACTGGTAGCATATTCACGTCAATTCTTCTATACTTGCACAGTTGGAAATAGATGAAGAAGACTCTGTGCACAGAAAATGAAATTTCTAAAGAAATAATAAAATATAATTAAAGTGATGTCTCAAAAAGTAAGATGTGTACAAAACAAGAATAACAATCATGTTTAGAGTTCAACTTAGAAAACTGTTTCTAAAATAAGCATAAATGTGTTAATTGTATATATCAATTTGTTATTTTATAATTCTACAAGCAATTGCTCTACTGAAAAAATACTTTTTAGAATAACGAGCATATGGAATGATTTATGATTCATTTTCAAAATATCCTCAAAGATGCATGCAATTTCCAGCTCTTCTTTTGCCCTCTCCATCTCTTACATGTTCCATGATCAACTTATTAACTGGACTAGAAATTCCTTTAAACCAAAAGAAATACTACTTTGACTAATGCTGTGGTATCTTTTTATATCTTTCTTAGTTATAATCTATAAATTTGAACTTTGACTACTGGGTGATTGAAAGTTGAAATATCATATTGTAAAACTATTAACAAAAAAGCATTATTTATCATTTGTCTCTGTAACCACATTTTCAGGATAACGACACCAAGTACTAAAATGATTACTCCAAACCCTGTCTACATTATAATGCCTTTGTATATGTTCGCTTGTTAATTATGTGTTATCTAAAGCCTCTGACTGTGTGGATCACAATAAACTGTGGAAAATCCTGAAAGAGATGGCCATCCCAGACCACCTGACCTGCCTTTTGACAAATCTGTATGCAGGTCAGGAAGCAACAGTTAGAACTGGACATGGAACAACAGACTGGTTCCAAATAGGAAAAGGAGTATGTCAAGGCTGTATATTGTCACCCTGCTTATTTAACTTCTATGCAGAGTACATCATGAGAAATGCTGGGCTGGAAGAAGCACAAGCTGGAATCAAGATTGCTGGGAGAAATATCAATTACCTCAGATATGCAGATGACACCACCCTTATGGCAGAAAGTGAAGAGGAGCTAAAAAGCCTCTTGATGAAAGTGAAAGAGGAGAATGAAAAAGTTGGCTTAAAGCTCAACATTCAGAAAACAAAGAGCATGGCATCTGGTCCCATCACTTCATGGCAGATAGATGGGGAAACAGTGGAAACAGTGTCAGACTTTATTTTCTGGGGCTCCAAAATCACTGCAGATGGTGACTGCAGCCATGAAATTAAAAGACGCTTACTCCTTGGAAGGAAAGTTATGACCAACCTAGATAGCGTATTCAAAAGCAGAGACATTACTTTGCCAACAAAGGTCCATCTACTCAAGACTATGGTTTTTCCAGTGGTCATGTATGGATGTGAAAGTTGGACTGTGAAGAAAGCTGAGTGCCAAAGAATTGATGCTTTAGAACTGTGGTGTTGGAGAAGACTCTTGAGAGTCCCTTGAACTGCAAGGAGATCCAGCCAGGCCATTGTAAAGGAAATCAGTCCTGGGCGATCTTTGGAGGGAATGATGCTAAAGAGGAAACTCCAGTACTTTGGTCACCTCATACGAAGAGTTGACTCATTGGAAAAGACTCTGATGCTGGGAGGGATTGGGGATAGGAGGAGAAGGGGACGACAGAGGATGAGATGGCTGGATGGCATCACCGACTCGATGGACGTGAAATTGAGTGAACTCCGGGAGTTGGTGATGGACAGGGAGGCCTGGCATGCTGTGATTCATGGGGTCGCAAAGAGTCAGACATGACTGAGCGACTGAACTGAACTGATAGTACATTTGCATTTCATCTGCCGAGTTCCTTAAATGAAGACGTTCGATATATTATTTTCTTTTAAATGTTTGTTTGTTTGTTTGGCTGCCTTGGGTCTCGGTCGCATCACAGGGTAACTTCCGCTGTGGCGTGCAAGCTTAGTGCCATTAGCGTGTGGGATCTTAGCTCTTCAACCAGCTATCAAACCTGCATCCCCAGCATTGTAATTTTGTTTTACCTAAAACCTTAAATTTCAAGTAATTCTATGCAAATTATTTTTTAAAATCTGTGGCAAGAAAATGAGAGTGAATAATAAATAAGATGCTTGCTTAGCAATTATGTTTCAACAAGTACAAACAGTAAGAAATACATGTGTAAATAACAAATATGAAAGAAAAACATTCACAAATATGTTGCTTATATTTCTAATACAAAAGGAAGATTGTCATAGGTAGACAATCTAAACTAGAAAAGACTGAGAATAGTCAAATAGGGTAAATATAAAGAAAAGCACACAGGCACAGCACAGTAAAACTTAAAATTTAACCCAAAGATTCTTAAAAGCATCCAGAGAAACACAAACTTCTCAACCAGCAACAATAAAACGTTTAAGAAAATGGATAATTACATTCAAAGTACAAAACAAACATACTGGGGATCCAGTTCTATATGTATCAAAAATTCTTTCCCAAAAAGAAAGGTGGTCCAGTGGCTAAGACTTTGAGCTCCCAATGCAGGGGGCTCAACTACTTATTCAACTACTGATTGGGGAAGTAGATTGCACAGTCCTCAACTAAGACCTGGGGCAGTCAAATAAATAAGTAAATTTATATATATATATATATATATATATATTCTTTTTTTTAGAGAGGCAAATGAGTACATTTTCAGTTCAGTTCAGTTCAGTTCAGTCTCTCAGTCGTGTCCGACTCTTTGCGATCCCATGAATCGCAGCACGCCAGGCCTCCCTGTCCATCACCAACTCCCGGAGTTCACTCAGACTCATGTCCATCTAGTCCTTGATGCCATCTCATCCTGGGTCGTCCCCTTCTCCTCCTGCCCCCAGTCTCTCCCAACATCAGAGTCTTTTCCAATGAGTCAACTCTTCGCATGAGGTGGCCAAAGTACTGGAGCTTCAGCTTTAGCATCATTCCTTCCAAAGAAATCCCAGGGCTGATCTTCTTCAGAAAGGACTGGTTGGATCTCCTTGTTGTCCAAGGGACTCTCAAGAGTCTTCTCCAACACCACAGTTCAAACGCATCAATTCTTCAGCACTCAGCCTTCTTCACAGTCCAACTCTCACATCCATACATGACTACTGGAAAAACCATAGCCTTGACTAGATGGACCTTAGTCGGCAAAGTAATGTCTCTGCTTTTGAATATGCTATCTAGGTTGGTCATAACTTTTCTTCCAATGAGTAAGTGTCTTTTAATTTCATGGCTGCAGTCACCATCTGCAGTGATTTTGGAGCCCAAAAAAATAAAGTCTGACACTGTTTCCACTGTTTCCCCATCTATCTGCCATGAAGTGATGGGACCAGATGCCATGATCTTCGTTTTCTGAATGTTGAGCTTTAAGCCAACTTTTTCACTTTCCTTTTTCACTCTCATCAAGAGGCTTTTTAGTTCCTGTTCACTTTCTGCCATAAGGGTGGTGTCATCTGCATATCTGAGGTTATTGATATTTCTCCCAGCAATCTTGATTCCAGCTTGTGCTTCTTCAAGTCCAGCATTTCTCATGATGTACTCTGCATAGAAGTTAAATAAGTAGGGTGACAATATACAGCCTTGACGTACTCCTTTTCCTATTTGGAACCATTCTGTTGTTCCATGTCCAGTTCTAACTGTTTAAGTAAATGAAAATTTAGAGAATTAGTGAACAGGAGATGTGCATGTAAAGGGAACAATTAGAGGGTTCTTCAGACAGAAGCAAAATGACCCCAGAAGGAAAAATGACCTTGAGTCACAGATTTGCCACAAGGAGTACAGAGCCTACTGAAAGTAAATATGTGGACTTGTCTAAATGATTACTGTTTGAATAAAATATTAATGATAAAGTCTTGGATACATAAATATACAGAACAGTAAAATAGCTGATGATAATTGCACAAAAATATAAGAGTTGGTTTGAGAATAAAACAAGAGTTAAATTATTTTAAGGTCCTTACAATGACTAAGTGTTAAAATTCTACTATATAAGCAGAAACCAACACAACATTGTAAAGCAATTATCTTCCAAGTAAAATTTAAATAATAAGTCTATATACTGGATTCTAATGTTAATGATGGATTTATAATTTCAATATCAAACCCTAAAATTTAGTAAAATAATGTATAATAGAGGAAGAAAATGAAATACAATAAAATTTAATTATTTGAAAACTAGGAGAAAAGAAATAGTTGAGATGTAAAAGTGCAGATAAGATGGTAGACTTATGCACATACATTGTAATGACATTAAACATAAATGAGCAAAATTGTCCAATTAAAACTCTAGCCTTACTGGGTTAGATTTTACAGTAAATCTCCTATAAGTTTCTTATAAGATAACGTTTAAACATAAAACTACAGATAGAAGGTGAAAATAAAAATATTGCAAAACATATATGTTGCAAGTATGAAACAAAAGGAAGCTGGCAACAATATACAAAAAAAATGGATTCAATATTTTTTAAGAAAAATTATTGAGATAGAAATGTTTTATAATATGAAAAAATCAACATGTTAGGAATATATAAAAAGTCTAAATATGTTTGCACCTAATCAGATAGCCTCAAAATATATAAGGCTAAGAGAAAAACAGAATTTAACAGAGTTCCTGACATGTAAAATCTCAGAGGAAAATATTAATATGCTGTTTACAATCACTGATTAAAATTGACTGCTGAAGATAAGAACAATTTACCCCATCCCTGTCACAGCATCTTTGAGTTTACGATTCCTCTCTCATGGGTGTGCTGAATTTTAAATCTGCAATTAACATGTGAAATATCTATGGACCTAAAAGAGCAGTTTGAAAGAATACGCTGGTGATGCTGTCAACAGCAATATTTTGTCCTTTGAATAAAAAGGAACCCTAGTGATGCCATTAAAACATCTTGAATGTGATAATTCCTTAGAAAATAAAAATGATCCTGAGGAAAAATGGAAATAAATAACCTTGAATGTTCATGTAAACATAGAAAAGGCAAAGCAAGCTGACAAGATGAGAAATACAACAGACGCTTGAGGCCTAAGAAGTAAATGCAAAAGCTAGTCCACCCTGGACTGTACTCATGATAATATCCTTGAAATTATCAAACTCAGGATAAGCGCCTTATCAGCTCTAAAGTTAAATTCTGTATTAGTGTGTTGAATTAGCTCTTCAACAGGGCTTCCCAGGTGGTGCAGTGGTAAATATCCACCTGCCAGTGCAGGAGACGTGGGTTCCATCCTCGGGTTGAAAACACCCCTGAATGGCCCACTCCAGTATTCTTTCCTGGAAAATTCCATGCACAGAGGGGTCTGGCAGGCTACAGTCCAGGGGGCTGCAAAGAATTGGACATGACTGAGTGACTGAGTACACAGCACACATTATGTAGAAAAATTTATCATGTCCCTATATATTTGACCATAGGGCTTTCCTGGTAGCGCAGACGGTAAAGCGTCTGCCTAAATGCGGGAGACCCTGGTTCGATCCCGGGGTCAGAAAGATCCCCTGGAGAAGGAAATGGCAACCCACTCCAGTATTCTTGCCTGGAAAATCCCATGGACTGAGGAGTCTGGTAGGCTACAGTCAATGGGGTCGCAAAGAGTCAGACACGACTAAGCGACTTCGCTATATATTTGACTAACATAGAAATATTTTGTAAAAGAAGTGGAATCTTGACTACTACCGTTTCCAATTTGTTAAGTAACAAATCTTTTAAATATGTATTTCTTTGTCTGTGGTGGGTTTAGTGTGGCACTTGGGATCTTCAGTCTTGTTAACACACGTGGGATCCTTTTCTGGATCTTCTTGTTGCTGCAGCGTGTGGGATCTTTAGTTACGGCGTGTGGGATCTAGTTCCCTGACCAGGTATCAAACCCGGACGCTCTGCATTGGTGCATAGAGTCTTAACCACTGGACCACCAGGGAAGTCCCTAAATAACTAAATTAAAGATATTTTTAATACAATAAAAATGATTTTTTTCTCTACTGTGTCTTTGCAGCTTTCAATAATGGGGAGTTTTGTGCGAGAAAATTAATTACGTAATAGTGTTGTTCAGTTGCTAAGTCATATCCAACTCTTTGTGACTCAATAAACTGCAGCACACCAGGCTTCCTGTCCTTCCCTCTCTCCCCAAGTTTGCTCAAACCCATGTCCATTGAGTCAGTGATGCCATCCAACCATCTTATCCTCTGTCACCCCCTTCTCTTCCTGCCCGCAATCTTTCCCAGCATCAGGGTCTTTTCCAGTGAGTCAGCTCTCTACATCAGGTGAACAAAGTATTGGAGCTTCAGCTTCATCACTGGGTAGCTATTTCTTTAAACTCTGTCAGGGGTGATTTATTGTAATTCTATAAAGACTTCAATCAAGACATCATGGAATGTCATGCATGATATAGAGTCCTAACATCTATTGAAGGCAAGTGCTTGAAAGAGCATGGATGTTTCCCTCTGGTGCCTCCCTTTTTTCATCTCTCAGCATTTCAGTTCTGCTCCCAGCAGGGCTTTCAGGGTAAGTTCCACCTCTGTGTGGACTGTCTGGATTTGCCTGGCCACATTTTTGCTACTTCCCTTTCTTGGTCAAACTCACCTCTGCACTTCTGAATCAGGAGAGGTAATTCTGAACCTTACCACATGTATAACAACGGTCTTCTGGAGGCCTATAGGTTTGTCATGTGCTTTTCTAATAATAAGTTCGAGTATTAAATATTCTACCCAGAGGAAACAGTGACGAATAAAAAAAATAAAGACAAGAATGCTGTTAACATTAAAGTATTAACAGATTTCTCATGTCCAAGGCCTTGTGCTCATACAGCAGTTTTAACAGATATCCAATGAACTTCAATTAGTGGTTAAGTCACCTTCATGGTCCCTTATTTTTGACTGCTTATAATATGAATAAAATGCTATTTTCATATAAAATCTTACCAATTTTTTTGCTATTCATTGACAGAAACTACCATGAGAGTGAAAAATAAGCAAGAACTTAATTTGGCCCTAGCAAACAGAAGGCTGTCCTCCCACGGATCTGCTTTGACTATTGTTTAATGTCATAAACCAAACTTCTCAGTAATTCTTATAGAAGAAGGCAGAGAAGGTGGATTTCTACATTTCCAGAAGAAGGATGGAAATTCTTGCTTTGCTTATTTGTTTATCATGCATCTTCATAGAATGGGTGGTCACATATCTTGCATGATACTTCAAAGACCTTACGAACCAAAAATGTGGGGGCAAGCTCAGTCCCTTGGTTGCGCCCAACTCTCCTCGACCCCATGGACTGTAGCCCTCTAGGATCCTCTGTCCATGAGGATTTCCCAGGCAAGAATGCTGGAGTAAGTTGCCATTTCTTCCCCCAGGGGATCTTCCTGACTCAGGGGTCAAACTTAGATATCTTGTGTCTCTTGCATTGGGAGGTGGATTCTTTACCACTGAGCCATCTGGGGAGTTCCAGCTCAAAATATCTTACCTTTATTCTTTTTCTTGGATGTCTCTAAAAACTAAAGTCTCAGTCCTCTGTTTAAGGATTTCAAATTCTCTATAGAAAGTGTGTGTGTGTGTGTGTGTGTGTGTGTGTGTGTGTGTGTGTGAGATTTCATACAAAGAGTGAAAGAGATACCATGAAGTGAAAGTGTTAGCTGTTCAGTCATGTCTGACACTTTGCAATCTCATGGACTGTAGCCCTCCGGGCTCCTCTGTCCATAAAATTCTCCAGGCAAGAATACTGGAGTGGGTAGCCATTTCCTTCTTCAGGCCAGCTTCTTGACTCAGGGACTGAACCTGGATCATCTGCACTGACAGGTGATTTTTACCATTTGAGCAACCAGGGAAACCCCATATACTCCTTGCTGCTGCTGCTGCTGCTGCGTCACTTCAGCCGTGTCCAACTCTGTGCGACCCCACAGACGGCAGCCCACCAGGCTCCGCCATCCCTGGGATTCTCCAGGCAAGAACGCTGGAGTGGGTTGCCATTTCTTTCTCCAATGCATGAAAGTGAAAAGTGAAAGTAAAGTCGCTCAGTCATGTCCGACTCTTCGCGACCCCATGGTCTGCAGCCTACCTCTGTCCATGGGATTTTCCAGGCAAGAGTACTGGCGTGGGTTACCATTGCCTTCTCCATATACTCCTTAAATACACTAAATTTAAGTTAAAGTGAGATAACATGTACTGCTTCTCAAAATTCTGAATGAGTACCTCCAATATATCTGGGAACTCTAAGCCAAAGCAATTTATGGGAAGGAAAAAAAAAACCCCACAAAATTTATTTTATTTGCCTCATTTTAATCATAAAAAGGATTTTTCTATTGCTTTGCTACATTTTATTATCAATTTCACATAAATGTATTATCTCTTTCCCATAGATTTGAGAAAAACAGTATTATTTTTCAGTTCTAGTAAGAACAGAGAGCCTTTTAAAGAACTATACATCGTTAGGTCATAAAAGCCTAATTCTTCTGATTTGTGGAGTCAGTTTCACATGTATTATACTTATTTTTGATGGGTTTATTTATTTCAGGCTGAATTTCATTTGGAGGGAGTCTATGAACAGATTAAGCTGTTACATTTAACAGAAATGCATATCCATATGGAGAACAACCATCCAAAATGATTCACGATCAATTAGAACAGGAAGGAGCCGCATTGTCCTGCTTTCAAAATGCTAACAGGATTATTTTTCAAGTTGTGATATTTTAAATGGAAATTGAAGAGGTGTGGAAATCTTTAAATATATACAGAAATATTCAGCAAGGACTCTTGATATATAGAAGGCAGTATACTCAATGCCTTTTGCTCGTGCATGCTCAGTAGCTCAGTCGTGTCCACTGAGTCTTTGTGACCTCATGGATTTTAACCTACCAGGCTCCTCTGTCCATAGGATTTCCCAGGCAAAAATACTGGAGTGGGTTACCATTTCCTCCTCCAGGGGATCTTCCTGACCCAAAAATCAAACCCACATCTCCTGCAGCTCCTGCAGGTTGATTCTTTATCACTGAGCCACCTGGGAAGCCCCAGGAGTGAATGCTAAAACTTTTTGTATTTGTCCAACTGAATCATGTCCAACTCTTGTGAAACGATGTCCTTGAAATTCTTGTTGAAGGATTCTGAGTAAGCTATCACTTCTTCTGATTAAAAAAAAATGAGTAGTTTTGTAGACCTAATAAGTAGTGTAGTATAAAAACAGTAATGAAGAAGAGGTCTAGTTTAATCTACTGGAGAAGTGAATGAGTATTTTCACTGAGATGTAGATTTCAATTGGTCATTCAAGAGCTTTTATGGAGACTGTTTTTGGAGGGTAGAGCTTACAATCAGTCCTCAGTTTCCTCTGCATTAACCATATAGTGAACGGATTCCTTTAAATTCTCTGCTGATGGTGATGTCCATGTAGTTACAGAATGATGACCATCATTATGATCATATTAGGTGGTATGTGAGAGCTCTTTCAGCCCAGATCAGCTGCCACTGTCCACAATTCCATTTGCAACCATCCTGAATAAAAATTGAGCAGAAGACTAATGAAAAAGTGGTTACTAGCCCAGTAAAGGGGGTAAGGATGGGGCTTGGACCAAGTAGAAGTTTCATCAGAGCATTAATCATAATAACAGGTAAAACATGTACCACCAAAGTATGTACTAGGCTTTGTTCTAAGTACTTTTCTTAAATTAACTCACATAGTATTGATAGCAACCTTGTGAAATAAATACTATTTCCATGTCCATATTGTGACTACTGGAAAACCATAGCTTTGACTATATGGACCTTTGTTGGCAAAGTAATGTCTCTATTTTTTAATATACTGCCTGGGTTTGTCATAGCTTTTCTTCCAAGGAGCAGGTGTCTTTTAATTCCATGACTGCAGTCACCATCTGCAGTGATTTTGGAGCCCAAGAAAATAAAGTCTGTCACTGTTTCCATCGTTTCTCCATCTATTTGCCATGAAGTGATGGGACCGGATGCCATGATCATAGTGTTTAGAACGTTGTAGATAAGAAAGTTGAAGCTGATGTTAATTGACTTTCCCAAATCACATAGCTAATAATTACAGGCACCAAGTAATCTATCTCACTATGGCCATTGTCCAAAAGAGAGAACCTCTCTGAGGTGTCAAAAAACTCTGTAATCAAGATACATGTATATTCCTGCTATCTCATTAAAAGCTACATTTCTAATAAAATTTTACTTCTTACACAATTTACAAGTGTATCATATCTTTATCCAGTTTTGTTGTGTTGTATGTTAGCCACTCAGTTATGTCCGAATCTCTGCAATCCCATGGCTGTAGCCCATTAGGCTCCTCTATCCATGGGATTTCTCAGGCAAGAATATTGGAAGTGAGTTGCCATTCCTTTCTCCAGGGGATCTTCCTGACCCAGGGATTGAACCCTCGTCTCCTGAATTGCAGGCATATTCTTTACCGACTGAGCCACCAGGGACGCCTCATCTGAACACTAAAAATAATTATAATGATACTCCAGTTAAGAAAAAAAAAAGGATGACAATGTAGGTTGACCAGAACATTTTAAGTTATATATAGATAGACTTACAGATGTGTGAGTAGCATATGAACATATATATGTGTATATATATATACACACATACATATGTGCTTAGTAAAATATTTTTAAAAATTAAAGCATATTAGAATTGGATACTGGAGGGAAAATAAAATGCAATTAAAATTCAAAGAGGAAAATGCAGCAGCGTAAAATTCACAACTGTTAAAGAACAATTTTTTTCTATATGTTTTTAGGTGAGTATTGAGTGACACTGGTGTGTATAATCTATGGTATATATTTAGGTGAAAGAAAATAGTTGTGATTCATAATGTCAATATCTCCAATATTGCAAAATACATCTTTTATAACTATTTAAACTTGAGATGAAAAACATAAGATACCAATTTAAATGTGAGGGAATAATGCTCAAGCATGGACTGCTTTATCCCCAAAATCTCAAAACTGTATTCTTCTTCCACCACACTGAAGGAAAATAAGGTAGCCTTCAGTTTGGCCCCGTCCAAGAGACGGTCACAAATAACCACCCAGAGGGTATCAGAAAAAATAAATTGCTCATGAGTTACTGATAAAGTTCTTAAGTTACTGGGTACAAAGAATTAACTTATGCTTACATTACAAAGTGATTTGAATGTGTGTTTCTTTGCTGGACACATCGTTCAGATTCTTAGGAATGATGTCTGTCTGCAGATGGGATATTTCAGCAAATAACTTTTTTTAGAACAAATAACCCAAAGGACTTGTTCTCCTTTCCATTTTCACTTAAGTTCAACAGTTGTGAAATAAAAAGTGTTTGACAATGTGTCTTCTAAGATTGTTAAGAGCTTTATAATATCTATGGCCAGGCAAGCCAAATTCCAAAATTCAGTCAGTATTCCAAATTCAGATTAAAACAGGTTATGCAAGAAAAACTAACCCAGAATGACTAAACAATGCTAATTATTTGAAACTGTTTGCTCATGAGAGTTGATTATTCAGGTCACTATCAGTGTGACAGAGTTGCTTAATTACTTTCACACCATAATTCTAAAAGAAGCAATTGTTGCTTTTCAACAGTGCAAAACTTTGTCTGTGATTGTTCCTTCAACCTCACCCCTGCCAGGGCAGAGAAATGGTTCTCAGAGCTGCATTTTTCTTTACTCACACCCGCCAGGTGACCATAGGTAAAAACAATAACAAAAATGAAAACTTCACAGTTCAAACTTCCTAAAATCAAAAGAGAATCTCTAGGCCAGCCTGGACTCCATCATTGCTCTCCAAGGGAGATCCCTGGACCAGTGGCATCAGCATCACCTGGGACTTGTTAGAATTAGAAATTCTTGAGCCCAACCCACATCTGCTGAGTCAGATTCTCTGACGTGGGGCCCAGAAGTCTGTGTTTTAACAAACTCTCCAAGTGATTCTGATGCACACGAAGAGTAGGGGACTACTGGTCTGGAGGAAAGTCCGCACTCCTTGAAGTGATAACGCCTTGGGTTTTAATCCCAGCTCCGACACTTAACAATGCATAAAGCATCTTTTCATTTAGTAAACTCTCAGTTTTAGCTTTGTCATCTACATACCAGAGACAATATCGACTGAGATGATGTTCTCATAGAAACAATGGGGTCAAAATCCCTCAGAATGCATGGATCACTCCTAAATCATCAAAGCTGGCAGTGCCACAGAGTCTGATGATAAAAAGGGAAAAAATTTTTCAAGCTTAGGACTGAAGACGCTCTGTCAGCAGAATCAGACGTGTGACTGCACACATGTTCTGAGAAAGAAGGTTCTTCTTGGTAGCTGCTTTTAGCAAATGCCACCAACACTCCTGCTAAAGGGGTAATAATTTGCCCAAAATTGATTGTGATGCATTTTTTCTAACTGGTCAGAGGCAGTCTCTGAAAGCAACGGGGAGTGATGCACGCAAGACCCGGAGATTATCTGTCCATTTGGGGGAAGGAGACAGGCCAGTTGATATCATTGTTGCCTTCATCAGATTGGAAACAGGACTTCTGTTTACTTTTCAGTGTAAACAAGTTTTTGAGTTCACTTGAACTGGGCTGCCTCTTCTCGGATGGATGGGTGCTTCATGTGTCCTCGATATTTAATGGGCTTCCCTGGTAAAGAATCTGCCTACAATGCAGGAGACCTGGCTTCGATTCCTGGGTCGGGGAGATCCCCTCGAGAAGGAAATGGCCACATGTACTCTTGCCTATTTAATATCTACTAGTCTTCCTGCATGCTCATTGTCTTTACAAGAAAAGGATTCTGCACGTTGGTTCATGCATCCCCAACATTTAGAATCATGCCTGAACCATAGCATCTGTGCAGTAAATATTTGTTAAATGAATAAGATTTCGTCTTTGCTATCTTCATTAGTATGTAATCATTGATTCATAATTTTCAAGATACAGTTTTCCATTAGAAAAACTCTCTCCATTTTGAAAAACAATGATTTCAAACATTTTACATAATCAGAATCCTTTCATCCCTGTATGCTGAATAGTTGAGTCCTTTTCTAGAATTCAACGCTACAGCCCATTTTCCATTTTGTTTGAAACACTGCAAAATGGCAACCTAAGGTATATGCCTTTTTTTTTTCACATCATCCTTTAATTTTAATATGCAAGATTTTAAAAGTAGGAAGTAAACGTACATGATGCCACATGAAAATACAGAAGACAATGTTCAGCTTTCCATAGTAAATCTCTATTTGGAAAAATAAAGAAGGAAAGTGGCAATGCAGATTTATAGGGAAAAAAATGACTAGAGGAAACTGCATAGAAAAAAGTGAGACATCAATTTGCTTTTATAGCTTCTCTGAAAAGACAGTCCAGAAAGTGAAGAGGAAAAAGGGGAAGACTGCAGAGCTGGGTAGGGCTGGACCCAAGAACTAAAACCCCACCAAATGGGTGTGTGAGTGACTCTGCCTACTGCCACGCTGGGGTAAACATAAATCATTGGCCTCTTATTCATTGGAGATTTCCTGAAAAAATAACCAAAAGCTACCACCACACTCAAATAATTCAAGAAAGAAGAAAATAAAAGGATATAGTCTTATGGCTCTGCAGGTTGAGAAAAATTGAAGCTATATTAAAGGGAAAAATTAGGAGAAGGTAGAATGAACTTTCTACATTTTATGTCATATGTCAAGAAAGGAGCAATGGGAGATTAATACTCATTTCTTCTTGATGTGAGTCATGCAGAATTTGACACATAAGTTGTTTTATTTCTGGTTTCTATGATTTTCAAGAGCGTCATTGATGTCCCTATTCTTGAGATGACTGGAAAGAGGGGTGTTTGAGGGGTGGAAAAGACATCTTTGAGGTCATCGTTCACAGGTTCCTGTGTTGCCAAAGATCCCATTGTGGAATTTGGAGGTAAACTCAGGCCATCAGGGTCAGAGATCAGGGGGATGGGCTTCGCAAGGGGATTATCCAGCCCACAGTTTGAGCCACTGGGTTTACAGGCAAGATAATAAATTATGTATTGTTATTTAGAAGTCTTAACAGTCTTTAGAAGTCTTAATTCCATATCACTTGCTTGGGCAAAATCTTGTGTTTGATTACCGTATGATTACCCTACATCATCCCTTCACTTAGAAAACACAACCCAGGTTTCCACGGTTGACCTCTGACCTTCACAGACTAATCCGTTGCCTACAAAAGTCCTATTTTACATACTTCCCTTCATGAACTGTATTTTCTTACAGAAACTTCTATACACCCTTCTCATTGACAGATTCTTCAATTAAATTTAAATAGTGTTTTGATTGGCAGATGCCTCGAATGAAACAAGCTTTATTAATGATATTATTATTCTCACTGTCATCTGGTTTGAGAATCTTTATTTGTCTGAAAAAGAATCATTTGAGTGTGATATTACATCCTTTCACTTTTAAGCAAGTAGCAATCATACTCCGTTGATGATGGTGAATAAAAGAGATTCATACAAGAAAAGTTCACACAATTTCTAAAAACTTGAGATGGCCTTTTAGGCAGATTATCATATATGAGCCATTATCATATAGAAGCTCATCTATGAAGCTTACAAGGAAAGTCAGTACAAATCAACATGCAAACACTTGTCGATCATAATGTATTTCTGTCTGAATTTTTAAAATTTGTATGAAAGTGGAAAACTATATTTTGAATCAAAACTAGTGTTGTATGTTTTGCAGGTAAATAATTCACATGAATTCACACTATGGAGTTAATATCCAAGAACTAATAATATAGATATTTGTTGGCAAAACAGAAATTTAAAGAAAATTTTAGATATCTTACAAATATCTTCCAAAAGTGAGAAAAATGAGAATGCAAAATATCTTCTACAATAAAGTTTCATTATGTCTAGACATTTAATAATTATTACTTTGATTGTTTTCTACTCATCTCCCTCAAGAATACTCTAATATCCACTCCCAGTAAAGCCTGAGCTAATAATGAGAAGTATTTCCTGAGGGATTAAAACCTAACCTGGCATCCTATACTATTATACTATTATAAATAATATTAGATTCTGATGTTTGGTCTAGAGGGTCATATTTATTTGATTTTAAGTTTTAGTATTAATACCAGAACATGGTCATTTAAATCTTTATGGAAAAGATGGATTATTCAATAAAAATTGTGATAATTAAGCAGCCAGTTAGAGAGGAAGAATAATGAATCACAAGTTTATAGATTTATCAAAACAAATTTGAGAAAGATTAATTAAATGAAAAAAATCATGAAATATCAGAAGAAAATACAGATTAAGAAAACAGCTGCAGTATGCAAGACATCTGTAAGCATGAAACAGAAATTAAGAATTATTTTTAAAAGATAAATATTATTACCTAAAGTATTGTAATATCTTACACGGCAAAAGAATTACCACAGATATAAGAAAAAAGTAAGGATGAAAATAAAAGAAATCACTTTTGACAAATATGGTATTGTTAACTTTATATTACTATACATCAATAATAATGAACCAATAGAAAAGTGAGAAAGGAAATGTCAATGTTCTCTACAAATAGGATGCACTTTTAATTAACATAAAATATTAATAATCACATTTGTTATAAGAAAAAAGAAGACAAGAAGGACATTAAGATACCACTTTTATCTACAGCTACCAAAGATCCAAAGGTTTAATACCTGCTGACAAATGTGTGAGGAAAGAGGTATTCTCATATTCCCTATCAATTGCTAAAGGATAATAAAAAACAAACAAGAAGACCACAAATCACAGTGGCTTGAGGAAAAAACAAATGTCTATTTCTCTTATCATGTCAATGTCCACTGTGTCAGGGAGCCATGCAGCTCTTCTTCACGAGTTCGTCACGGATCCAGCTGTACTCAGTTGAACTGTTCTTTCATCTTCAAGGAAGATACTCAGCTGTGTGGAGTGGAAGATGGACCCCCACTGTTTCACTACATTTTGACAGAATGGAGCAGAGAGAGGCAAGTCCTGGGACTGACGATTCCCTCCCAATCCCCATCCAGAACTTTCCTCACTCGGTAGAAGAGGAGAGGGCAGAGTCAGGCAGGAAGAGAACCTCAGACTGATGACCGTTCCCGGTAGGACTGAGACATCTGTGTATCGATCAAAGGTAGTGAATTCTAGTTTTCACTGCGGTTGGTCAGGGTTTCCTGACCACATGCGTAGGAGAAAACAGTGACCAGGTGGGATGGGGCTCCTCTTGTCCTGAGCCTTGAGTTGACCAGGAGGCCAGGAGGCATTGACTCACCATGGTGCTTAGACAGTGAGCTGGCAGCTTCCTGCTGGCCGGCTGCTTCATAACTAGACCTCCGTGGAAGATGCCACAGGTACGTCCAAAGGACGTTGTCAGCTAAGGCCATCCATCCACTGACCTCAAAGAGTAGGCGGAGAAAAAGAACCACATTAAAGAGATGAAAGCTCACAGGACAGCCATAATGACACAGAGCAGAGAAAGAACAAATGACACCCACCTGGATAAACAAACATGCAAACAAATAAAGATTCAGGGGCCATCCAGATATTCAAGCCAAAGACTTCGTGGAATTTTTTTTCTAAAAAGAAGATTTAAAAAAAATATATAGTGTGTATCTATGTATCTGCTTTGGGAGCACCAATCATTTAGCATTTCATCATACAAGCATATGTGCTCAGCTGTGTCTGACTCTTTGTGACCCCAGGGATGGTAGCCTGCCAGGTACCTCTGTTCTTGGGTTTTCCCAGGCAAGAATACTGGAGTGGGTTGCCATTTCCTTCTCCAAGGGATCTTCCTGACCCAAGGATCCAACCTGAGTCTCTTGCATTTCCTGTGTTGGCAGGGGGGTTCTTTACCACTGAGCCACCTGGAAAGCCCTTAGCATCTCCTAAATAATTTCTTAATAAATTTTTCCGCATTTTACCACTGAGCCACCTGGAAAGCCCTTAGCATCTCCTAAATAATTTTTTAATAAATTTTTCCTCATTTTTAGAACAATGGTGAAACATTGTTGTAGAACATATTTTTTTTATTATTTTCAGAACAATGAGGAAATATTGTAGCATAAAATGCTACATATATTACACTACATACATTTTTAACTTTTGTATGCCCAAATCATTTATTACTAATTATTATTACTAGGATGCACAGCAAATGCTATCACCATGAATTAATCCTGCCTTGATAGATTATTCATTAATACAAAAAAAATCAAAACAATGTGCCTTTCAAATGCATCTAAATGCTTCATCAAATCATGGTTACTGAGGTATGCAGCTTTTCTCCAAAACAAGAATTCTTCCTGTCTCTGTGATTCTAAACAGACTCTGAATTGATAAAGCAACAGGAGCATGACCTACTCAGGGTGAGTATTGACTATAGCAAGTGTCAATCACAGACTGATGGGCATCAATCTATTTTTGAAGAAGATAAACAAATTTTTTTTTTTTGCTTCTTTCTTATCTATGCAGTTCTTTGGCTCTAAAATCTCATTTGTATAACCTTCAGTAGAACACTGTATTGATTCTTGAGTTTAGGTGCCTAGGGGGTATCATAAATTGCTATCCCACCATCTTATCATTTTACTTAACTCTCAGATCATTTGCTTGGTGATATTTATATCTTAACTATCCTTCTAAATGTAAAAAGCATTTCTTAGCCTTTTTATTAAAATTTCATTGTACATTCCTAAATTGAATGTGAGTCTCATCGATTTCTGTCCTTTTCTTTCAGGGAACTCTTCAGTGTAGAGTGATATAATGTCTGCTGATGACTATAATTCTCATTCATTCTGTCACCTTTGTGCATAATACCAGTTGGCGTTGATTTCATACTGAATGGTTTTTTTTACCTTTTTAGATTTAATCATATTTTTCCACTGAAGATTTGCCTATGAGAATTTACTTTTTAAACATCATGACATTCTGAGTGCAATGTGGTATCCTGAACTGGATCCTGGAAGCAAAAATAAAAGGTGTGGATGAGGGGAAGGGGACTGAAATGGAATCAAGTGTGGACTTAAGTTAGTATACAAATATTGGCTTTTCTTAGTTGTGACAAATGTACCATGGTAATGCAAGATGTTAATATCAAGGGAACTGCGTGAGAGGGGTATGATGACTCTACCTATGCAACTTCTCTATTCATCCAAATTTACTAAAATATAAAAATTTTATTTTAAAAGTCATAGTACCTCAATCATGTATTAATATTTCTGTCTCTATAGTGAAAACTGCTATTATCTGTGTTGATAATGTACCTTGCTTTTTTATAATTTTTAAGAGATAACATTAAATACAATTAAAATCAATTTGTAATATTTCATCCAAAAAATAAACAGTAAAAATGTAATTTATTTTCTTGTCTTGTCAACCGTGCCATTCTGGTGATGGAAATGAAGACAGGTTTATTCATTATGATGAGTTCATGTCATGCTTTCACTTGTTTAGCAGATTGCATTTTCTATTTAATGCATTTTAGGATTTTTTTTGATCCATAATTTGGTGATTCAATATAAGCCAATAAGTGGAAATGTATTATTCCATATGAAAATAGACTATCTCATATTTCATATTTTAGAATTACAATCATGAATTTTTTTAAATTATTTTTTTATTGAAGGATAACTGTTTTACAGAATTTTGTTGTTTTCTGTCAAACCTCAACATGAATCACCCATAGGTATACATATATCCCCTCCCTTTTGGACCATGTGTGAAATAGATAGCCAACAGGAATTTGCTGTATGGTTCAAAAAACTCAAACAGGGGCTCTGTATCAATCTAGAGGGGTGGGATGGGGCGGGAGGTGGGAGGGAGGTCCAAAAGGATCATGAATTTTGATACTCCACAAGTACATGAAGTGTCATAAATTATTTTCTTAAGATCAAATATTGCTGCTACAGAACGGTGTATGTGTTACTTCCACCCAGCAGACAAATAAAAGATTAGTAATATTTATCACAGATAGTATACTCCATTTACCAAATGTTGAAGAGATAAATCTACTGTGTAAATTTTGAATTGTTAATAGCCATGATACATTAAACTCACTCTATGGAAAGAAGAAAAAAAGTAAAGATTTATAGTTCAGTGACTCTGCTGCCAAAACACTTAACACATTTACTTTTACTGACAACATTGCTGGAATTCAAAGGATAACTGTCACCTATTTACTCAAGGTCCAGCCTAGGGAGATAGGAGCTGAAAGCTTGAAGATCTAGGACACTATTATGACTGTTTAAATTGCCATAAGCCAAAGAGCCAAAGAAAGGCAATGCCAAAGAATGCTCACACTACCAAGTAATGCTCAAAATTCTCCAAATCAGGCTTCTGCAATACGTGAACCGTGAGCTTCCAGATGTTCAAGCTGGTTTTAGAAAAGGCAGAGGAACCAGAGATCAAATTGCCAACATTTGCTGGATCATTGAAAAAGCAAGAGTGTTCCAGAAAAACATCTATTTCTGCTTTTTTGACTATGGCAAAGCCTTTGACTGTGTGGATCACAATAAACTGGAAAATTCTGAAAGAGATGCGAATACAGACCACCTGACCTGCCTCTTGAGAAACCTATATGCAGGTCAGGAAGCAACAGTTAGAACTGGACATGGAACAACAGACTGGTTCCAAATAGGAAAAGGAGTACGTCAAGGCTGTATATTGTCACCCTGCAGAGCACATCATGAGAAATGCTGGGCTGGATGAAACACAAGCTGGAATCAAGATTGCCAGGAGAAATATCAATAACCTCAGGTATGCAGGTGATACCACCCTTATGGCAGAAAGTGAAGAACTAAAGAGCCTCTTGATGAAAGTGAAAGAAGAGAATGAAAAAGTTGGCTTAAAGCTCAACATTCAGAAAAGGAAGATCATGGCATCCGGTCCCATCACTTCATGGCAAAGAGATGGGGAAACAGTGGGAACAGCGGCTGACTTTATTTTTCTGCAGTCAATTCTCTAAAATCACTGCAGATGGTGATTGCAGACATGAAATTAAAAGACGCTTACTCCTTGGAAGGAAAGTTATGACCAACCTAGATGGCATATTAAAAAGCAGAGATATTGCTTTGTCAACAAAGGTTCGTCTAGTCAAGGCTATGGTTTTTCCAGTGGTCATGTATGGATGTGAGAGTTGGACTATAAAGAAAGCTGAGCACCAAAAAACTGTTGCTTTTGAACTGTGGTGTTGGAGAAGACTCTTGAGAGTCCCTTGGACTGCAAGGAGATCCAACCAGTCCATTCTAAAGGAGATCAGTCCTGGGTGTTCATCGGAAGGACTGATGTTGAAGCTGAAACTCCGATATTTTGGCCATGTGATGTGAAGAGCTGACTCATTTGAAAAGACCCTGATGCTGGAAAAGATTGAAGGCAGGAGGAGAAGGAGATAACAGAGGATGAGATGGCTGGATGGCATCACTGACTCAATGGATATGAGCTTGGGTAAACTCCAGGAGATGGACAGGGAGGCCTGGCGTGCTGCGGTTCAAGGGGTCACAAAGAATGGGACACGGCTGGGCAACTGAACTGAACTGAACTGCCTGTTGACGGATGAATGGATAACATGTGGTCCATACTTGCAATGGAATATTATTCAGCCCTGAAAAAGAAGGATGTTTTGCCTTTTGCAAACCATGAATAAACCTAGAGGATATGAAGCTAAATGAAATAAGACAGACACAGGAAGACAAATACCATATGATCTCGTTTATATATGGAATCTTATAAGTCTAACTGATAGGAGTAAAATGTAGCATGGTGTTGCCATGGGCTGGAAGGTGGAGAAAATAGGGATATATTGGGCAAAGGATAAAAACTTTCACTTATAAGAAGAAAACGTTCTAGGGATCTGACATACAGTGTAGTAAATATAATTAATAATATTGTGTTGTATACTTGAAATGTGCCAAGATCTTTGGTTCTTATCACAAACACATACACAAAGGTAATCATGTGTGGTGATAGGTATATTAATTAGCTTGACTATGATCCATTAACACAATGTGAAGTATGTTCAATATGCACTTTTATTGAGTGATAAATTTTGATAGTACCTTTAGTAATTTCTATACTTCTTTCATAATCTTCCTTTGATTCATGTTATTATTTATCTTCCAGGTTTATTAAGAAAAATAATTGAAATTATATTATGCTTTTTTTTAAGTGACTACCCCATGACCAGCAGAACTCTTAGTAAGTGCATAATGGAAAATAACAACCATCTGTATTGATAATTATTTTAATTAAAATAGCATTTTATTTTGAATCTCAGAAGTAATTGTTTGTTCTACTGCTTCTCAATTTTATTAGCATAATTTTGGTCATTAGGAAAATAATAGATAAAACTAAATGCTCTTTATTTTCTATAACTTATGCAGAATATATTGAGTAAATTGAATTGCAATTATTCCATACAAGAACATATTGTGCACTTAAAAGTTTGAACTATCTAAATTTCAGTACTTGATTGTAAAATAAAGGTGACATGGAAAGTATGGGCAGAAAGAGTTCTGACTTCACTTTAGTATTACCTGATTAATGATGCTAAATTTTATTCTGACCAACAAAATATCACTGATTCTCTATTGCAAATTTGCTTCTCTGGAGCTAAGAGTATTCTCTCTGTGAACAAGTATCTCCCACATTACAAAAAATTTACAGTCTCATGAATTCACATTAGAACAAAATGAACATTTCCTATCTTAACAAAAACGTCAGTTACTCATTTTTTGCAAATCAATGTCATAATCATTATATAAATACTTTGTTTCATTTTACTGAATTAAGTAAAATACAGCCTAATAACACTGAGCATTTTCACTGGTACTCTCTCCTCCTTTTTTGCCCTGATTTCCTCAAACTTTAATTTTTTTTTATTTTTTATTTTTTTAATTTTTAAAAATTAATTAATATATTTTAATTGGACGCTAATCACTTCACAATACTGCAGTGGCTCCTGGCATACACTGACATTAATCAGCCATGGGTGCACGTGTGTCCCCCATTCTGAACCCCCTCCCACCTCCCTCCCCATCCCATCCTTCAGGGTCATCCCAGTGCACCAGCCCTGAGCACCGTGTCTCACGCATGGAACTTGGACTGGCGGTCTATTTCACATATGGTAATATACATGTTTCAGTGCTATTTTCTCAAACCGTCCACTCCCGCCTTCTCCCACAGAGTCCAAAAGTCTGTTCCTTATCTGTGTCTCTCTTGCTGGCTTGCGTATGGGGTCATTGTTTAATTTCTAAGTGCTCTTGTCATTACCTGGGTCTTTACTTGCTCAGGTGGAATTTTTAATTTTTATTTTATATTGGAATATAGTTGATTAATAATGTTATGTTAGTTTCAAGTGTACAAAAAGTGATTCAGTTATACATAAATATGTATCTAGTCATTTTCAAATTCCTTTCTCTTTTAGGTTATTATAGAATATTGAGCAGAGTCCTCCTTTTTGGTCATTTATCTTATATATTTTAGTGTGTATATGTAACTACTAATTTATCCCTCCCTACAATGGCACCTCACCTCAGTACTCTTGCCTGGAAAATCCCATGGACGGAGCAGCCGGGTAGGCTGCAGTCCACGGGGTCGCTAAGAGTCGGACACGACTAAGTGACTTCACTTTCACTTTTCACTTTCATGCATTGGAGAAGGAAATGGCAACCCACTCCAGTGTTCTTGCCTGGAGAATCCCAGGGACGGGGGAGCCTGGTGGGCTGCCATCTATGGGGTCGCACAGAGTCGGACATGACTGAAGCGACTTAGCAGCAGCAACAGCACCCTTTCCCCTTAGGTAACCATAAGTATGTTTTCTATTTCTGTGAGTCTGTTTTCTAAATAAGTTCATTTGTAATTTTTTTTTAGATTCTGCATATAAGAGACATCATATGATACTTGTCTTTCTCTGTCTTACTTCACTTAGTATGACAGTCTTCAGGTCCATCCTTGTTGCTGCAAAAGGCATTATTTCATCCTTTTTAATGCCTGAGTAATATACCCTACCCTTTTAAATGTTCGATCCATTCAGAACTATGAAGGCATTTAATTATATGCCCATCTTGAAGGCTACGAAAAGTCTTCTCAGTAGACATAATAGATGTATTTAGAATTAAACTGCTTTTCAGGGAAGCAGTTGTTACACATACTTGGTATATTCTAAAAATTTAATATTAACTATATCAATCTCAATAAATTTTGGTCCCTGTCAGAGTTTACATCATGAGTGCATGCCAGCACCCCATGTGCCGTATGAGAGGAAATGCTCTAAATCCAGGGAGATTATTGAATCTAATTATCAATATTTATACAGTAGCGCTTTTTGACAAATGCTCAGAGAACTGTGAAGTGGTTTTTAATGTTTAAAGTGTATGAAATAGATGTGTTTCATATTACAACAATGTTTGCTATTGTTTTAAGCCTACACTGTTGCCATAGTTACAGCATGAAACTCAAAAATCCTCTTTTCTTTGTAATACGTTAAAGGATAACTTTATAATGTTCTGATAGACTATAATGTTTGTTGAATACATCATCATACAAATACAGTTTTTATTTTCTATCAGACTCCCCCAAAACATCAAACATGAAACAAGCAGGAATTTTTGATACTGATGATGAATAATAATGCTTAATATTTTAAGGATTCTGATCAAAACAAACTAAAGCAAGGGAGAAGAAACAGAATAACTTTTAATTTACTTGATTTTGTTGTATTATTACAATCATGCAATTTAATTGTTATTCACAGTACTCCAAGTCATCTATTCATTTATCCAAACCAATAATTGAAAGTTAAGATAAATTTATAATTTCTGCATCAGTGGAGACCTATTGTGACTTTGAAAGCATGAGCCTTGGAAGGAAGCCCTCTGAATGGTGGTCCTCTCACTTCCCCTCACATATCTCAGCTCTCTGGGTAGAGACTAAATGTCCACTCCTTCATCATCTAATTCTGCATATCACGATTAAGTCACTTATCTTTTCAGCCTTGCTTTCTGTTCTGAGAATGCAGGTATGGCAGAGAAGTACACATGACTTTTCGCATCTCCTTAGCAAGGGTGGGGAATTAATAATTCTCAGATGTGGTGAGAAATGAAACTGCATCTACAGACAGAATGCTGAGCTTTTCAGAAGAATGACTAACACATGGCAGGTTACCTGCTGACGGTAATTAATTCTTCAATTAGAGAAGCAAATATCAAAAAGAGCAAACATGTAAAGAAACCTCTTGGCTCAAATGCCAATTGCTAAGAATTCTTCACCATGAACTTTTGGATTTCCATTCTGCCTGTGCAGTTTCAGGATGAGATGAGAGTATATGGAGCAATTAAGGGTTTTGTTGAATAACTGAATCACATAACTTTTCACAAACCATCTACTACCAATGCTTGCCTGAAATTGCCATCCTGCTCGAGAGGCTAATTGCTTAAACACACCAGGCATCTGTCGCCCTGAAAAGTCCTATGAACAGCTTCTACGTGATTGATTATTTTTTAATGAAAAAAGAACTGCAGTCTCTATTTACTCCTTTCATTCTCTTGAGGTAAAGAGACTTTCTTCTCAATTTAAAACCAAATACTATTATCAATGTCCCTTGAAAATTCTACTTAATTAAAATGCTCTAGTCATTAAATCTGCCAAATAAAAACTTGGTGAGGTTTTTCAGTTAACTGCATTTAATTAGATTTATATAATATGAGTTAGTTCAGCTTCTGGAGTTTATCCCAATCAAAGAGATTTTGGTTTGGTCAAAATGGGCCTTTCTTGGTGGCTCAGTTGGTAACGAACCTGCCTGCAATGCAACAGACCCCAGGTTCGATCCCTGGGTCAGGAAGATCCCCTGGAGAAGGAAATGGTAACCCACTCTGGCATTCTTGCCTGGAGAGTCCTATGGACAGAGGAGCTGGGCAGGCTATGATCCACGGGGTCACAAAGAGCTGGACATGACTGAGCTACTAACAATTTCACTTGGTCAAAATAAAGAGAATGTTTAAAGAGCAATGAATATCAATGGGATAAAATACTCTTATTTCCACATCCTCATCTGCCTCAAACAACAAAGGAAAAAGCCTCAGGTTCTTGTTTAGCCTATTACCAGAAATGCATTCCCAGGACTCCAGTTGGCACAGCCTAAGGTGGCTCAGTGGTAAAGAATCCTCCTGCCAGTGCAGGAGATACAAGTTCGATCCCCAGGTCAGGGAGATCACCTGGAGAAGGAAATGGCAATCCACTCCAGTATTGTTGCCTGGGAAATCTATTAGACAGAGGAGCCTGGCAGGCTACAGTCCATGGGTTGCGAAAAAGTCAACTTAGAGACTGAATAGCAACAATCCCTGCACACACATCTGTGGCTCAGTCCACAGGGCAGCTCTGTGTTCACACCTGACTCAAACCCAGGTCACCAACCTGCTCTCATGCACTTATGTGAAAAAGGAGAGGATTATAAAAACCTGGCCTGTGTACCATAGGATTTATGAATGTTATCTTCCTCAGTTCAAAAAGTCGAGAAAAAATAATCTCTACAGCGTTAAATTACAATGCAATGGGACCCTACCTCAGTCTTTTAAAAGAAAAGGTAAAAAAGCATGCCATTAGGAAAATCACATGATGAAGGTCTGCACTCCTCTTTCAGGTCCTAGAAATTATTTTCAAGGATGTTAATAATAATTATATATGAACATCATGCTGAGTTGAAAGCTGACTTCTTTCTGTGCAAATCACATCTATGACAAAACACAAGGAAATAAAATGCCCTGAAGTCAGGTTGGACAATCCATGTTTAGAAGCATAGATTAGGTAGTTCGATGGCTGAGACTCCCTGATCCCAATGCAGGGGCCTGGACTTGATTCCCAGTTAGGGAGCTAGATCCTTTATGCTACAACTAAGATCTGGTGCAGTCAGATAAATAAATAAATATTGTTAAAAGAAGCATTGATTAATATTTATAAATTCACATGAGAAACCTGTTCATGCTCATAAAAATCTTAAATTTTAGGGTAAATAGCTTTGTTTCTTGTTGATTAAACTATAATGGAAAGAATAGGACTGAGTATTTAGACCTGGAGGATTCATGTCAGTGCTTGGTCTGGTGAAACAGGACATCTTACAGGAAAAGGAAAACACAGCTCAACAAAGATCATGGCTTGAGGTAGGTCAAGATCAGAAGTTTAGACACCTGAGGCTAAATGTGTGTTCACTACTTTGACCTAACTGGACAAGATACACATTGGTTTGTTTACTTTTGATTTATTTCTATTATTTCTTCCATGGAATTAATGTATTTCAAACTTTCTATTAAGGTAATGCTAACAGTATGAAAAAGAAAAAGATACGACGCTGAAAGATTAACTCCCCAGGTTGGTAGGTGCCCAATATACTACTGGTGAACAGCAGAGAAATAACTCCAGAAATAATGAGAAGACAGAGCCAAAGTGAAAACAACACCCAGTTGTGGATGTGAGTGGTGATGGAAGTAACATCCAAGGCTGTGAAGAGCAATACTGCACGGGAACCTAGAATGTTAGGTCTATGAATCAAGGTAAATTGGAAGTGATCAAACAGGAGATGGCAAGAGTGAACATCAACATTTTAGCATTCAGTGAACTAAAATGGACTGAAATGGGCAAATTTAATTCAGATGACCATTATATCTACTACTGTGGGCAAGAATCGCTTAGAAGAATTGGAGTAGCCCTCATAGTCAACAGAAGAGTCCAAACTGCAGTACTTGGGTGCAGTCTCAAAAATGACAGAATAATCTCTGCTTGTTTCTGAGGCAAACTACTCAATATCACAGTAATCTAAGTCTATGCACCAACCACTAATGCCAAAGAAGCTGAAGTTGAAAGGTTCTATGATGACCTACAAGACCTTCTAGAACTAACACCAAAAAAAGAGATGTCCATTTCATCATGGGGGACTGGAATGCAAAAGTAGGAAGTCCAGGGACACCTGGAGTAACAGGAAAGTTTGGTCTTGGAGTACAGAATGAAGCAGGGCAAAGGCTAACAGAGTTTTGATAAGAAAATGCACTGGTCATAGCAAAAACCCTATTCCAATAACACAAGACAAGACTCTACACATGGGCATCACCAGATGGTCAATACTGAAATCAGATTGATTATATTCTTTGCAGCCAAACATGGAGAAGCTCTATACAGTCAGCAATAACAAGACCAGGAGCTGACTGTGGCTCAGATCAGGAACTCTTAATTGCCTAATTCAAACTTAAGTTGAAGAAAGTAGGGAAAACGACTAGACCATTCATGTATGACCTAAATCAAATCCCTTATGATTATACAGTAGAAATGACAAATAGATTTAAGGGACTAGATCTGATAGACAGAGTGCCTGATGAACTATGGACCGAGGTTCATGACATTGTACAGAAGACAGGGAGCAAGACCATGCCCAAGAAAAATAAATGCAGAAAGGCAAAATGGCTGTCTGAGGAGGCCTTACAAATAGCTGAGAAAAGAAGAGAAGCTAAAGACAAAGGAGAAAAGGAAAGATATACTGATTTGAATGCAGAGTTCCAAAGAATAGCAAGGAGAGATGAGAAAGCCTTACTAAGTGATCAGTGCAAAGAAATTGAGGAAAACAGTAGAATGGGAAAGACTAGAGATCTCTTCAAGAAAATTAGAGATACCAACGGAACATTTCATGCAAAGATGGGCTCAATAAAGGACAGAAATGGTATAGACCTAACAGAAGCAGAAGATATTAAGAAGAGGTGGCAAGAATACACAGGAGAACCATAGGAAAAATAAGAACTATAAGAAAATAGGAACTATAGGAAAAATAGGAACTATAGGAAAAGTAGTTATCCTATAGTCAACCACAATGGTGTGACCATTCACCTAGAGCCAGACATCCTGGACTGAAGTCAGGTGGGCCTTAGGAAGCTTCAAAACGAACAAAGCTAGCGGAGGTGATGAAATTCCAGTTGAGCTATTTCAAGTTCTAAAAGTTGATGCTGTGAAAGTGCTGCACTCAATATGCCAGAAAATTTGGAAGTCTCAGCAGTGGCCACCAGACTGGAAAAGGACAGTTTTCATTCCAATCCCAAAGAAAGGCAAAGCCAAAGAATGTTCAAACTACCACACAATTGCACTCATCTCACACTCTAGCAAAGTAATGCCCAAAATTCTCCAAGCTAGGTTTCAACAGTACATGAACCAAGAAATTCCAGATGTTCAAGCTGGTTTTAGAACAGGAACCAGAGATCAAATTGCCAATATTTGGTGGATCATAGAAGAAGCAAGAGAGTTCCAGAAAAACATCTATTTCTGCTTCATTGACTATGCAACAGCCTTTAACTGTGTAGGTCATGATAAACTGGAAAATCCTGAAAGAGATGGAAACACCAGACCACCCGACCTGCCTCCTGAGAAATCTGTATGTAGGTCAGGAAGCAACAATTAGAACTGGACATGGAACAACAGACCTGTTCCAAATAGGAAAAGGAGTATGGCAAGGCTGTTGTCACCCTGCTTATTTAACTTCTATGCAGAGTACATCATGTTAAATGCCAGGCTGGATGAAGCACAAGCTGGAGTCAAGATTGCCGGGAGAAAATCAATAACCTCAGATATGCAGATGACGCCATGCTTATGGCAGGAAGCAAAGAAGAACTAAAGAGCTTCTTGATTAAAATGAAAGAGGAGAGTAAAAAAACTGGCTTAAAACTCAACACTCAAAAACTAAGATCGTGGCATTTGATCCCATCACTTCACAGCAAATAGATGGGGAAACAATGAAAACAGTGACAGACTTTATTTTCCTGGGTTCCAAAATCATTGCAGATGGTGACTGCAGCTATGAAATTTAAAGATGCTTCCTCTTTGGAAGAAAAGCTATGATCAACCTAGACAGCATTTTGAAAAGCAGAGACATCACTTTACCTACAGAGGTCTGTCTCGTTGAAGCTATGGTTTTTCCTGTAGTCATGTATGGATGTGAAAGTTGGACCATTAAGAAGGCTGAATGCCAAAGAATTGATGCTTTTGAACTGTGGTGTCAGAGAAAACTCTTGAGAGTCCCTTGGAGTGCAAGGAGATCAAACCAGTCAATTCTAAAGGAAACCAGTCCTAAATATTCATTGGGAGGACTGATGCTGAAGCTGAAACTCCAATAGTTAAGCCACCTGATGCAAAGAGCTGACTCACTGGAAAAGACCCTGATGCTGGGAAAGATTGAAGGCAGGAGGAGAAGGGGACAACAGAGGATGACATGGTTGTATGGCATCACCAACTCAATGGTCATGAGTTTGAGCAAGCACCAGGAGTTGATGATGGGCAGGGAAGCCTAGCATGCTGCAGTTCATGAGGTCACAAAGAGATGACCATGACTGAGAGACTGAACTGAAACGAACTGCAGGCTTCCCAGGTGGCACTCATGGTAAAGAACCTGCCTGCCAGTGCTAGAGATATAAAGGAACATTTTCGATCCTTCGGTTGGGAAGATCCCCTGGAGGGCCCATGGCAACCCACTCCAATGTTCTTGCCTGGAGAGTGCCATGGACAGAGGAGCCTGGCAGGCTCCAGTCTGCAGGGTAGCACAGAGTCAGACAACGACTGGAGAAACTGAGCATGCAAGCATGCACAATGCTAACTGCTATAGCACAAAATCAGAGCAGAACTGCCATTACTGTTCGAGTAAAGGCCGACTGGTGGCTGTCTAAGCTTCTTTTTCTGCCAGTAGAAGCTGAACATAGCGAGTGGTGGAAGGGCCATCCACAGTCCTGAGTTCAGTTATCTCACAGCACAATTGTATCTGGCTTGTTTCCATTCGTTCTTAAGCAAATCTGACAGTGGAAATGTCTTATAAAAGTACCTCATTTCCTATAACCTTTAACTCAGATTATTCTTAAAAACATGAAATAAACTAGGGTAAATAAGTGTATGAGGAAGCTTCCAACTTGAAGCTTGCTTAAAGTTCCAAGTAAGGTGAATAAAAGAAAAAGCTGCTAAATAGACCACACTCAGGTTAGAAAATCAAGGGAATAAAAAGGTTCCCCCAGAACACTTACTAAATTAAACTTTTCAAAGGAAAAGTAATTTTATTATGTAGGGAACATTCAAAAAAAAAAGTCAGAAACTCTAATGAAGACAAAAAAATTCTAGGTGAAAGACACATAACCATGGTACACTATTTGACTTTGCAGTGAAACATTACTTCCATGATAATATTGTTTCACACAGTAAATATTAGTTGCTTAAATAAATAGATCATCAGATCAGAGAAGAGATCAGTCACTCAGTCATGTCTGACTCTTTGCAACCCCATGAATCTCAGCACGCCAGGCCTCCCTGTCCATCACCATCTTCCAGAGTTCACTCAAACTCACGTCCATCGAGTCAGTGATGCCATCCACCCATCTCATCCTCTGTCATCCCCTTTTCCTCCTGCCCCCAATCCCTCCCAGCATCAGAGTCTTTTCCAATGAATCAACTCTTCACATGAGGTGGCCAAAGTACTGGAGTTTCAGCTTTAGCATCAATCCTTCTAAAGAAATCCCAGGGTTGATCTCCTTCAGAATGGACTGGTTGGAACTCCTTGCAATCCAAGGGACTCTCAAGTCTTCTCCAACGCCACAGTTCAAATCATCAGTTCTTCGGTGCTCAGCTTTATTCACAGTCCAACTCTCGCATCCATACATGACCACTGGAAAAACCATATCCTTGACTAGACGGACCTTTGTTGGCAAAGTAATGCCTCTGCTTTTTAATATGTCGTCTAGGTTGGTTATAACTTTTCTTCCAAGGAGTAAGCGTCTTTTAATTTCATGGCTGCAGTCACCATCTGCAGTGATTTTGGAGCCCAAAAAAATAAAGTCTGAGACTGTTTCCCCATATATTTCCCATGAAGTGATGGGACCAGATGCCATGATCTTCGTTTTCTGAATGTTGAACTTTAAAGCCAACTTTTTCACTCTCCTCTTTCACTCTCATCAAGAGGCTTTTTAGCTCCTCTTCACTTTCTGCCATAAGGATGGTGTCATCTGCATATCTGAGGTTATTGATATTTCTCCCATCAATCTTGATTCCAGCTTGTGCTTCTTCCAGCCCAGCGTTTCTCATGATGTACTCTGCATAGAAGTTAAATAAGTAGGGTGACAATAGACAGCCTTGATGTACTCCTTTTCCCATTTGGAACCAGTCTGTTGTTCCATGTTCAGTTCTAACTGTTGCGTCCTGACCTGCATATAGGTTTCTCAAGAGGCAGGCCAGGTGGTCTGGTATTCCCATCTCTTTCAAAATTTTCCACAGTTTATCATGATCCACACAGTCAAAGGCTTTCGCATAGTCAATAAAGCAGAAATAGATGTTTTTCTGGAGCTCTCTTGCTTTTTCAGTGATCCAGTGGATGCTGGCAATTTGATCTCTGGTTCCTCTGCCTTTTCTAAAACCAGCTTGAAAATCTGGAATTTCATGGTTCACATACTGCTGAAGCCTGGCTTGAAGAATTTTGAGCATTACTTTACAAGCATGTGAGATGAGTGCAATTGTGCAGTAGTTTGAGCATTTTTTGGCATTGCCTTTCTTTGGGGTTGGAATGAAAACTATAATATAGTATATAATATAGCATAATAAAAAATAGACTGTAAGTCTCACCAAAGGATGAAGTACAGGAGAAAGTGTGCCGAAAAGTAGTTAAATCTTTAGCTCTTCAAAGTAGTTAAATCTTTGATTACGTAGTGTCTAACTTCGAGAATCCAATATACAGCAGTCTAAGTAACTCTGGAGATATGGATTTAATGACCAAAATGAAAAGCTAAAGGTTGAAAAAACTACTGCCTTGGAGAGAAAAGGCGAAGAGTCAAAGAAGTTGAGATGGTCATTCCATATTAAAATTTGTTTAGGATTATTCTATTTTTATCCATCTTCATGTATGTTTGGGAAAATTTTATTTTTTCAGGATAAGCTCAGAATATCACTGTTGGTCCAATGTCAACTCTAGAAACATAGTCTTTCAAATT